>NW_028270153.1:58308982-58932473 GCF_037043375.1 Chiloscyllium plagiosum
AAATCAACCTCTTCCAGAAGGTAGCTAAACTTTTCTTTGAGGCAAGCTGGTTTATACTCTTTCCATAAAAAGAAACTTTGCATCTTGACATTGTCCAGTCTCCAGCATATGATCAATTTGACCACTGGCAAACATCACAAACATGTCATGTTTTCCACATCAGTTTGTTCAATTAACTCATTAACATTTGCTCATGGAAAAATGCTCATACCTTGATGAACTTTGACATAAAACTTGGCTTGCTTTTGTTGTTGACCACTTTTATGTTATCCAATCAACTGTATGATATTTACATGGTACAGTTCCATAACAATCACAAATTGAGTTGATAAGTACAGATAGTTCTTGTATAAAGTGTGTTTCAGCAGCATGATTTGGCTGTAACATTGCTGAAGAATTATGGAATGGAATTTTTGAGAACGCTTACTTCTGTTCGCAATAGCCCGATTCTAGCAACAATTATTTTGCATGCTTTGTTCTGCACATGCTCTGATGTCAGCTGCCGTCAGAGCATGTGAGAGGTACCATACATTGAGTAGCTTCATCTCAAAAATTAGACTAATGAATGTTCATTGCTGTCCCTCTGAGAGGAGAATATTCTTGAGGGGCAAGTGGAAGCTGAAGTCCAGGATACAACACCATGAGAGTTTTCCACTTCTCTTTCCTCTTCTACACGGAGGGAAATTGAAAGGCAGTTGCAGCTCTTAAAGGACTATGATTACAACCCAGAATGCAGCAGGGTAGCAGTTTGTTCAACAAGATACCATTTGGCACCTTATGAACAGCTTCTTCAAGACAGACGATAAAGGGCAAAGCAGCAAAAACTGGATGTCTTTTTTTAAACCAAACCCCAAGAAACAGTCAGAAGACCATGAAACACAGCTATCCACTTCTGCAACCCCAACTGCACCCGAAGGTGGTGATGATGACCGTCTCTTCCTGCATTAACAATATTTTTTGAATGTAATGTGTTACATTTACTTTTGTTAATAAATATGATTTAAACCTTCATTCAGGCTGTCTATACTTTGTGTCGGCTTTTGGGTGATTTTTGAGCGATCATGAGTGACGCTTTTTCCTGCTTTGCCTCTAACCCCACTTTTCCCATAGACCCCATTTTATTCACTTAAGTGGTTTTCTGTTAAGCAAGGTTTCATTGCAATGCAACTATGGCATTATAGGAGAACTACCTGTAGTCCACATTATCACAAGTTCCCTCTAATTTTCTTAATGGCTACACAGGCAAAGGTCAATTGGCATGCATGACAAAGATTATAGGGAATGTTGAATAGCACATCTGATTCAGTTTCTGTTTTAAACAAAACTTCAACCTTTTCCAGAGTTACTGTGACAGTTCAGTCCTTTACTGCTGACTCATAACGATTCAATCTAAACACACACACATTCCTTCAGCCTAACACAAACATTTTAAAAACCGGTGTCTTTTCTAATCATTATATCATCACCATGTTTCAGATGGTTTCTCCTTCTCATTTCATTCAACTTAATTTCAACTAAAATTTAAGTTAATATCAGAAAGATGCTGTGAAACTTGAAAGAGTTCAGAAAACATTTCAAGGATATTGCTAGGGTTGGAGGATTTGAAATACAGGAAGAGGTTGAATAGGCTGGGGTTGTTTTCCCTGGAGCGTCGGAGGCTGAGGGGGTGACCTTATGGAGGTTTATAAAATCATGAGGGGCATGGACAGGATAAATAGACAAAGTCTTTTCCCTGGGGGTGGGGGAGTCCAGAACGAGAGAGCATAGATTTAGGGTGAGTGGGGAAAGATATAAAAGAGACCTAAGGGGCAACCTTTACATGCAGAGAGTGGTATGTGTTTGGAATGAGCTCCCAGAGAACCTACTGGTAGAGGTCAGTACAACTGAATCATTTGAAAGGCATCTGGATGGGTAAATGATTAGGAAGTGTTTGGAGGCATATGGGCTGGGTGCTGGCAAATGGGACTAGATTAGGTCGGGATATCTGGTCAGCATGGACGAGTTGGACCAAAGTGTATGTTTCCGTGCCGTACATCTCTATGACGCTCTGACCTACATGGTTGAATTCTGGAGGAGGAAAGAATCATAATTGAGATCAGTACTGCTCTCTCTGATGCTGCGTTCTCTCTAATTTTCCTTCTCTTCTGCACAGATAGTGGAGGTCTGGGCACAACAGTGAATTCTGAAACCATAAGTCAAAAAGTGTCAGCATGCTAATCAATGATCAAGGTTCAGAGGGACATGGGCCAAATGCAGGCAAGTGAGACTAGTTTAGTTTGGAAAACTGGCTGATCAAATACTTCAATGACTTTTACCCATACTATTCACTTAACTCTTCAATTTTGGGTTATGTATGATGCAATAAATCTCTTAACGTTAAACATAATCAAAGACTCAGTTTGTACAGTGCTCTGGGCTACAGAGTTCCAAAGAATCACAATCCCCTGGCAAAAACGCTATTGCTCATTTTAGTCCCAAATGACATGTCCTTAATATTAAATTGTATGGCCTGGTTTTACATTCCCAATCAGGGGAAACATCTTACTTGCATTTATTCTGTTGATCCCTTTAAGTAGTTGGTAGGTTTCAATGAGATCACCTCTCATTATTCGAAATGTTAGAGAATAAGTGCCCAGTTTGCTCAATCTGTCTTCATAGGACAGTCCTATCCATCCTGAGAACAAATCTGGTGAACCTTTCTTGCACACTCTCTATGGTAACAATATCTTTACTGAGATAAAGAGACCAAAACTGCACACAGGACTCCAGATGTGTTCTAACCAAGCTTCTTTATATTTGAAATATATACTTCAACAAGGATCACCATTGTACAACCAAGAGTAGGAACTCTCTCATTTAGATAGACAGGCCAAATACTTTGAGGTAAAAACAATGACTGCAGATGCTGGAAACCAGATTCTGGATCAGTGGTGCTGGAAGAGCACAGCAATTCAGGCCTGTCCTCGGATGCTGCCTGAATTGCTGTGCTCTTCCAGCACCACTGATCCAGGCCAAATACTTTGCTCCATTAGATGTTTTGACAGAGATTGTTCAACAAATCAGTGACCCACTAAGAAAATATGCTCACCTACAGCACTCAGGTGCCTCCTGTATATATTCACTGAGCCACTGCAATGCCGCATAATGACTTAATATGATTGTTTACTATCATAGTCATACAGCATGGAAACAAATCCTTCCGTCCAACTCGTCTACGCCGACCTCATTCCCAAACTAAACTAGTCCTACTTGCCTGCATTTGGCACATATCCCTATAAACCTTCCCAATGCCTGTACCTGTCCAAATGTTTTATAGATGTTCTAACTGTACCTATATCTACAACTTCCTCTGGCAGTTCATTCCACACACTAATGGGCAGCACGGTGGTACAGTAGTTAGCAGTGCTGCCTCACAGCGCCAGAGACCCGGGTTCAATTCCCCCCTCAGGCGACTGTCTGTGTGGAGTTTGCACATTCTCCCAGTGTCTGTGTGGGTTTCCTCCAGGTACTCCGGTTTCCTCCCAGAGTCCAAAAATGTGCAGGTTAGGTGAATTGGCCATGCTAAATTGCCTGTAGTGTTGGGTGAAGGGGTAAATGCAGAGGAATGGGTCTGGGTGGGTTGCTCTTCGGAGGGTCGGTGTGGACTTGTTGGGCGGAAGGGCCTGTTTCCACACTAAGTAATTTAAAAAAAAACAACTAGTTGCAGACTCCCTGATCATTTGTACAAGTGCATTAATTGGGGAATAAAAAAAAATTTAAGTACGCCATTTTTCTTACTCTGCCCTGGTGAAGATGAACTTCTTGTCTGTATGGAGAAAAAAAAAGGAACTCTAATCTCCTTCCCTCATTTTCTCTTAATCCTGAGATCAAATAAAAATTCTTACAGATAGTATAGATGTACAAGTTTGCAGATAACACCAAAATTGGAAGTGTAGTGGACAGCGAAGAAGGTTACCTCAGAATACAATAGGATCTTGATCAGATGGGCCAACGGGCTGAGGAGTAGCAGATGGAGTTTAATTTAGATAAATTCGATGTGCCACATTTTGGGAAAGCAAATCTTAGCAGGACTTATACACTTAATGGCAAGGTCCCAGGGAGTGTTGCTAAACAAAGAGACCTTGGAGTGCTGGTTCACAGCTCTTTGAAAGTAGAGTCGCAGGTAGATAGGATAGTGAAGGCGGTGTTTGGTATGCTTTCCTTTATTGATCAGAGTATTGAGTACATGAGTTGGGAGGTCATGTTGCAACTGTACAGAACATTGGTTAAGCCACTTCTGGAATATTGCGTCCAATTCTGGTCTCCTTCCTATCAGAAGGATGTTGTGAAACTTGGAAGGGTTCAGAAAAGACTCACAAGGATGTTGCCAGGGTTGGAGGATTTGAACTATAGGGAAAGGCTGAATAGGCTGGGGCTGTTTTCCCTGGAGCGCCAGAGGCTGAGGGTGTGACCTTATAGAGGTTTTTAAAATCATAAGGGGCATGGATAGGATAAATAGACAAGGTTTTTTTCCCTGGGGTCGGGGAGTCCAGAATTAGAGGGCATAAGTTTAGGGTGAATGGGGAAAGATATAAAAGAGACCCAAGGGGCAACTTTCTCACGCAGAGGGTGGTGGTGCGTGGAATGAGCTGCCAGAGGAAGTGGTGGAGGCTTGTACAACTGCAACATTTAAAAGGCATCTGGATGGATACATGAAGAGGAAGGGTTTGGAGGGATATGGGGCCGAGTGCTGGCAGGTGGGAGTAGATTGGGTTGGGATATCTGGTTGGCATAGACAAGCTGGACTGAAGGGTCTGTTTCTGTGCTGTACATCTCTATGACTTCAGTGAATCCTTGCAGAAGTGGAGAAAAAAAACAAAAAAATTGAAGGAGGAGGAAGAAACACATATCATCAGTGATTTCGAATTGTTTGGCCCATTTGGTTCTCAAGCCTGATCATTTTGGAGCCAGACACATATGATTTATTTACAAGATTATTGAAATATTGTTTCAAGACCTTTCACAATCTTCTGGAAATACAGGCAAGATCTTTGTTTGAATATTTACTCAAAAAAAATTGATCCTGCAACAATGCAGCACTTCCTCACTCCTGCATTAAAGTGTAAAATTAAATGCAAGACCGTGGAGTGGATTTTTAACGCAAAATTAAGAATGCAGATACCACCCGATAAACATACATCAGAAGTTTATTCAAAATATATTTTTGCCCATAACAACCAGAACGTTGTTTCACCAAGAATCCATTACAAAACAAACTACAACCGATAGCATGTGCATCTATATACAAGTTAAAAGCATGATGGAATTCTCTTCATTTTCCTGGATGGGTACAGTCTCAAACACCAGAATCAATTGTATAGCATAGTTGCAATATGTGCTGCAGAAACTGGTTAAAGGATCTTCAACACCAACTCCCAAATCTAAAAACAGGTAGACAGGTTGGTGAAGAAGGCACACTTATTCTCACTGCTCAGACCACCAGAGTATAAAAGTTGGGACATCATGTACAGAACTTTGATGAGGCCACTTTTGGAGTACTGTGTCCAGTTCTGGTCACCCTGCTATAGGAAGGATATTATTAAATGGAGAGGGTTCAGAAAAGATTTAGCAGGATGTTGCCAGGACTGGAAGGTTTGAGTTATGAAGGAGAGGCTGGGACTTTCTTCACTGGTGCATAGGAGGCTAAGGGATGACTTTGTAGAGAGTTGTAAAATCATTAGGGGCATAGATAAGGTAAATAGCAAAATGTCTTTTCCCTAGGGTGGGGGAGTTAAAACCTACAGGGCGTAATTTAAGGAGAGTGGAGAAAGATTTAAAAGGGACCGGAGGGGTAACCTTTTCACACAGAGGATGGTTCAATGTGGAATGAACTGCCAGAGGAAGTGGTAGATGCAGGTACAGTTACAACATTTAAAAGACATTTGGAGAAATAGATGAATGGGAAAAGTTTGGAGGAATATGGAGAAAGTGAGAACTGCAGATACTGGAGATCAGAGTCGAAGAGAGTGATGCTGGTAAAGCACAGCCAGTCAGGCAGCAACCGAGGAGCAGGAGAGTCGATGTTTCAGGCATAAGCCCTTCATCAGCCCTCCATCATGCCCTAAACATCAATTCTCCTGCTCCTTGGATGCTGCCTGACCAGTTGTGCTTTTCCAGCACCACTCTCTTCGACTTGGAGGGATATGGGCCAAACAAAGGCAAATGGAACTAATTTAGTTTGGGAAACTTGTTCAGAATGGACAAGTTAGACCGAAGGGTCTGCTTCCGTCCTGTATGACTCTACAACTTCACAAAGCACAAAACTTACAGGTGAAAGGAAACATTGTTACCTCCAAGTTCCCCTTGCAATACAACACAATCCTGACTTAGGCAGATAATCAAATAGATTCAATTCCTGGAACTCCTTATGCTTGAATCTTCACCACAAAGACTGAAACAGTGCAAGGCAGCAGCTGATTCCTACTTTCAAGGGAAGCTAGGAATGGCAAATAAATGTTGGCCTTGCCAGAGATGTGTTAATCATGGGAATAATGTTTTAAAACAGTAATAATTTATGGAGCTTCTTTGACTATACCTTTAGAATCTGTGACTTTTATGACCTCAAAGAGCAAGAGAAGCAGATATGAGAACCATGTTCCATTTTCTTTCTAAAATACATCATTCTGACTTACAACTACATCATAGTTCTTGTGTTTCTGGCTCAAAATGCTGGTATGCCGTTCCCAGTAGCACTGTGGATTCAACTACACCACTAATCTGCCGTGGTTCAAGGAAACAGCTTACCATCAAACTGCTCCAGAACAATAAGAGATAGGTAATAAACACGAGGTCTCACCAGACTTATCCACATTACAAATAATGCAAATATGACGTCTGCACAGCAATCCACATTTGTGGCAAGTTAAATATTTCCTCATTTGGAGTTAAAACCTACCATAACAGACAAACCTACTCCTTGAATGTGAGCCGATCAAGGATAATTCTGTCTCTCTTGTTTAGCTTCAAATTAGTCAAAGTTTTTCTACGAAAACTCCTATTGATATTCTGTTCAAGCTTATATGACTGTCAATTGGTAAAAATAGATAGTTTATTTTAAATCTCCAAAAGGAAACTACAGAACACAGAGTATAGATGGACTTTAATCTTCAAATTTAGTCTATTTTTCCGTAAATAAAATCCACAACGACCCTCATGCACTTTAGAATTGTGTTCCATTGCCAACCAGTTACATTTTCTCTGTCAGTAAACACCTTGAATTCTTCAGTCGAGGACAAAATAGGTTATTAGTGTAAACTTGATCAATAGGCTGCATTTAAACCTAGATTCTGTGTTCAAGCCCCAACCTGCTCCTCCACGAATGGAACCTTGGTCAGCAACACAGTATAGTTTTAAGGTGCCAGGTATTGATGGAGGTGACATATTAGAGTCAGAGTTGTACAGAAACATACCTTTTGGTCCAACTTCTCAGTGCCAACCAGATATTCTAAATTAATTTAGCCCCAATTGCCAGCAATTGATCCAAATCCCTCCAAACCCTTCCTATTCATTTACCCATTCAGATGCCTTTTAATGTTGCAATTGTACCAGCCTCCACCACTTCCTCTGGCTGCTCATTCCATACACATACTAATCTGTGTGAAAATATTGCCGCTTAGGGTCCTTTTATATATTTCCCCTCTCGCCTTAAATCTATGCCCTCTAGTTTGGACTCCCCGACCTTGGGGAACAGATCTTGGCTATTCACCCTATCCATGCCCCTCATGATTTTATAAACCTTTATTAAAGGTTACTCCTCAGCCTCCAATGCTCCAGGGAAAATCGCCTTGTCTATGCAGCTTCTCCCTTTGGCTCAAACCCTCCAACCCTGGCAACATCCTTGTAAATCTTTTCTAAATCCTTTCAAGTTTAACAACATGTTTCTTACAGCAGGGAGACCAGAATTGAATGCAGTATTCCAAAAGGAGCCAAACCAATGTCCTATACAATCACAGCAGGGCATCCCTACTCCTGTACTCAATGCACTGGCCAATAAAGGCAAGTGCATCAAATGCCTTCTTTACTACCCTGTCTACCTGTAACTCAACCTTCAAGGAACTATGAATCTGCACCCCAAGGTCCCCATTAAGTGTATAAGTCCTGCCCTGATTTGCCTTTCCAAAACACATCACCTCACATTTATTTAAATTATACTCCATCTGCCTCTCCTTGGCCCATCTGATCAAGATCCAATTATACTCTGAGATAACCTTCTTCACTATCCACTACACCAAAGTTAGTGCCATCTGCAAAGTTACTAACCATTCCTGCTATATTCACATCCTAATAATTTACATAATGACAAAACACAGTGGATCCAGCACTTACCCTTGTTGCACAATGCTGGTCACAGGCCTCCAGTTAGAAAACAGCCCTCCACCACCACAGTCTCCTACCTTCAAGCCAATTTTGTATTCAAATGGAAAGCTCTCTCTCGAATCCATCTGATCTAACCTTGTAATCTTGTTGAATACCTTGCTGAAGTTCATTCAGATGTTACATCGAAGCCTATTCTGGTAGTTCTGGTGAATGTTAAAGGTCCCGTAAAGAACAACAATTCTCTAGTGTCCAAAAAAACTTTTCTTTCTTGATTAATACCAAAGGTAGATTGGTTATTCATCTAATTTGCTATCTGTAGAAGCATGCCACACAAAAACTAGTTATGTCAGAATATCTGCACATCTAAGAAAGCTATATAGAACATAGAACATAGAAGAATACAGCGCAGTACAGGCCGTTCGGCCCTCGATGTTGCGCCGATCCAAGCCCACCTAACCTACACTAGCCCACTATCCTCCATATGCCTATCCAATGCCCACTTAAATGCCCATAATGAGGGAGAGTCCACCACTGCTACTGGCAGGGCATTCCATGAACTCACGACTCGCTGAGTAAAGAACCTATCCCTAACATCGGTTCTATACCTCCCCCCCCATTAATTTAAAGCTATGCCCCCTTGTAATAGCTGACTCCATACGTGGAAAAATATGTAAATGATTTTTTAAAATGAACCTAAACATTCAAAGTGGTCACTGTTATTGTGCATCAATTTTCAGATCCAATCGAGAAGCTACAAGACAGTATTTACAAAAGATGTTAATAACCCTTCTACATGACATTCCTCATTCATACCACTGTGGCAAATTAATTCATGGCAACTTTACCGTGTTCAAGATTAAAACTGGCTACAATCTGTGCAGGGCAGAGTAATCATCTGCTCATAAATCAGAAATTGACACATCTAATAAAAACATTTGGATAATCTATATTTTGCAATGTGTTTTTCTCTCCTTCCAAATCTTTCTCCCATGTGTGATCCTCAACCAGACAGGATGCAGGTGCTCTTCATCACTGATGTTTCAGGTCCTGTTATGGAGTGGGAGAAGACTGTTTGGAGCATCAGCCTCTTTACTCTCTGATTTTTTTATTTCCCATGGTCTATTCTATTCTCCACTCATGGGGATTCCATGAAATTGTTTGCGGAAAGGTTGGAGAATATTCATCCCTCAACCAACACTATTAAGGTACATTGGATCTCATTGCTGTATGTGGGATCATGCTTACCTTTTCCTATATTACAGTACGGATCACACTTCAAAACTAATTCACTGGCTGTACCAACTCAAGATCATGAGGGGTGTTGTTTAAATTCAAGCTCTTCCTTGTAGATTAGATGATGGAAATCCACTGGAGAATACCACACATTATTTATAATCTCACATAAGTATCACTGCATAATCTGAGGTTTATCAGAGAAATATGTGGCAGATTATTTTGTTTATCAATCTCTGGCAAAGATGTTACTGGCCTCAGACCTGCAGGATGAACATCAGTCACTGACATTAAGCAAGTTACAAATGCTGAAAGGAAAAAAAGTAACCGTGTGTTAAAAAGATGTAAACAATTGACAATAAATGCTCTGGATTAAATTGTTTGTTGTCTGTATATACTAATTATGCATTAATTATTTTGGCAATTCCATACTCTGTAAATAAGGACTAAAGCCATTAAGCCATCGCCAGCAATATTTGCATTTGGTGATAAGAAGATAAAAAACTGACTTACTGAACATAATTGTGTTCATTTTAAAAAACAGGAAATCAAAGTATAAAATCCTTTCTGTCCTTTTGACCGTGCACCTTTTAGCTAAGTGTCGAAAGAAGAATCCTGCTCTCGGATTTATATGTCAGTTAATAAGACCAAAATGTATCGATGCAGAAACAGGCTATCTAGCCCAGTGAGTCTTCCTTGCTATTCAACGAGATCATGGCCGATCTGGTGATCTTCAACTCCAGTTTCTACCTTTTCCATTCCTTCACGAAATAAAAATTTGTCTGTTTCAGCTTTGAATATATTTATCAATCCAGTCCTCTGTGGGAAAAGAAGTTCACAAATTCACGACAGTCATAAAATAACTTTGTCCTCATCACTGTCTTAACAGGTAAACTCCTTATTGTGAGATTATGCCATCTGGTCCCAGACTCTCCAACAAGGGGAAACAACTTACTCAATCTCTCCACAAAAGATAGTTCCTTCATACCGAGGATTAGCCTGGTGAACCTTCTCTGGACTGCCTCCAATGCCGCTCTATCTTTCCTCAGGCAAGTATTACAGCTGTGGTATGATAGGTACTTCTATAGATTTAGAAATACTTCCTTATTTTTATATTCCATTGCCTTTGAGCTAAAGGTCAACATTTCAGTTGCCATCCCTATTATCCAATGAAATTGGATGCTGGCTTTTTCAGATTTATGCACCAGGTCTCCTAAATCTCTCAGTGCTGTAGCTGTAGCTTACTACAGTCCTTTGTCATTTAAATAATATTCAGCTTCTGAATTCTACCTGACAAAGTACACAGTTTCACATTTTTCCAGATTATATTCAATATGCTAGCTTTTGTCCACTCACTTAATCTCTCTACACTCTATGCCATTCTCACTACTTGGCTTCTCACCTTTTTTTGGGTCATATTCAAAACTGGCAAAAGTATATTCACTTTCTTGTATATATACTCAAATAAATGGGACTCTAGCACTGATCTGTGTGGCATTCCACTAATTACAGGTTGCAATCTGAAAATGCTTCCTTTACCCCAACTTTATTGTCTATTAGTTAGCCAATCATCTATCCATAATAGTATACTAACTCCAACTCTGTGGGCACTTAATGAAGCAACTTAACATGTGGCACTTTATCAAATGCCTTCTGAAAATCTATATATATATATTACATCCACTGCTTCCGTTTTATCTATCCTGTTTGTTACTCCCTTAAAGAAGTGCTATAAATTTGTGAAGCTTTGTTGACAGTGTTTGATCATATTTTGCATTTCTAAATTCTCTGCTATTACATCCTTCACAACGAGCTACAGCTGATCAAGTTTGAACATCAGATACAGGTCCATTTGCCTAAAGAATGGAAACTTAAAAGTTCAAAAACTTTTAGGATGTTTCAAGGAAAATATTTCATAATGTTAATGCTAAGCAGGCAGTCAGCTGGTATCTCATTATTTCACCAGCTGACAGAAATTGGCTGGGCAATGGAGAGACTTACCTTGAAAGTTGGGGCTGCAATTGAGGAGATCCATAGGGAGATTCGTGCCCAGGTCCAACTTATCGCATCCATGCTGCAGAAGCATGAGCAGGAGATCTAGGGTCTTGGGGAGAGGCTGGAGGAGGTAGAGGGTCGAACTAAGGCATAAGAAGCTGCAATGGAGTCCTCATCCAATCGGATCCAGGTGCTGGAGCGAGAGGTGCGGGCCTTGCAAGACCATAACGACGACCTTGAAAATTGAGGTCGGAGGATAAATCTCCAAATTGTCGGGCTCCCTAAAGGTGAGGAAAGTGAGCAGGCAGTCAGCTTCTTTGAAAGCTGGCTGCCAAAGTTTTTGGGCCTTCACATCGAGTCCAGCAGGCTGCAGATTGAAAGGGCTTATCGGGTTACAGTGCACAGGTCAGGCCCAGTGCAGCGCCCCCGCCCGGTCCTAGTGCATTTCCACTCATATGAGGACTAGCAAAAAGTGATAGAAGCTTCTAGATTACTGGGAAATGATCCACAGGCACTGCTGTACAAGGGGTCAAAAATCATGTTTTTCCAGGACTTCTCTGCAGTTGTAATTCGAAAGGGCAAGTCCTTTGATGGGGTTAAAAAGAGGCTGAGGAACCTGGGCATCCAGTACTCCATGAGATACCCCGCAGTGCTACGTTTCAGCCACAAGGATGCAGTTTATACATTTGACTCAGCGATAGAGCTAAAAACTTTGTGGACACTTTAAAATAGACGGATTGGCCTGAAGAATACGGTTGATGTTTATTGTCTTTTCTATCTTTCCCTATGTTTTCCCTTCCTTTTTTTATTCCTTTCTTCCTCCCTAATAATTTTGTTTTTGGAAAGGGGGGAAAAGACCTTGGAATCAGTTGTTCCTTTTTTTTAATAACTTGATTTTCTGATTAGAAATTTTGTGGATGTTCTTTGTTGTCTCTCCCCCATTTTTTTGTTTGTTTTGTTTCTCTTTTAGTCACAAGTAGGGGTGACACAAAGCCAGGGATGGGTGGAGTGCTCATCCTGACTTTGTCTTTTTTCTGTTGATTGAAGGATCATCTCCTTGGTTTTTTTTTCTGGCCTAAGGCTGGAGCACAATCTGGGTTTGAAGGAGCTGTGAAGGAGGGGATGGGTAGGGTGAGTGCCCCCTATGGGCAGGGGAAGGGGTCTTCCATTCAAGGTTTTATAGTTGGTTTTCTTCGTAGTAATAGTTATTTATAGTTATGATAGAGTAGTTTTTGTATATATAGTTCTTCGAATCTAGGAGTCTTTATTTACTTAAGCTCGGTGCTTTTTAAGCAGGGTTCTCCCTCCGAGGGGTTCAAGGGTCTCTGAAAGGAGATATGGCTAAGTGTCTTATTAAATGGTGCACCTGGAACATTAAGGGAAGTCATCCATCTGTTAAAAGGAAAAAGGTGCTTTCTAGCCTTAACAGGGAAAGGGTTGATATCGCTTTGTTACAAGACCCCCATCTTGATGATGGGGAACACCTGAAATTATAATGGGGGGGTTATGATTGGGTATTCTTTTCATCCTTTACTACTAAAAGTAGGGAAGTGGCTTATCCAGAAAAATCTTCCATTCACATTATTAAAGCAGGTGATAGATGAGCAGGGACAATTTGTGATGCTTAAGCCCTGATACATAAGGAGGAATACACTATTTTAAACGTCTACTGTGGCACATTATTATAGGGGGGATTTTAATTGTCTTTTGGATCCTTGTGGGCCCCCAACTATTTATTCGCAGACCAAGCAGGTGGTTCACTTATGTGAGGAGTTGGAGCTGGTGGATAGTTGGAGATGTCTTCGCCCTACCGGCAGGAACTTCACCTTATTTTCAAATCCACATAAATGTCACACGAGGATTGACCTCCTTCTGGCTCCCTCAGCCCTTCTGAATTCGATTGTGGGTTTTAAAATTGGAAATATAGCTATCTCTGATCACGCGGCAGTATATTTGGAAGTTAAGGCCAAGAGTGAAGGGCTAGGTTTGCGGCACTGGCATTTGGACCCTTTTCTCCTTAAGGATTCCAAATTTGTGGAATACCTTTTGAAGGAGTTACAGGAATTCTTGACTATCAACTCAGGTATGGCTAGTGTCCATCTATGCTATGGGGGGACTGCTAAGGCCTTTGCTAGGGGATTAGCTATTTCCTATTCGGCTAGCCGGAAATGACAGAAGGAGGAACAGCAGCGTCTACTTGAGACGTGGTTGAAAGCTGCAGAGGTGGCACATTTTGTGCGGCCTTCAGTGATTAAGCCACAGCGAATCACGGCCCTTCGGGCTGCCTTGAATTCAATACTGACACAAAACGCAAAGAACGAACTTGCGTTTGCTAGACAAAGGCTGTTCGAAAGTGGGGATAGAGCAGGAAAGTATTTAGTGTACCTGACTAGGAAAAAGCATGCTCCCCAATCCATTACTGCAATCAGAGACAGAGCCGGGGTTCTTACATACAACGCTAAAAAGATTAATGAGGCTTTTCGGAGCTTTTACTCTGAAGTGTATCGGTCTGAAAGTTGCGAGGACAGGAGAGCTAAACTGGAGACTTTTTTAAGAACCTGGACCTCCCAGGGGTAACATTGGAACAGGCCTCTCTCCTTAATGCCCCCTTGACAGTTCAGGAAAAACAGCAGGCAGCTAGGCAACTTCAGAGTGGGAAAGCGCCCGGCCCTGATGGTCTCCTGGATGAGTTTTATAAGGTGTTTATAGGGATTCTGTCAGGGCCAATGTTGGAAATGTACAGTCACTCCTATATGCATGAATGCCTATCACCATCTTTCAGAGAAGCTAACATTTCCTTAATTCTTAAGAAGGGGAATGTTCCTGAGGATTGTGCCTCATACAGGCCCATCTCTCTATTAAGTTCAAATTTCAAGATCTTGGAACTGAGATTGGAAAGGGCATTGCCCATATTACTAAAAAGGACCAGTCAGGCTTTATAAGGGGCTGTAGGTCCTCTAATAATATTAGGAGGTTGCTGAATATGGTCCAAGTTTATCAGCAACAATCGATTCAGAGGTTTGTGATTTCCTTAGATGCAGAGAGAGCATTTGATTGGGTGGAATGGCCGTATCTTTTTTACGTCTTAGAAAAGTTTGGATTGGGTGGAGTCTTTGCTAAGTGGGTGGACGTTTTATATCTCCACCTTCTGGCTGCTATCATCACCAACGGGGTGAAGTCTGGGAATTTTAGGATTGGTAGGGGTAGTCAGCAAGGCTGCCCCCTCTCACCGTTGCTGTTTACATGATAGAGCCGCTGGCAGAGGCCATTCGATCCTGAAGTGGGATCGAGGGCATACAAGATTACACTGTATGCGGGTGACGTCCTTCTGTTTTTATCGAACCCAATGACCTCCGTACCTAATTTGATACAAAGTGTCAATTCATTTGGGGCTATTTCAGGCTTTGTAAAATTAACTTTGCAAAATCGGAGGCTATGCCTTTGGGGAACCTTAAGAATGTGCCAGAAGTTGAAGGTGGCCCAAGTTCCCTTTTAAGTGGTCCCAGGCAGGGTTCTGATACCTAGGCATTTTTATTACTCCCAAGTTTGACCTGTTATTTCGGATTAACTTTGCTCACCAGCTCGACAATATCAGGCGAGATCTCCAGAGATGGGAGGCTCTTCCAATTTCCTGGCTGGGCCAAATATCTCTCATTAAGATGAGTGTTCTTCCTCATTTGCTTTATCCCATGCATATGCTTCCTAAAATGTTTCCCAGGTCAACGCTGCGGAAGCTTATGGGTCAGTTTGGTTCCTTTGTCTGCCATTGTGGGTGGCCCCCTCATCAAACTTACTAAATTGCAGTTGCCTCAAGAAGGGGGAGGTGTTGATTTCCCAGACATCAGAAGGTATCAATTGAGTTCCCTGCTGTCCTTTGTCTGTGATTGGGTAGTTAACAATCTAAACTCAATGTGGCTGGATGTTGAGGCCTCCCAGGCAGAGTGCCCTCTTACTAACCTATTGTTCATGGATAAGAGGAGGACAGTTATGGACCACTGCCGGAACCCCATTGACATTAGGACAGTCAAGGCATGGAGGGCGATGCGTCAGAGTGAGGGTTGCTTATCCAAGACTTCGCCACTTACACCTATAGTTGGCATGCCAGGGTTCCAACCAGGAATGATGGACTCAGGGTTCAAACTATGGGCAGTGAGAGGAATTTCTAGTTTGGGAGACTTGTTTGAGGGGGAGGTTATGATGTCTTTTGAGCAACTGAGCCGCAAATACGGGTTGCCCAGCAGAGACCTTTTCCATTTTTTTCAGTTTAGGGATTTCATCCAGAAGAAGACTCCGCTTCTCACTAAGCCCTATAAGCCAAAAACAGAGAGGTTGTTGCTGTGTTCCACAAACACCCTTTCGGTTAGTGCCCTCTATTGCCTGCTGGGTGGCAGGACCTGGCAGGATATTAACCAGTTATTGAGGTCTGACAGCAAGAGCTAGGAGTGGAGATTTCTCCTGAAACATGAGAGAACATATGGGAAAATACTCAAAAGATCCCAATCTGTAATAGGACATGCTACGCAATTAAAAGTTCTGCACAGGGCTCATCTGGCGAAGTTTAAAATCATCAGTGTGCACCAAATGTAAAATAAGTGTAGGTCATTGCTTCTAGACATGCCACAGGCTCCATGTTTATTGGAGCACTGTGGCAGGAGAGATAGGGAGGGTATTGAGGATTGTAGTCAAAGTAGACTCGATATCTCTCTCTTAGGTCTCCTGAATTTACCATCTTTAGACCGGCATGGGAAGAAACTATTAAATATTCTTGCGTACTGTGCACGGAAGAATATTCTGATGAATTGGATATGTGAGAACCTGCCGGGCTTGCTGGGATGGCAGAAATTAATTATGGAGCACATTCCCTTGGACTTTTTTTACAAACACTACACAACAGACCATTTTTATAAGACATGGCAGCCTTACTTGAGTTATTTGGATTATTGATTATTTGTTATTTGTCAGTGATCTTAACTAGGGCGTTTGGTTAACCAGGATGGTCAGATTTGTCAAGCCCTGGGCTTTTTATTATACTAATATTTGTTATTGATTGTATTTTTCAATAATTTTATATGTTTGTAAAGTTAAAAAAATTTGCTAATAAATATATTTACAAAAAACAGGAAGTGCTGACAGCTGAAGGAGCTTGAACAGCAACTGGCATTACTGTTGTGCATCCAATGCGTTACCCTTAGGAGAATTTTAATTATTGATCCAGCTGTTTAGAAGCCATGTCTGTCTCCACCATAATTGTAAATCAATATTTCAATATTTCAGCCTAGTTTACCTGGAAGGAAACTTTTGTTGTCGGTACACACTAGCAATGCAAATCTAACATAACTGAAATTAGACTTCTGCTTTTTTTTAAGAAAGGTTAGCACGAAGGTGTTGTCATTGGACAAACCATCCAGAGCCCCAGGCTAATACACTCATCCACCCATAGCAGATGGTGGAAGTTAAACTCAATTAATAAATCTGGAATATAAAGCTAGTCTCTGTCATGGTAAGTGTGATAATGATCACTGATAAATTCCATTCGTGAATCAGATGGAACTAAGAAAGGAAATCCACCATCGTTACCCAGTCTGGCCCATACGTGATTGCAGACTCTTAGCAATGAGCAATGACCCTTAACTGCTGTCTGAAATGGTTTAACAAACCACTCAGTTCAGGATCAATTCAAGATGGACAGCAAATATTGGTCTTGCCAAGGATGACCACACAACATAAACAAAAAACTAAAAAAAAAACAAGACAATATCACTGTAGATCATTATGCAATGAAAACAGTATACCACAATTTCAAATCAGTAACTTTAGGGGTTACAAATTACCCAATCATTGTTTAAATGGAATGTATATCGAATGGGATCTCTCGGTCAGTAGCAGAATTTGAATGGGTTTTAGTACCACATGTTATGCGAATTGAAGAGCCAGATTAGTAGACATTCTCGTCAGTGAAGCTGGGGTATCTCTGAGCAGAAATAAACAACAATGTGCACCTTCAACCAGATTACAGAAAAGCTGGAACAGCAATATCTTGATTTCAATGTCAAACTACATATGTGCAAATGCCAGAGTTTTGTGAATTGCTTCAGAGAATTGTAAGCACCAAGCCATTCATTATTCACTCTGCAAAATCAGAGCCAATAGTTCAACCTGCCACTTAGATCAACTGCATCTTCTGAAATAAAACAAAAAAAACTGCAGATGCTAAAAATCTGAAACATGAACAGTGAAACTGCTGGAGAAACTCATCAGGTCTGACAGCATCTGCGGAGAGAAAGCAGTTAACATCTCCACTCCAGTGATCCTAAAAAGACTCGGAAAACTGTTTTCTCTCCACAAATGCTGCCAGACTTTGCTGAGTTTCTCTAGCAATGTCTGTTTCTGTTGCATCTTCTGAAGCTATATTTACTGCACTATTTCCAATTTTTCTACATTTGAACCCTCTGAAATTACAAAATAGCTATTTTCAGAATTTACACCATCAACTATTCTAGTAGTTTCATTCACAGTAGCAAGTTTGAACACAACAAATTAAATATCGATGTAAACCATAAATGTCATATTCTTCAGCAGTAAGAATAACAGTCACATCAAAATTAGAATGTTAAGAATTTATCCTGATATGTTTCAAAGCAATGCTTACCTGTGCATTCCATCCCACCACTTTCAAAACTTTGTAAAAAGTCAGAGTCACTGTTCGCTGCGTCTGCTTGGGTACACTCCTCATCTGCCACATCAACATCTCCAAAACTCAATGTCCCACTCAGGCGTGCTGACAACCCCTCTGTGTCATCATCGAGTTCTGATCTTTCTGGAAAATCTTCCACCGTTTCCTCAGTTGTGTGGTGTTTTTTAACCTTCCTTCTAAACTTGTGTAGAATTTTCGAGGCCATGCCACATCATATGCTGAAAATTACATCAGAAACAAAGTAAAACACTGTGTCCAGGTCACTGCTCACACAGTGGGATGGTATGACATAACCCATGCATTAGTAATTCAAACATAAAACACAGGAAAAGGCATTGGCTGGTGAGAAAGGGTATTGTGACATAAAACTCTGGGTGAATATCATACATTCCACTTCACAATTGAAATGTAGTATTGTGTTATCCCAGGAACAATAGCAGTTACAGACCAAAACACTCTGAAAAGACTAGAGTGACATACTGCAGCCTTCTGGACAGGGTTGGATGTGGGGGGGGGGGGGGAGGGAGAAGAGAAATCAGTTGTGTACAATACACCCCGACAGAATCAGAGTAACATGGCGTACACGTGGGGCGAGAAATTACAGTGATATCATTCAATCCTGGAGGGATCCACAGTGACATGCTGCAGAAATCTCACGAGGTCCCAACAGGAGAACCTGCTTATCAATCAGGAAAGCAGTCCGTTCAGTGCCCAGATTTCACTGGGCTCGGTTGAAGTCAGGGCAATGAGGTGGTAGTTCCAGTGAATAATTAACTTGCCGCCGGAGAGCTTCAATGCTGTGACTCACTGAACCACAAACCCCGTTTGGGAGGGGGTCGCAAGTACCTTATATGAAAAGAACTAATTTTAGCTGAAAGAAAGACCGCGTCTGGAATGAATTTTCCCGATGAAGAGTTTATGCTCGAAATGTCGACTCTCCTGCTCCTCGGACGCTGCCTGCCCGGCTGTGCTTTCCCAGCAACACACTTTTTTTCTCTCTGAATATTCCCCAGCCTGATTTGTCATCCACGGGTGAACAAACAAAACGACACAAATCCCAAAAGTGGCAGCTTGGAACAGTAAACATAAAACAGCGACTGTCTCCAAACTCAAAAACACATAGCCATGAAGGCAGTAATGTACCTAGAACATGGATATGTCAATCAATTATCATCAAGTAGCCTGGGCTTTTACCTGGTTTTAGATCTCGAGATAGAACTGGCTGCTGAACATGCTTCAGCCAACGAGGCCCTTGAACAGTGAGGGGCTGCTGCAGCCTGGAAGTTGGGAACACACTCAAACTTTACAATGCTAACCCCGCCACACTGTTCGTTGATGGCGTCTCTCGGCTCGTGTTGTAATTGCACAATCCCACACAGTTCCTCCAGGATTCTCAGGATAACCAGAAACAAATGTGGGTTAAGAATCAACAAAGTGCGGGAACTTGCAACAACGCAACTTTTAACTTTATTTGCCTGCACTGGCGCTGAGCTGAGCTGAGCTTTCCCAGTGAGTGCTGAGGGCGGGCCCGTCCACTTCCCGGGAATGGGGCTGTTCCTGAACTCAGTCCCTCCCTGATCCTCCCCTGGTCCGCACTGCCGCCAACTGGTCCGTGGGAGGCAGGGCAGGGAGAGAGGGGGAAATCTCCAGGGAGGCAGACCCCAGCAGAGATTGTGAGGGAGAGAGAAAGGAAGCAAGAGCAGAAGGCACACGAGAGAAAAGCTGCGCGGGTGTAACATGGAGAATTTTAAAACCTTTTTTTTAATTTCAAAAATATACTTTATTCATAAAATACTTTGATGATCTGTACAACTGGACATGCCATACATATGTAAACATTCCATTTGTTTGCATACCGAAAACATAGTAATCATTCCTATTTACAGGTCGGTACGATTACATTTTTAGCTGAGGCATCAGCAGAGCCCAAATGACTGCGCAGGCCCTCTGTTCTTTAGGCAGGCAGATGTAACACGGTGGTCTTTCCCCACCGCGCCTTGGCGGCAGCTGCCCCAAGCTTCAGCGCGTCCCTCAACACGTAGTCCTGGACCTTGGAATGTGCCAGTCTGCAACACTCAGTCGGGGTCAACTCCTTCAGCTGGAAGATTAACAGGTTTCGGACTGCCCAGAGAGCGTCCTTCACCAAGTTGATGATCCTCCAGGCACAGTTGATGTTCGCCTCGGTGTGCGTCCCGGGGAACAGGCCGTAGAGCACAGAGTCCCGCCTCACGGCGCTGCTCGGGACGAACCTCGGCAAACACCATTGCATTCCTCTCCAGACTTCTTCTGCATAGGCACATTCCAGAAGGAGGTGTGTGACAGTCTCGTCCCCCCCGCAGCCGCTTCGAGGGCAGCATGCGGTGTGGCTGAGAGTCCGGACGTGCATAAAGGATCTCACAGGCAGAGCCCTTCTCACCACCAGCCAAGCCATGTCTTGGTGCTTGTTGGAAAGTTCTGGCGATGAGGCATTCTGCCAAATGGCTTTGACAGTCTGCTCAGGGAACCGCTCGATAGGATCTGCCCTCTCCTTTTCCCGAAGGGTCTCAAGGACACTACATGCTGACCACTTCCTAATGGACTTGTGGTCAAAGGTGTTTTTCTTCATAAACTTCTCCATGAAGGACAGGTGATACGGAACGGTCCAACTATTCGGAGCATTCCGCAGCAGCGAGGCCAGGCCCATCCTTCGCAACACCGGGGACAGGTAGAACCTCAGTACATAGTGACACTTGGTGTTTGCGTACCGGGGATCCACGCACAGCTTGATGCAGTCACACACAAAGGTGGCCATCAGGATGAGGGTGGCATTGGGTGTATTTTTTCCCCCGTTGCCCATATCTTTGTACAGCGAGTCCCTTCGGACCCGGTCCATCTTTGACCTCCATATAAACTGGAAGATGGCCCGGGTGACTGCAGCGGCACAGGTTGTGGGAATAGGCCAGGCCTGTGCCACGTATAATAGCAATGACAGTGCCTCACACCTGATGACCAGGTTTTTTCCCGCGATGGAGAGCAACCGTAGCTTCCATCTGCCCAGTTTCTGCCTCACTTTGCTGATACGCTCCTCCCAAGACTTGGCGCACGCCCCAGCCCCTCCGAACCAAATACCCAGCACCTTCAGGTGTTCGGTCCTGACGGTGAAGGGGATCGAGGATTGGTCGGCACAGTTCCCGAAGAGCATGGCCTCGCTCTTGCCTCGGTTTACCTTGGTCCCTGAGGCCCGTTCGAACTGGTCACATATGCGCATGAGTCTGTGGACGGACAGCATATCCGAGCAGAAAATGGCGACGTCATCCATGTACAGGGAGGCCTTAACCTGCAGGCCCTCGCTGCCAGGAATAGTCACCCCTCTCAGGCTTGCATCCTTCCTGATGGACTCGGCAAATGGCTCTATGCAGCACAAACAAACAAGGCAGGAGAGAGAGGGCAGCCCTGCTTGACTCCAGATCTGACTGGGAAGCTATCTGATTCCCACCCATTAATTGAGACTGCACTGACAATGTTGGTGTAGAGCAGTCTGATCCAATTGCAGATTCCCTCCCCAAAGCCCATTTGGAGAGAACATCTCTCATATACTTGTGTGATATCCTGTCAAAGGCTTTCTCTGGTCCAGGCTGATCAGGGAGGTGTCCAACCCCCTGTCCTGCACATAGGCGATCGTATCCCTGAGGAGTGCGAGACTCTCAGCGATCTTCCTGCCCGGCACAGCACAGGTTTGGTCAGGGTGAATCACCGACCCCAGAGCAGACCTGACCCGGTTGGCGATTACCTTTGACAGAATTTTGTAATCCGCATTCAACAGTGAGGTTGGTCTCCAATTTTTGAGTTCCTCCCTCTCCCCCTTCCGTTTGTAGATGAGGGCGATGATGCCTTTCCTCATGGATTCACTCATGGTACCTTCCCGAAGCATACTGACATACACCTCCAGCAGGTCCTGGCCAATCAAGTCCCACAGAGCGGAATAGAGCTCAACCGGTAAGCCGTCGCTTCCGGGAGTTTTATTCTTTTCGAAGGACTCGAGGGCCTTGGTCAGCTCGTCCAGAGATAGCGGCTGGTCCAGCCTCTCCCGTGTTCTGTCGTCTAGGACCTCCGTGATAGAGGACAGGAACGACTGGGAGGCCGTGCTGTCGGTCGGCTTCGTGTCATACAGGCTGGCATAGAAGGATTTACTGATCCTCATGACGTCAGCCTGAGATGACGTTATCGAGCCATCTTCTTCCTTCAGGCTGCTGAGCACGGAGCTCTCTTTGTGCACCTTCTGGAAGAAGAAACGTGAGCACGTCTCGTCCTGCTCCACCGAGCGGACCCTGGACCGGAAGATTATCTTGGAGGCCTCCAAAGCAAAGAGCGAGGCTTGCTAGCCCTTCACCTCCTTGAGGTCCTCCGTGACATCGACCCCCATCATCTGCAGCAGGAGCAGGTTCTGCATACTTTCCTGGAGCTGAGACAGTTTTCCCCGCCTCTCTCACCTGCTGAACACCTTTGAGGATGAAGAACCTCTTGATGTTCCCTTTTACTGTTTCCCACCAGTCCGCTGGGGACTCAAAGAGGGGCTTCACGTTTCTCCAACCTGCGTAGTCCCTCTTGAGCTCCACAATGTTTCCCGGGGTCAACAGCTTTGTGTTCAGCTTCCACGTTCCCTTACCAGCCCGCTGCTCGTCCTGTACGTGACAGTCGGCCAGCAGGAGGCAGTGGTCAGAGAAGAACACTGGCTTGACGTCGGTGGATCTGACCGAGAGCGTTCGGGACACAAACAGGTAATCTATCCTTGAGCGGATAGACCCGTCTGCCCGTGACCAGGTGTATCTATGCTGCGCTCCGTATGCAGGGGTGCTGAAGACGTCGTGCAGCTTGGCATCTTTTACCATGTCCATCAGGGCTCTGGACGTGGTGTCCAGTTTACTGTCCCCCCCACCGGATCGTCCATCTGCATCAATGATACAGTTGAAGTCTCCGGCCAGAATGACCGGTCTGGACGTAGCCAGCAACAGTGGAAGCTGCTGCAGGACGGCCAACCGTTCACTCTTACCCACTGGGGTGTACACATTAATCAGTCTCAGGGGTGCATTCCTGTACATGACGTCGGCGATGAGGAGGCGCCCGCCCACCACCTCCTTAACCTCGGAGATGCTGAAGTTGCCTCCTCGCAACAGGATACCCAGGCCGGAGGCGTGGCTATCATTGCCCCCTGACCAAACTGACAGTCCATGTGCCCACAAGCTCGACCATCTCCTGTAGCTGCTGAGGTGCGGTATCCCACACTCCTGCAGAAACAGGACGTCAGCTTTAACGTTGGCCAGGAAGGCCATCGTAGAAACACATCGCGTAGCCGATTTGATGCTACGCACATTGATGCTGGCAATTTTTAACCCCATTTTAACAGTTTACAAAGTTGACACTGTCCATTTGTTGCTGGTCTTGCCCCACTGGGGTAGCTGTGTGCATCCTCGTGATGACGGCAAACTGCTGGACCCTCCCAGGGCTGAGGTAGCTGTCCGGCTCCACACTGGAGCCATTTCCCCGCTCTGGTGTCTTCGGGTCAGGCCCAGAGTCCGCATAGTCCAGTTCTCCATCTGACAGCGGAGCTGTCACAGGACCGCTGCTCCCAGTTACCTGGAGCTGTGGGCCGGTGGGTACCTCTTGGTTCTCATCAGATCGGGGGAGGCCTTAACCCGTCCCCTCAGAGGGATCGTCTTTTCCTGCTTGGGCGGTGCTGCCCTCCTTTTTCCCCGCAGCGCTCTGTCTCTTCCTCTGGTGACGACCCTCCTTGCGCCCGAACTCACCGTCGGAAGAGCTGCCTGTATCCTCGTCGTGTAGGTGTCGCTTCCCCCTTCGCTGGGTGGCTTTGGGAGGTTTCCTCTTCCTGCTTTTGACAGTAATCCAATCCTCTGCCTCCTTTGATCCCTCCTCTTCCATTTCCTCCGTCTGTCTTGAAGGAGCTTGGATCGGCTGCTGCACCACCCCGCTCTCTGCCGTCTGCTCCGCTACAGCCTGCCCTTCCTTTGGGTGCCTCCAGACACCGTTCCCGTGCTGTTTTGTGGCACCTTGCTGGTCTTGGGCGGTCCACGGCTCGTGTTGCCACCTCCGGCCATCTGTGCGTAGGTGGCGGCCCCTCGTCTTGGGCAGGCCTTGTACATGTGGCCCGCCTCTCCGCACAGATTACAGTTCTTGGCCTCCTTACATTCCTTGGTCGGGTGGCCTTCCTGCTTGCAGTTTCGGCAGACGGTCACCTTACAATCCGCCGCCATGTGGCCTGACCTCCCGCAGGTTCCGCACAATTTTGGCTGCCCTGCGTATGTCAGGTAACCTCTGCTTCCTCCGATGGCAAAGCTGGAGGGTGGGTGGAGGATGTTCCCACTGGCATCGACCCTCAGGGTTACCCTGACCTGTCGTTTGCTGGTCCAGATCCCGAAAGGATTGACCACATCGGTACTCTCTCCCTCGACCTGGACGTATCTTCTCAAGAAGGTCAGGACATCTGCTGCTGGGACGTGAGGGTTGTACATCTGGATTGTTACAACCCGACTCCTCTGCGCAGGAAGCACACACAACGGGACCGCCGAGAAGATGGAGAACAGAGGTTCCCCTTCCTTCTCCTTGAAGACCTTCAGGAGCTGCTCACAATTCTTCACGCTCCTAAAGGTCACATCGAAATAGCCTGCCGCAGGGAAATCCTGCAGGCAGTACACGTCCACTTTTTTTTTTCAAAAATATACTTTATTCATAAATAATTTGATGGTCTGTACAATTGGTCATGCCATACGTATGTAAACATTTACATACAGAGATCAAAACTTATCATTTTTATACAGGTCTGTACATTTTTTGATCATATCCCCATATAATTAGCTGGGGCGTCAGCAGAGCCCAAATGACTGCATGGGCCCCCTGTTCTTCGTTAGGCAGGCAGATTTACACAGTGGTCTTTCCCCACCACGCCTTGGCGGCAGCTGCCCCAAGCTTCAGCGCGTCCCTCAACACATAGTGCTGGACCATGGAATGTGCCAGTCTGCAACACTCAGTCGGGGTCAACTCCTTCAGCTGGAAGATCAGCAGGTTTCGGACCACCCAGAGAGCGTCCTTCACCGAGTTGATGATCCTCCAGGCACAGTTGATGTTCGTCTCGGTGTGCGTCCCGGGGAACAGACCGTAGAGCACGGAGTCCCGCGTCACGGCGCTGCTCGGGACGAACCTCGGCAAACACCACTGCATTGCTCTCCAGACTTCCTCTGCATAGGCACATTCCAGAAGGAGGTGTGTGACAGTCTCGTCCCCCCCGCAGCCGCTTCGAGGGCAGCGTGCCGTGCGGCTGAGAGTCCGTGCGTGCATAAAGGATCTCACAGGCAGAGCCCTTCTCACCACCAGCCAAGCCATGTCTTTGCAGATTACAAAATTCTGTCAAAGGTAATCGCCAACCGGGTCAGGTCTCCTCTAGGGTCGGTGATTCACCCTGACCAAACCTGTGCTGTGCCGGGCAGGAAGATCACTGAGAGTCTCGCACTCCTCAGGGATACGATCGCCTACGTGCAGGACAGAGGGTTGGACACCTCCCTGATCAGCCTGGACCAGGAGAAAGCCTTTGACAGGATATCACACACGTATATGAGAGATGTTCTCTCCAAAATGGGCTTTGGGGAGGGAATCTGCAATTGGATCAGACTGCTCTACACCAACATTGTCAGTGCAGTCTCAATCAATGGGTGGGAATCAGATAGCTTCCCAGTCAGATCTGGAGTCAGGCAGGGCTGCCCCCTCTCTCCTGCCTTGTTTGTGTCCTGCATAGAGCCATTTGCCGAGTCCATCAGGAAGGATGCGAGCCTGAGAGGGGTGACTATTCCTGGCAGTGGGGGACTGCAGGTTAAGGCCTCCCTGTACATGGATGATGTCGCCATTTTCTGCTCGGATCTGCTGTCCGTGCGCAGACTCATGTGCATTTTTAACCAGTTTGAATGGGCCTCGGGGGCCAAGGTAAACCGAGGCAAGAGCGAGGCCATGCTCTTCGGGAACTGGGCCGACCAATCCTCGATCCTCTTCACCGTCAGGACCGACCATCTGAAGGTGCTGGGTATTTGGTTCGGAGGGGCTGGGGCGTGCGCCAAGTCTTGGGAGGAGCGTATCAGCAAAGTGAGGCTGAAACTAGGCAGATGGAAGCTACGGTCGCTCTCCATCGCAGGAAAAAACCTGGTCATCAGATGTGAGGCACTGTCATTGCTGTTATACATGGCACAGGTCTGGCCTATTCCCAGAACCTGTGCCACTGCAGTCACCCGGGCCATCTTCCAGTTTATATGGAGGTCAAAGATGGACCGGGTCCGAAGGGACTCACTGTATAAAGATATGGGCAACGGGGGAAAAAATACACCCAATGCCACCCTCACCCTGATGGCCACCTTTGTGTGTGGCTGCATCAAGCTGAGCGTGGATCCCCGGTACGCAAACACCAAGTGTCACTACGTACTGAGGTTCTACCTGTCCCCAGTGTTGCGAAGGATGGGCCTGGCCTCGCTGCCGCGGAATGCTCCGAGTAGTTGGACCGTTCCGTATCACCTGTCCTTCATGGAGAAGTTTATGAAGAAAAACACCTTTGACCACAAGTCCATTAGGAAGTGGTCAGCACGTAGTGTCCTTGAGACCCTTCGGGAAAAGGAGAGGGCGGATCCTATCGAGCGGTTCCCTGAGCAGACTGTCAAAGCCATTTGGCAGAATGCCTCATCGCCAGAACTTTCCAACAAGCAGGCAGTACACGTCCACTGCTTCAAACCCGCAGCACTCCAGCAAAATCTTCTTCACGAACACCGTCCGATCGATCGGTGTGTGCTCCTCTACCTTCTTCACAGTCACCCTGACTGGCCAGGGCTGCTGAGGCCACAGCTCTGAGGTTGGCTGGTGCCTGAATTGGCGTTAGGCCGAAGGCAGCATAAAGATCCAGATTTTGCTGGAGTGCTGTGGGTTCGAAGCAGTGGACATGTACTGATCGCTTCTTGGCCTTTTGGATAAGATCAAGTGTCTGTTCTTATCAGGACAGGGGTCGAGTTGCAAGTCATCAGAGCTAGAGGAGATCATCGCTGGATCGTGATTGGACATTGGAGGATCGCTTGGTTGTGCTGACCTGCTATTAGTGGATCTTCATGCTGGCTTCGGCCTAACGCCAATTCAGGGACCAGCCAACCTCAGAGCAATAGCCTCAACAGCTGCCCGCAGCCCCGGGCAGGGGGTTCGAAACACAGTCTGGGTGACTGTGAAGAAGGTAGAGGGTCATACATCGGTGGATCGCATCCTGTTTATTAAGAAGGTACTGCTGGGATGCTATGGGTTCACTGCAGCGGATGTGTACTGCCTGCAGGATTTCCCTGGGGCAGGCTACTTTGATGTGACCTTCAGGAGTGTGAAGCAGTGCAAACAGCTCCTGAAGGTCTTCAAGGAGAAGGAAGGGGAGCCGCTGTTTTCCATCTTGTTGGCAACCCCATTGTGTGTGCTTCCTGCACAGAGGAATCGGGTTGTTACAATCCATATGTACAACCCCTATGTTCCAGCGGCTGATGTCCTGACCTTCCTGGGAAGGTACGTCTAAGTTGAGGGAGAAGCCACCGATGTGATCGACCCCTTTGGGATCTGGACCAGTAAGCGGCAGGTCAGGATGACTCTGAGGGTCGATGGCAATGGGAACATTCTCCACCCACCCTCGAGCTTCGCAATTGGAGGGAACAGAGGCTACCTGACATATGCAGGGCAGCCGAAAGTGTGCCGAACCTGCGGGAAGTCGGGACACGGACTGCAAGGGGACCATCTGCGGGAACTGCAAACAGGAGGGTCACCTGACTAAGGACTGTCAGGAAGAAAAGAGCCACAACCTGTGCAGAGAGGCGGGCTACATGTACAAGACCTGCCCAAGACGGGGGGGCCCCACTTACGCACAGATGGCTGGAGGTGGCAATGCGAGCCGTGGACCCCCAAAGACCAGTAATGTGCACCCAGACAGCAGGGAAACAGAGTCTGGTGGCACCCAGAAAGAAGAACAGACCGGAGTGGAGGAGGTGGCAACCAGCGGAGAGACACAGCAGCTGATCCTAGCTCTAGCTGGGCAGATGGAAGCAATGGAGGAGAAGGTAATCGAGCAGGCAGAGGAGTGGATACCTGTTTAAAACAGGAAGAGAAAATCCGGCCAGGCCCCCAAAGCCTCCCAGCAAAGGGGGAAAAGACAGCTGCATGAGAGAGGGACGGCCAGCTCTTCGGATGGGGAAGACGGGCGCAAAGAAGGTCATCACCACCAGAAGAAGAGACAGAGCGCCGTAAGTAAAGAGGAGGGCATTCCCTCCCAACCAGGAAACAACGGACCCCCCGAAGTCCACCCTCCACCCAGTGAGAACCAGGGGGTACCCACTGCCCCACAACTACAGGTAACTGAGAGCTGCAATCCTCTGACAGTCCCATTGTCAGACACAGAACTAGACGGTGCGGACCCTTGCCTTGGCTCAATGACTCCAGAGCAGGTAAATGACCACAGTGAGAGCCTGGATAGCTACCTCAGCCCAGTGAGGGTCCAGCAGTTCGTGCTCACCATGGGGATGCAGACAGGTACCCCAGATACAGGACAGTCAAATGGACAACGGTAACCCCATAAACTGGGATTAAAAAAGGTTCATTTGCTATAGTATAACAGGGCACCCACTCAGTAGGTGGGTTCTGCTGAAGCCACAGCTAAATAATAAGAGACTGGATGGTTAATAAAGGGAACTGTAAAGAGGAGAACTGTAAATTCGAGTAATTCAATCTGTTCTTTGTAATGTTAAGACATGCATTGTATATATCTATGAACGACATGACAAATTGTACAAGTACCAAAGATTTATTTCTATGAATGAAGTATATTTTGAAATTTAAACAAAAATCCACCAAGAGCAGGTCACCACAACCAAACGATCCTCCAACGTCCAATCACGATCCAGCGATGGTCTCCAGCAGCTCCGACGACTCGCAGCACGATCCCCGCGGTTTCTCCCCCGCCAGCACACGTCCGCTGCGTCGAACCTGACAGCACTCGAGCAGAATCTCTTCCTCTGGTCCTCAGGAACTACACATATTCCGAGCCAAAAGGGAGAATTTTAAAACCAATTCAGAGCGACAACTTGAATGAGCGTGAAAGCTGGGACCGAGCAAATTGGTGAACAACAATTAGCTCGGGTCCTGGACATTTTCACACGTTGTAAGTGCAATATAGGTAGGATTGGTTCTAACTCCCTCTTCTGCCTTTTCACATGACAAAACAGCTCAGGCGATACACGGTCAAACCCAAACCTTTTAAGCGGACTAGTGAACTTTGCATTGCCAATGGTGAAAATGATTCATGCAAAGAAGTAGGCAGTATCGCTCCAGGCTTCAAGCACGACACGTTCACTCGACCTTTCTTTGAGGGGCTCGTTTTTCAGAGGGAGGAACGGCGGGTGGAGTGGCTTGGATCTGAAAGTTCCAGACCAATCAAGGTTCCTCAACTGGTTCTGTTTTTCAAACCAGAGTTTTCGGACGCAATGTGGCTTACTCTCGCGAATATAACAATTCGAATAACGCAAGCAAACAGTAAAGCCAGGACTAAATTAAACGCTTCAGCCCAGATTCTGCCCGGGCAACCCGTCAGTAAGCTTGTCACTATGCAATGCCATATCATGGTGAACTTTGCTAACTGCAGCTCGGTAAGAACATTTTTGATTCTATGTGCTTTCCAGCCCAAGGCGAGGTGTTTTGAAACAAAATAGGCCTTGGTCTCTCCTGAGGTTAAAAAAAGAACTGTGTCCAATTTTGACTTTGTGGGACGTGAACTAGGCTAGAATTGATTGCCCGCCCCGAGTTGCCCTTGAGAAGGTGGTGGTGAGCTGCCTTCTTGAACCACTGTGATATATACTTCTTGTCAGATGTGGGAGTTTAAGGGTTACTGCGGATTATATCTGCCATAAATGCTGCTGGATGCGAATCTTCTCAGATCGAATGGATCGTTTGGAGAGGCAGATAGAAGCGATGAGGTAATTGCAACAGCAACAACATGTGGTAGATGGCAGTTATTGGAAGGGGGGAAAGTCTCAGATACAGTCACATAGATGGGTTAACTCCAGGAAGGGTAAGAGAGGTAGGCAGCTAGTACAGGAGTCTTTTGTGGACATACCCATTTCAAACAGGTATGCTATTTTGGAAAATGTAGGGGTGATGGATTCTCAGGGGAACGTAGCACGAACAGCTAAGTTTCTGGTATTGAGACCGGCTCTAATGCAATGAGGGGTATATCGAGTTCCAAGAGATCAATGGTGTTAGGGGATTCTCTAGTCTGAGGTACAGATAGACGTTTCTGTGGCCAGCAGTGAAAGAGCATAATGGTGTGTTGCTTCCCTGGTGCCAGGATCAAGGATGTCTCAGAGAGGGTGCAGAATGTTCACGTGGGGGAGAGGGGCCAGCATGAGGTCATTGTCTACATTGGAACCAACGATATAGGAAGGGAAAAGATTTAGATTCTGAAGGGAGATTACAGAGAGTTAGGCAAAAATTTAAAAAGGAAGTTCTCAAGGGTAGTAATATCTGGATTACTCCCAGTGCTATGAGCTATTGAGGGTAGGAATAGGAGGATAGAGCTGATGAATGCATGGCTGAGGAGCTGGTGTATGGGAGAAGGATTCACATTTTTGGATCATTGGAATCTTTTTTGGGGTAGAAGTGACCTGTACAAGAAGGACGGATTGCACCTGAATTGGAAGGGGAATAATATACTGGCAGGGAAATTTGTTAGAGCTGCTTGGGAGGATTTAAGCTAATAAAATGGGAGGGTGGAACCCAGGGAGATAGTGAGGAAAGAGATCAATCTGAGACTGGTACAGTTGAGAACAGAAGTGAGTCAAACAGTCGGGGCAGGGAGGGACAAGGTAGGACTAATAAACTGCATTTATTTCAATGCAAGGGGCCTAACAGGGAAGGCAGATGAACTCAGGGCATGGTTAGGAACATGGGACTGGGATATCATAGCAATTACAGAAACAAGGCTCAGGGGTGGGCAGGACTGGCAGCTTAATGTTCCAGGATACAAATGCTACAGGAAGGATAGAAAGGGAGGCAAGAGAGGAGGGGAAGTGGCTTTTTTGATAAGGAATAGCATTACAGCTGTGCTGAGGGAGGATATTCCTGGAAATACATCCAGGGAAGTTATTTGGGTGGAACTGAAAAATAAGAAAGGGATGATCACCTTATTGGGATTGTATTATAGACCTCCTAATAGTCAGAGGGAAATTAAGAAACAAAATTGTAAGGAAATCTCCGCTATCTGCAAGAATAATAGGGTGGTTATGGTAGGGGATTTTAACTTTCCAAACATAGACTGGGACTGCCATAGTGTTAAAGGTTTAAATGGAGAGAAATTTGTTAAGTGCGTACAAGAAAATTTTCTGATTCAGTATGTGGATGTACCAACGAGAGAAGGTGCAAAACCTGACCTACTCTTGGGAATTAAGGCAGGGCAGGTGACTGAGGTGTCAGTGGGGGAGCACTTTGGGGCCAGCGACCATAATTTTATTAGTTTAAAAACAGTGATGGAAAAGGACAGACCAGATCTAAAAGTTGAAGTTCTAAATTGGAGAAAGGCCAATTTTGACGGTATTAGGCAAGAACTTTTGAAAGCTGATTGGAGGCAGATGTTCGCAGGTAAAGGGACGGCTGGAAAATGGGAAGCCTTCAAAAATGAGATAACAAGAAACCAGAGAAAGTATATACCTGTCAGGGTGAAAGGAAAGGCTGGTAGGTATAGGGAATGCTGGATGACTAAAGAAATTGAGGGTTTAGTTAAGAAAAAGAAGGAAGCATATGTAAGGTATAGACAGGATAGATCGAGTGAATCCTTAGAAGAGTATAAAGGGAATAGGAGTATACTTAAGAGGGAAATCAGGAGGGCAAAAAGGGGACATGAGATAGCTTTGGCAAATAGAATTAAGGGCTTTTACAAATATATTAAGGACAAAAGAGTAACTAAGGAGAGAATAGGACCCCTCAAAGATCAGCAAGGAGGCCTTTGTGTGGAGCCGCAGAAAATGGGGGAGATATTAAACGAGTATTTGCATCAGTATTTTCTGTGGAAAAGGATATGGAAGATATAGACTGTAGGGAAATAGATGGTGACATCTTGCAAAATGTCCAGATTACAGAGGAGGAAGTGCTGGATGTCTTGAAATCGGTAAAGGTGGATAAATCCCTAGGACCTGATCAGGTGTACCCGAGAACTCTGTGGGAAGGTAGAGAAGTGATTGCTGGGCCTCTTGCTGAGATATTTGTATCATCGATAGTCACAGGTGAGATGCCGGAAGACTGGAGGTTGGCAAACGTGGTGCCACTGTTTAAGAAGGCCGGTAATGTCAGGCCAGGGGACTATAGACCGGTGAGCCTGACCTCAGTGGTGGGCAAGTTGTTGGAGGGAATCCTGAGGGACAGGATGTACTTGTATTTGGAAAGGGAAGGACTAATTAGGGATAGTCAACATGGCTTTGTGTATGGGGAAATCATATCTGACAAACTTGCTTGAATTTTTTGAAGAAGTAACAAAGAAGATTGATGAGGGCAGAGCGGCAGACGTGTTCTATATGGACTTTAGTAAGGCGTTTGACAAGGTTCCCAATGGGAGACTGATTCGCAAGGTTAGATCTCATGGAATACAGGGAGAACTAGCCATTTGGATACAGAACTGGCTCAAAGGTAGAAGACAAAGGGTGGTGGTGGAGGGTCGTTTCTCAGACTGGAGGCCTGTGATCAGTGGAGTGCCACAAGGATCGGTACTGGGTCCTCTACTTTTTGTCATTTACATAAATGATTTGGATGCGAGCATAAGAGATACAGTTAGTAATTCTGCAGATGAAACCAAAATTGGAGATGTAGTGGACAACGAAGACGGATACCTCAGATTACAAAAGGATCTTGACCAGATGGGCCAATGGGCTGAGAAGTGGCAGACAGAGTTTCATTTAGATAAATGTGAGGTGCTGCATTTTTGGAAAGCAAATCTTAGCAGGACTTATACTCTTAATGGTAAGGTCCTAGGGAGTGTTGCGGAATAAAGAGACCTTGGAGTGCAGGTTCATAGCTCCATGAAAGTGGAGTCGCAGTTAGATAGGATAGTGAAGAAGGCATTTGGTATTCTTTCCTTTATTGGTCAGAGTATTGAGTACAGGAGTTGGGAGATCATGTTGCGGCTGTACAGGACATTGGTTAGGCCACTGTTGGAATATTGCATGCAATTCTGGTCTCCTTCCTATTGGAAAGATGTTGCGAAACTTGAAAGGGTTCAGAAAAGAGTTACAAGGATGTTGCTAGGGTTGGAGAATTTGAGCTATAGGGAGAGGCTGAACAGGCTAGGGCTGTTTTCCCTGGAGCGTCGGAGTCTGAGGGGTGACCTTATAGGGGTTTACAAAATTATGAGGGGTATGGATAGGGTAAATAGGCAAAGTGTTTTCCCTGGGATCGGGGAGTCCAGAACTAGAGGGCATAGGTTTAGGATGAGAGGGAAAAGATATAAAAGAGACCTTAGGGGCAACTTTTTCACGCAGAGGGTGGTGCGTGTATGGAATGAGCTGCCAGAGGAAGTGGTGAGGCTGGTACAATTGCAACATTTAAAAGGCATTTGGATGGGTATATGAATAGGAAGGGTTTGGAGGGATATGAGCGGGTGCTGGCAGGTGGAACTGGATTGGGTTGGGATATCTGGTCAGCATGGATGGGTTGGACCGAAGGGTCTGTTTCCATGCTGTACATCTCTATGACTCTGTGACTTTCTGACACTGTGGTCCATGTGCTTTGGATACCTTAGGATGGAGGGAAGGTCTTAGATGAATCAGCTGAAGATAGTTGGACTGAAGACATTACCCTGAGGAACACCTACAGAGATGTCCTCGAGCTGAGCTGACTGACCTTTAGCAACCTTGACCATTTTCGTATGACCCAGGTATGATTCCAACCACCAAAGATTCTCATTGATTCTGGATTTGCTGGGGTTGCTTCATGTCACACTTGGTAGAATGCAGCCTTGATGCCAAAGGCTGTCACTCTCACCTCACCCCTGGAATTCACCTCTTTTGCTTGTGTTTGAACCAATGGTGTAATGAGATCAGGAGCTGAGAGGCCCTGGTAGAACCCAAAACTGCGCGTCACTGAGCAAGTTATTGCTGAGCAGGTGCTGCTTGCTGCTTCGTAACATTGTTGATGACACTTCCATCACTTTATTGATGATTGCGAATAAACTGATGGGTCAATAGTTGTCCTTGTTGGATTTTTGTTTACAGGGCCTCCTTGGGCAATTTTCCACACTGTCATGTAGATACTAGTGTTATAACTGTACTGGAAGAGCTTGGCTCCTGGAACGATAAGTTCTGGTGCACAAGTCTTTAGTGCTATTGCCAAAATGTTGTCAGGGCCTTTAGCCTTTGCAGTATACAGTGTCTCCAACTGTTATAGTGTGGAGTGAATCTGATTGGCTGAAGAATGGTATATGTAATATTGAGGACTATTGCAGGAGGCCAAGATGGATTATCCAGTCTGCATTTCTGGCTGAACAATGCTGCAAAAACTTCAGCCTTATCTTTTGCACTGATATGTTGGGCTCCACAATCATTAGAGATATGTGTGGAGCCTCATCTTCCAGTGAGTTGTTTAAAGGTCCACCACTACTCCTGACTGTAGTTAGCAGGACTGCAGAGCTTACATCCCACCCACTGGTGTAGAACCACTTAGTTCTGACTATCACTTGCTGCCTATGCTGTTGATATGCAAGTAATCCTGTTTGGTAGCTTCACCAGGTGGACACCTCATTTTCAGGTATACCTGGTATTGCTCCTGTCATACCCTCTCACACTCTCTATTGAGTGAGAGTTGATCCCCATGGCTTGATGGTAATGGTTGAGTGGGGCATATGGCAGGCCAAGAGGTTACAGATTGTGCTGGAGTTAAATTCTACTGCTGTTGGTGGCCCACAGCATCTCTTGGTTGCCCAACTTTGAGTTGCTAAATCTGTTTGATGTTTGTCCCATTTAGCACGGTGATAGTGTCACACAACACAATGGCAGTTATTCTCAATTAGAAGACGGAACTTCACCTCAACAAGAAATGAGTGGTGGTCGCTCTTACCGATACTGTCATGGACAGATATGTCTGCAGCTGATGGATTGGTAAGGATGAGGTCAAGTATGTTTTTCCCTCTTGTTGGTTCCCTCACCTCCTGCTGCCAACCCAGCCTAGTAGTTACATCCGTTAGTAGCTGACCAGGTCAATCTGTAGTGCTGCTGTCCAGCCATTCTCGATGGTGGACGTTGAAATCCCCATCCTGAGCACAATTTTGTGCCCTTGTTACTCTTAGTACTTCCTCCAAGCATTGTTCAATATTCAGGGGTACTGATTTCATCAGCTGAGGGAAATCGAAATGTGGTAAACAGGAGATTTCCTTGCCCATGTTTAACCTGAAGCAATAAGGCTTCAAGGGGTCTGGGGGTCAATGTTGAGGGCTCCCTGGGCAACTCCTTCCCACTGTACACCACTGTGTTGCCATCTCAACTAGGTCTGTAGGACAGGGCATGTCCAGGGATAACGATGATGGTGTCTGGGACACTATCACTAAGGTAAGATTCTATGAGTATGTCTATATCAGGCTGTTGCTCGACTTGTCTGAAACTTGTCTCCCAATTTAGGTACAAACCCCCAGATGTTAGGAAGGAGGACTGTGCAAGGTTGACAGGGATGTTTCTGGCTTTAGCTCAAGGATCATTTGGTACTTAGGTCGATGTGAAGTGATATGTCTGGTTTCATTTATTTGTTGAGACTTTATAGCAATTAATATAACTAAGTGGCTTGCTATTTCATTGGGCAGTTGAAAGTCAACCACATTGGGGGTTGAGTGTGGACCTGGATTAACATATGGACAAGACCAGATAAGGATAACAGATTTCCTCCCTGAAAGGACATTCGTGAGTCAGTTAGGTTTTTCTTGACAATTGACAATGATTCTTAATTCCAAATTTTGCCATCGCGGGTTTCCAGAGTATTGGCTGAGTTTCTGGATTAATAGTCTAGCAATGATATCATTAGGCCATCATCTCCCCATAGTTGTATAAGACTAGACTTAAAGGTCACAATGTGATTCCCTTCTGCTGAGTATAATGAAACTCTGGTACAAATTATGGCCGTGTACAATGGACCTATTGCATGCCTTAAAGCAAGAGCTGGAACTTTTTCTGTGGCCAGTAGTGCAGAAGGTCAGCAGTGTTATAACCTGAAGAGAGACCATTAGCTTTTAAAAAGCAATTGGATCTCTCAGTTATTAACTGAAAGAATTACTCCACAAGGTTTTGCATGTTAACAAGAGCTTCTGGACAAGAATTAAAAGTAGCAAGTTCATAACACTGTAGTTCATAAACTTATGTGATTTAAGGCCAAAATTATCAATATATCATTCCATGTTCTATTTATATTTCAACTCAAGTATCTCCCTGTATCTGCCAGGAACTGAGACTAAACCAAGGTGTGCCACAGCTCTTGGGAATTCACTTTGATTCTGCTCAGTGTTCTTGCGAATCTGTAGTGTTTGGGATTTCTTGGTGTCTCTCCACATTCACATAACACCTGATGATTGTGAGCTCAAGCTTGGGTTTCACTGCATTGTTCCTTCGTGGTCTACCATAGATACAGGCAGAAGAACCAAATCAGGGAATGTTTACTGTTTGAAATGAACATATAAAACATAACCACAGAAGGTGTACAAAGAGGCCATTCAACCCATATGTCGGAATAATCATGAATATTGGAAGAACAATAGTGGGAAACCAGAGATCAAGATCAATGGTCAGTAGTTGGGATAGGTATTAGGAAGCACCTTGTCAGAAGATCATTAAGGAAAGGGGGCTGGAACACCAATGGCAAAGAATATATTCTGTAAATAAAGAATTGCACAGAACATGAATGAGTAAAACTCCTGAAAAAATAATTATCAAAGCTGTGTACCTTTTCGTTTGGGCCTGAAATGTTGATCTTAAGAAAAAGCAGATATCTAAAGACTAGAAATTTGCCAAATATGTTTTTGTAAGATCATAAGATTTTGAAGTATTTGTTCGCTGTTTAGCCCATCTAGTCTGTTCTGTCATTCAATGAGATCACGACTGATTTGATAATTCTTTGCTTCACTTTCTTATCTTTTCCCCATAACCCTTGATTCCATTACTGATTAAAAATCTGTCTATCTTGACCATTAAGTATACTCAAGGCTCAGCTTCAAAAGACCTCTGCCAAATATAACTCCACAGGCTCACTGGAGAAGGTTGGAGCATGTCAGTTGGAGGGACTAGTTGGGGCAGCATGGTTGCTCAATATTGCTGCCTCGGGGATCCGGATTCAATTCCAGTCTTGGGCAACTGTCTGTCTGAAGTTTTCATTTTTGTTCCATGCCTGCATGCCTTTCCTCTGGGTGCTCTGGTTTCCTCCTACAGTCCAAACGTATGCTGATGATGTGGATTGACCATGGTAAATGTGGGATTGAGGGGATAGAGTAGGGGTATGGATGGGATGCTTTTTGGAGGGCTGGTGCAGACTTGATGGGCTACTTCTACAAACAATTGAAAGGGAAGATAAAAGACCACAAGGTATGGAGAAATAAACAGATGACATGCCATTACACAGATCTCTATTACACTGCTACAGTACACAGAGACAGAAAACAGAATGGATATACCAAAGATCCATTTCCTGTTGTCATTGCTAATATGCTATTTTTAAAAGTGCAAGAGAAATTCTTGGGGGTGCACTTAAAAACTGAATACCACCCTACTGTTCACCTATATATGTGTATAAATAAATTCTGTATGTTAGCAATCACTTGCTAACAAAATAATTGTCCGCCTTGGAAATTCTGCTTAACTAGTCATGGGTTCTGTGGGCCTTTGTGTGGCTGATGAGCCGAGTCCTAGAGCCACATCTCCAACGACACATTTGGCAGATGTTTCCGAAAGTTGGAAGCAATAACTTATTCATTTAGCAGCTTTCACAACTTCAGGATATCCCAAAGTACTTTGCAGTCAATTAAGTACTTTTGAAGAGTAGACATTGTTAAAAATCCTGCAACCTGTTTACATGCCATAAAGTCTTACTTACAAAATCAAAATAAACCAATTGAGCATCTCCATACAATGTTTAATTAGGTGTTGATGTGTAAATAGTGACCAGGACACCAATTTTCCTCTGCTTTTCAAATCATGTTGTGAGATCATTTACCTGAGAGGTCACTGAAATCAAGCAGAATTGTGAATACTGGAAATCTGAAACAAACAAAAAACATAAATTGCTGGAGAAACACAACAGGTCTGACAGCATCTGTTGAGTGAAAATGGAGCTGGCCGTTTCGAATCCAGTGACTCTCCTCAGAACCTTGTGGAGGAAGCGTCACTGGATCAAAATTGTAACCCCGTTTTTCTCTCTATGGATGCTACCAGACTTGCTGTGTTTCTTCAGCTATTTCTGCTTTTGTTTGTTTTAGGTCAAATATTGCCTTGCTTTATTATCTCATCTGAAAGAAGGCATCTCTAACAGTGCTGCATTCATTCAATACTGGTTATCCAAAAATCTCTAGGATGAGGTTTGAATGAAAAGCTTTCTAATCTGGTGGCAAGGGTGTTAATATTGAGCCAAGTTTATCATTTGTGGCATACTGTTTGATGGTTTGTTGAGATATTTTGACATTGCTGACAGAATTTGTTCCATTTATTCTTCCTCCTCTTGGAACAATTGAAGGTGGGTTATGTTTCCCATTCCCAGTGCCCATTGTTTGTGATACAGCAGATTTCAACAGATAGCCCATTTCAACCAAAATCAGCACAGCTGATGCAAAAGATGGCACATTTTTAGCACAGGAGAAAGTGAGGACTGCAGATGCTGGAGATCAGAGCTGAAAATGTATTGCTGGAAAAGCGCAGCAGGTCAGGCAGCATCCAAGGAGCAGGAGAATCGACGTTTCGGGCATGAGCCCTTCTTCAGGAATTCCTGAAGAAGGGCTCATGCCCGAAACGTCGATTCTCCTGCTCTTTGGATGCTGCGTGACCTGCTGTGCTTTTCCAGCAACACATTTTTCAGCATATTTTTAGCACAAATTGCTTACTGCACAAGTTGTGTTTTTGCCGTCTTTATGCACTGATTTAGAACATGGACCTAACAGGCAACTTTTTCATGCAAGGGGTGGTGGATGTATGGAATGAGGTGGTGGTGGAGGCTGGATGGGTACACGAATAGGATATGGAACTAGATTTATCTAGGATATCTGGTTAGCATGGACGAGTTGGACCAAGGAGCCTGTTTCCATGCTGTACATCTCAATGACTCTGTCACCTTGCTTGAAAAGTTGGTCATGTCCTCTGACCTTCAATGAAGGTTTTAAAAATGTAACTGTTCAGGCAATAAGGATAGGTTTGTTTTAAAATATTTTATGTTTGTTTCTTCATGTGTTACTGTACAGAACTGAGTTGCTTTAGTGACTATATGAATACAAAGATACTTTAATGAATAAAGTATATTTTTGAAATGTATGAATATTGAAATTTCAGTTAGATCGAGTAAAAAGTTATTGCAACAAAGGGTTCCTTTATGAATTAACCATATTGCAACCAACTGAGAGTGCAGAGAAATAACTATGGGGCCAGTTCATTCCCACTGCACCTAACAGGGGCCTTAATAGTTTGGGGTATCTTTTCTGTTGCTGTAATAAATTTCCTGGGGTTGGGCTGTAACAATATTTTGTTAAAATAAAGCCAGAAGTGCCATTGATCCCACTAAACCTGTGAGACTGACCTAGATTTTTTTCTTGGTTGTGCTCATGTGGCTGGAGGTAACGTTATTATGGATTTGCTGACATTACCAATGATACAAATAAATATTAGTACATAAAATAGATGAAAATTCAAATGTTTTTTGCTGCCATCCAGTGGTAGTTCTTATTTGCAGGCGAACAGTTACTTTGCTACACTTAGTGTTATCAAATGTATCAGTCATCAGTCACATTTGGTGAATTGAGGGTCTTGATGGGGCTGATTGTATATTTATCAGCATGTTACAAATGAACACCATAGACACTATTGTTGACCATTTGTTTTCAATATTTATATCCACAGGCCATAAATGAATTTTAACCCTTGTGTCCATTTGGTGCATGAAAATGTGGAAAACAGATTGTAGAATTGGTTTCAGATCATTATGCGTGCATTATTTCGTTGATTACTGAGTAGTACTAAATGTTGGTTAAATGAATATATACATGTGAAGTACATTTTTCTGGTTGTGTAATGATCTGTAAGGCATTTTGTATTGATATTAAAAACACCACAAAAAGATATCCATTGCATCTTTCATGACCTCAGCACACCCCACATAATTTCACTTCCAATGAAATAATTTTAAGGTGCATTCAGTGCTTTAATGTAGGAAAATTTGTAACCAATCTGCACAAAGCATGCTTCTACAGACAGCAACATGAAAATGGACAGATAATCTGTCTGTTTTATTTGTTGAGGTAAAATATTAGTCATGGAACCGGGGGGGGGGGAACTGTTCTATCCTACTTCAGAATCATAGCATAAGATCTTCTCATTCTTTTGAGCGGTGTGACCATGAGGTTTGTGGTTGTGGTGAGAAATTTGGGATTTAGTACCATGTAATGATTTGTTGGTCAAATATTTAATTTTTATTACAGTACTCTTTTACTGGGCTGTTAATCAGTGAATTTGATTAATTGTTTTGTTGATTTGCTGAAGAGTATAAAAGAAGCTGCTCGGGTACTGAGTGATTCAAATTAAAATAAAGGTGGGGAGGGTGGATGGTGTCTCAATCTGAAAGGCAGCAGCTCCTTAATGATCCATTAAAGTGTCAGGTTAGATTTTCTGCTCAGTGATTTGGTAACCTGTATTATCAATGAATTGCAGCTGACAAGAACTCTTCATGCAGACAGTTTTACATGGTTCTATGTATACACGGCATGGTTGAATATAAATAGTAATATTTAGGCAGCATGTATGAATCATCATTGTGGGGAAAGATTTTACTTTACTCAGCAGGAATGAATTGGTCCTGCTTCTGTCAAAAGAAATTGTGAAACATTTGTCTATAGGCAGATCCAAATTGTTTGCACAACATATCTCAAAATAAAATCAAATACAGTGGATCTGAAAGGAACATAGGGAATGCTTGAGAAATTCAGCATGGCCTTGCAGCATTGTGGAGAGAGATCTCATTGCTGAAAGAAAGGGCTAATTGTGGATAAAACGAGCCAAGTCATTAAAAGTCTTTCTGATCTCTGCTCTCGTTGTCTTTGCTGAACATATTTCATAACCTTCCAATGATAACTGCATGAGAGTAATTTATTCATTCTCTTACTCAAGTCAGCTTTTCTTTGAAGATTTTCTTGGTTCCTCCACACATTAAATGTGCTCTGTTAAACAATTGCCCCATATTATTGCTTGGTAATATCAGCATTTGTTATCACACTATTCAAGCTGACAATATCCTTCATAGTGTGCATGGTTGAGGTCTTTCTAGAATATTTTCTCCATTGCAATCTTGAATTGATGAAAACTTCTGTTTTTATTGTAAGTCTTGTTGTAAAAGCCTTGACAGTTTTGCCTCATGCTGGTTTTTAATAATGTGCTAATTTCATAATTCTTGTGAAACATCCTCACTATTCCAGAAAAGCTAATGTTATAATTGTGGAATATTATGTCTTAACAATTTTTGTTCTAAAATGTGGAAATGAAAACTTTTTAAAGTTCTACTTATTCTTACTTTGGTTTGTATTTTCATACATTTGTGAAGTTTCTGAATGAAATAAATGTCAACTAACAGTGTAGGATAATGAGGTGCTTTTAACTTCTTAGTTTCCACACAACACATTGTTAGATGTTTGAAAGTCAGATACAAATTATCCTTCAGTCGAGTCAAAAGCAAAGTGGGGGATATCATGAACACATGCCAAATGCTATCACTCTGCAGCATAGTGTGTGCAAAATCCGATGTTTGCTTTATTGATAGTGAGCTAACATGTGCTCGCACACACCAATTGCATCGCTTTATCGTATAACATGAAAACTGAGACATTTGCTGTTAAACCTGTGAAAGCTCGCTGATGAAGGAGGAGCCCAGAAGTCAAATGCTGCTCACATTTAGATTTATTCACAAAATAAGACATTGGTAATATGTTAAACATTTATAATGTTCCTAAGTTTCATTTTATATATGCCTATGTAATTATTCAATGAGTGCACACACACAACCTTAATTTATACAATGCATATTTGTATTTGTTCATTTACTCAAGGGTCGAACAAAATTAAGCTTATATGTATACACTGTCGAGATGTGTTTGATTTCATAGATGAAATTTGACCTTAGGCGTTGAGTGATATTTGTACCATGTTTTCATATTATGTCTCTGTGAAATTGCATCTGCAGACAAATGTTTTTCACAGGCATCTGATCAATTAAGTGATTGGTATTTTACCTTGCCTGTCGTGGTTGATCTTTCTGAAACAAGAAGTAACAGACCTCACATTTAAACCACCATACATTTCACTAGCATGTCATCTCTATTAGCGGTTTGGAAAAATACCACAATGATATATATATAAAAGATTGTCAGTAATCATCATCTTTTTACCATGCAGCTTGTTTTTATACACATGAAATGATGATTTGATATCAATTCAATTCAGTAATATCACTCTTGCACTGAATGGCAAAGTTATGAATTGAAATTTCATGCTGGCATATGATCTACACCAGGATTGCTTACCATCCTTCAGCTGGTCTGACAATTTGACTGAGAAAGTAGCATTTCTGGACTGCATTTTTCAAAGATACATACGTGTAAGGACAATACAGGCAGAAAACTAAAGTTCCAATCATTCCCTCGCTGTTTCAATGCAACTATATAAACATCGTGGAATTTTAATATGCAATAATCATTGGAAGGGTTCTTGTGTTGCAGTAGCAGACAGGAGGCTGGATTCAATTCCCATCTCTTCGAGAGTTGTGTAATAACGTCTGTGAAAAGGTTAGTTAGAAAATATCTTTGGAATAATCAGGCTAGATTGAGAAACGTTATTGGAGTCTGGCTTGACTGCAATCAACTCCCCTTTATGGAGAGGGAATGGAAACTGTTTATGTATTTGAAGGAGGATATGTGAATGCTGTGAAAATTACAAAACCTTCTGCTCTATTTATTCATTGAAAGAGAAGCACCATTAAAACATCTAATCAAAATACAGTATAGACAATAATTTTCGATTCTAGCCCATTGTATTTCTAACAAATTTATTTGTATTTCAAATTTCCAGCAGTTGCAAATGTTGCTTAACATTTTTGTTTCTTTTTTCAAAACTATATTTTCATAAAATTTGCAAACAAAAACATTGCAAAACAATTTGATTTAAGTATTACAGGATTTGTTTTACACGGCCTTCGTATTTAGCAAATGCATCCCAAGGGTCAGAAATGCAGCCCAGGGGAAGACATATCAGATTTCAACCGGTGCAATCCACATAATATTCTCTATCCAGCATATTAAGCGCTACATTATTTGTAAATTTGTCGGATTCATTATAATTGAATTCGGCATCAACTTGCCCATCATTTCTTACATAACACTGAAAACCTATGGCCAGTACTGCTTTCATCACTGTGCCTAGCTCTCCTCAGTCGAGGATAATCTCAGGGATCCGGAAAGAATTCTGCTTTCAAATTCCAGATCAATTTAGAAACCAACTGTGGATTCACTCAGCAAAAAAGTTGTCAGAGAATGAGCGTATACGTTGTTTGCAGAGGCGATTCTGATAGGGGGCAAATCCTTTTTGAGTCAGATGTGTGAAATTATCCAGGAATTGAATATAAAAGTGTAAATTAACTGCAATAGTAAATCAATAGGCAACATTATAGAACTCACAAGCATTGAGGTGGCACTTATAAAGCGAGACCATCTACTGGAACCCTGTTCAATTCTCGGAAAAAGCCAGTTTCCAGAGGTGACTCGTACATCCAGGGCCGGCCGTGGCTATGCCTGCTAAATGCCTTTGTACTGTGGGCTTTACAAAATAAATAAAATGTGATAACACATGAATGTGATCAACCAAAGTAAGAGGGAAAGAAAGACTTGCATTTACATGCTGCCGAGCATGCTATCAGAGTTCCCCAAAGTGCATTACAGCCAGTTAAGGTTTTAAGTGCAGACGGAAATATAGGAGGCAATTTGCACACATTTAGGTGCCATCAACAGAGCTGTGTTAAGACAAAGTGAAAAATAACTTTTGGATAGACATGCAGAAATACACCACTCATTAAAGTTTATAGGATTTCAGGGACTTAGTTAAGTGCAAAATATTCCTGATACATTTTTAAGTGGTTAATTAGATTAATTTATAAGCCTCATTCATGTTGTGAAGTATTTCATGCAGATTACACCAAGTTAATATATGGTTGGTAATGAAATGATTAGTAGTTTCATTCTTAATTGTATAAATTTGATTTTTTAAAAAAATATTATAGAATACATTTTTCAAATCTCAATTCCAACAGATGGTAAAAGTTTACAAGCCCCCCAGAAACATTGAACAGAATAAATCTGCATCAACATTATTAAGAAGCAAGTGCAAATTGTTGGAAGGAACTGTTGTTTATCTGTAGTTAATTATGCTCAAATAGATCCGCTCCAAATTAAAATTCAGCTACTCTTATTTAGCTGTTCCTTACAAAAAGTTCAGCTTTACTGTGATAATTCATAATATTGCAATTTCCCATTGCTATTTATCCAGCGTGTTTAGAGGGAGCGTTCACAGCCAAATCCATGAGCTGAAATGTGATCTCGTGTGAAATGTCTGGGATAGTGGTAACTATCAGTGAACCTCTAACCCTTCAAGTCTACACTGCAAATAGTGCTGCATGCCTTCATTTCCAGATCATTCTGAACTGATCAGAAAACACTGCATTGCCAAACTATGAAGTTAAGGCTCATATCAAATGTCAAAAGTCAAACTAAATAGAAACATATTTTAAAATAAAACGAGTATTAACGAATGCTAATACATTCCAGTTTTATCCTGAGATCAACCTATCAAACTGTTTAGAGATGCATAATTCTACATAGCAAGATAGCTCTGATTTCCACAGAATCCCTTCTTGGTTTAGTAACTTGCATATGAATTTTCCAGATGATAGGTGAATTGGAAAAAATAGCTTTCCATAACTTGATTTATTCTATTGCTCATCAACTCTGGCTATGAAATTATGGTTCAAAATCAGAACAATCACATGTTAGCATAGTCCCAGAGGATCATAGGCTCATTTCCAATTAGTGATGGCTCATCATGAGTTTAATCTGAGGATTGCCATTCCTCAGGCAAAGGGCAACCATGAGAAGGCAGAGTTCCATGGTGATCTTGGGCAGTATGTGAATGGGACCCACATTGCTGGTATCAATCCACATCACAAACCAGCCTTCCAGCCAACTGAGCTAGTCAACCCCCAAAAATTGCATTTGTAACCAGATTTTATAACCAAAAGTGAAATAAACTGTATTCACTATTGGCCTCAAAAAAAGCTACCCTGTGAAATGGTTTCCTTTTCTCTCAAGTCAAAGACATGTCTTGGTCCACAAGTTGTCTGCCAGTATATAGACAGCCAATCACTTTGAAGCATTTACATGTAAGCAACCATGATCTTAAAAACAGTTAATATGTATAATTCGCTTTTGAATTTTTGGATAGTGAAGTCAATGGTTATGATTGGATTAACATGGCAATTAAAATAATAGTAAACATTTTACAAAGAGGGATTTTTAACATTATGGAGAAATGTGTCATTTTAAAAATACAAAATAAACTTTTTGGTGTCAGTGAGAGTACCTAGTTATAATTAGGAGTACAACATTAAAATTCTAATAGTTAATTCAACAAAGTGTAATTAGTGAATCCTACAGCATCATAGTGGAAAATCTAATCAATTGATTTGTAGTTAATTGAAGTCAACCATGCAGAGATGGTAACTTGTGGATTCCCTTGTTGGTCTGCACATGTGTGGAATCCAGAAATTGAGGGAGTTGCCATGGGAATCCTCAACATTCATTTTGGACCCAATTAAGTCTCATGACAGCAGCTTAAACATTGACCAGTGAACCTCCCTGTCACTACAATGTGCCAAGACAGCACCAACACCCTCCATCCTGACTCCTGACTCATGAATCAGCACTCACCCATTTTGTACATTACTTGCAGGAAGCACTGAGGTTGGTAAGATTTGGAACAAAACTGCCATAGTAATTTAGCAAGTCCAAAAATGATAGTTGTTGTGCCTCATTGTGATATGGTTTTTCCTTTTTTAGATGATTTGTATAGTTCTTTAGCATCAATGATATGGCCTAAATGTTTATGGAAGATTAATAAATCACATTTACCTTTCCTCACTCTGACATATAATCTTCATATTTCCACAAAATAGCTAAACAGTGAAGATAGAGTCATACAACACAGAAAAGGGCCTTTGACCCAACATGTCTGCACGAACACAGGTGGGTGTTATTGCTATCAATTCACATTTATTCGGTTAAGTATTGGCAATACAACTTACATGGGAATGCTGATAGTCTTCCTAGATAACCTTTACGAAATGAGAACTACAAACAGTCCTTATGTAGATATTTTCGACTTCAACCAAACAGAGAGCATATGAGTGACAGCAAAGTTAATAAATACACAAGAAATAATCCACTACTATCAAAAGTGGTGGACATGGTACTACATGGCAAAATTATAGAAATGGACCCAGAATGGACGCCAAATGCCACATGGAAACTAAAACAATCTATACAAGCAAGATGTCTCCTCGAGGGAATGAGGGTCATTGTTCCACCACAGCTAAGGAAACATGTGTTAAATCAACTAGATGAAGGTGATAGGAGAAGTTTTTTTTAGTGGCCAGGGCTTGACTCCATAATTGAGGAGAAGGTGTATGTGCAGATTGTGCAAGAGTTCACAACCTACCTCCATTCACACCATTACACCATGACAATGGCCAGAAAGACCATGACAAAGAATCCATATTGACTACACTGAACCTTTCAAGGATGAATGTTTCTCAAAGTGAATGATACGTTTATGAAAAGTCTGAAATCACCATCATGAAGATGACACGTTCAGAGAAAATCATTGAAAGATTGGGGGACATTTTTGTGATGTTTGGTCATCCAGAATGAATAGTTAGTGATAATTGCACATAATGTACATCACAAGAGTTTACAGACTAAAGCGGAAAGGTATCCAGCTCATTACCACCCAGTCACAAATGATTTGGCAGATAGGTTGGTTCAGATAATGAAATATTCCTTAAGGGTAACTTGAGAACAAAGATCGCAATCCAAAAGATTGATCTCATTTTTATTAACATACTGGAAACAACCTACTCAACAACTCAAAGTTCTCCAGCATTGTTCACGATAAAGCATTAGTTGCGTAAAATATTTGATTTGCTGAACCACCCCATGACAAATGACTTCGATGACAGGAAACAATTGAGAGAATGAGAGAGTTTTACAATGAGAGAACAAGGCCAAATGCTAAGTTTTCCAAAGAAAGAAGTAACGATGAAGGATTATAACACGGGTGAGAAGTCAGTACCAGCCATCATTGTCACACAGACTGGACCGGTACAGATGTGAGATGATGTAGTATGGAGAAGATATGCAGATCAACTCTTGGAAACCAGTTTGAATGTATCAAGGACAACACTGAAGATCCACAAAGAACAAAATTCATTAATCTGTGAATGCACAATGCGTACAATTGCCCCCAGCAGGACCTCGCTTGTAAAGATTTATATTCCCAACATCTCTTTCTCTAACCCACCCCCGTAAGGAAAAACAGCAATATACTGCATGAAGTGGCAGCCATTTGAGATCTCACTGTTGAGCAGTTGAATTTGACAAAAAAGTTGTAAGGTTCGAGCTCCATGTTCTCGACATTATCCCTCCATCCTCATTGAACTTTCAGCCTCCCCTCATTTCCACCCCTTTATATTACTAATATGTACTATGTTAATATGTACACAAGTTACCCCAAGAAACCATGGCCTTGTGAGTTACCAAGGTAACATGCAGTTCAAGCCCATACTCATTGGAATTTAGAAGAATGAGAGGAAATCTTATTGAACATACAAGAATCTTAGAGGTCTTGACAGGGTAGATGTGGAAAGTTTGTTTTCCCTTGTTGAAGAGTGTCGGATCAGACAGCATAATCTCAGAGTAAGGAATCACATATTTCAACAGGGAGAGGGGGATTTTCTTCTCTCAGAAGGTAATGAGCCTGTGGACTGTTGAGGCTGGATCATTGAGAATATTCAAGGCTGAGATAGACAGATTTTTAATTAGTAAGGGAATTAAGGGTTATGGGGAAAAGGCAAGAAAGTAGAATTAAGGATTATTAGATCAGTTATGACCTCACTGAATGTTAAAGCAGACTTGATGGGCTGAATGGCTTACTTTTACTGCTACATCTTAATTAACAGGGATTTGAGCATGAAATCTGGGTGGACACTTAATTACAGCTTCAGAGGAGTGCCGTTTGTTGAAGGTGTATCCATTAATACTATAAGGAGAGGAGCAGGAATGTTCTATTGGTGTCATTTATCCAGCATTTCTTAAAATAGCTTAACTAGTCATTAATCTCATAGTTGTTTGTGGGATGTCACTGATTGAAAATTGGCTGTGCATTTCTTATAAAAACAGTAGTGACTGCTCTTCAAAAGTGTTTTCTTGGCTGCAGATTACACTGAGACATCCTGAGATGAAGAAATGATCTATATATATGTATATATGCATGGAAGCTTCTTCTTTCTATGGACATAAAGTACATGTAAAAAGTTCCATTTGCCAGCTACGTGACTACTTTCTCAACAATGGGAAGAATTTGCTTGGACATGAATGTGATCATGGCAATAAATTTTTGAGTTTGTCAGCAATGTAATGATTGTGTACATGAACAGCATGCAATAGATTAGCTTGCATCAGTTACAGTATAACTTAGATCATGTAGAAAGTCACAACTTAAAAAGAACTCAAGGTTGCCATTTTAGTTTTCATTAAACATAGTTCATGTCTTCCAGCACTGAACAATGGAAACAGAAAGAGCAAAGCTCTGTACATTTGTGGAAGCACAAATCCATTGCAAAAATCCATTGGTGTAAGTAAATATTCATATACTCTTCAAAGAAAGCTTTGTAGTGTTATTACCTGACCCAGTTCATTTTTTTTAAAAAAAAATTATTCTTTTCTTTTAGGATTAATCCAAAATACAAAGAAAATTCCCTGTATCCAGAAAGTAAAACAATGCAAAAAAAAAGCAATTCATTGTAAAGATGTCTCCCAGCTCTTTACCCCTCCCTCTAACATTTTTATAACAGCGATTGCCCCAAATGTTGCAAATTGTTCAAAATAGAGTAATGCATGAACATGTACATTTTGTGGAACATTATTTACATTAAATTATGTCATGAGGTTAGCAGGTTCCTCCCGTCTGCTGCTGGAATACATCAATGGTGTCTTCATCTTCCATTTCCAACATAGCTGGTGTATCAGTTTCATTTATTGGCTGCCCATCGAAACGAAACCTGATCTGTCTGATCTGCAAGCCCTGTCTCTCACAATACGCTTTCATCAGTTTGCTCAGTGGTGTTTGCTTCTTTATCTTAAACTGTACAACTGAACCATCTTGTCCAGCCACTTTCAGGTTAATATGGTCATTCCTGTGGTCATTCCCTTCACTTTTCACATTTTCCCCCTTAGCTTTGTCCTCCGCCATCTCTCTCTCTCTCTCTCTCCCTCTCACTCTCACTCTCACTCTCACTCTCACGAATCAGTTCATGTTCCCTGATTTCTTATGGTTATAGACAAACTACTGGGTGGAGAAGGATAAACTGGCCCCCTTCTTTACTCACTCACCTCATGGTTGATTGCAACAAGGTTAATTTTCAAAAGATCCTTTGCATTCTGGATTTCTTTCCTCCAGACCCAAATATGTAAATGGTTTAAAAGGACCCAATTTTTAACCAGTATTTCTTGTATTAATAAAAAGAATGAATGTGTTAATTATCACATTCAAAAAGAAACGCTAATGCAACATGCACACACACTGCTTTCATAGGTTGGACACACACGAAATGAGGTGAGTCCAAAAATAGTAAAATGAAAGTTTATACAGATCAGTGTTTGGACTGTGTGAGGTCCAGGTATGATGTTGTTATTAGGCTGTACCAGAAACAATGACTATTGCAGTTGCATGGTCGATTTTCGAGATTCTTGGTTTTGCAGGCTGATGGAAATATTTTTGTCCTGATTATTTCTTTAACTGGTTTGTTACACTCAAAGTGAGAGACATTCTGATTTACCTGTAACACAGAGTGACGAGAGGATGGTCCTTTTACATGCTGACGCTTGAATGGTACACATGGAAGTATTAAGTCCCACTGATCCATTCCAGTAAATTTGAACCTGTCTTTTTAACCTTTGTCTTTGTGTATTCTTCGAAGTGCAAACCATAAAATGTGTCTGCAGTTTAGGGCATAACATGCAGCACTTGCTGATGAGCAGGGGTTATCTGTCCCTTATTGTCTTTGTACTGCCGAAAGATGAAGTCTAATCTATTTGATGTTTCCCTAACATGTTACAAAACACTACATTGGACAAACAGGCAGAAAACTAGCCACCAGGATGCATGAACACCAACTAACCACAAAAAGACATGACCCTCTCTCACTAGTGTCCTCACATACGGATGAGGAAGGACACCACTTCGACTGGGACAATACATCCATCCTAGGACAAGCCAAACAAAGACACGCATGAGAATTCCTAGAAGCATAGCATTCCAACCGGAACTCTATCAACAAATACATGGAGTTAGACCCCATCTACCAGCCCCTGAGAAAAGGAACAGGAAGTGACTTTGCCATAGGAAATAACATCACCACAGGAAATGACATCACCAACCCAAAGAAACCCAAACATATAAATAGAAAGCAGGAATTTTCAGCATTGCTTCGCTTGAGGTCCACTAAAGATGTTATCTAGTACGGTAACAAAATGTCTGGAAATGGACCTTTCAGCTTAATGAGCAAACCTACATCCAAAACCTCTACCTGAACTATAAATCTTCACAAAGCTCATTATGTTACAATAAATCAGTCCCAGATGGAATTTTTACACCTGTACTTCTCTTGCCTCTATCGCAGGCCTTTATGTTCAGAAAAAGTATTTTGGAATTAAGGGCTAAAGACGTCCAGTACTTTGGAGTTCTGACCCATTGCTCTGACAGTAGGAGGGGAGAATAAAAGAACTTTGAACATTCGAACATAAAGATTTCTTGAGGGAATAGGAACAGTGCCTTGAAGTGATAACAAGAACAAATAGAATGGTGGATTCAAAACCTAATTAATTATGATATGAACATTATTTTATCCTTATGCATAACATTTGTCAGGCTTCACTTGTACCATTATGTTTAATTTTGATCTCATCACATGATGGGTGATATTATGTAGAACATAGAAAATTACAGCGCATTACAGACCCTTCACCCCTTGATGTTATGCTGACCTGTGGAACCAATCTCAAGCCCATCTATCCTACACTATTCTATTTTCATCCATATGTTTATCCAATGACCATTTAAATGCCCAATTAAAAAGTTGGCGAGTCTACTGCAGTTGCAGGCAGGACGTTCCACACCCCTGCTACTCTTTGAGTAAAGAAACCACCTCTGACATCTGTCCTAAATCTATCAACTCTCAAAGCTATGTCCCATCATGCTAGCCAGCACCATCTGAGGAAAAAAGGCTCTCACTGTCCACCCTCTGTAACTCTCTGATTATCTTAAATGTCTCAATTAAGTCACCTCTCAAACTTCTGCACTTTAATGAAAACAGCCTCAGGTTCCTCAGCCTTTCCTCATAAAACTTTCCCTCCATACCAGGCAACATCTTAGTAAAACACCTCAGATCCCTTTCCAAAGCTTCTACATCCTTCCTATAATGCAGTGACCAGAACTATACTCAATTCTCCAAGTGTGGTCACACCAGAATTTTGGACAGCTGCAACATGACCTCATGCCTCCAAAGCAAAATCCTCTACCAATAAAAGCTAACACATCGTATGCCTTCTTAACAACCCTATCAACCTGGTTGGTAGCATTCAGAATCTTTGTACATGAATACTGAGAGATCTTTTCTCATCTACACTGCCAAGAACCATACCATTAGCCAGTACTCTTTATTCCTGTTGCTCACCTCACACCTTTCCACATTAAACACCATTTGCCACCTCTCAGCCCAGCTCTGCAGCTTGTCTCTGTCCCTTTGTAACTTGCAACATCCTTTGGCACTGTCTACATCTCCTCTGACCTTAATGTCATCCGCAAATTTACTAACCCATCCTTCTCTGCCCTCATCCAGGTAATTTATAAAAATGACAAACAGTAGTGGACCCAAAAACAGATCCTTGTGGTACACCACTAGTAACTGAACCCCAGGATGAACATTTCCCATCAACCACCACCCTCTGTTTTCTTTCAGCTGGCCAATTTCTGATCCAAATTGCTAAATCAACCTCAATCCATATTTTGTGCTATAGCCTACCATGGAGAACCTTATCAAACACCTTATTGAAATCCATATACACCACATGAACCACTTTACCCTCATCCACTGTTTTGGCACCTTCTCAAAGAACTCAACAAGGTTTGTGAGGCACGACCTACCCTTCACAAAACTGTGTTGACTATCCCTAATCAACTTATTCCTTTCTAGATGATTATAACTCCTATCTCTTATAACCTTTTCCAACACTTCACCCATGACCGAAATAAGACTCACTGGTCTATAATTGCCATGGTTGTCTCTACTCTCCTTAAACAAGGGAACAGCATTTGCTATCCTCCAGTCTTCAGTCTATCCTCCACTCATTGCAATAATGTAGGAAAACTAGGGGAGGGAAATATATATAATGCTGTATTTTTTGTTTCAGAATACACAAAAGTATGAATATAGCTAGACATATAATGATCTGGTCAAATAAGTAGGGTGTAGACTTCGGATGTTGCAATAGTTGAATTTCTAAACTGGACACAATATTTGTTGTTGTGTCACCATAGTCTTATCAGATTATAGGGGCTGCTCTCTCATTAGAGAGAAGTTACTGGTGGTAATTTAACAGGAGAGCCACCAAAGGGGAGAGGTTGAGAAGCAGAGTCCTTCATGGTAACCTCAAACCAATGATGGGAATTGAACCCATGCTGTTTGCATCACACTACTCTGCAAACAAACAATCCAGCCAACTGAACTAAACCAGTTGCCAAATGCAATATAAAATAAAACTGCAATATCAACGGTTACTGAGTTATGGAGTCATAAAGTCATAGAGGTATACAGTATTGAAATAGAAACAGGCCTCCGGCCCAACTTGTCCATGTTGACCAGGTTACCTAACTGAACTTGTCCCATTTGTCTGTGTTTGGCCTATATCCCTCTAAACCTTTCCTTTTCATGTATCTGTTCAATTGTCTTTTAAACATTGTAATTGTACTCTTCTTTACCACTTCCTCTGGCAGCTCATTCCACATATATGCACTGCTCTCTGTGTCAAAAAGTTGCCCCTCTGGTCCCTTTTAAATCTTTCCCCTGTCACCTTAAATCTATGTCCTTTGATTTGGAACTCCCCTATCCTGGGATGCTTTATCCATATCCATCATGATTTTATAGACCTCTAAAAGATCACCCCTCAACCTCCTACGCTTCAGGGAAAAAAGTAGTAGCCTTTCCTTATAACTCAAACCTCCCAGTCTCAGTAATGTCCTTATAAATCATTTTGCACCCTTTCCAGTTTAATAACATCTGAGATGACAACTTTTTTGCCACAGAACAATTTATAAACTGGTAATGAATTCAGAATGACATATTTTGTAGTAGTGACATAGAATTAACATGAAAGTAAACTCTCTTGATATAGAACAATCTAAACTGCAACATTAAGTGAATAGGCCAAATTAATTAAGTGGTATAATTTATTTCATTGTGTTCTCTTAATTATGTTTAATTACATTACTATTGGTGATTCTCCCACCATCAAAATATGAAGGAGTCACCATTGATCAAGAAATCAAGCAGTCAAATATTGTGGATTCCACAGTAATTAACTCAACCCCCTGGTTGACGTCCTTGGTTCAGGAGATAATGTTCCTTGCATTGAGCCAGAATCTCTTGAGTTCAAGTCCCACTCAAGGAGCTGTTGGTCGTGGAAGAACATTCATGATAAGGTATAAACAGGTTGATAATCATCCTGATCTTGCAACATCTTTCTACCATGCTCCAAAGGAATAAAACACCTTGGTGAAGATACAAAACAAATACAGTCACCTCTGACTGTGCAGATCCTCTCCACCGCCTATCAGACACTATTCAGTGGTAGGAAGAAAGTGAGGACTGCAGCTGCTGGAGATCAGAGTCAAGAGTGTGATGCTGGAAAAGCACAGCTGGTCAGGCAACATCTGAGGAGCAGGAGACCATTCAGTGGTATGCATGAATAATCTCCTCCTATCGATTTGACTGTAGCTGCAACAACAATCAAAAAGCCTGGCAAATTTCAGGACCAATGATTTGCATGATTGCTATGACATGCACTGGTCTAAATATTTACACCTTCCACTACTAGCACATAGTGCATTAACCATTGGAAATGCCACAGCAACTAACCACCAGCAATTCTTATGAAATTCTAATCTGCCGCCGCCTGTAAGAGCAAGGGCAGGAGGCATATGGGAACATTATTGTTTTCATGTCATGTTATTATCATTTGAATATATATTACTTTACCATTGTTCCTCAGCCAAACGTTTGGAACTTTGTAACAGAATACAGGAGTATCTTCCACAATTCAAGAAGGTGGCCAACAATGACATCTCATAGCAACTTATAAACTGATGATAAATGCTGGCTTTGTCAGCAATGCATACACCTTGATAATTAATTTAAATAAACTTAATCTGACATTATGACTGATTACAACAAATTCTTCCTGTAATGAAAATGAATGCAATATAAATTCTGTAGAACAGTGACATTTCAAAAGTACCTTATTGGCAGATCTCAAAATCATGAAAAATGAAAAGATTCTTTTTTGCTATAAAAATACTGCACCATTTTTCAAGCTGCATGACAACACTAACATCATAGAAACATCCGCAATCACAACTTATTTATTGTTTTTTGAAATCTTGAATACTCATATATTTAAGATATCAGCATATTGGGAGTAAATTTCTTAAGTCAGAAATTTACAGATTCATGTATCACAGTAGATAAGTAATGTTGATTTGAATATTAAATTAAGACTCAAATTACACTTTCAAATTAATTTGAAAAAGAGCCCATGACTTCTTTTGAATTCTGCTGATTGTGCTGGTCATTATTTAGCCCTCAACCAATATTATTTAAACAAATTACCTGGGCATTTCCTCAATGTTGAATGTGGGAGATATATTTTGTGCCAAGTTACATACTCCTGCCCTTCAAGAGATTTGTCTTTGAAGTGCTTTGAAATGTCTTGTGATGCAAAAGGTATGACATATGAATACAAGTTTTATTTTTAACTGTCAAAACTCACAGTGTATCAGAAGCTAACATTTGCATGGATTTTGGCATTTCATTTCCATAAAGAGCACTTCAGAAGTGGCTAACCACTTACCTGTGATCAAAGAAGAGCTCACAGAGTTAAGACTAATACATTGGCATTTATGGAGATTGTCTGATGGTTAGGAAGCCAAGAGTGGAGGACATGGCAATATTGTAGTGACATCACGAAACAATGGATGTGAACATAGGAGGTATAGTTAGTAAGTTTGCAGATGACACCAAAATTGGAGGTGTAGTGGACAGTGAAGAAGGTTACCTCAGAGTACAATGAGATCTTGATCAGATGGGCCAATGGGCTGAGAGCTGGCAGATAGAGTTTAATTCAGATAAATGTGAGGTGCTACATTTTGGAAAAGCAAATCAGAGCAGGACTTATACACTTAATGGTAAGGTTCTGGGGAGTGTTGCTGAATGAAGAGACCTTGGAGTGCAGGTTCATAGTTCCTTGAAAGTAGAGTCGCAGGTAGATAGGATAGTGAAGAAGGTGTTTGGTATGCTTTCCTTTATTGGTCAGAGCATTGAGTATACGAGTTGGGAGGTCACATTGCAGCTGTAAAGGACATTAGTTAGGCCACTGTTGGAATATTGCATGCAATTTTGATCTCATTCCTATCAGAAGGATGTTGTGAAACTTTAAAGGGTTCAGAGACGATTTGCAAGGATGTTGCTAGGATTGGAGTATTTGAGCTACAAGGAGAGGCTGAATAGGCTGGGGCTGTTTTCCCTGGAGTGTCCAAGGCTGAAGGGTGACCTTATAGAGGTTTATAAAATCAAAAGGGGCATGGATAGGATAAGTAGACAAGGTCTTTTCCCTGGAGTGGGGGAGTCCAGAACTAGAGGACATAGCTTTAGGGTGAGAGAGAAAGATACAAAAGGGACCTTAGGGGCAACTTTTTCACACAGAGAGTGGTGTATGTATGGAATGAGCTGCCAGCGGAAGTGGTGGAGGCTGGTACAATAACAGCATTTAAAAGGCATCTGGATGGGTATATGAGTAGAAAGGGTTTAGAATGATATGGGCCAAGTGCTGGCAAACGGGACTAGATTAGTTTAGGATATCCGGTCAGCATGGACAAGTTGAACCGAAGGGTCTGTTTCCATGCTGTACATCTTTATGACAATATGACTCTAGGTTACCCAAGGCAAAACTCTGAAGACATGTATGGAATTCAAATTGAAATTGAATAGAATTGAAGGGTCATCTCAGTACTGGTGACTGTGAAGCTATAATTAAGGGTGGGCAGCAAATGTTGACCTTGCTGTCATCCACATACTGTGGAAGAATAAATAAAGTAAGGGATAAACTGGGCATTTTCAAGTTAGCAAGCTGCAACTGGTGGAATGTCACAAGGATTAGTGCTGGTGCCTCTGATATTTACAATCTATATTCATGAATTAGGCTGAGATGCTGAGAGTAATAATACAAAGCTAAGTAGAAACATAAGAAGTGATGAGGACACCCCGGCTGCCAAAAGTCTTACACTTGTTATTGAATGGACAACAAGGTGGAAGATGAGCTAAATGTGGGGAAGTGTGAGGTTTGACAGTAAGGATTAAAAAGGAAAACATTTTGCAGATGCTCCAAGAAACTTTGGTGTACACCTACAAGAGAGGTGAATGGTATCTTGCCCTCCACTGCAAGGAGACTAGAATATAAGAATGGTCTTGATTCATTGAAACATAGAATATAGGAGCAAGAGTCAGCTATTCGACCCCTCAAGCCTGCTCATGGCTGATCATCAAGATCAATCCCACCCCCTGCCCATCTCCCTTGATCCCTTAAGCCACGTGAGCTTTATCTAGCCCTTTCTTGAATTGATGACATTCAATTGTATAAGAGTTTGATGAGATCATACCTGGAATATTGTGCTCTGTCTCATTGTCGATTTTAAAGGATCTTGTACTGGAAGCAGCACCGAATGTTCACAAGGTTGGTTCATGAGATGAATGGTCTGGGCTGTGAATGGAAACTGAGTGAATTTGACCTGTTTAGAAGAATGAAAGGCAGTCTCATTGAAACAAACGGTTCTGAAGAGGTTAGGCTAGGCAGTCACTGAGAAACTGGCTTGGGAGTTTAGAACATTTGGAGAGGCACAGTTAATCATCTCAGACTGAAAGGGGACACTTCTTCACTGAGAGTGTTGTCAATCTTTAAAGTTCTCTATCCAAGAGAATTATGGATGCTCCATCACCAACCATATTCAAAGTTGAGCCAGGCCGATGTTCTTTGGGGGAACTAAGAGGCCTAGCAGAAGGCAGGATAGTGGAATTGAAAGCAAAGGGTTAGTCAACAAGGTATTGAATACTGGGGTAATGCGGTCACTGGCCCTAAGGACTCTGTTTATATTCTTTTCTTATGCCTTTCAGAAAGCGAAAGGTACCTGAGAGTTTAGTAGTACAACTTATTTTGTACAGTCACTATGTTTGCACTTATCAGAAATGGGAAATAATTAAATAGAAACAGAGACAGTGGAGCATAACCAACATGCATGGCAATATCTGTGGAGAGAGAAACATATTTAACGATCCTTCTCTCTGCAGGATTTTTGACCTAAAGCTTCAACCCTCTTTCTCTCTTCATCACTACGGCCAGATCGGCAACAACTCCTGTTTTAGTTGTCACATTTCCAGCACAAGCAATGTTTTTTTTTAATTTGTGAAAGTAATGACAATTCAGTGCACAGTTTTCGGTTAATCCAGATCACCAAGGCCTACTCGATCAATGAAATCCTCAGGCAGTGAAAGTGACCCTCAATCCGCAACAGAACCAACCCTTCCTGTCTCTCCTGATGGATTTGTCACTCCTGCTTATGAGGTTGATAATTTCCGGCTGATATGCGCTGTTTTATGTTTCACGGACCAGTTGCCCATTGAATAAATGGAGGGAAATTATGAGCATGCTAGCTCTGTCGAAACTAACACAAACTCCACCGTCAATTCTACTCTACTGCCGTCCTTTTTTCGTGGAGTTCGTACTTAACAGGCAATTTTTTTGAAGTGCAGTAGTAAATCAATTACGCAAAGTGTGTCTTCGCCGTTAATGCTCATTTCACCCTGTTTTAGGGGATGATATTTCGTTCGATTACTGGGACTCATTTCGGTGAATTTCTCAGGGGGATGTATAACCGTCTGTGCCTTACATTTGTTAACCTTGCTTCCCAAAAACAGCATTACTCGGCCCGTTTTATTCCGCGGGTTCACACGACAGAAGGTGCTGCCTCAGCAGAAACGATATATCTGGGTTATTTATTTTTAACTGAACGCTCCTCTGCGTTACCATATAGGGAGACAGACAAGTGCCCCGTGCAATGACATCTGCAGCGGCTGAGCGCAGTCTTGAGATGCTATGTAACACTCGAGACTCTCACAGAAATCTTCGAGATCTTCAAATCTAATCTTAGACATTCTCAAAAAGGAAGGCATCTGGTTCAGTGGCTTAACACACAGTAATCCTTCCCAGTCTGGGTCCAATTGGCAGGCAATTTGTCCTGCAGCTTACTAATCAAGCATCTCATTCGAATAATTATCTTTATTCTGTTGTAGGATTTGAATGTCGCTGGTAAAGCCAGCGTTTGCTGCTCAACCCTAATTGCCTCTGAACTGAGAAGTTTGCTCGGCCATTTCAGATGAGCAGGAGAGTCGACGTTTCGAGCATCAGCTCTTTTTCAGGATTCCTGAAGAAGACCTTATGCTGGAAACGTCGACTCTCCTGCTCCTGGGTTGCTGCCTGACCGGCTGTGCTTTTCCAGCTCTGCACTTTTCCGCTCTGATTTCCAGCATCTGCAGTCCTCGCTTTCTCCTAGGCCATTTCAGAGGGCAGTTAAGAGTCAATTAACCACATTGCTGTGGGTCTGGAGTCACATGTAGACCAGTCTTGGGTAAGGATGGCAGTTTTCCTTCCCCTGAAGGGCATTATTGAACCAGATATGTTAGTCCAACCAGCAGTGACAATTGCCACAGCCACCATTACCAAAACTGGCTTTTAATTTCAGATGTTGTTGATAGTTTAAATCAACCTGCTCAGATGTGTTGTGTCAAACCTCCAAAGCACATTGGACTTCTGCGCTAGAGGTAGGACAGCACCACAGCAGCACTCAATTCCAGATTTTATGTACTTAATTTAAATACCTCCAGCTGCCCTTGGGGATTTGAGCATGTGTCTGCCAATCATGAACCTGGGTTCTGTCTCCTCTGATTCATCCGGATTCAAATTTGAAGTCCTAATTTTTGTAACTTGGTTATTTTGTTTAAAAAATCTATTGGTCAGACCGCCATTTCTTATATGAGTGGATAGTAACCTTTTCTTGAAAGTTCTAAAGGACAATAAATTATCACTCAGGATACTAATACTCACCCATGAGTTGTATAATCCACAAGCTGGAATGCATTTTTGATGAGGATGTGGTTAGTGTGGCTAGGATGAAGTAGTCTCATATGTTGTCTAAAACTTATCAATTGTCAAACGTCCTGGACTGCATGCCTGACAAAGAATGTACATCAACATTTTTGAACTTATATTCATCTCAGATTGGAAGACACAGTACAGGGAAGAATTGACTCTACTGAATTTGTTGTAAATTTGAATCTGAAATTTTTGCTCCCAGGTTGGATGCCTGACACAAAATATATTTTGTACATATTAAGAGTACTACAATTGTATTGAAGCACCTAAAAGTGGACCCTGCTGCAGAAAGACAAGTGGAATTTTATTGCACTTCCTATAATTTTCTAATTCAAAATGTTTTGGAATGTACATTTACAAGTTTTATGAATGAAGTATATTTTTGGAAACACAATTGACAGTATGCAGGGTGTAACTCTATTGTGGTATCAAACTGTCATATCAGAATCCAGATGAAGTCCAGGCATTTTAAAAACCTACATTCAACTATTTCTCTTGTCTGGATTGTGCAGATGCAACCATAACAGTATCTAAGCATTGAACGTACAAATGTCAGAAGATGGGGCTTTTTGCAGTTGTGCAAAAAACAAAGTGCAGTTATATCTTCATTAGTAGAATTGCAGTTCCATCCAACCTGTGTGAACAAGGTGTTGAAAACAGAAAATGCTGTAAATGGTCTGGCAGCATGTATGGAGATAGCAAGTGAACGTATTAGGGTAATGACCTTTCACCATTTGATAAGGTAAGAACTGAAACTATATCTTTCTAACCAAGCGCTGGAGTCTAAATTCAGCCACAGAAGTCTGTTGTCATACAGGTGTTATTGACTCTACCCTGCTCAACCTCAATATCTTTGAATATATCATATATATGAAATTTAAAAATCAACACTTACCAGTTGTGAAGCTTCCTCCAAATTGCTCTTTTGTTCACATGCAGGTGCCAGTTTTGCCCAGATTGCCTTGTGCTGTCATGTCTTCACCATCCCTTTTGTCATTTACTCACTCCTAACTTCCCTTCTCTCAAATCCCTTCCATTTTTTGCTATTTTCTTTTCCAACTTTCACAGGCTTTCTGTTTATTTAAAAACTAAAAATCACACAACACCAGGTTATAGTCCAACTGGCTCATTTGGAAGCACTAGCTTTCGGAGCACAGCTCCTTCATTAGGTGGTTGTGGAGTACTGAAGAAGGAGCAGCACTCTGAAAGCTTGTGCTTCTGAATAAACTGGTTGGACTATAATCTGGTGTGGTGTGATTTTTAACTTTATACACCCCAGTCCAACACTAACATCTCCAAATGATACTTAAAAGCTGTCCATCTCATTTGTATAGAAAGTAATTACGCAGAAAAATTAGTCTTGCTTCTTTTCTCCAGGGATGCCACCTGAGTAACTGAGCATTTCTAGTATTTCATGTTTTAGAACATAGAAAAATACAGCGCAGCACAGGCCCTTTGGCCCTCGATGTTGCGCCGATCCAAGCCCACCTAACCTACACTAGCCCACTATCCTCCATATGCCTATCCAGTGCCCGTTTAAATGCCCATTAAGAGGGAGAGTCCACCACTGCTACTGGCAGGGCATTCCATGAACTCACGACTCGCTGAGTAAAGAATCTACCCCTAACATCTGTCCTATACCTACCACCCCTTAATTTAAAGCTATGCCCTCTTGTAATAGCTGACTCCATATGTGGAAAAAGGTTCTCATGGTCAACCCTATCTAAACCCCTAATCATCTTGTACACCTCCATCAAGTCACCCGTAAACCTTCTTTTCTCCAATGAAAACAGCACCAATTGCCTCAGCCTTTCCTCATACGATCTTCCTACCATACCAGGCAACATCCTGGTAAACCTCCTCTGCACCCGTTCCAGTGCCTCCACATCCTTCCTATAGTATGGCGACCAAAACTGCACACAATACTCCAGTTGCAGCCGCACCAGAGTCTTATACAACTGCAACATGACTTCAGGGCTCCGGAACTCAATTCCTCTACCAATAAAAGCCAGTACACCATAAGCATTCTTCACCGCACTATTTACCTGGGTGGCAACTTTCAGAGATCTGTGTACATGGACACCAAGATCCCTCTGCTCATCCACACTATCAAGTATCCGACCATTAGCCCAGTACCCCATTTTTTTGTTACTCATACCAAAGTGAATCACCTCACACTTACCTATATTGAACTCCATTTGCCACCTTTCTGCCCAGCTCTGCAGCTTATCTATATCCTGCTGTAACCTGACACATCCTTCCTCACTGTCATCAACTCCACTGACTTTCGTATCATCCGCAAACTTGCTCACCCAACCTTCTAGCCCCTCCACCAGGTCATTTATAAAAATGACAAACGGCAATGGTCCCAAAACAGATCCTTGCGGAACACCGCTAGTAATCTTTTTTGATTTTTAGCATCTGCTGCATTTTGCTTTTATATTATTTGCCCTGAATATTATTGATATGTAATCAAAAACCTAACATTGTCATGACATTTCTGTCTATTATATCTTATTTAATGTTAAACACTTATGTGTAAACTTTTTGTATTGAAGTTTAATATATCTGTTGTTATAATGATTTGCAGTTGAGATGGCTATATATCTTAATTTCAGTCCAAAACTGAAAAATGAAACTGGAGAGTTCAGCCAATACACATATGATGAACTGAATGATCTCTTTTGTGTATAATCTTCTTTTATGTTTTGAGGACTATTGGAATGAATGCATCACTTCGTTGTTGTACAACCTGAACATTTGATATTATCATCTCCCCACAAATATACTGAAAAAGACCACATTAACTAACAAAAAGGGAAAGCTGTGCCATAATATTACAGAATCTGCAGTTCTCACTTTCTTCTGGTTGCTGAAAACCATACTGCAAAGCCTTTTCCAAGCATGCCCACTTTGTAGAAGTTCTCCTCCACCTTCCATAAGGATCTCAGCGTTTCTCTCACTCACTGCAGCCCCCAATGACATCCTCTCTGCCTTGCAGCTTTTCAACCACGTTGCAAAGCAGTCTCACTATGACAGCCCTCATCTTCTTCCTCAGCACCTTCTTCAATATTGACTTCACCAGTTTTAAAATCTCTCCAGTCCCCACCTCATCCCAGATCCAACCCTGCAACTCTTCACTGCCCACTTGACCTGACCTACTTGTCCATCTTCTTTCCCACTGATTCCCTCCACCCTCCCTACTGACCTATTACAATCACCTCTTACCTGCATCCACCTATCACCATTCCACTAACCTTTCCCACAGTCCCATCCCCAACCCCAATTTGTCTCTCAGCCATCTTTTCCCTCCACATTTCTGATGAAGGGCTTATGCCTGAAACATCAACTTTCCTACTTCTCGAATGCTGCCTGACCTGATGTGCTTTTTCCAGTGCCAAACTTTTCAACTCATAATATTACAATGCCTTGTTTATGACAATATTAGCATTGTCCTTCTGAATTGGTAAAATGGGGCATGATTGGCAATATTTATGTCTCATCAAACTTATTGAAGGAGGTGGTCTTATACCAAAATTCTCTGCAATTGCTAATTGTTGAAAAGAAGTGTTGGCTGATCCAGTCAGAAACAGACCTAGTTTTCCCTTGAAAGAACTGAGTGAATTGATGACTGCCTCATGACCTGGCAGCCTATCCCAAAGGTCCTCCTTTAACATCTGGATTTGAGCTGGACTAATATGAAATTTTGACTCCTGATTTCTCCTTAGTCTATTTCACTAAAACAACCTGTCAGCTGGAAACCAACCTATTCCTTTCCCCATATTTGAAACTTTGAGCACTAAATTTACACTTTTCTAAAATATAGAGTCCTTACTTCTAGGCTATCTTAAAATCAGATGGCTTACATGTGAATTATCCCAGTAGTTCTTTGCTACTTTCTTTCCAACACCTCCATTGTTTCAGGAGAAGCGAGGAGAGAGGGAGCGAGGAGCAGGAGCTGCTGGGAAAGTAAATGTCCCACTTAAAAGGGAGTTACCTCGAGAGTCAGGCCTCCATTGTTTTAGGTGCAGTGAGGAGACAGGGAGAGAGGAGCTGGGGCTGCCAGGAAGGTAAGTAACTGCTTTAAAAACTTACCTCACGAATAGGTAGAGTGCACGCTGAGCAGGTGTAGACATGGGACTGGTGAGTCAGTGAAATAATATATTTGGGTGGTTTCTTTACCTGAAGCACTACTTAGGTAGTGTCTCCCACCTATCCTCCTCCTCTAAGCAAAAAAAATGGCTCTGGTATTGGTCAGGTAACTAGTTTTTTGTCTATGTTCTTTATTTTTCAATAGTCTCTTTGGGAATCTAGAATAGTGGGAATGGCGGTTAGGGCAGTTGAATATTCCTCCTGCAGAACATGGGAGGCAAGGGTAACCACTACTGCCCCTGCTGACTTGATCTGCAGGAATCGCACCCAACTCCAGCTCCTCAAAAATCGCGTTAGAGAACTGGAGCTGGAGCTGGATGAACTTCAGATCAGTCGGGAGGCGGAGATGGTTATTGAGGGGAGTTATCGGAAAGTAGTCACACGTCAGGTACAAGAAAAAGGCACATGGGTTCCAGTTGAGTAATGGAAAGGGAGCTGGCAGACAGTGCAGGGATCCCCTGTGGCCGTTCCCCACGAAAACAAGTATACTGTTTTGGATACTGTTAGGGGGTGGGGGTGTGGAGTGTGACGTACCAGGTGTAAGCAATGGGGCACAGGTCTCTGGTGCAGAATCTGTCCCTATTGCTCAGAAGGGGAGAGAGGAGCAGAGCATTAGTCACTGGGGACTCCATAGTTAGGGGGACAGATGGGAGATTCTGTAGGAACGGGACTGGTGTGTTGCCTCCTAGGAGCCAGGGTTCATGATATCTTGGATTATGTTTTTGGGATCCTTGGGGGGTGGGGTAGCAGCCCCAAGTTGTGGTCCACATAAATGCTAACAACATAGGTAGGAAAAGAGTTGGGGACTTAAGGCAGAAAATCAGGGAGCTAGGGTGGAAACTTAATGCTAGAACAAACAGAGTTGTTATCTCTGGTTTTTTACTCATGCCACATGCTAGCAAGGTGAGGAATAGGGAGAAAGAGGAGTTGAACACATGGCTACAGGAATGGAACAGGAGGGACAGTTTCAGATACTTGGATGATTGGGGCTTATTCTAGGGTAGATGGGACCTCTACAAACATGATGGTCTACACTTGAACCAGAGGGGTACCAAAGTCCTGGGGGTGGGAGTTCAGGGGGTGGGATGCTGGTGGGGGTGAGTGGGGGTGAGTGGGGGAGGATGGATGCATTTGCTAATTCTCTTTGGGAGGGTTTAAACTTATTCGGTAAGGAGATGGCAACCTAAATTGTCATTCCGGTATCCAGGAGGTTGAGAGTAATGAGGTCAAAAATATTGTTTCAAGGTCGTAAGAGTGCACTGGCAAGCAGGAAGCTGGTTTGAAGTGTGTATACTTCAATACTAGGAGATTCTGGAATAAGGTGGGTGAACTTGTGGCATAGGTTTGTACCTAGGACCTCGATGCTGTGGCCATTTCAGAGACATGGATGGAGAAGAGACAGGAATGGTTGTTGCAGGTTCCAGGATTTAGATGTTTCAGTAAGAACAGAAAAGATGGTGAAAGAGGGGGTGGCGTGGCATTGTAAGTCAAGGACATATTGTGGTGGCAGAAAGGACATTTGAGGACTCGTCTACTGAGGTAGTATGGGCTGAGGTTAGAAACAGGAAAGGAGAGTCACTCTGCTGGGATTTTTCTGTAGGCCTCTGCATAGTTCCAGAGATGTAAAGATAAGAATTGCAAAGATGATTCTGGATAGGAGCGAGAGTAAGAGGGTTGTTGTCATGGGTGTCTTTAACTTTCCAAATATTGACTGGAAATACTATAGTTCGAATACATTAGATGGATCAGTTTTTGTCCAATGTGTGCAGGATGGTTTCCTGACACAGTATGTAGACAGGCCAACAAGGGGCAAGGCCACATTGGATTTGGTACTGGGTAATGAACCTGGCCAGGTGCTAGAGTTGGAGGTAGGTGAGCACTTTGATGATAGTGACCATAATTCAGCTATGTTTACTTTAGTGATGGAAAGCGATAGGTATATACTGCAAGGCAAGAGTTATAATTGGGGAAAAGGCAATTATGATGTGATTAGGCAAAATTTAGGATGCATAGGATGGGGAAGGAAACTGCTGGGAAGGGGTACAATTGAAATTTGGAGCTTGTTCAAGGAACAGCTACCATGTGTACTTGATAAATATGTACCTGTCTGGCAGGGAGGAAGTGGTCAAGTGAGGGAGCCTTGGTTAACGAAGGAAGTTGAATCTCTTGTCAAGAGGAAGAAGAATACTTATGTTAGGATGAGGCATGAAGGCTAAGTTAGGGTGCTTGAGAGTTACAAGCTAGCCAGGAAACACCTAAAAAGAGAACTAAGAAGAGTGAGAAGGGGACATGAGAAGTCATTGGCAGATAGGATAAAGGAAAACCCTAAAGCTTTCTATAGGCATATCAGCAATAAAAAAATACCTAGAATAAGATTAGGACCAATCAAGGACAGTAACGGGAAGTTGTGCATGGAGTCCGAAGAGATAGGAGAATCTCTAAATGAATACTTTTCATCAGTATTCTCACTGAAAAAAGACAGCGTTGTTGAGGAGAATACTGAGATACAGGCTACTAGATAGACAGAACGAGGTTCACAAGGTGGAGGTGTGAGCAGTTGGAATCATAGAGTCATAGAGATATACAGCATGGAAACAGACCCTTTAGTTAAACTCATCCATGCAGACCAGATATCCCAACCTAATCTATTCACACCTGCCAGCACCCAGCCCATATCCCTCCAAATGCTTCCTATTCATATACCCAACCAGATGTCTTTTAAATGTTGCAATTGCACTAGCCTCCACCACTTCCTCTGAAGTTCATCCCATCCACGTACCACCCTCTGCATGAAAAAGCTGCCCCTTAGGTCTCTTTTATATCTTTCCCCTCTCACCCTAAACTTATGCCCCTCTAGTTCTGGACTCCCACGGGGACGAGACTTTGTCTATTTATCCTATCCATGTCCCTCATGATTTTATAAACCTCTATAAGGTCACCCCTCAACCTCCCATGCTCAGGGAAAACAACCCTAGCCTATTCAGCATCTTCCTATAGCTCAAATCCTCCAACCCTGGCAACATCCTTGTAAATCTTTTCTGAACCCTTCCAATTTACACAACATTTTTCCGATAGGAAGGAGATACGATATTGTGGGGATAACTGAGACGTGGCTTCAAGTGGACAGGGCCTGGGAAATGAATATTCAAGGCTACACGTGCTATCGTAAGGACAGACTGACGGGCAGAGGGGGTGGGATGGCCTTGTTGGTAAGGGATGATATTCAGTCCCTTGCGCAGGGGGACCTAGAGTCAGGGGATGTAGAGTCAGTGTGGATAGAGCTGCGAAGTACTAAAGGTAAAAAGACCCTCTTTGGAGTCATCTACAGGCCCCCAAACATTAGTCTGGATGTCGGATGTAAGTTGAATCAGGAGCTGAAATTGGCCTGTCGCAAAGATGTTACTACAGTTGTTATGGGGGATTTTAACATGCAGGTAAAATCAGGGAGAATCAGGATGGTATTGAACCTCAAGAAAGAGACTTTGTGGAGTGCCTCAGAGATGGATTCTTAGAACAGCTGGTGCTGGAGCCGAACAGGGAGAGGGCAATTCTGGATCTGGTATTGTGTAACGAACCAGAATTGGTCAGAGACCTCGAAGTGAAGGAGCCATTGGGAAGTAGTGACCATAATACATTAAGCTTCAATCTGCAATTTGAGAGGGAGAGGGTACAGTCGGAAGTGACAGTACTTCTGTTGAATAAAGGGAACTATGGAGCTATGAGGGAGGAGCTGGCCAAAGTTCAATGGTGCAATAGCTTAGCAGGGATGACAGTGGAGGAACAATGGCAGATATTTCTGTGTATAATGCAGAAGATGCAGATCAGTTCATTCCAAAAAGGAAGAAAGATCCTAGGAGGAGGCATGGGTGGCTGTGGCTGATGAGGGAAGTTAAGAAACATATAAAGTTAAACGAGAAAAAGTATAACATAGCTAAGATAAATGGGAAAACTGAGGACTGGGAAGCTTTTAAAGAACAACAGAGGATTACTAAGAAGGAAATACGCAGAGAAAAAATGAGGTACGAAGGTAAACTGGCCAATAATATAAAGGAGGATAGTAAAAGCTTTTTTAGGTATGTGCAAGGCAAAAAAATGATTAGGACTAAAATCGGCCATTGAAGACAGAAACAGGGGAATGTATTACGGGGAACAAAGAAATGGCAGAAGAATTAAATGAGTACTTCAGATCTGTGTTCACTGAGGAAGATACAAGCAATCTCCCTGAGATAACAGTGGCTGAAGGACCTGAACTTAAGGGAATTTATATTTGCCAGGAATTGGTGTTGGAGAGACTGTTAGGTCTGATGGTTGATAAGTCTCCGGGGCCTGATGGTCTACATCCCAGGGTACTGAAGGAGGTGGCTCGGGAAATCGTGGATGCGTTGGTGATTATTTTCCAGATTTCGATAGATTCGGGGTCGGTTCCTGAGGATTGGAGGGTGGCTAATGTTATACCACTTTTTAAGAAAGGTGGGAGAGAGAAAGCAGGAGATTATAGACCAGTTAGTCTGACCTCAGTGGTGGGAAAGCTGCTGTAGTCTATTATAAAGGATGAAATTATGGCATATCTGGATAGTAGTAACAGGATAGGACAGAGTCAGCATGGATTTATGAAGGGGAAATCATGCTTGACTAATCTTCTGGAATTTTTTGAGGATGTAACTCTGAAAATGGTTGAGGGAGATCCAGTAGATGTAATGTACCTGGACTTTCAGAAAGCTTTTGATAAAGTCCCACACAGAAGGTTAGTGAGTAAAATTAGGGCGCATGGTATTGGGGGCAAAGTACTAGATTGGATTGAAAAATGGTTGGCTGATAGGAAACAAAAGGTAGTGATAAACGGCTCCATTTCAGAATGTCAGGCAGTGACCAGTGGGGTACCGCAGGGATCCGTGCTGGGACCGCAGCTTTTTACAATATATGTTAATGATATAGAAGATGGTATCAGCAATAACATTAGCAAATTTGCTGATGATACAAAGCCGGGTGGCAGGGTGAATTGTGATGAGGATGTTAGGAGATTACAGGGTGACCTGGACAAGTTAGGTGAGTGGGCAGATGCATGGCAGATGCAGTTTAATGTGGATAAATGTATGGTTATCCACTTTGGTGGCAAGAACAGGAAGGCAGATTACTACCTCAATGGAATCAATTTATGTAAAGGGGCAGTACAGAGAGATCTGGGTGTTCTTGTACACCAGTCAATGAAGGCCAGCATGCAGGTACAGCAGGTAGTGAAGAAGGCTAATAGCATGCTGGCTTTCATAACAAGAGGAATTGAGTATAGAAGCAAAGAGGTGCTTCTGCAGCTGTACAGGGCCCTGGTGAGACCACACCTGGAGTAATGTGTGCAGTTCTGGTCTCCAAATTTGAGGAAAGACATTCTGACTATTGATGGAGTGCAGCGTAGGTTCACGAGGTCAATTCCTGGAATGGCGGGATTACCTTACACTGAAAGACTGAAGCGACTGGGCTTGTATACCCTTGAGTTTAGAAGACTGAGAGGGGATCTGATTGAGACATATAAGATTATGAAAGGATTGGACACTCTGGCCGCAGGAAACATGTTTCCGCTGATGGGTGAGTGCCGAACCAGAGGACACAGCTTAAAAATACGGGGTAGACCATTTAGGACAGAGATGAGGAGAAACTTCCTCACCCAGAGAGTGGTGGCTGTGTGGAATGCTCTGCCCCAGAGGCAGTGGAGGCCCAGTCTCTGGATTCATTTAAGAAAGAGTTGGATAGAGCTCTCAAAGATAGTGGAATCAAGGGTTATGGAGATAAGGCAGGAAGAAGATACTGATTAGGAATGATCAGCCATGATCATATTGAATGGCGGTGCAGGTTCGAAGGACTGAATGGCCTACACCTGCACCTATTGTCTATTGTCTATTGAGACCAGAATTGCATGCAAATATTCCAAAAGTGGCTAAACTACTATCCTGTACAGCTGCAACATCACCTCCCAACTTCTGTACTCAATACTCTGACCAATAAAGGAAAGCATACTAAACACCTTCTTCACTATTCGATCTACTTGTGACTCCACTTTCAAGGGACTATGAACCTGCTCTCTAAGGTCTCTTTGTTTAGCAACACTCCCTAGGATCTGACCACTAAGTGTATAATTCCTGCTAAGATATGCTTTCCCAAAATGCAGCACCTTGCATTTTTCTAAATTAAACTCCATCTGCCACTTCTCAGCCCATCTGATCAAGATCCTGTTGTAATCTGAGGTAATCTTTTTTGCTGTCCACTACACCTCCAATTTTGTTGTCATCTGCAAACTTACTGACTATACCTCTTATGCTCACATCCAAATCATTTATATAAATAATGAAATGTAGTGGACCCAGCACTGATCCTTGTGGCACTCCACTGGTCACAGGCCTCCAGTTTGAAAAACAACCCTCCACTACCACCCTCTGTCTTTTACCTTTGAGCCAGTCCTGTATCCAAATGGCTCGTTCTCCTTGTATTCCATGATATCTAACCTTGTCAACTAGTCTCCCATGGAGAACTTTGCCGAACGTCTTACTGAAGTCCATATAGATCATGTCCACCGCTCTGCCCTCATCAATCCTCTTTGTTACTTCTTCAGAAAACTCAGTCAATTTTGTGAGACATGATTTCCCATGCACAATGTCATGTTGACCATCCCTAATCAGTCCTTGCCTTTCCAAAGACATGTGCATCCTGTCCCTCAGGATTCCCTTCAACAAATTGCCCACCACCAATGTCAGGCTCACTGGTCTATACTTCCCTGGCTTGTCCTTACCACCTTTATTAAGTAGTGGCATCACTTTAGCCAACTTCCAGTTTTCCAGCACCTCACCTGTGACTATCCATGAGACAAATCTCTCAACAAGGGGCCCAGCAATTACTTCCCTAGCTTCCCACAGAGTGTTCTGGAAAGTGTAAAACTAGATCCCTGGGCCAGATGGGATTTATCCAAGGATTTCCTGTGAAGTTAGGGAGGAGATTGTACAACCTTTGGCTTTTATCTTTATGTCATAATTATCTGCAGGAATAATGCCAGAAGACTGGAAGATAGCAAATGGCGTCCCCTTGTTCAAGATGGGGAGTAGGGACAACCTTAGTAATTACAGAACGGTGATGTATTGCAGACTAACATCCACATCTCACTAACTTTTTAATAAAAATATTTGGATTGTGGTTAACAATGTGATATTGATCAAATGATCTGGTTTTTTTTTTGGGATGTTGATGAAGGCGTGAATATTGAACATGACACCGTTTATTTGTGAGATTGTGCCATGTGTTCTTGTACAACCTTCTGAACTGGCGTCTCCTTCAGGTTTCATCCGAAGCACTCACAGAGTGGTACTCACTCACGATTGGCTCCCCACTATCGCGTTAAAACAGCATGAGATGAATCTTTCCGTTTTCTCTCTAAATAAAACCTCAATTGGCTGTTTTTCCTTTGGGTTAATTGGTTTCTTCTGCGTACCCCTGCCCTCCAAATACTAGAAATAAGCCCCACCCCTTCTTTAAAGACAAACTGTCTCTTTTTCTCGAAGCTGTCCGGAGCAACTGAAAGATGTTTCCTCTCGATTTACCAATTGCTGGTGGTCATGAACACAGCAATTAATCACCGGAAGCAGTCAGGTAAAACAAGGGTGTTATGAATATATCTACACGAAAGCTGTCTCAAAGCCAAGGAGGTACTACAGTACTGACAGTGTATGTTTCTGTTGTAGATTTGTGCTTTATGTTCATGTTTTGCAGACGTTAATAATGATTCCGTATACATCTCGCTTTCTGGCTCGCTCCATGAACTGCCCGTTTAATCTCGCAGTATCGCTAGTTTAATACTGACGCTGTGATCTTTTCCGTACCCGTTCTCGGTCTCTCCGCACGGATCTGCTGAAGGTGCTGACGACGACACCAATATCAGACAAACGAACAACTTCCATCAGGAGAAGGATTAAATTTCATCCTCTAAAAGACGTTGTTTTCTTTCCACCTGCAAACGAACCAATCAGACCAAACGAGCAAACCGCTTTCTGAGTATTTTAGAGAAAAGTGATGTCGAACAATACCCAAACACATTGAAAGAAATATTGAGATAGGGATGCTACCAGATATATTACACAGGACGAATCTTTCCCTCAGTAACTTGCGAAGCAAGCCAGCGAACATTCCATGTTCTCAGCTGGATTGGGGAAGTTTGAAATCTTCACGTTATGAGGCAAAGCCATTTGACTAAATCTACAAATGTTCGAAGTCCAAGAAACATTTCAGAAAACCACAACCACAGATTAATACGACTACGGTTAGGGGGTGAGGCCAGCAGTGGAAGGTTTACAGTGTATGAGGAAATAAAGTTGTTCCTTTTTGCTCAAAAGTTACCTCCTACAAGGCACTCATAGCAAAGAACACTTGAGACACCAGCTCAGAGCCACTGGTTCAAGGTATAGTCACACTGTCACTTCATCAATTCGTTATGCAAGCTCATTCAGGTTGAAATGTGCAAATGAAAGCAAAATACTGCTAATGTTGGAATTCTGAAAGAAAAACAGACCATGCTGTAGTACGGAGCGAATGTTTACGCTGGAATTTCTCTGTTGCAAGGAAGAGTTATTGAACTCAAAATGTTAACTCTGTTTTTCTATCTCCATAGATGATGACAGACCTCCTGAGTTTCTCCAGTATTTTCTGTTTTCATTACATGATAATGGGGCCTCAAGCTCTCAAGGCACACACACAGAAAAGAAGTTAGTTCCAGAGATTTGAGAGTATCTCCTTTGCTCATCTAATTCGACTGAGTGTGGCATCAAGGAGCTGATGTCAATAGGAATCAGAGAAAACCCAAATGCTTGTAGCTATGCCCAGCACAGCAAGATAGTCATAGTTGTTGGAGTATTTCAAAAGAAGGACAATATCCTGATGAAGGACAACAATATCCCAGGCCCAATTGTGTTCAGCAATGTCTTTTCCTCAATCATAAGATTAGAGATGGAATGGTGATAGTACAGTTATAATGCCATTCACAACTCTTCAAATAATGAAGCAATTACCAAAGCTCCCTCAGCATTTTCCAAATCTTAATTTGGAAATTCCCATCACCTTTGCAACCACAGCAACATGTACATGGGAATACCACCACATGCAGGTTGTATTCTAGGCCACATACGATACTGACATGTAAATTCCTCACTGTTCCTTTACTGATCCTTAGCCGAGGGCCTGTGACTATTTTCCTAAAGGTACATGGATTTACCTAAACCACAGGTACTTGGTATTCAAAAAATCAGCTCACCACCATTTTTCCCAAGCACAATTAAGGATGGGTATAAATGTTGAACTTACTATATGTGCTTACATCTCATGAATAATTAAAATAAAGAAGATTTTGACTTATCAATGATCTATATTTTATATGAAGTAACTTGTGCTTATCTTTCTGTTGTAAATTTTGTTGTTATTCTGTTCAGCAACACAGGTTTTAGATTTAGATTAGATTAGATTACAGTGTGGAAACAGGCCCTTCAGCTACAAGTCCACACCGACCCGCCGAAGCGAAACCCACCCATTCCCCTACATTTACCCCTTACCTAACACTACAGGCAATTTAGCATGGCCAATTCACCTGACCCTGCACATCTTTGGATGGTCCCTGCACATCTTTGGATGGTGGGAGGAAACCGGAGCACACGGAGGAAACCCACGCAGACACGGGGAGAACGTGCAAACTCCACACAGTCAGTCGCCTGAGGCGGGAATTGAACCCGGGTCTCTGGCGCTGCGAGGCAGCAGTGCTAACCACTGTGCCAGCGTTTTCTTTTTAAAAAAACGCTGATGCATTTAACTGAACCTTGTACATACTGTCTGTGGCTGTGAAAAGCAGTCATCCATCGCCTTCACTGTTCTTGACCAAGCTGTCATCAGCCATCAGACTGTCAGCAGTATGAATTCTCTTTCACTCACCGCCTGTCTTGTCAAACATTCCAGACTTATCTCCTTTGAAAAGTATCTCTAAAATGCACGGCAGCTGCTTGCAATAAGAAACCAGGCTTTAAAATTGAGTTTAGTTTCTGACACCTTATTCATACATGAAGAGTACTAGATCAATAAATGTATAGATTGTACTCTGATTTAATTAAACTAAAGACTAAATTCCCTGTCTCAAGAAGAAAGTCAATATATTCTTTGTTCACGGACTTATCTTTACTGTGCTAAGTGGTAAAGTTCTGTCAGTATTTTGCAAAAAGACTCTTGTTTGCTCTGCTGAAAAGCTTGAATTGACACCTGTCTTATAGAGAGATTGAGAACAACTTGATTCCAGCCAACAAAGAACAAAAGTAATGTAACGTTACTTTGAAAATTAGACAAGTACAATTATATTGATTAGATGCATATACATTAGCAAGAAACTACAGGTACACTGATGGGAAAATGTAAACACAAATATAGCAGCAAATACAGGTACAAACATCTTGGAAAACGCAAGTACACCTGTACAGGGACACATGTCATAGACAAATACAGGTATAACATTACGGAACAAAAACAAGTAAAGCCATCACACAAAATACATGTCATAGGCAATTATAGGACAGAATGTCATCATCATGTACAGATGCAAATGTCACAGAAGGATATATCCATCTCAACATTAAATATGAATATATCCATCACATCACAACTAGAGATACACACATAATAGGCAGATGAGGGAACACATTTCATTACAAGAAATACAGGAACACCCCCCTCCCCCACCCATTGACAAATAGAGGTCAACGTGTAACAAACAATGGAGGTACACACATTATGCACAAACACAGGTTTACCTGTCACAGTCAAAAAACAGAAATACCCATCACAAAAAGGCAGGTGCATGTGTCAGAGACAATACTGTACTGGTACAAACATCACAGAAATATGCAGGTAGACTTGGAGTCAACAAATGTAACTACATCCAACACAGATAAATGCAGGTACACTTATAAAAGACATCTACAAACAAATGTCATAAACATACACAGGTATATAATATGTTAATCTTATGGATGTACAGTACACATATCTGGCAAATGCAGTGTACAGATAATAGAAAAATCCAGGTATGTTGTCCACTGAAAATTATCAAAGCTATCCATTACGTGTTAAAATACTTATTACTACAATTATAAATATACCTGCCAATATCCAATATAGATACATTCTTCACAGACATATATAAGTACTCCTGTCACACTTAAGAGCAGGCATATTCTTCAAAAATAAGTACAGGTATAAGCCTCACAAACATAGGCAGATTTACCTTTAACAGACATTCACATAAATACCTTTTATAGGTAAATGTAAGTGTGCCCATTACAGAAGAAAAAAAAAATGCACCCAATATGTACAAATACACCCATAAAAGGGACACTTCTATCTGAGAGGCTATTGGTAATTTTTTTTTCATTTAGATTTGTAAATGTCAATGTACAAAATGCAACAATTACATAACTAAAATTTCTTCTGATCTTTTAAACAAGTAATAAAAGCACAGACAATCCATGTATATGTATGCAAAGTGACTTGAACTGCTGATTGATATGAAGTAAACCAATAAAGTGTTAACTCCCCATCCCTAATTTGTTATGTCCATTGTACTTGGATGTTTTATGTACATAACTACTGAACACCTTGGTGTTATGTTCTGTCTTGGGAATCCCAGAAGGACCAAAAAAACACTTTCTGCAGACTGCAGTATTAAATCTGTATCTAAAACTATATTTTAAACGAATTTTTGAATGATGGACAATTCCATTCAGACCATCCAAGACTTGATATTTTATGCAATCATCCACAATTTCAATACTGTATTAAATTCAGAGAATTCAGTTGATATCTTGTAAGAAAAAAATCAATACAAAGAAAGACTTCAGCTAATTCTGAAAAATAAAATGATAATTTGTAAAACATAAATCCAAGCAACATATTTTACCAATTATATAATGGGCATGTTATCCTTAACCACTACCATTTCCAATCACCCCCGCCCCCACAGACACACAAACACAAAAGTACATTCCATCCCATACCTCCGACAGTTTCAAGTTTCAGTACTATTCTCTGCAAAATCTTATTTCTATATTGTAAAAAAAAATTCCTTACTTTGGTGTTAGCTAAGGTTCAGTTAGTAGTACATTCATCTTTTTAACAAAAGGTTCGGGGTTCAAATCTCATTTCAGATTCTTATCATTAAAAGAAAATCAAATTTGTACCCCAGTGCAATGTTTGAGAGGAGGTTGTTCTCTTTCAGATGAAATACTACACTAAGACACTGACTGCCACCTCCAGTGAATGTATGAGCCCTATTGCTTTGTTGTGAAGAGCAGGGGAAATAGCTCCAGTATTTATACCACCATCAAAATCACAAAGAGAAAACATTATCTTCTCACTATCTTCTTGCTAGTGGAATTTCTACAAGCTGGAATCCAGGTTTCCCACATCACAACAGTGAATGTGCTTCCAAAGTACTGTACACCAATTGACTGTAAGGTATTTTGGGAAGTAATGTGCGATATCAATGCACGTTTTATTTTTATTTGTTGAAGGCAATTAGAGCAATGCTGCAAATGATTATTTAACCTTCGCCATTAAGGTATCTTTCCAGCACTTACGTGGCATTTTCCTAGGATTGGGCTGTTCTATTCGCACCTACTCACCCTGAATTCTTGCTTCACTTCATGCTGAGTAAGAATCGGGTTTCGCGTGTATTTGGATACTGTTTGACCTGTCCTGAATCTGACGGTGTACCTGCTTCATTAAACATGCCGATTTCGTGACAGCGGGACCTGAAACTCAGTCTCATTCTTCGCACGTTCTGCCAGAGCCACTCAGAGTTCCGAGCAGTTCCTGGCTTCCCGTGGCCGGAGCATTTTATCTTGACGTATTTGCAGGAAGGCAATTAAAATTCCTTCAATTAACACAGGCAATCATAGGCGACCGCGAGCTGAGTGGGTATGAACCACCCGGAGGAAATTTAAAGGTTAAACCCGGAATGGTCTCTTGAAAAGGACTCTCTCCAGCTTTGAAAATTGTTAATGGAATAAAAGATCGGAAGTGTTGATTTGCCTTTTCAAATGCTGCTATTTCCAGGATTTAGTTTCAGTGAATAGCGTGTCATTGAGGTATGTGGCTGAAACACCAGCGATTGAAAAGGGACCCGAAGTTGTGCCGATAGTATCTTGGTACCATGACCAAGACGATGCTGAGACATTTTAAAATGGGTACAGGGCTCCACGCGGACCCAGGAAGAGCTATTACCATTAAACGCTTGCAGTTAAATGACCACGGACATTTAATTAACAATCTGGATTTATCGCATACCTGAGCTGCCTTGGAATTTGACTTGAATCAGACCCTTTATATAGCTTGTTTTGGACAGAGACCTCCCTCGTTCGGTTGTAAAAAGAGGACACGTGCCCAGCTCGCAATCTCACTATTGGCTTTTCTGCAAGCAAGGTCAGAGATGCTGAAATCTCACTGGATATTCGGCCAATTAAAGAAAGAGGACAAGTTAAAAGCTGAGGGGGAAAAAGATTCGCTTTCTAGTAGGAGTTGTGGAAGAGAGGCGTTTCAATTAAATCTGAGTTTCTGTGGCGCCCTAATAAGCCAGGACAATGGTAAGCATGCACATTAAATTCATGTTTCCAATGTGTTGTTTCATTAATTCCAGCGTCATGCCGATATCATCCCGCTTCGCTCCTGTAGCGCATATAATAAGATAGAGTAAGATATATGTAGAGATTTAAATCGGTGAACAATGTCTCCGTGCACAATTCGAGATGTCCAAATTGCTTTTTTTTAAAGTTCAACAGCTACTTTAAAATAAAAGTGGAAAGTACATTGTAACCAAACGAAGCCAAAAAAAAAAGTAACGGTAGACAGTATTTGGTGTCGCGCGCCTTCAGCAACAAAACCATATTACCTGCAGCCTGGTTCCGGAGAACGAGCAAATGCGACAGCAAGAGGAACTCACGGCGACAATTCAACGAAGTAGCCTGTATATTGCTATGGGGTTTTGGTTTTGGAGTGGAAAACGATAGTCATGCACATAGTCATGGTACAGGATGCTTGCAAAATGAAGAAAATGCACAATGTGCATTTCGAACTTTTAAAAAAGCAAAATACATTTTAAAAGATCAGAGATATAACTATCTGGTATTAAAAGGGAAATTTATTTAAGGATATGCTTTTGCTAACATCATTTGCCAGTGAAAACGCCAGGTGCTACCAGAGAAAACAAAATAAATCTCCAGATTACTACAGCTCGAGAATCAACGTTGCTACTTTCGCCGCCTTAACTAAAACACACACAAATAACCAAGCAAAAAGATGGTAAAGAGTAAGAGATTGCTTCCCGTTTTTGTGTTTCTCTCTGAATTTCCCTGTGAATTGTGAGCATGGTTCTTCAAGAGCTCTCGCCAGCCTCTAGTACATGCAAGAGGGAAGGAAACAGATAAAAAGTGGAAGATTCGCGTTATAAATAGAGTGAAATGTGGGCTCCTTCACTTACGAGGCACATTCCTCTGGCTAAAGTTTCTGGATGAAAGCCCTTGCTCATCAGGGAGGTTCGAGTTTTCCGCCTTCTCGACCTTTAGTGGGCTTGCAGATTTGGAAATGTTTGCAGAAAAGCACGAGGAGAAACGCCGCTCATGTGTATGTGTAACATATGGGGCGTGTTGCAGAGTCACCCGACGCTCTCAAAGTGAACAATTCCATGCAAACTGCCGCCAAGTTTAGATGACCGTGTGCGTGCAAAACTTCCAACTCAAAATAAAACCTATTGACAATCGCGTTTATTTGTAGGACACGCATTGAAATGATTATTTGCATCGTGGGCTTTGGCTGCTTCTGTTGAATGAATGCAGTCAGGTATTTAAACCACTCACGGTGATGGGGTATCGAGTGAAACTGCGAGTACAGCCAAGCGTTCTCAATTTGCTGATGACTTCAAACTCCACGCTCTCTCCCGACTAAATTAAACCTCTGATAGGAGGAGTCTCCAAATAAGACTGATTTCCCTATTTTGGAAAGAACTCCTTCAAGCAGTTAAAAATATCTCACCTTCTCTTCCATCAAAGATCTCTCGACCATGCCAATCACGTATCTCCCCTCAGTGATAACTACTGCCACCCAGTGATGTCTCAGATTCGGCCTGGAGTCTAACTGGAACGATTCAGATTTTGACCCATTCACCTCAATAATAAAAACGGGGGCACTTTAAACATTCAAACATAGACGTGCAATAGACTTTTTGTGTTTTTATAAATAAACCTTCTCTTACCCAATACTCTGGCTTTAAAATATTACACGTCAGCTAACCAATTTCAAATATTCTGCATCTGTCACAAAACGTCACCGTTATAGGCCTGCAAACTAACGAAACCTTATTGTTTTATTCAACACGATGCTCAAAAGCGGTTTTAACCCAACTCGCTGATGGGCTCGAAACCCGCACAACCAGACGAGACGCGACTTGTGACTTTTGCCCAATATTCTCCATTAATACCAATAGTACAGAACCGGGCGCTGTGTAAAATCGGCGTTGCAACTGATTATGCCCGTTTCTAAAGAATAGGTTAAAATCACCCTGACTCTCTCGCCGCCCCTCAAATCAGCAGTGGGTGATCCGGATGTTTTCCGTTTCACCTTTTGCTTCCTGAACATATTTTTTGCCCGGTCAGCAAATACACCCTCAACCCCCCTCCCCACTCTTCTTACCGCGATCTGATTTGCTGCTGGAGAAAGCCGACGTCGGCTGGATTACTGAGGTAAATTTACAGACCAAGTGACATTCATACTCTCGCCGCCGCTGAAGTCAGGAGTAGAGGTTGTCAAAAAAAAAAGCCGAGGTAAGAAACGTTCGTTTCAACCAGCGTACATCAAAATCAGCTGAACTAGGGTGGGAATAAAGTGCATGGGTGGTCTTTATTGTAACATTTTGATGAAATGTGCACCCTTCTTTCTGCCTTTGAGGTTATTTGCAATGCTTTTCACTCTGCAGAGAATATCACTCTCCTGTAGCTAGCTAAGTCATTGCATCTCCCTAACATGCTCTGTCTATTTGAAACCAGTAGCGGGAAGTGGCAAGCTTTGCAAAGTCGTGAATTATCGATAGGTCTCATGAACGTGCTGTTTTGTGCATCCTGACTGGTGTAAATTGAGCGAGGATTAAGCTGGAGTACGAGATGCTTTGGATTTCAGTGCCCACTTGACCAGCCTGCCAATTACTCCAATGGTGCCTTTGCTTTTAGACAGAACATTTCCAATCTATTCCAATTCGGCTACTATCTTGAAATCCATGCTCAACGAAGCAGAAATGTGATAGAATTATTTTGTTTTGTTTATTTAGAATCGGAGACTTGAGATGAGGAAAACATGAGAGGGTCATATGAAAATACTCAAATGTTCTGACAAGTTCTGGTATCATTTATTCACATCATTTCTCTTCTAGCGGTAATTAATTTGTTCAAATTCGTTGTTTTCCCAAATAACCTGTTACGCACTTTAGGTGAGGTTGCAAGAATGAGACTGTAGGCATCCCCAAAGTGTTGTTTGGACAGAGATCGTGGATTTTGACCCATTCACGTTGATGGAGCTGTTCCAAATCAGGATGGTGTTGCCTTGGAGGGGACTTTGCAAATGGTGTTGCGATGTATCTGCTGTACTTATTCTTCTGGGTGGCACAAGTCGTGAATTTTGGAAGTGCTGTTGGTGAGACCCTGAAGGTCATTTTGGAAATGCTACGCTCTGCTGCCAGTGTGCACTGATGGTGACAGTGGCAAACGTGGTGACAACCATCCCTGCTGCTTTGTCGGAGATAGTGTCAAGCTTCTTTTGGAGCTGCACTCATCCAGGCAGGAGGAGAGTATCCCGTCACACTCTTGACTTTGAAATGGTGGAGGGACTTTTGGGAAGACAGGACTTGAGTTATTCACTGCAGAATTCCCAGATTCTGACTTGGCCTCATAGCCACAGCGCTTACATGGCTAATCCAGTTCAGCTTCTGGTCACTGGTAATCCTTTGGATGTTGATAGCGGTCAATTCAGTGATGGCTATATCACTGAATATCAAAAGGATATGGTTACATTCCCTCTTGTTGAAAATGGTAATTATTGGTAGAGTGTGGTGTAAATGTTACTTGCCACTTGTCAGCTGAAGCCTGAATATTGTCCAAGTGTTGATGTATATTGACACAGTATCTGAGAAGTTGAAGTGCAGATTAACAATTAACTAACTGAATGAAGAAGCAGGCTCCAGGGACTCTATGGTGTCCTGCTGTTTCTATAATTCAATTGTACAAGACATCACTATCTTTTACATGCTTCCTTAATGACGATTTTGTGATGTTAAACCTGATTGTAATTTCCCTTTCTTGCGAACATTGTACATAAACTGGAGATTCGGTCCATTCATTTCCTAGCAGTTAGATAAAATTGTCACAGGCCAGTGCACTTCAAAAAGGTATTCCCAGTCTTGAAGGGAAGAAGAATACTGGGGAAGTGCGATGTATTTCCATAACTCATTGCCCATAAACAGCAATGTTAAAAGGAAGTAGTAAGGGATCAAATCCTTACCACTAACTAAACTGATTTAAGAATGAGTGGGGTCATTCTTTTTCCATGGTTGAAAATAGTAGGTTTACTGTTGAGTACAAACTCAACTGGATCAGTTTCATAGATGTCATGACTCCTGCTCGAGCAAGTGATTCTAGTCCTGACTCCACAAAGCTGTTTCCTTACTTAGAAAGGAAGAGTGTGATGGTATATTTTCCACTTGCTGGGATGAATGTTCCTATAACACCCTCTACTGGGTACATTGTAGACACTCATATTGGCTCGCAAACCTGCAATTTTTACCAGCCCGAAAGACAAGAACAGCAATTACATGGGCACACTATCACCCCCAAATCATAGCATTCTAATTTGGACGTATAACACTGGTTGGTCGGTAAATGAGCAGAAATCCCCTACATAACAACAATGTGGGCATGCACTCAGCCAATAAACATTATCTTCTCATATGCAACTCCGGCTGGGCTTTAAAAGATGTGTCTGGAAATGCTCATCTTGCCTAAAATGACTGTTTAAATCTTATTACTGAAGGTAATGTAACGTAAAGCTGTCAGTTAAACTCCTGTACTATCTTTAATTATCTTTTCGGTCGGCTTTTTGACTTAAAGTTCAGCAAGCACGGAAACACTTTGCTTTTGGCTGGAATTAGGCCAGCATAATGTAATACATAACAGCTGGCTGTGTCCTGAGATTGCCTAAAGGAGAGAGAAGAGTTTAAGATGAGACCTTTAAAAGGTTACAAGATGCAACTTAATGACCTGTACTAAATTTAGTGGCAACCTTTTGAGATTGCTCTGTTGGAATAACCATTTATAGGAAGATAGTCTGTTTGACTCTAGTTATACACTACATAAGTGGATTAGAACGGATCAGGGTTATTATTGCTACTAAGTTCTAATAGCACTGCCTGAGCAATTGGAAAGCTGGTTCTAGGTGGTAGATGTTGTGCAAGTTGTGATCATTAGCATCGCGGTTCAATCATAAACGTCTCAATCTGTATAAACCCTGAGTGAGGTGAGAAATTTTAGGAGTCGACGGAATTCTTTTTGTAAGTAATATACCCGGCGAATTATAAAGCATTTGAGGAACACCTTAAGACCCGACCAAATATGATGACGGGAAGGTTTTTCCTTGTCCCCAGCAATGTACCCAACAGCTATAACTGTAGCTTGCTCTGACCCGAGACTTATTTTGACTTTTGTAAACCTGCACGTCACCCTGATGGAAACTTCGCTGGTATAATTGCATCCTTACACAGAATGTCAACGTTTGGCTTCTGTGGCTGTTGGGACAGATAATATTAAGTTGGAGAGGGTTCAGAAGAGGTTTACCAGGGTGTTGCCCGGTATGAAAGGCTCGAGTTAGAAAGGCTGGATAGGCTGGGACTTCTTTCACTTGATAGGAGGTTGATAGTTGACCTTATAGAAGTTTATAAAATCATGTGGGGATAGCGTTAATGGTAGGGGTCTATTCCCTAAGATGGGGTATTTCAAAATTAGGGAGCACATTTTCAAGATTTTAAAATGACATGAGGGGCAAATGCTTTATCCACAGTAGTTCGCGGCTGAAATGAACATCGCGAGGAAATGGTGGACTTGGGTCCAATTACAACGTTTAAAAAAACACTTGGATGAGTGCATGAACAGGAAAGGTTTGGAGGGATAAGGGCAAGGAGCAGGGACTAGTTTAGTTTGGGATTATCTTCAACATGGACTGGTTGGACCGAGGGATCTGTTGCCATGCTGTATGACTGTATGACTTTATGTCTCTATGCCTTCTCTGACACGTTTTGGTGATGAGCTGCATATTCACATTAGATTAAGATGAAGCAGTCAGTTTCTGGTTTTATTTAGAGTTAGTGACGGAGAATGAGCATTGGTATCTTTTGATCCTGATTTTTAAACCTGTTAGTTGCTTGAAGTACTTCTCAGTATAATACCGAGGTAATTAGCACATGGAAAGATCTCCCGCTACCGAAATAAAATATTTCCTTCTCCCATTTTTAAATAGGGTTCGGAAAAGATTTATAGGGCTGTTGCCAGGGTTGGAGGATTTGAGCTATAGGGAGAGGCTGAATAGGCTGGGGCTGTTTTCGCTGGAGCGTCTGAGGCGGAGGGGTGACCTTACAGAGGTTTACAAAATTATGAGGGGCATGGACAGGATAAATAGACAAAGTCTTTTCCCTGGGGTGGGAGAGTCCAGAACTAGAGGGCATAGGTTTAGGGTGAGAAGGGAAAGAGACCTAAGGGGCAACTTTTTCACGCAGAGAGAGGAAGTGGTGGAGGCTGGTACAATTGCAACACTTAAAAGACATTTGGATGGGTATTTGAATAGGAGGGGTTTGGATGGGCCGGGTGTTGGCAGGTAGGACTAGATTAGGTTGAGGTATCTGGTCGGCATGGACGGATTGGACCGAAGGGTCTGTGTCCATGCTGTACATCTCTACGACTCTAAGACTCTGTTAATGTCCTGATTTTGGGTATAACCGCTGGCTAAACAGGAACGTAACTTCAAATGTCTGAAGACTCAACAGTGGTAATTGTTGGTTTACTTTGAGTGTCGACAACATTGCTTGGTTAGACTTCATAGAATCATAGATTCCGTACAGTGTGGAAGCAGATCATTCGACCCATCGAGTCCATACCGTCCCTCCACTTGCCAAATATAATTCCAATATCAATTAGAAAAGAAATAAAAACGCTGCAGGAAAAAAAAAGTTTATGTATAGTGGAAAACGAATGAAAAGGCTACAAATTAACACTGCATCATAGTGGGGGAATGGGCTAGCACTGTAACATGGTATTTAGATGAAAGTAACATCATCCGCAGGGTACGGAAACCTCTCAAGATGATCTCAGCCAGCCTGGCTGCTCATTGGCATGAGTGACATTCTGGTTTTGGGTGAGAAAGTTGCCAGGGTCCAAAACGCCCCAAAGTACAAAAAATCTACCATAAGTCGGGGATACAGTTGAAAGGATTGCCTTAAGACCTTCTTGGGAGCAAAAGAGACATGCCCAGTATCAAGGATATTCTTATCCCAAGAAGGATCTGCATTTAAGAAAACACAAGTTGGGTGGCGAAAATAGGAGGGCGTTTGATTCAGACTAAATTTTCGCCGGGGATTGCACTCTGACAAAGGATACGTGATGGCTATTTCTCCCACATCAATGGATTGGATACTATAGATTACTGTCTGTTTGGGAGAAGGTAGTTGGAATGCTTTAATGGTTAGCATTGTCTAACTAAACGCCCCAGGAAGAACAATGCTTCCAATAAGGAGGCTATTACCCCGCGTTTATCTAATTGCTGCCCCAACATCAGTTAACAGAACTATGTCGGGAAATTGCCCCTCAAAGAACGGTAGGAACGGATGAATGCAACATTGAGTCCACTTGCTGACTAGGGCTCGCGACGGACCTGGATGGAATTAAGATACGGATCAGTTATGGGTTAAGATGAACGCCAAACACAGCAACTTGCTCGAGGGGCTGAACTGTCTCTTTCTGATTTTGTTCGGCTGGACCTCTGAAATATAAAGGATAAAGAAATAACAATCGTGACTCCTCAGCAGGTCTCATCACTACCTTTCCAAACTGAAGGCGCCCTTGCATGTCTCGGGTTGGGTCAAAATTTGAACGTTATCGGATTGCTGTTTTGAGGCTGTAGGCAGCACAGTGTGTGAGACATTGGGGACGGAGAATGCGCCGGTTATAGGCTGGGGATGCTGGATGTCACCTCACCTACAATGGTGAGGTCCGACTTGGTCAACGTTGGCAACTTTTCTACCGGCCACTACACAAAGGCAACGCAGAGGAATTATCAGCGCGGCCTCTGCTATAGGTGCCTTTTAGAGGCATCGATATTTTCAAATCAATCTGTTCAGCTCTGTTAAGACACACCTCTGAAATAGGTGGGACTTGAAGCCGGATCACCTGGCTCAGACACTACCACTTTGCCACAAGAGGCCTCAAAAGACAACATTGATGTCACTTGAGCATATCCACAAAGGCTGGAGATTGTTTCTCTGATGCACTGGCCCCTCTAAGCAGCGGGGTGGTTTCAGACAGCAGCTAAAAGGTTGAAGAGGCCGAGCACGGGTTTGATTCCTATCTTGCTGGGAAGCTCCCTGTATAGGCAGTCTTTTGTTTTCCCAGCGGGAAAAGTCTGAATTGTATTTGCGTGGCCACTTCTATAGGCAATTTACTAAACTAGATATTTTCTCTTGCAGCCAATGACAGAACAACAAGCAGACGCGAGGTCTTACCTCAGCGAGGAAATGATCGCTGGTGAGTGCAGGAAGGTTATCCCACCGATGGAGTGGTGTAACACTCAGGGGTGACTCAAAATATATATTACACATTTTCAGGGAAGCAGCTGATTATCACATAGACCCCGATTTCATTTCCCGTGTAGGTTATCAACTAAGATTCATTAATTGAAAAGTAGAAAACGTTGAGAGAAATTCAACAGCATCTCGAGGGAGAAAAAAAAAATAGATTTGTTATTTCGAGTCCAGTCCAAGAGTCCAAAGAGTCACTGTTAACTCTATGGTTTTCTTTTTACAGACGCTGCCAGACTTCTGATATCAGTTTCCCCTGTCTTCCATTGTATCACAGATCTTTCTTATGTCCTTGTTCAATTCCTTCTTGCACAAAACCTAATACAATTCTAACCTCTCTCTGTTGGGAAGAAATGTCACAGGCCTGAAACATTGACTCAGTTTCTACTAGACATTCTATCCTGATGAGGTTTTTTCTTGAATAAGGGTTTTCTGTTTTTGAATCAGTCTTGTTGAAATTAATGCACACACTTGTTACCTTTATTGATTCTGGGCATGAGCAGTGGATCAGGGACTGGACTTTCACCTCCGAGTCATAATGTTATAGCTTTAAATTCTATTCTAGGACTTTGAGCTCATAACCAAGTTAATATTTCAGGTCAGTACAGAGAAAATGCTGGTCTGTCAATTAAAAATTGGCAAATATATACAGTGACTCTACTCACTAAAGAGTAAAGTTATACATTCCAATGTCCTTATCAATATTTATCCTCTATCAATATCTCTAAATAGGGATATATGACCATTATCTCATCGCTATCTGTAGGTTTTTGCTGTGCCACAATTGGTTGCTACATTACAATATTCACTTTATTGTATCCTGTAAAATCAATTTTTTGATCTAAAACTATTAGCCCGCATATTAGTGGCACACAATTCCACTTAATGTGGTACACCTTATAACATGGCCAAGCAACAGGACATACACAGAATGACCCTGGTTGCTTAAAAGTCCCACCAACCAGACAGGACAAGAGGCCAACTCATCTCATATCAAATAGAGAATGAAGATGTGGGCTGATGCGTCATCATTGTTTTACCTCAGTTTGAGAATGACATTTACGCAAGATGGGAAGCTTCTGCCTTAAGTCTTCATGATTCTAATCACATCATTCTCAACCAATAGACCTTTGAACACTTGAGGCAGGGTCTGCCTAAAGGTAATGGATCCTGAATATTGTGTATGAGTTTTGTATGTAGTTTAAATTTGTGATCACGCAACACCAGGTTATAGTCCAACAGGTTTGTTTGGGAGTACTAGCTTTTGGAGCAATGCTCCTTCATCAGGTAGCTCAAGGGGCAGAATCACAAGACAGAATTTATGGCAAAAGATCACAGTGTCATGCATGCAACTAATACAATATATTGAACAAAGCTAGATTAATATTAGATTGCTAGATTGCAGACTGAACAGCAATCTAGGTTTGTTCAATATACCTTATCAGTTGCATGCATGACAATATGACCTTTTGCTATAGATTCTGTGTCTTATGATCCTGCTCCACAGCTACCTGATGAAGGAGCAGCGCTCCAAAAGGTAGTACTTCCAAATAAACCTGTTGGACTATAATCTGATTGCGTGACTTTAGTCCACCTCAGTCCAACACTGGCTCCTCCACATCTTAATTTGTGATGTTATTTCTTCAACTAGCCCTTCTGGAGCAGCCAAGAAAAGTGCAGTAGGTCAAAAGTACTTACACTGATAATTCACATCTTTACTGATTCATACACAGTAGCGAGCCCTCCTTCACTTATGGTTGATCTCTTGGGTTTCTCAATGAGTAGTCAAATCTCAGATTGCAACAGTTCTTATTAACACTCAGATGGCATTTCTACATTGGGATTAAGCTGTAGGATTGAATGGCCGTATCTGTGCTTAAGTACTATGAATTGAGTAGCACAAAATCAGCACTGTCCTTACTTAATCTACATGTGAATGCTTATGCAGAAGATGTCCATATATTGCCTGGCTGAATGCCGACAACTTTCTGAAACAGAACAAACTAAATAATAATATGACAGTAATTACTTAAGTTTCTTATTATAGAGTTTAAGGCCGCATTTGACATGTTTGATGCTGATGGTGGTGGTGACATCAGCACCAGGGAGTTGGGTCAAGTGATGAAAATCTTGGGTCAGAACCCCACCAGAGAAGAGTTGGATGCCATCATTGAGGAAGTGGATGAAGATGGTAAGAAAGCAGTTCTCAACAATACTTAGCAAATTCACTTTTTCAAACATCATTTCATTCTCAAATGTTCATGGCTAATGATAGACTGATCTTATATTTCAATGCGCTCTTAACTTAGGAAGTGGTACCATTGACTTTGAAGAGTTCTTGGTCATGATGGTGAGACAGATGAAAGAGGAGGCGAAAGGAAAGTCTGAAGAAGAGTTGGCAGAATTCTTTCGTGTATTTGATACGTGAGTTTGACATTTAGCTACACTGGTAGAAATATGGCGTACAGCAATTCCATTTTGAGGCAGTAGTTTCAACAGTGTAAGCATTGTGAAATGAAAGAACTTGGTCAAATGTCAGCACAACAAACAGAAAACCACACCCTCTTGAGACGAAATGTAGCAGAAAGAGTTGGCTAGCTTAGTTGCCTGGATAGCTGCTTTGCAATGCAGAGTGACACAGACAGTGTGGGTTTGATTCCTACACCAGCTGAGCTTACCATGAAGAACTCTTCTTTTCAACTGACTCATGGTAACCCTCAGATTAAACTCACTCCCAAACAAAATACTGCAGAAGGTACTTATCTGAAATAATAATAGAAAATCGCAGTAGGTTTAGCACCATCCATAGAGACAGAAAAAAAAGGCTTGTGTTTCGAGTCCAATGTAACTTCTCCAGAACATAAGTGAGGGAGATATACTGAAATATTTGGTGCTAGAAACATTTTGAGCAGAACCAGAAACTGTCAAACCTTATTGAGTTCTTGAGGTGACCAAACAAGTGGATGAGGGTAAAACGGCTGATGTGGTGTATATGGATTTCAGTAAGGCATTTGATAATATTCCTTATGGTAGCCTACCACACAAATACAGAGGCATGGGATTGAGGGTGATTTTGAGGGTGATTTAGCGATTTGGATCAGACATTGGCTAGCTATAAGAACACAGTGAGTGGTGGTTGATGGGAAATGTTCATCCTGGTGTTCATTTACTAGTGGTGTACTGCAAAGATCTGTTTTGATTCCACTGCTGTTTGCCATTTTTATAACTGACCTGGACGAGGGCATAGAAGGATGGGTTAGTACATTTGTGGATGACACTAAGGTTGGTACAGTTGTGGAGAGTGCCAAAAGATTTCGTAGGTTACAGAGGGACATAGATAAGCTGCAGAGTTGGGCTGAGAGGTGGCAAATGAAGTTTAATGCCGAAAAGTGAGGAGATGATTCGCTTTGGAAGGAGTAACAGGAATGCAGAGTACTGGGTGAATGGTAAGATTCTTGGTAGTGCAGATGAGCAGAGAGATTTGGTGTCCATGTACATAGATCCCTCAAAGTTGCCACACAGTTTGATAAGGCTGTTAGGAAGGCATATAACGTATTAGCTTTTATTAGTCTGGGGATCACATTTCGGTACTATGAGGTCATGCTGCAGCTGTACAAAACTTTGGTGCGGTTGTACTTGGAGTATTGCATGCAGTTCTGGTCACCGCACTATAGGAAGGATGTGGAAGCTTTGGATAGGGTTCTGAGGAGATTTGCGTGGTATAGAGGGAAGGTCGTGAGGAAAGGTTGAAGGACTTGAAGCTGTTTTTGTTAGAGAGAAGAAGGTTGAGAGGTGACTTAATTGAAATATATAAGATAATCAGAGGGTTAGATCAGGTGGACAATGAGAGCCTTTTTCCTAGGACAGTGATGGATAGCACGAGGGGACATAGCTTCAAATTGAGGGATGATAGATGTAGGACAGATGTCAGAGGTAGTTTCTTTATTCAGAGTGTAGTATGGGGCATGGAATGCACTGCCTGCAATAATAGTAGACTTGCCAAAATTATGGGCATTTAAATGGTCATTGGATTGGCATATGGATGAGAATGAAATAGTGTAGGTTAGATGGGCTTCAGTTGGTTTCAACATCAAGGGCCAAAGGGCCTGTACTGCTCTGTATTATGTTCTATTGTGGGTGAGTGTGGCATGCTTGGATAGAAAAGGTGACTTTGGACTTAAAGTTTCTGAAGCTCTTTCCTGAGATGTTCATGCATTAAATTTAGATTTGTTGTACCCCTGTGATGAAAATGGATTATGTGATTAAATTGTACAGTGTAACCAGGATAGAATAAAATGAAATTAGATAAATCTGATCTTTTCTCATATACCAACCTCTATTTTGGTGAGATAGTTAGGTTTGGTTTGGATACATTCATACTTTTCTTGCTGACTCTAGGAATTTTGATGGTTTCATCGATCGTGACGAGTTGTTGGCAATCATCAAGTGTGGTGATGAGTGTGTTACAGATGAGGAAGTTGATGAACTGATGAGGGAGGGGGACAGAAACAACGATGGCAAACTTGATTTTGATGGTATGTACAAAAAAAGTTATAATACATTTACTGTTGAGTATTTAGAATATACATGTAAGTTTTCAATCCAATATCTTCTTCACTTTGCAGAATGGGTGAAGATGATGGAGAATGTCCAATAAATGACCAACATTCCTCAGCAACCCATCACTCTTTCTTTTCTGAAAGAAGCATCTTGCACCTCTCCAACACAAAATCAATTGCTCCTATTGTCTTAAGGCTCGGCCCTGCATCCAAGATCATCAAGCATAAATGATGCATTAATTCAACAATTTAGTGAATCGTGTGTTGTTACCTTCCTTCTGTAGCCAACTAATCAGACATCTGATATATACAAGATGGTCGCAAAGAACTCAAATCTGTTAGCCATGACTGGAGCTACACATGAAACATATAGAATTATAGCTACTACAGTTCACTCTTAGTGAGGAAGAAGCAACCTTCTCTGTATGAAACTCTGAATGATTTTGCTACCAGCATAGAACACTGCACAATTTATTCAACACCCTTTCCTAATAAAGTTAATGTCATCTTTTTCAGCAAGTTGCAGTTGCATTTCATTTGGAGAATGTTAATGGATTCTCTGGATTTTAAGTCTCTATTTTCTGCAGGTGACAATGTTCAATTACATCGTTCAAAAGAGATTTATATCTTGAAAACAAAACAATTCGCATTTATGTGGCACACCTTCAAAGTTTGGGAGAAGATTTGTAGCTCGGGTGCTCGTTGTTGTGGTTCTGTTCACCGAGCTGGGAATTTGTGTTGCAGACGTTTCGTCCCCTGTCTAGGTGATATCCTCAGTGCTTGGGAGCCTCCTGTTTAGCGCTTCTGTGATGTTTCCTCTGGCATTTATAGCGATTTGTATCTGCCGCTTCCGGTTGTCAGTTCCAGCTGTTCGCTGCAGTGGCCGGTATATTGGGTCCAGGTCGATGTGCTTATTGATTGAATCTGTGGATGAGTGCCATGCCTCTAGGAATTCCCTGGCAGTTCTCTGTTTGGCTTGTCCTATAATAGTAGTGTTGTCCCAATAGTAGTGGTACAACACTACTATTATAGGACAAGCCAAACAGAGAACAGCCAGGGAATTCCTAGAGGCATGGCACTCATCCACAGATTCAATCAATAAGCACATCGATCTGGAACCAATATACCGGCCACTGCAGCGGACAGCTGGAACTGACAACCGGAAGCGGCAGAGACAACCCACTATAAATACCGGAGGAAACATCACAGAAGCGCATCACAGGAGGCTCCCAAGAACTGAGGATGTCACCTAGACAGGGGACGAAATGTTTGCAACACAAATTCCCAGCTCGGTGAACAGAATCACAACAATGTGGCACACCTATCATGACCACAGGATATCTCAACAGATGTTATAACTAGTAAAGTATTTTTAAAGTGTTATCAGCACTTCATTAAGGAAACACAGTCACCAACCTGCACGCAGCAAACTCCATAAAACTAGATAATCTGTTCTTGTGATGTTGTGAGGAATATATATTGATCTCTCCTGATCTTCTTTTAAATAATGTCCCAGGATACACAGATGGCGGCTGTCATCCAAATGACAAAGTATCTGAGAGTGCAACATTCCCTCAGTATTACACTGGCCTTTTGTCAGCAGGTTTTTATGTCAGTCCCGAAAACACAATTTTGCATTCACAGGCAAGAGTATTCAAACTGAGCCACAGCTGCTCTTGATGAAAGCTCATTCAAATGACTGTTATGAATGAACTATTGTGCAATTAAATTTAATTGTAGAATCTCAACAGTATGGAAGCTGGCTATTCAGCCCATTAAGTCCATAATGACCATTCCAAGTGTGTCCCACCTCCTACCCAATAATACTGCATTTCCCATAGCTAATCCATGTAATCTGCACATCTTTGAACTGTGGGTGGAAATCAGAGGACCCAGAGGAAACTCTTGCAGACAGGGGGATAATGTGCAAACTGCACACAGATTGTTACCCAAGGTTAGAATCACACTCAAGATATCATTATAATTATATGATGCTTCTAATGTCAAATTTGATTGCAAATCAGCAGAAATGTAACTGTTTATCCACAAAGTGTGCGTTAATTAATAAGCGCAAAAATATAACATCTAAGTGGATGACTGGTTTACACAACCCTTCAAATCTTACTCTACTATTCAATTAAACATTGGCAGTATAAAAATGAAAATAACTTAAAGTGGGATTCAATTGTAATACAAAGCAAATGTTCCATGGATTTTGAACTATGAGATTATTAATAATACTTGTAATTTGTTATTTTTACTAATAGCATGGATGATCTGGTGCTGTTTTAGTCAAGAAAAGATGAGCTAGAATATAAGGATGGTTTGATGCAGGTTTATAAAAAAAGAAGAGTTGGTGTGGCGCAGTGGTAGTGCCCCTATCTCTGAACCAGGAGACCTAGGTTTAATTCCTCATGCTCTAGAGTTGTGTCATAACATTTATAAATAGGTTGATTCACAACATCAAGAGCTGCACACATCTGGAGCAGTGGTAGTGTCACTAACTCTGACCCAAAGCGGTAGGGATCAAGTCTCAACTACCCCACATGTGTGTAATAATGTAGTTGGACTGGCTGACTATAAAGAGTTGAGTTCTGGCCCTTGATGAGCTCTGCATGTTACTTGATTTGTAATTTCAACTTTGTTATTTCAACTTTGTGAAGGTTCAAAAAAATAAAGGTTTCTGGGTCTGTTGTGGCACATGTCCGTATGTTTGGATCTTAAAGCCCAGATCAAATCCCTCTTGCACTGGAAAATTACCATATCATGTCAGAACAGGTTAATTTAAAATGTTTAAGAGTTGGGTTCTGTCTGTGAATCATACACACAGAGGCCGTCGTAGACTGCATCCCCTTTTTAGTTATTTGAGAAGATTGTATAATTCTTCTGTTTGTATTTCACCTCCACACTCCTGATCTTTGGGGACAAGTACAAAGTGGGCTGGCAGACAAGTTGAAGGACCTCCATGTGTGCCTGCTTGTGGACATTGTTAAGGTAGTCATTAATAGGCACAAGCCAATAATAGGCTGATAACCATGGAGGTGATTGTAATTGTAGACTGCCAGCATCTCTTTCACAATTAAAATCCATGCCTGGGTTTACCTGGAGAGGAAACATTCAGTGCCGACTGGTACCTTTAAAACATTTCAGGATCGGTGGGCTCCACAGGGGCAAAGGTACACTATTTCACCCTCAAAGATACTTTGATATTTCTCAGAGTTTTCTCTTTGTGATGTCATAGTTCCTGGTTTGTCATGTTTTGCTTTTACTTGAACAGGAAATGCTGGGATCTGCCCCAGTTTGGATGGGGTGTAGGTGGGGTGAGGGAAGGGAGTGGCTAGGATTGGTGGGTTGCTTCTGGACAGGGAAAGAGTCCAGAAGGGAAAGGAGGAAACGGGTCCTTGTGTTAAACTATTGGTTTATAATAAACCACCCACGCCCTCCTCCTCCTCCAGGATTTCCGCTTCCCCGGTCCCCAACGCCTCATCTTCACCATGGACATCCAGTCCCTGTACACCTCCATCCCCCATCACGAAGGACTCAAAGCACTCCGCTTCTTCCTTTCCCGCCGTACCACCCAGTACCCTTCCACCGACACCCTCCTTCGACTGACCGAACTGGTCCTCACCCTGAACAACTTTTCTTTCCAATCCTCCCACTTTCTCCAAACAAAAGGAGTAGCCATGGGCACCCGCATGGGCCCCAGCTATGCCTGCCTCTTCGTAGGGTATGTGGAACAATCCATCTTCCGCAACTACACTGGCCCCACCCCCCATCTTTTCCTTCTCTACATTGATGACTGTATCGGCGCTACCTCGTGCTCCCACGAGGAGGTTGAACAGTTCATCCACTACACTAACACCTTCCACCCCGACCTCAAATTCACCTGGACAGTCTCGGACTCCTCCCTCCCCTTCCTAGACCTTTCTGTGTCTATCTCACGCGACCGAATCAACACGGACATCTACTACAAACCAACCGACTCCCACAGCTACCTGGACTACACCTCCTCCCATCCTGCCCCCTGTAAAAACGCCATCCCATTCTCCCAATTCCTTTGTCTCCGCCGCATCTGCTCCCAGGAGGACCAGTTCAAAATACATACAACACAGATGGCCTCCTTCTTCAAGGACCGCAATTTCCCCCCCGACGTGGTCGACGGTGCCCTCCACCGCATCTCCTCCACTTCCCGCTCCTCCGCCCTTGAGCCCCGCCCCTCCAACCGCCACCAGGACAGAACCCCACTGGTCCTCACCTACCACCCCACCAATCTCCATGTACAGCGCATCATCCGCCGTCACTTCCGCCACCTCCAAACAGACCCCAGCACCAAGGATATATTTCCCTCCCCTCCCCTATCAGCTTTCCGTAGAGACCACTCCCTCCGCGACTCCCTTGTCAGATCCACACCCCCCACCGACCCAACCTCCACTCCCGGCACCTTCCCTTGCAACCGCAGGAGGTGCAACACTTGCGCCCACACCTCCCCCCTCACTTCTCTCCAAGGCCCCAAAGGAAACTTCCATATCCGCCACAGATTCACCTGCACCTCCACCCACATCATCTACTGCATCCGCTGCAGCCGGTGTGGCCTCCTCTATATTGGGGAGACAGGCCGCCTACTTGCGGAGCGATTCAGAGAGCACCTCTGGGCCACCCGGACGAACCAACCCAACCACCCTGTAGCACAGCATTTCAACTCCCCCTCCCACTCCACCGAGGATATGCAGGTCATTGGACTCATCCACCGCCAAACCACAACAACCCGACGGTCGGAGGAGGAGCGTCTTATCTTCCGACTGGGAACCCTCCAACCACAGGGGATGAACTTGGACTTCACCAGTTTCTTCATCCCCCCTCCCCCCACCTTGTCTCAGCCGAATCCCTCCAGCCCGGCACCGCCTTCCTGACCTGCAGTCTTCTTCTTGACCTCTCCGCCTCCATCCTACTCCGACCTATCACCCTCACCTTGACCTCTTTCCACCTATCACATTTCCAACGCCCCTCCTCCAAGTCCCTCCTCCCTACCTTTTATCTTCTCCTGCTGAACACTCTCTGCTCATTCCTGAAGAAGGGCCTGTGCCCGAAACGTCGAATCTCCTGTTCCCTGGATGCTGCCTGACCTGCTGTGCTGTTCCAGCAATAAAGTTTCAACAACAATCAATTATAATAAAACACTTGAACATTTCTGTAAGTCTTTTGCTGCATAATTCATTCTATTAATTTCAGAATCTGCCCCATTTGATACCTTTCCCTTTTTATATCAGAACCCTAAGAACATTCTTAGTTCTGTAAGTTGTCAAGATTCTGATTCAATTTAAGGGGAACCCATCTCAATGGAATAGCTCAGTCTTTCCCAAATAGAGATCCCAGTGCCCGATGAAGGAAATTCCCCTTTCCTCCCATGACATGCTCTGAGATATGAGGTTAATTCTCAAAGCTGTAGATACGTTCTTTGTCCTTCAAGGTGAAAGTGATCATATTTATCATCAGAGGTGCTTGTTAAGAGTCCACTGGGTACGTATGTCACTGCTAAGGCCAATCTGTACCTGGAAAGTTTGCACATAGAAGGTTCTGTTGCAAGTAGACCAGCAGACTGCAGATTGAGGTTTCAATGAGCTGCTGGCTCAGGAGTCCTTCTCCTTAATTTCCTATCATTTGATATGCGTTTGCTTTTGAAAGAGGCTGCGCCATTCTCTTCAACAATAACAACAGCAATAAAAAACAGAAATTGTTGGAAAACCTCAGCTCTTGTAGCACCTTTGGAGAGAAGTCAGAGTCAATGTTTTGGGTCCAGATACCCCTTCTTCAGTACACCATTCTCTTATTTGATTGTGCCAGATCCACTGTATTACATGAAGTTTTCCCAGGACTGGAGTCTAAATCAAAACTTTTAGGTGAAGCTTGTTAAGTGTCCTTGTAATGCTTCTCTTGACCACCCTGAGAATGCAATGCAAACTCAAACTTTCTATAGAGAAGCTGCTTCCTTACCGAATGTAAGGCATTCTGACATTTGTGACTGTCCTAATACGGGGTGGATACTTGGTATGTGTGCTCAGTGACTGGTATTTTGCCCTGCCATCTGATCATCAGAAGCTTCTGAATGCTGGTCATGTGAAAGCTCCCTTTCGTGGTAATATCAATGTCCAGGTGTCCTTGGAGAGGGAACACATGTCGTTTACTGGTAAGCAAGAAGCTTCTCGAGCTGGTAGGAGAGGAGGGCTGAGGTCTATTATTTCCCACCTACAATGATTTTTTTATTTAACTCTAATTGGCAGTTTTTGTTTCTATTTGAACAAAAAAGAGCAGGACCCTACTGAGCATACCCAGTACTGAGCTGTCAGCCAGTGTAATCATCCGACAGACAGAACATCATGAAATTTGTCCTTGAATCATACACCAATTGACATGTAGCTCAGGTCACAAAGCACAGATTATTAACTTTGAGATTCTGGGCATTATTTCCATTACTAACTCTTCAAACTCATTCACAGTTCAGAACATAATTCCTATTTATCCTTGGATTTGACAATTGGCCATGACCACTGCAGCTTATGACTCACATCCTGTTCGTACACTAATCTAAATAGGTTTATGGCTCTTCTCATCTTCTACGATGTGCCAGGTCTAAAAGATGAGCAGAATGAAAGGGTGGAAAGACAAATATATTTCCCTCATCCCACTCGGATCAATTAGATGTGGATCACAGTCTTGTTGTGAATGCTGTCAATTTGTATTCCCAGAAAGCCTGGCAAAACTATCAGCAACAATGATAAAGTGAAAGCCATAGATGTGATCTACATGAATTTCTAAAGGTTGTTTGACCAAGGTGCTATGTCAGAGATTATTACAAAAAATAAAAGATCATTGTGAAGAGGGTTACATATTAGCATGGATAGGGATACATTGGCTAACAGCAAGTCAATGCATAAGTTAGTCATTTTCAGGTTGGCAAGCTGTAACCAGGAATGTATCACAGAGATTAGTTGTTTATATCATTTTCAATGATTGATGAAGGAAACATTCGCACGTTAAGCATATTAAGGGGTGGCAGAGTGGCTGTTACTTCACAGCACCAGCAACACTAAATCCATTCTTTTGTGACTGTTTGGGCAAAGTTTTCACAATCTCCCTGTGCCTGTATGGGTTTTCACCCATTGTTCTGGTATCCTCCCACAGTCCAAAGATATGCAGATATGATGGATGGGTCATGCTAAATTGTCTGCAGTTTTCAGGCATATCTAGTGGATTAACCATGGTAAATGCAGGAAAGAGAAAGGTCTGGGTGGGATACATATTCAAGGGTTGGTACAAATGTGATAGGCCAAGTGAGCTCTTTCTACATCATAGGGATGCTGTTATTTGCTGATGGCACAAAGGTAGTTTGGGAAGTAAATTGGAAGGAGAGAATAATGTGTTTACAAAGTGAGAAGGTTAAGTGATTGGGCAACAAATTGGCAGGTGAGTTACAAATTGGACTATTGTCTATTTTGGCAGGAAGAATAGAAAAGCAGGTTATGATTTAAGTGGAGACAGCTTGCAGAATGTATGGGTACAATGAGATCTGGATGCTTTCAAATATGAGTCATTCATGTTGGTATGCAGGTTGAGCAAGAAATTTGGAAGGCAAATGATATGGTTATCTGTTGAAACCTAATAGCGTTTTAAAAAATAATATAATAAAATAACTTGCAGAGAAATCCTTCATGACATTCAGTTATGAGCTGTGAACTGTGGATAAACTCACAAGAAATCAAACTGGTAGTTAAAAAATAGAGGTCTGTTCAAGGAACCTGAAAAAATAAATTGTGATAGTTTGAATAGCACCCATACAAGACGAAAGGAGGGCAGGAGGTCTTTAAAATGCATAACAGTAGATAAATCACAAGGACCTAATCAGGTGCATTCCAAAACATTGTGCGAAATTAGGGATGACACTACAGGACGCCTTCCAAAGATATTTGTATCATCACCATTCAGGGGTCAGGTGCAGGAAGACTGAAGAATCGATAATGTTGTGCCATTATTTAAGAAATGCTGCAAGAAACAGCAAGGGAACATCAGACCAATGAGCCCTAACATCAATGGTGGGTAAGTTATTGGAGGAGATTCTGAGAGAGAGGTGTTCCATGCATTTGGAAAGGAAAGGATTGGTGAGAGGTAGTAAGCATGATTTTCTGTGTTGGAAATCATGTCAGACTGACTTGACTGAGTTTTTGGTGAGTTGTCCAAGAAGAGAGATGAAGCCTGAGGAGTAGATGTTGTCTATTTTTTCATGGTCTTTGACAAGGTTCCACGTGGTAGACTGGCTAATAAGGTAAGATCATATGGGATCAAGGGAGAGCTAGCTAATTAATTCATAGGTTTGACAGTAGGAGATAGAGACTTGTGTGAAAGGATTGTTATTTGGACCAGAGGACTGTAACCAAGCAGTGTGCCACAAAGATCAGTGCTTGGTTCACTGCCTATGATAATACAGGAAGCATGGCTGTATGTTTGCAGATGACACCAAAATTGGTGATATCATGGACAATGAAGAAGGTTATCAAAGAGTACTGAGATCTTGATCAGATGGACTAATGGGCTGAGGAGTGGCAGATGCAGTTTAATTCACATAAATGTGAAGTGTTGCATTTTAGTAAAACTAACCAGGGTAGGTCTAACACATTTAATGGAAGGGTCCTGAGGCAGTGTTGCCAAACTGAGAGATTCTCGGATCATAGTTCTTACAAAATGGAGTCACAGACAGGCAGAGTGGTGAAGGTAGTGCTCAGTATGCTTGACTTCGTTGGTCAGAACATTGAGTATAAGAGTTGGAAAGTCACATTGCAGCACACAAGACATTAGTGATGCCAGTTTCAGAATATTGCATTCAATTGTGCTTGCCCTGTTATAGGAAAGATGCTGTTAAAATGGAAAGCATGTAAATGCTCACAAGTGTGTTGCTGGGACTGAAGGGTTTGAGCTACAGGCAGAGGCTGAATAAGTTGGAAATTATTTCACTGGAGCATTGCAAGCTGAGAGGTGACACTATGGAGGTTTGTAAAATCACAAGGTGAACAGAGAAGGTAAATAACCAAGATTTTTTTCACAGGTGAAGGAAATCCAAAATTAGAGAGCATAGCATTAAAGTGAGAAGAGAAAGATCTAAAAGGGACTTGAGGGGCATCTATTTCACACAGAGGGTGGTGTGTTTGGGAACAAGCTGCCTGAGGAAGAGGTCGAGGCAGGTACAATTACAACATTTAAAAGACATTTGGATGGACTCATGAATCGGAAAGGTTTAGAGTGATATGGGCCAAATGCAGGCAAATGGGATGAGGTTAGCTTAGGACAAGGATGAGTTGGACTGAAGTGCCTGTTTGCACACTGTATGACTCTATGACTCCATGTCTGTAGTCACAGCTGAGATGGAGGAGACAAGCTCCCATACCACAGCAGTGTACTTTTGTCTGGAGCGTCTGATCACAAATGTAAAAATGTCTGTACCTCTCACTCCTACAACAAGACAGACTGAGGCATCAGGTTAAAACCTGAGCTTGGAATAAAGTGCCTGGAAGGCTTTGTTGTGTAAAAAATAACGTGTCCTTGAATTTTCTGGCGTCATACAAGTTCTCTGTTTGAATTTTTGAACTGTTTGCTTTGGTTTTTTGATTGTTATGTGTTCTTCCACGTGTTGTGTCATTTTACCGTAGCTTGACATCTCAAGAAACGTTTTATGCCATGTGCTTATAGCATATAGGCGTTCCTATTTCCGGGTACATGCAGAAATGAAGATGTGGATGTTTATAAGTAACTGAGTCACTTAAAAAAGCATACATGAAGGCGAGTGGCAGATTTAATTGAAGTATTCCGTGTTGGGATTTTGCCATGTTATTCAGACTCCCACTGATAAAAGAAGAGACTTCTGGTAAAATGTGAATTGATTAAAGGACTGGGATCTCGGAATGATCTGTCCCCTATATGGAGCTAACGGTGGTCACCAACAAACAGCTGCACCTCGGTTAGTTGAAGTCAGAGTGTTAAAGGGTTTCTGATGATTTCCCTCCTGGTTTTTAATTACTGTTGTATAAAAGGCAGCCGAAGAAAGAAAAATCAATACAAATGACATAACTTAATTTCACATCATAGAGCATTGGCATGGTTGAAAGAATAAATCAAAATCTCTCAGCAAAGACAATCCAGAAGACACAGGAGAGATGGGTGACAGTCCTCCTCGGGATCCTGAAACATTTAGGAGTTATTCCCCCAAAAAATGAGGGATTGACAGCGTTGGGATTAATGACTGGTTGAATTAAGCAATTGCTGGATGGAATGATAAATCTGTGAATATTTCGGGGAACTAATAAACAGTTTCACATGTTTCTGAATGAAGTCAAGGTCAGACCGGCAGATAAACACACACAGTGAGATCAGCAGTTTAATAATCACAGGGACCAGGGGACAATGTCATGGGAAAGGTGGGGCCAGAGCTCCGCGGATTCCAGCCACAGAGACACCGCCTTTATGAGGGAAAGGAACAGGGGATGTGTGTGCGCTGACAGATATGAGAATGTGGAATAGATGGAAACACTGAACACAATTAAAATTGTACGAGGGTTCTGTGGAGCTTAACAGCATATGTATTATACGCCATTTGAAAAGCAAATTCTGGCCTGCTACTGGGACATGGCAGAAACTGAACGGCAGAAGGACTGGGACAAAACCTGAGTTACCAATTCTGTCATGGAGGTTCCTGGTGTTGTGACCCAAAAGACTGGCAGTACCCAACAAAGCTCCATTGCAAAATAGAAATGGTACATAAGCGATCGAGCCAAGAAGTGAAAGGAAGGGATTGCCGAACTCAATGAACAAATCGCTGAATACCCACCCGGTGTACAAAGTCCCAGTTCTGACCTGGCCATACCTGCTGTTATGGACCAGACCCGACCCCTTAAAACATTTTTTAAGCAGGTAGTCCAGACCGTAACTTTGTTATTTGATTTAACTAAGTGTGTACCGGGTACTTCCGGAGTGAATCATTTGGCACGATTGCCAAGTTTTAAGCAAACAGAATTTATTTGCAAAATTATGGACTGAAATACAAAGAACAGAAAACAGAATTCTCTATAACTTTATCCTGTCCAAAACCTGATAGACTATCCCGACTTAATGATGCTGTTGCAAAAGTTCTTGCAACAGTCCCAATAAACAAATCTCTTAGCACTAAGAGTAAAAATGACACAAAAAAAACTTACAGGTTGCGAAGTCAGACGGGTAAAAAGAGGGAGTGAGCCTATAGTTTCAACTGTCACTCTGACTCAACTAACCCCCGAACTGAACGGACCTGTGCAGCTGGAGAGCTGAGCTGAAAAATGTGTTGCTGGGAAAGCGCAGCCGGCCAGGCAGCACCCAAGGAGCAGGAGAAGCTCCTTGGATGCTGCCTGAACTGCTGTGCTCTTCCAGCACTACTAATCCAGTTTCGGGCATAAGCCCTTCTTCAGGAAAGGAGTACCTGATGAAGGAGCAGCGCTCCGAAAGCTAGTGCTTCCAAATAAACCTGTTGGACTATAACCTAGTATTGTGTGACTTTAAACTTTGTCCACCCAAGCCCAACACCGGCATCTCCACATCATAGCTTTTTTTTAAGACATGAAAGCTTTCTGCCTGAAGCATCACCTGTTAGGTATAAATGAAAAGGGCCCCAATATACATCTCAAACCCAGCCTAGTTAGAGCTGACCAATTACCCTCTCCCTGAAAAAAAAACTCAAGGACACAGTAACCTTGTAAAAGATCAGTATTGTGACACTGCATCTCCCGTTCAATGGGACATCCTGTTTGAACAACTGGCTGAAGGTACTCATTCCTGTGCTTTGTTGACTGTTAGATCAGCCACCTGGAAGTAAGGCTGAAGGCAGTGGCAAATATTGCATTTAATCCCTCCATACAGACATTTGTCTGAAGTGAAGAAGATAGAAGTATTGAGCCAGTATGCTGAATTATTAGCTGTGGCCCAAGTCCAAGAAGAAGAGAGTCAGTGTTTGTTTATACTGACTCATGAGCTGTGGCTGTATGGATGCCAACTTGTCAGCACATGCCTGGAAGATTGCCGGAAACTATGGGTGAAGACACAGCGCATCAAAATTATTGTGTACTACATTGATGCCAATGTGAAAAAATTCTTGGAATCTGATGATCCCAACAATCCCGTAAGATTGGTTGTAAAAGCTAGAACAGTTGATGGTGCAGCTGAAAAGTATCACACTGGAAAATGGGCTAATGAAAAATCAGGACATTTTGGGTATAACAGCACTGTGTAGTGGGCAAGAGATCGAGATTTGCACTTACCTGCTGATCTGGTGAAAGGAGTCATTGGTAAGTGTGAAATATGCCAAAAGGTAAAACACATATTACTGTCAAAAAAGCCAATGGCACCAGTCAACCTGATCAAACCTGGCAGATTGACAATATTAGCCCATTACTGTTACAACAATGACATCAATATCTGTTAAGCATAGTGGACACTTACTCTGGGGTAGTGTTAGCTTTCCTGACTACCAAATCTAATCAGAATAACACTGTTAAGGGCTGTTTTAAAAAATTCTCAAGGTCAGGTTCGTAGGAGAGTAGTCTGACACAGAACAAACGACCAAGAGGCGAGACTGCTAGAATATGGGCATTTTATTCCCCGCAGCGTCGCACAACGGGTCTGGCTTATACTCACTCTACATGTTACAAAAACTGGGAGCCGTCAGTTCTCGTAGAGCGGTTGCCAACAACCCACGCTCGGCGGTTAAACGTAACCCCGGAGCAGACTCACCGAACTGGAGACTTTTCCAGCTGATATATTCTTTTCCAGATATAAACATTCATGTGAACAGCAGAGCAAGGCTAAAAAACACATTCCATTCTGGTTACATACAGATAAGAAGATTCACACGGGACTAAGCAACACCTCCATTCCGGTTAGATTCACACATGTATTGGGACATAATTTTTAACCGTTTCACCACATTCCACTGCTTGGAATTTTACACCACATTCCACTGCTTGGCCCAATACATGTGTTACATTATGATTCACACATGTATTGGGACATAATTTTACACCACATTCCACTGCTTGGCCCAATACATGTGTTACATTATGCTTAATTCAGTTCAATTCGTTTCAGTTAATTTCAGTTCAGTCAATTCAGTGTAATTCAATTCAGCTCAGTTCAGGTCTGTTCAGTTCAATTCAATTGTGTTCAATTCAGTTCCGTCCATTTCAATTCAATTTAGCTCAGTTCCATTTTGTTCCGTTCAATTTGATTCACTTCAGTTCCACTCAGTTCAGTTCAGTTCAATCCCATTCAATTCTGTTAACTCCGCTTCAGCCTTTTGGACATGCCCACATCCTCCACTGTACCCCAGGCAAGGGGTTCTTCGGCAGGACTGGGATCCTTTCTCAAACAAACTGCCACGTACATGCCCACATCCATGCCATCCCGGGATGGTCGGGACCTCCACAGCTTGTTCTTCTGGTTTCTTAGTCGTTTTCCAAAACATTGTTCTGTATCAAAATCTCTCCTCAATTGCGATTGACCCTGCTCGACTACGCCAAATGTTTTAAAAAATTCTCAAGGTCAGGTTCGTAGGAGAGTAGTCTGACACAGAACAAACGACCAAGAGGCGAGACTGCTAGAATATGGGCATTTTATTCCCCGCAGCGTCGCACAACGGGTCTGGCTTATACTCACTCTACATGTTACAAAAACTGGGAGCCGTCAGTTCTCGTAGAGCGGTTGCCAACAACCCACGCTCGGCGGTTAAACGTAACCCCGGAGCAGACTCACCGAACTGGAGACTTTTCCAGCTGATATATTCTTTTCCAGATATAAACATTCATGTGAACAGCAGAGCAAGGCTAAAAAACACATTCCATTCTGGTTACATACAGATAAGAAGATTCACACGGGACTAAGCAACACCTCCATTCCGGTTAGATTCACACATGTATTGGGACATAATTTTTAACCGTTTCACCACATTCCACTGCTTGGAATTTTACACCACAAGGGCCTAGAAACATTGGTATCCCAGTATGGTGAATCATCAGACTTTACATGTCAACAGGTTCAGCTTTGCTCTGGAGACAACTGGATACATTGGGTATTCCATATTCCTTACTATCCTCACCAGCCGGTCTTGTAGAACAAATGAAACTGTTGACCACTAATCGTGTAGAACAGGGATTAAGCAAAGTGTTGCAACAGATATTGTACAATCTGAACAATCAGCCTCTGAAAGGAGGGAGACCTATGAGCAAAAGGTTTGTAGGAGGTGGCCAGTTACATCCTCCCAATAAACCTACACCATCCAACGACCTTTTTACAGGGGGAAAGGTTTAGGTACACCACCCACAAAACCCTCCTAAGCCTTGTGAGATACTTGCTTATGGACAATGTGATACCTATAAGATATTGATGATGGAGCAGGAAGTACCAGAGTGTATAGACAGTGGAAAATTAATGAAAATAGAGTGAGTTGTCAAAGATTGTATGCTGATAAGATATAATTTGTTCACAGTACGATGTGAATTATTATTGATGGATGCTGCTGTGAATAACACATCAGTTCACATGGGCAACTGATTTACGTGGTTGGTGTATGGAAATGGTGTTGATAGCATGTGTGACATCAATGTTTCATTGGACACTATACTTCTACATGTACATCATGTGGGTTATGGGTAGCACAGCAATGGGATAAGTACATCTGCAAACTGCATGGTGAACAGAAATGGCTTGTAAGAAAAAGCAATACAACTATGCAGTTAATGAACATGGTTATTGCACTGGGTAAAGTACAATACAAACACATTTCAAAGGGTAAATGGGATGAGAAAAACACATTATTTGCAGATCAATTGTATGGTTGTATCAATCCATTCGAAATAGTAAAGAGGACATGGATGGTGGCCATATGGTCAGTCCAGAAACTAGTTAACATCAGTTAGGAATTGCCCATGTATAACGCCTCCACTCATTAGGTACCAAAGTGATTGTTCTCCCAATGTACTTCATCTTATGATACGCGTATGACATGAGTCAAAACCACCAGGGTGTAAAGTCAAACCTTTAGTTATGTGAATGCAAAGATCAGGCTAAAGCAGGGGCTTGGTGTGATATTAGGAGGGTTGGGATCAGGCATTGGAACATTGATTGCTATGGATATTAAGACCTGACAAAATATGATACAAAAAGTGAGTAGCCTGATTGGGGATACCATTAGAATACAAAATAATTGGGGCAGAGGGTTAACCAGAAATAGGTTATCCAGTTGGTTATCTCATCTTATGCGATCGGAACAACTGAATAGAATGGGCTGGGAACAATTTCACATGTCACTGCAACAGAATAATTTCAATAATTATCCAGTTTGGATGTTCCATGAAATTACTCATCAAATGTTAAGACCAGAACTGGAACGAATATCTCTGTCAGGACACAGTGATAGTTGGGTGAACCTATTCAAGTTTGCTCAATGAAAATTGTAGATCATACCCAGTATGCAGTATGCTGCCTGTAGCATGAAATGGTGTAATTTTACTGTGAGCATTATTAATGTGAACCATATACAGAACTGGTGTAGATTTATTACTCTCCCTCATCTGTTTGGCCCACAGTTGTGGCTGCCAGAGATGCGAGGAAAGTGGATTGATGAGAGGACAAAATCAGGCCTGTATGACCAGTACCCGCATTATTTATTGAGATGGTATCCGAAACGATGCTGCATTCAGTCATTGTTATAAGGATACACACGCTATCCATGATCCCCAAGTAGACCGATCATATCAATTAGGGAAATGGAAAATGGACAGCACTACCATACTGCCTTTGGGGGACAGGATCTTCCACCTTTTGTAAATTTGAATCGGTTGGAGCAATTTCTCCATGAAAACACTGGTATTATTCAGGAACTGGTGACAAGTGGGTGAAATACACTTCCAATGAAAGCCGCCATGTCATATCCGGATGGACCGTTAACACGACTTGCTGATCCCATCATGACCTTAACCCTACATCACTGGTGGGATATATTTAAGGTTGGTCCCCAAAGACCACTGCGGTCATTAATTTGATAATTCGTCCTCCTGATATATGATTTGTATTGATGACGGTTATTTTAACTGCCGTTTTAATTTCCTCATGCAGGTTACATACTCCTTATTATACATTCTCACGTGTCTATCGCTGATTTGCGTCTGCATTTGCAATTGTAACATATCATCAGGGGTGGGTTGTATCGGATGGGCTGAAGGGCTCAACGTATGATGATGTTGGACAGCAGCAGGACCTTGAATGAGTCCGGTGAACACAAGCAGACTGTGCTGGCTGTTTGTTACACTGTGAGAAAGAGACAGTTTCATTCAAAGTCGTTGGACTTCACCTCGGACCGGGATCGTCAACGGCGCCAAGAACAAACTTAAGACTCGAGACCAGCCGTCGATCGAGGGGTCCCCAACTGGCAGAAGGATATGAAACTTATTGCTTTTTTCCCCCCTTTCCTCCCATTTATTCATGTTGTCCTTAATATAACGTTATAAATATGCACATTTAAATGGAGTCTTTCCTTAACTACATTTAACCAAATCCAAAAAGAACTATTTCGATACACCTGATTCAAGACGTGAGTAAATTGTGTAGAGAGCATAAATTGTGAAGTGAGCATAATCCTAATCAATGTTAAAGATTTGACTTAGATACTTGTACAGGTCTTAACTGGCATATATTAATTTCTGAAAACTGAATCCGAGAGTATAACCCCCTCTTCTGAACTTTTGTTCGGGGTCCCCAGCGGACCATTCTTTAACATTCTGGGTCCCCTTTGTATAACTGGGATCAAGCCTTGAGGAGTATAAGTGGTGTGAAAGTACACTAACAAGGTATGTAAGATTAAGTGATTGGATAAAAAACTTGGCAGATGGCGTATAAGGTGGGAATATTGTCTACTTTGGCAGGAAGAATACAAAAAGAGCTCATGAATCAAATTGAGACAGTTTCCAGAACTTGTTGGTACAATGAGATCTGGATGTGTTCATGATGAGTTACAGAAGGTTGGTATTCATGTTGAACAAGGTATTTGAAAGGCAAATGGCATTTATTGAAAGCAAAAAAGATTTTAAAAAGTAGAACAAAATAGCTTGCAGAAAAAATATGTGATGGCATTCAGTTATGAGCTGCTAACTGTGAATATCCAGACAACAAAACAAACTGTTACTCAAAATATAAATGGGGCCATCTGTTCTGAAAACTTGGGGAAATAAATAATGATGTCTTGAAAAGAGTCTCTATAGAAGAAGAGGGAGGTCTTAAAATGCAAAATTGTAGATAAATCCCAAGATGTGATCAGGTGCATCCCACAACATTGTGTGAGTCTAATGAAGAGACTTGAGGGCCCCTTGGTGAGAAATTTGTATCACTAACAGTCATGGGTGAGGTGCCAGAAGACTGGAGAGTGAAGAATGTTGTACCATTATTTAAGAAATGCTGCCAAAAAAGCCAAGGCATGACAAAAAGGTGGTAAGGAAAAGCCAGGGTAATATAGACCAGTGAGCCATCAGTGGTGGGCAAATTGTTGGAGGGAATCCTGAGAGACAGGATGTACATGTATTTAGAAAGGCAAGGACTGATTCAGGATAGTCAACATGGCTTTGTGCATGGGACATCATGTCTCACAAACTTGATTGAGTTTTTTGAAGAAGTAACAAAGAGGATTGATGAGGGCAGAGCGGTGTACATGATCTATATGACTTCAGTAAGATGTTTGACCAGGTTCCCCATGGGAGACTGGTCAGCAAGGTTAGAGCTCATGGAATACAGGGAGAACTAGCCATTTGGATACAGAACTGGCTCGAAGGTAGAAGACCTTGGGTGATGGAGGAGGGTTGTTTTTCAGACTGGAGGTCTGTGACCAGTGAAGTGTCACAAGGATCTGTGCTGGTCCACTACTTGTCATCATTTATATAAATGATTTGGATGTGAGCGTAAGAGGTATAGTTCGTAAGTTTGAAGATGACACCAAACTGGAAGGTGTAGTGGACAGCAAAGAAGGTCTTTGCTCAGATTGCAACACGATCTTGATCAGATGGGCCAATGGGCTGAAGAGTGACAGATGGAGTTTAATTTAGATAAATGTGACGTGATGCATTTTGGAAAAGCAAATCTGAGCAGGACTTATACACTCCTTGAAAGTGGAGTTGCAGGTAGATAGGATCGTGAAGAAGGCATTTTTTTTTTCTTTATTGATCAGAGTATTGAGTACAGGAGTTGGGTGGTCAAGTTGCAGCTGTAGAGGACATTGGTTAGGCCACTATTGGAACATTGCGTGCAATTCTGGTCTCCATCCTAAGAGAAGGATGTTGTGAAACTTGAAAAGGTTCAGAAAAGGTTTACAACCTTGTTGCCTGGGTTGGAGGATTTGAGCTATAGGGAGAGGTTGTTTTCCCTGGAGCAACAGAGGCTGAGGGGTGACCTTATGGAGGTTTATAAAATTATGAGGGGCATGGATAGGATAAATAGAAAAGGTATTTTCCCTGGCGTGGGGAAGTCCAGAATTAGAGGGCATAGGTTTAGGGTGAGAGGGGAAAAATATAAAAGAGACCTAAAATGCAACTTTTTCACACACAGGCTGGTATGTGTATGGAATGAGTTGCCAGAAGAAGTGGTGGAGGCTAGTACAATTACAAATTTAAAAGGCATCTGGATGGGTATATGAATAGGAAGGGTTAGGAGGGATATGGGCTGGATGCTGGCAGGTGGAACTAGATGGAGTTTGGATATCTGGTTGGCATGGACAAGTTGGACCGAATGGTCTGTTTCCGTGATGTACATCCCCTTAGTTCCCTTTTTTACCTTTTCCTTGTCACCCTAAACCTATGTATCCAGTTCTGGACTACCCCCATTCCTCCCCACCCCCCACTCTCCCCCCAGTGAAAAGACCTTGTCTGTTTATCCTATCCAACCCTCTCATGATTTTGTCAACCTTTATAAGCTCACGCCTCTGCCCCTGGTGCTCCAGGGAAAACAGCCCCAGCCTATTCAACCTTTCCCTATAGCTCAAATCCTTCAATGCTGGCAACATCCTCTGTCACAGACAGAGGGCAGGAAATCCTCAAGAACGAAGATGAAGAGCCAGAGGTGGTGGTACATGTCGGCACAAATGATGTCGGGAAGAAGAGGAGGAGCATACGACAGCGGGACCTCGGAGAACTAGGAAGAAGGCTGAAAAGCAGGATGTCCAAGGTGGTTATCTGCGGTTTGCTTCCAGTTCCTCGGGCTGGTGAGGCCAGAAACAGGGAGATAATGGACTTGAACTTGTGGCTGGGGAACCGGTGCAGGAAGCAAGGATTTAAATTCTTGGATCATTGGGGTATATTTTGTGTTTAGCATAAATTATACAAGAGAGACAGTTTGCACCTTAATAGGTTAGGGACCAGCATTCTGGCAGGTAGGTTTGCTACTGCAACACAGCTACGTTTAAACTAAGTAGCGGAGAAGAAGGGACAAACTGAATGTTTAAGAAGGAAATTGAAGGGAAAGTTAGAACAAGGGAAGTCAAGAAAGACAACTGTATCAATGAAGCAGAAAACTCAAAAAGGGATCATGCTGTAAGGTTGAGTGAAATAGGACTTGATGGGAAGGGTGAGAGCAGGAACAAATTAAAAATACTATATATGAATGCACGAAGCATGAGAAATAAGATGGATGAGCTTGAGGCTGTTTTGGAAATTGGCAGATACGATATTGTGGGGATAACTGAGACGTGGCTTCAAGTGGACAGGGCCTGGGAAATGAATATTCAAGGCTACACATGCTATCGTAAGGACAGACTGACTGGCAGAGGGGGTGGGGTGGCCATGTTGGTAAGGGATGATATTCAGTCCCTTGCGTGGGGGCACCTAGAATCAGTGGCTGTCGAATCAGTATGGATAGAGCTGCGAAATACTAAGGGTAAAAATACCCTCTTGGGAGTCATCTACAGGCCCCCAAACAGTCATCTGGATGTCAGATGTAAGCTGAATCAGGAGCTGAAATTGGCCTGTCGCAAAGATGTCACTACAGTTGTTATGGGGGATTTCAACATGCAGGTAGACTGGGAGAATCAGGATGGTATTGGACCTCAAGAAAGAGACTTTGTGGAGTGCCTCCGAGATGGATTCTTAGAACAGCTGGTGCTGGAGCCTACCAGGGAGAAGGCAATTCTGGATCTGGTATTGTGCAACAAACCAGAATTGATGAGGGACTTCGAAGTGAAGGAGCCATTGGAAAGTAGTGACCATAATACAATAAGCTTCAATCTGCAATTTGAGAGGGAGAGGGTACAATTGGAAGTGACAATATTTCTATTGAATAAAGGGAACTATGGAGCTATGAGGGAGGAGCTGGCCAAAGTTCAATGGTGCAATAGCTTAGCAGGGATGACAGTGGAGGAACAATGGCAGATATTTCTGTGTATAATGCAGAAGATGCAGATCAGTTCATTCCAAAAAGGAAGAAAGATCCTAGGAGGAGGCATGGGTGGCTATGGCTGATGAGGGAAGTTAAGAAACATATAAAATTAAACAAGAAAAAGTATAACATAGCAAAAATAAGTGAGAAAACAGAGGACTGGGAAACTTTTAAAGAACAACAGAGGATTACTAAGAAGGAAATACGCAGAGAAAAAATGAGGTACGAAGATAAACTGGCCAAAAATATAAAGGAGGATAGTAAAAGCTTTTTTAGGTACGTGAAAGGCAAAAAAATGGTTAAGACTAAAATTGGGACCTTGAACACAGAAACAGGGGAATATATTACAAGGAACAAAGAAATGGCAGAAGAATTGAATTGTTACTTCAGATCTGTGTTCACTGGGGAAGACACAAGAAATCTCCTTGAGGTAACAGTGGCTGAAGGACCTAAACTTAAGGGAATTTATATTTGCCAGGAATTGGTGTTGGAGAGACTGTTAGGTCTGATGGTTGATAAGTCCCCAGGGCCTGATGGTCTACATCCTAGGGTACTGAAGGAGGTGGCTCGAGAAATCGTGGATGCGTTGGTGATTATTCTCCAGAGGTCGATAGATTTTGGATCAGTTCCTGCGGATTGGAGGGTGGCTAATGTTGTACCACTTTTTAAGAAAGGTGGGAAAGAGAAAGCGGGAAATTATAGACCAGTTAGTCTGACTTCAGTGGTGGGAAAGATGCTGGAGTCTATTATAAAGGATGAAATTATGACATCTCTGGATAGTAGTAACAGGATAGGCCAGAGTCAGCATGGATTTATGAAGGGGAAATCATGCTTGACTAATCTTCTGGATTTTTTTGAGGATGTAACTCTGAAGATGGATGAGGGAGATCCAGTAGATGTAGTGTACCTGGACTTTCAGAAAGCCTTTGATAAAGTTCCACATAGGAAGTTAGTGAGCAAAATTAGGGCGCATAGTATTGGGGGCAAAGTACTAACTTGGATTGAAAGTTGGTTGGCTGATAGGAAACAAAGATAAACGGCTCCGTTCTGGAATGGCAGGCAGTGAACAGTGGGGTACCGCAGGGATCAGTGCTGGGACCACAGCTTTTTACAATATATATTAATGATGTAGAAGATGGTATTAGTAATAACATTAGCAAATTTGCTGATGATACTAAGTTGGGTGAAATGTGATGAGGATGTTAGGAGATTACAGGGTGACCTGGACAGGTTAGGTAAGTGGTCAGATGCATGGCAGATGCAGTTTAATGTGGACAAATGTATGGTTATCCACTTTGGTGGCAAGAACAGGAAGGCAGATTACTACCTCAATGGAATCAATTTAGGTAAAGGGGCATTATAAAGAGATCTGGGTGTTCTTGTACACCAGTCGATGAAGGTAAGCATGCAGGTACAGCAGGTAGTGAAGAAGGCCAATAGCATGCTGGTTTTCATAACAAGAGGGATTGAGTATCAAAGCAAAGAGGTTCTTCTGCAGCTGTACAGGGCCCTGGTGAGACCACACCTGGAGTATTATGTGCAGTTCTTGTCTCCAAATTTGAGGAAAGACATTCTGGCTATTGAGGAGTGCGGCGTAGGTTCACGAGGTCAATTCCTGGAATGGCGGGACTACCTTATGCTGAAAGACTGGAGCAACTGGGCTTGTATACCCTTGAGTTTAGAAGACTGAGAGGGGATCTGATTGAGACATATAAAATTATTAAAGGATTGGACACTCTGGAGGCAGGAAACATGTTTCCGCTGATGGGTGAGTGCCGAACCAGAAGACACAGTTTAAAAATACGGGGTAGACCATTTAGGACAGAGATGAGGAGAAACTTCTTCACCCAGAGAGTGGTGGCTGTGTGGAATACTCTGCCCCGGAGGGCAGTGGAGGCCCAGTCTCTGGATTCATTTAAGAAAGAGTTGGATAGAGCTTTCAAGGATAGTGAAATCAAGAGTTATGGAGATAAGGCAGGTACAGGATACTGATTAAGGATGATCAGCCATGATCATATTGAATGATGGTGCAGGCTCGAAGGGCAGAATGGCCTACTCCTGCACCTATTGTCTATTGTCTATTGTCTAAATCTTTCCTGAAAACTTTCAAGTTTCACAACATCCTTCCGATAGGAAGGAGACCAGAATTGCTTGCAGTATTCCAAAAGTGGCCTGACCAATGTCCTGTATAGATGCAACGTAACCTCCCAACTCGTGTACTCAATACACTGACCAATAAAGGAAAGCATACCAAACACCTTCTTCACTCTCCTATCTACCTGCGACTCCACTTTCAAGGAACAATGAATTTGCACTCCAAGGTCTCTTTGTTCCACAACACTCCCTTGGACATTACCTTTAACTGTATAAGTCCTGTTCTGATTTGTTTTTCCAAAATGCAGCACTTCACATTTATCTAAGTTAAACTCCATCTGCCACTCCTCAGCCCATTGGGCCATCTGATCAAGATCCTGTTGTACACTGAGGTAACCTTCTTCGCTGTCCACTACAGCCCCGTTTTTGGTGTCATCTGCAAACTTATTAACTATACCTCCTATGTTCGCATCCAAATCATTTATGTAAGTGATGGAAAATAGTGGACACAGCACTCCACTGGTCCCAGGTCTCCAGATTGAAAAGCAACCCTCCACTGCCACCCTAATCAATATTATCCATTGGATTCAGATAACCTTGCAGCTCTTAACTGGGATATGTTAATTTCTTGAAACTGAATCTGAGAGGATTGCTTGTAATCCTTTGTTCTGGCTCATCATAGTGGAGATGGAGGAGCCAAGCTCACATTTTGCAACAATGTAATTTTGTATGAAGCTTCTGTTCACAATTGTAAAAATGTCTGTACCCCTCACTGCTATACAAGAAAGATTGAGGCATCAAATTAAAATCTGGAGGCCTAAGATAAACTGTGTCTGCAGGGACACCATGTACAATACTCTGATCATATTGCCCTCATTCTGATGTCCACCTTTGTGTGTGGCTGCATCAAGCTGGGCTCAGACCCTCAGTACACCAGCACCAATTGTCACTTTGTACTGAGGTTCTACCTGTCCCAGTGTTGTGAAAGATGGGAGTCGTTGATGCGGATTGCTTCAAGTAGATTAACTATTCCGCATCACCTGCCCTTTGTAGAGGAATTTGCAACTTTGACCACCAGTCCAACAGGAAGTGGTCAACATGTCGTATTCTTGAGTCCTTGAGGGAAAAGGAGAGGATGGATCCTGGCACATGATTCTCTGAGCAGACTGTCAAACTTTCCAACAAGCAACAAGACATCACTTGGCTGATGGTGAAAAAGACACTACCTGTTAGATCCTTCATGAAAGCTGCTCGGTCTATGCCACCCCATCCTGCCCTCGAAGTAGTTGTGGTGGGGTAGAGATGGTAACACATCTCCTGCTTGTTTATGCCTTTGTAAAGGAAGTCTGGAGAGGGATGCAGTGGCGTTTGTTGAGGTTCATCCCAGGCAGCACAGAATTAGATGCTCGACAGTCTATTTCATGGGAGGCCCACCAAAACAAACATCAACTGCATGCTGGAGGATCATCAGCTAGGTGAAAGTCTCTCTTTAGTCTGTCTGAAACATGTTGGTCTTCCAGGGCCAGGAGTTGACACTGACCGAATGTTGCAGATTGGCGTTTTCCATGGTCCAGTAGTACATGCTGAAGGAAGCACCAAAGCTTGGCACAGCTACCACCAAGGTACAGTGGGGAAAGATCCCTGTCTGAGGTCTTCCTACTGAAGGTAAATGAGGATCTGATTAGTTATCGGACCCTCCCAGTGTTTCAAATTTAGGTAAATGTTACTATTGTACGTGTCAGAGAGGTCTTTGGTTTTTTTGGATAGAGTCAGAGTACAAAGTTTTGTTTGTTTACTGGATATGCAACTATTCAGATCCGAACTGCTTTTGTGAGAATACGAAAAAATATGGCTTTGAATAAATTACATTTTTGAAATAAATAAAGACAAGTTTATACCTGAATTTGGAACAAAGTGCCAAGAAGGTTTTATTGTGTAACAACAATTGCAGGTGCATTCTTGTACTTTTTTCAGTCATAAAAGTTTTAAGTTTGAATTTCGCAAGTGCCTGCTGTCACTGAACGATTTATTCTTGGCTTTGACTGTTATGCAACCATTGCTGGAAGCAAACATTTCGAGTGGGGTCAATGCAGGATCACTCCATGGCAAAATCTGTGAATATGGGAATTAACTAAACAGTTACACATGATTGTGAATGATGTCCAGGACAGGCAGGTAGTGAGGGACACAGAGAGAAATCAGCAGTTTGATTATCCCAAGGACAAGGAGACAGTATAATGGGCAAGGTGGGGCCAGAGCGCGGTGGATTTCAGCCACAGATTCACGGCCTATCAGAAGAATGTTGTGAAACTTGAAAGGGTTCAGAAAAGATTGACAAGAATGTTGCCTGGGTTATAGAATGTAAGCTATAGGGAGAGGTTGAATAGGCTGGGGCTCTTTTCTCTGCAGCGCGAAGGCTGAGAGGTGACCTCATAGAGATTTATAAAATCATGAGGGACATAGATAGAATAAATAGACAAGGTCTTTTCCCTGGGTTAGGGGAGTCCAGAACTAGAGGACATAGCATTAGGTTGCGAGGGGAGAGATATAAAAGAGACCTAAGGGGCAAATGTTTCATGCAGAGGGTAGTGCGTGTATGGAATGAGCTGCCAGAAGAAATGGTGGAGGCTGGTACAATTTCAACATTTAAAAGACATCTGGATGGGTAAATGAATAGGAAGGGTTGAGAGGGATATGGGTCAACTGCTGGCAATTCGGATTAGATTAGGTTAGGACATCTGGTCTACATGGACGAATTGGGCCGAAGGGTCTGTTTCTGTGTTGTATGACTCTATGAATGGAACAGGTGATGCGTGTGTGCTGATAGATATGAAAATGTGGAGTAGATGGAAACACTTAACACAATTAAAACTGTACGACGATTCCTTGAGGCTTAAAATCATCCCAACTGGTGGGAGTCATCCTTAATATTGCGACAGGGACCTTATGTCCCCATGATAATTGTGGGGAATGGGAGGTGCCGGTAGTGAACACAGAAAATCACACTTGCCTCCCTCCTGGACAATACCTTCAGCTGCTCCCGGGAGGGACGGGAGAATGGATCAGACACAGGAACACCCGCCATCCACCGGACTCTAATGACAGTGCAATCCCAGTAGAATGGCACTGTCATCATCCCCCGAGAAAGACTGGACAGGGTGAAACTGGGAATAATCCTAACAATCGGGATTTCCGTACACCGGATGATCTGGGTCCTAAATCCTGGAATGATTCTGAAGGGAATCTGGGCATTGGAGGGGTATGTGAGCTCACTCCATGGGCGGAGATTTGGTATTCCGTGTGTGAAGTTAATGTAATGTACACAACTCCATCCACCTTCACTACAAAAACTAATAATGTGGGACCATTGATACAACTGGCAGTGTGTGGACCCGGCTCCCTGTGTTTGTGTGGGAGTCCGACCTTAACGGTCAGTACTGTCAAGAACTCTGTGCACATTTAATCCATAGACTGGGGGACCCTAGTACTTGTGGAGACCAAAACCCTCCCCAGTGTCGGGAAATGTTAGAGCTCCTCCCAGACAGATTAGTCAGGGTTGGAAAGGGAAAGCCTTTACAACATGATGTTATGATGGAGCCTTTAGGGAAAACCCGCGATATTTCTGGGTTGTTGGAGGGATTACACTCCACCTGATCCCATCATCCCAATGTTATTCAGCGGGACAAAGCCAAGCTCCAGCGAATTGTTAACGATTATCCTGACAGAATTTCCCCAGATACCGACAAAACGTGTACTGGGAGACATTGGAAGATTATTTGTGTGTGCAAACTCAGTAATTCCTTCAGGGTAACAATCTGAATTAAATCGCTGATCCCCCCTGGGTTACCGAAGAAGTCGGGAAGGGATAAACGCATAGGCCTATTGGGACGGAGTATCTATAATCCGCCAAGATCAACAAAGTGAAGGGCTGTTGAAAATCCTTACCCAAACGGCTGAAGGAAAGGATCCATAAGGGAAGGGAGGAAACTGGTGCTTATGCTAAACTGTTCGTTGATCATGAAACCTTTGTAAATTTCTAAAAGTTATTTGCAGCCTAGATTTCCAAACACTCTTGGTATGATATGTTTTCCCTTTTAAGTTCAAAACGCTGAGAACAGTCCTCATTTCGCAATTTGTCAAGATACTGATTCTCGCCCAGTTTAAGGGGAACCCATCACAATAGAATAGCTCTGTTTATTTCTCAAATAGAGATCCCAGTGCCCAATGAAGCAAATTTCCCTTTCCTCATGCTACATGCTCTGAGACGCAAGTTTAATTTTCAAATCTGTCGATGCCTTATTTGTCCTTTGAGGTGAAGAAGCTCATATTTATTGTATGGGGCATTTGTGCTAAGAATTCATTGGGTATGTGTTGCTGCTTAGACCAATCTGTGCCTGGAAAGTTTGTACCCAGTAGGTTCTGCTGCAAGTAAAGCAGCACACTTCAGATTGATGTTTGGATGAGCTGCAGGCTCAGAAATTCTTCTCCTTGATTCTCTGTCATTTGATGTACGCTAACCTTTGAAAGAGACCACCCCATTCTTTTCATCAACACAAGAAAAACAGAGTTTTGGAAAATCTCAGCATGTCTGATGACAGTTGTGGAGAGAAATCGGAATTCACATTTTGGGTCCAGTGACCCTTCTTCAGTGACCCTTCTTCAGTGACCCTACTCTGTTATTTGATTGTGCCAGGTCAGATGTCTTACACAAATTTTTTTTCCAGGAATTTAAACTAAAAGCAGAGTCTTCAATGGAGTTAAGTATCATTGTAACACTTCTGTTGATCACCCTGAGAGTGTGCCACAGTCAATATAGAAGAGGAACTTCCTTAGCGAGGGTCAATTATTCTGACATTTGTGAACAGAGTCGTAGAGATGGACAGCATGGAAACAAACTCTTCAGTCCAACCCGTCTATGCAATCTAGATTTCTGAATTTAGTCTAGGCCCATGTGGCAGCATGTGGCCCATATTCTTCTCAACCGTTCCTATTCACATACCCATCCAGATGCCTCTTAAATACTGGAGGTGTACTAGCCTACACCACATCCTCTGGCAGTTAATTCCAAACACACGCCATGCTCCATAAAAAAAAGTTGCCCTGAGGTCCCTTTAATTCTTTATGTCCTCTTGCCTTGGACTTGTTGACGGACAAAAACGATCTTGGTTTTTCACTGTCTTTATGCCCTGCATGATTTTATAAACTTCTAGAAGATCATCCTTCAGCCTCTGACACTGCAGGGAGAATAATCCCAGACCATTCAGCCTCTCCCTATAGCTCAACTCTCCATTCCTGGTAACATCCTTGTCAATCTTTTCTGAACACTTTCAAGTTTAGCAATATCTTTCTTGTAACAAGGAGACCAAAATTGAATGCTGTATTCCAAAGCGGCCGAACTAATGTCCTGTGCAGCTGTAATATGACCTCCCAACTCCTACTCTTGATGCATTCACCAATAAAGACAAGCATACCAAGCATCTTAACTACCCTGTCTACTTGTAAATTCACTTTCAAGGAACTATGAACCAGCACTCCAAAGTCTCTTTATTTGGCAACATGCCCCATGACCTTACCATTAAGTGTGTAAATCCTGCCCTGATTTAGCTGACCAAAATGTAACACCTCACATTTATTAGATAAATTTATAGTCATAGAGATGTACAGCATGGAAACAGACCCTTCAGTCCAACCCGTCCTTGCCAACAAGATATCCCAACTCAATCTAGTCCCACCTGCCAGCACGAAGCCCATATTCCTCTAAACCCTTCCTACTCATATACCAACCCAAATGCCTTTTAAATGTTGCAATTGTACCTGTTTCCAACACTTCCTCTGGCAGCTCATTACATTTCCTCTGCTACTCCGCCCATTGGCCCATATGATCTAAGTCCAGTTGTACTCTGAGGTAACCTTGAATGTCCCAACGTGGATACTTTGCATGTGAACTTAGGTGAACACCTCAGTGAATGGTATTTTGTCCTGCCATCTGTTCATCAGAAGTTCTGAAAGCTGATCATGAGAAAGCTCCTTTTCGTGGTTATATCCATGACCGGGTCTCCTTGGAGACAGAGCACATATTGTTCTCTGGTAAGCATGAAGCTTCCCACGTTGGTGGGAGGGGAGGGCTGAGGTCCATTATTTTCCACCTTGAATCATATTTTTATTTAACTCCAGTTTGCAGTTTTTGTTTCCATTTGAACAAAAAAAGATCAAGGCTCTGCTGAGCATGTTCAGAACATAACAGCCAGCATGGTCATCCCGAAAGACAATACCTCACAAAGTTTGTTCTTGAATCCTACACGAATTGACATGCAGCTCAGGTCACAAACCACTGTAATAACTTTTGAGATTGTGAGTTTTATTTCAGATCTAACTGTTCAAGCTCATTCGTAATTCAGAACATAATTCCTGCTTTTCCCTTTGATTTGGTAGGTGACCATGACCAATGCATCTTATGACTCACATCCAGGTAATAACTGTTCACTTAATTCAGTAAGTAACACTTCTTTAATTTCTATTTACAATACTGTACAAAATGACCAAGCCTAATAGTTATGTGCATAAATTTTTAAATTCTACTATGACATTGCACGTCTCAAATATGAGTGGAATGAAAGGGTGGGAAGACAAATATATTTTACTACTCCCATCCAGATTAATTCAATGTGGATCACAGCATTGCTGTGAATGATAGCAATTTAAGTTCACAAAGAGCCTGGTTGAAGTTACAGCAACATAGATAAAGTGGAAGCTGTAGCTACAATGGATTTTAATTTCCAACGGTTGTTTGATAAGGCACCACATCAAAAAGATTATGACATAAAGTAAAAGGTTATGGTAAAGAGGGTAACGTTTTGGCATGGATAGTGATTAGTTAGTTAGCAGTAAGCAGAGGCATAAATCAGTTATTTTCAGGTTGGCAAGCTGTAACTAGTAGAGTGCTACAGATGTTAGCTACTTATGATCATTATAAATGATTGATGAAAGAAACATATCCATGGCAGCATTTGTTGATGGCTCCAAGATAAGTAGGGGAATAAATTGTGAGGAGAACATAACATACCTACAATGGGATGTAAGGCTAAGTGACGCAGCAAAAAATTGGAGATGGGTGTAAAGTGGAAATGTCTTCTTTAGCAGAAAGAATGGTATTGGAGAGAGCTTGCAGAACTTGTTGGCACAGTGAGATCTTGGTGCATTTGTATATGAGTCACAAAAGGTTCCTTTATAGGTTGAGCAATTTATTTGGAAGACAAAGGGGTTTTGAACAAAACAAAGTAATAAAATAACATGCAGAGAAATATTTAATGACATTCATTTGTGCGTTGAAAATAAAATGCTGAAAACCGAAAAGCTGAGTGCTGAGAAAGTAGAACTCAAGTTCAAGTAAGAATGGGTGGGGGGAGGGGAGGAGGGTCTCTCTCGCTTCACATCACCTGGAAACATAGGAAGCTGATAGATAAAATATTAAATTAAGCAAGGCTGGCAGGCATATGATTCTGTCTGATGGTTAAAGGAGAGTAGAGATTAGTGATAAAAGACATAGCCACCATTTTGCGACAGTTTAAAAAGGAATTGACATGAGTTGATCATTCTCTGTTGGAAGTCAGGGTTTTGAAATGAGAAGAGAAATTCAGCAGATAACTGTTATTAGGGTTAATGGTTATTTGATGGAATTGTATTAAAAGCTCCCCACCCCACCCCAATCCCATATAAGTGGGCAATTGAGGAACAAAAATGTAGGGAGGTTGTAGAAAGCTGTAAGAATAATTGGGCTGGGATGGAAGCAATACAGAGGCTCCCGTGCTAGGGTTTTTTTTCTCAACATCTGCAATTTATTTTTCTTTTTTCTTTTTCTTCTTCCCTTTCTTTTTCTTCTTCCCTTTCTTTTTTTCTCAAGCTAAAGAAAGAGTTCCTCGGCAAGAGGTGGCTTCAGTGGGCTCTGGAGAGACAGTGTCTTCAGAGGCAGTGTGGCTACAGAGTCAGTTGGTTATCGTGTGAAACCTGGAGTGGGACATTTGCTTCCACATGGAATGGGGCCCTGGTGATGGCATGGTGTGAGTGGGATGCCTGGTGTGGGCCACTCCTGGTAGCATGGCGTAGGTTGGGAAGTACAGAGCGAGACACACTTGGTGGCATACATGGGTTGGGAAGCCCAGAGCGGGCCACTCTTGGCATCATGAAATGGGTTAAGAAGCTCAGAGTGAATCACTCTTGGCTGCATGGCATAGGCTGGTGTAGTCCCGAATTGGGTTATAGCAGTGGAGAGGGAAAAATTGGACTCTCTTTAAGTTATCTTTATTTTTCATTTTATTCTAAGTTAATGTTGATGGTGCCAATGTATGGTGATGATACTCACTTTTTACCGTATTTGATACTGAATACATGTGACAGTTAAGGATATTCTATTCTAAGTTGGGAATGCCATAGTGTTAAGGGTTTGGATTGGGAGGAATTTGACCTGCTCTTCCGAAATAAGGCAGAGCATGTGACTGAAGTGTTTGTGGGTGTGCACTTTGGGATGAGTGACCATAATTCTATTATTTTTAAAAGCTTTACAGAAAAGGATAGGTCAGAGCCACTAGTTAAAGTTCTAAATTGGGCAAGGGTCATTTTGATGGCATTAGAGAGGAACTTTCAAAAGTTGATTGTGGGAAGCTGCTCACAAGTGAAAGGACATCTGGCAAGTGGGAGGGTTTCCAAATGAGTTACCAAGAGTTCATGGGCAGCATTTTCCTGTTAGTGTGAAGGGCAAGGCTGGCAGGAGTGGGAATGCTATGAGAGATAGAGACTACAGATATTGAAACTCTGATCAAGAAATGGAAGGAGGCATACAGAGCAAACTATAGACCGTTAAGTTTCATATGGGTGGATGGAAAGTTAAGGACAGGATTTCAGTGCATTTGGAAAAGCATGGCCTAATTAGTGATAATCAATTTGGCTTTGTGTAGGGCAGGTCATGTCTTACTAATTTGATTGAATCTTTTGAGGTGGTGACAAAAGCAGTCAATAAGGGTTGAACAGTGGGTGTTGTCTACATGGATTTTAGTAAGGCTTTCAACAAGGTCCCTCATGGTTGGCTCATCCAGAGATTAAGATGTATGGGATCCGTAGTGACTTGGCTGTGTAGATTCAGCATTGCCTTGCCCATAGTTAACAGATGGTAATGGTGGAAGGATGTTTTTCTGGTTGGTGCTCTGTGACTTGTGGCGTTCCACACGATCTGTACTGGGACTTAGAGATGAAAATGTAGATGGGTGGCTTAGTAGGTTTGCAGACAATACAAATGGATGGAGAAATGGCAGACAGAGTTTAATCCAGGTAAGTGTGAGGTGTTGCGCCTTGAGAGATCAAAAGTTAAGAAAATGTGTACAATTAATGACAGGACCCTGAACAGCATTTATGTACAGAGGGATCTTTGAGTTCAAGTCCATAGCTCTTTGAAAGTGGCCACACAAGTAGATAGGGTGGTAGAGAAGGTACGTGGCCTCCGGGATGTAGAACTCCAGGATACCTGGAGGCACGGTACATTGGGGAAACCGAGCAAAGGCTACGACAACGGATGAATGGGCACCGCGCAACAATCAACAGACAGGAGGGTTCCCTCCCAGTTGGGGAACACTTCAGTGGTCCAGGACATTCAGCTTCGGACCTTCGGGTGACCACCCTCCAAGGTGGACTTCGGGACAGGCAGCAGAGGAAAGTGACCGAGCAGAGGCTGATAGCTAAGTTCGGTACCCATAGGGAGGGCCTCAACTTGGATCTTGGGTTCATGTCACATTACAGGTGATCACCATTGCATTACACACACACAGATATTCCTACACACACACACTCTCACACATACACACGGACACAGGTACACACAGATGCGCACACAGACACCCAGACACACCCTTATAGACACACACACTCCCACACATGCACCCCCTCACAGACTTAAGACACTCTGCACGCACTACACACACACACTTTCTCACACTCACAACCCCCACCCCAGACAGACACACACACACACACAGACAGACAAAGACCCACATGCACACATATATTTTGTGTGGTGAATTTGTACTTGCAGAGTTACATTGCACTTTGCTCAAAAACTGCATGAATTTATGTAAAACTCTGTTATCTCACTTTTTAGATTAGAATCAATCTAAACATCAGGTCATAGACAGAGAACACAGGGGGCTAACACCTTCAACATATTGTCTAGCTATCACCATTGTTAACAGCTAACCCGAGAATGCAACTTTAAAAAAAAGGGTTTTGTGATTTACACATGAAAGAAGTGAAACTATCACTGTATTCTAACAGATGAAAGGCTTAACAGACAATCAATTCTTCAATGTATAATTTCAGTTACATCACACTGCAAATTTTTGCTATAAATTCTGTGTTACAATCGATCCCTCCACAATCACCTGATGAAGGAGCATCGCTCCGAAAGCTAGTGTGGTTCCAATTAAACCTGTTGGACTATAACCTGGTGTTGTGTGATTTTTAACTAGAAAGAGTCAGGTTGTTTTCATTGGAGTGGTAGGGGCTGAGGGGAGACTCGAGGAAAGTCCTTAAAATTAAGAAATGCATTGATAGGGCTGATGGTCAGAAACTTTTTCCCAGACTTGAAATGTCAAAAACTAACGGGCATGCATTTAAGGTGAGAGGAGGAAAGTTCAAAGGAGATTTGAGGGGCACGTTTTTTTGCACAGAGTGGTAGGAGTGTGGAATGTGATGCCAGGGGTGGTGGTGGAGGCAGATATGATAGGGGTGTTTAAGGGTATTTCGATAAGCACATGAATATGCAATGATTGGAAGGACTGGACCAAGAGCAGACAGAAGGGATTAGTTTAATTTGCCATCATGTTTGGTACAACTGCGTGGCCCGAAGAGCCCCTTTATGTGCTGAACTGTTCTATGTTCTACATTCTAATGCTACTGTCCTGCACTATCTCTATACCTATTGATATCATGAGTCTCCAGGAACATATCAATTCGATATAAACATGCTCAGTGATTGCTCTCCCACTGCCCTTTGAAACAGAAATCCAAAGATGTACCACCCTCTGACTGAAAAAATTCTGCTCATTTTAGGTTTACATGGCCCACCCCTTATCCTGAGATTACAGCTCCTGGTTTTGATCTTGCTAGCCAAGGGAAATATAATATCTACTTCCACGCTTTCATGCCTCATTCGAATTATATTAATTTCATTGAGGTCACTCAGTATTCTTTGAAACTCGAGGGAATACAGACCAGGTCTTATCAATCTCTCCTAATCAGACATTCTTGTCATTCCAGCAACTAATCTAGTGAACCTCTACTGCACTCAGTCTTTGTACATCCCTCTTTATAACATGGCTAAAACTGTACACAATACTGAAAAACTGAGAACTCACCAAGACTATAATAAAACACCTTTATTCCTGATTTGGACTCTAGATTTGGAAGCTAGTGCTTCCAATTAATACGGTTGGACTATAACCTGGTGTTGTGTGATTTTTAACCTTTATTCCTGTATTTTTGCAATGAAGCCCAATTTACAATTAGCCTTCCCTAATTACTTGCTGCACCTGCATGCTATATTTCAGTGAATAAACCCAATCAGATCCCTTTGGGCACTCTCATTTCCCAAACTCTCAAATTTAAGAATTATTCCACTCTTCTGCGTGGCAAGATGGGCTGCTCAAAATGAGGAATTTATGACAGATTTACAAAGATTGCATAGTAACTAAGGCATGCTGGGAAACTAAGGCAAGCCTTGAACAAATGCTGATAAACATGCCACACAATCTAGTCACGCTGCAGCCACCAACAGACAATTTGCAACCAACGTGGTGGTAATACACATCCAAATTTCTGTTTGAATGTAGTCAATGGAATGTCATCATCAGGGTTATCTAACCAGGTCTGGTTCACACCTCACACACGTATTTGGAGGAGGCTATGTGCATCTAGCACCTCCAGGGATAGAGGCCAAGGTACCACTTTGCCCTCAACATGCTGGTGCCTAGTTTGGTCTGATCGATCAGGGTGATTGAGCCTGATGGATTCATTGGTGAACGGTGAAGACCCTCCAGAAAAGTTGCAAAGACTTTGGAATATAAGAATCATCACAACACCATGCTCAGCACGGTAACTAGAGACCAACCACCGAGAAGAGAAGATACCCCTGAGATCATTAGGAAGAGACCAGATGACATCACCACGTGGAGCACAGCCAACTTCTAGTGTGGTGGTTTCTGATCATTCAGAGTTAGGTTAAAGCACATGATCACAGTTGTAGTGTAAATTGATAATTTATAGTGTATTTTGTTGTGATAATATTGATTGTGCAAAATAAATGATTTTTTTTTATTATTAAGAGTCGACTCAGTTCTTTTGATAGATATAAGAGTTAAAACACACTGTGTGGCAGACAACAAATTGGCACCCCAGATGGGACCTCAATAACATGTGACTTTGTCGCTCCGAGATCGAAGCCCATGGAACCTAATATTGATTGAGATTTTGCCTGACGCAGTTGTTAAGAGGACAGCTATCCCACACGAAGGCCACAAATTCAAGTAAATCAAAGGGAATAGGAAGGTCAAAACTGAACTGTTCTTTGAAGCATTTACTCCTGATCCAGCAAATGACTGTTTTTCTTGTGTTTGCTGGATAGGTAAGGTAAAACACTGAATGTTGGTCAAGACCCAGTGGGTTCAGGACTGGAACATAGTGAAAGCCATTACTTTCAGACTGATCCACCCCCGATACCCTGTAGTTTAATTGAAAAATGGCAGAGAAATGTGCCAGAGTAGAGGATTGTCCCATATGGGAAACAAAACTGAGGCAGTATATCAGTAAGAAAAAGTATCCCATATGGCCAGAACTTTGTTGCATCGTAGAAAAATTGGGAGGATTTTAGGAGAACTCAAGGGAAGCAGGCTTCCAAACTTGAGAAGGTCACTGTGATAATGTGCTGTTTAGGATAGTTATTCGGAACAGGGCAGGAGTTAAAAACCATCTGTAAGGAACTAGAGGATGCAAAAAGAGAGATCACACAGTTAAAGTTGAATAAAGGATAAAAGCCAACAGGTGTATACTCCTGATCCAGCAAACAACTGTTTCCTTTGTGTGTGTGTGTGTGTGATAGGTAATGTAAAACACTGAAAGTCAGTTGAGGCCAAATGTGATTAGCACCGGAACACAGCGAATGCTGCACCTCAGTCTGAACCACCGCCTATGAGAACTTAAGAATTGTTCCACCTTTCTGTTTATTCACATCGCACTAGTTCACATTATATTCCATCTGCCATATTCTGGACCAGTCACTCAGCGTGTTCAAGTGCAAGGAAGCCCCACTGTCTCATATTCACAATTTAAATCCCCACCCAGATTCATATTTGGAATCCCTGTAGTGTGGAAACAGGCTCTTTGGACCAACAAGTCCACATCAATCTCCCCGAAGAGTAATCCACCCAGATCCATCAGAAAATTTGAAAATACTACAATTTGAACTAATCAAATTACTTACATAGAACAACTTTAAAACCAGGCTAATCCCTGAGATTCCTGCTAGTAACATGCTGCTATACTGTAAATGATCTATCTGTTCCAACTCTCTGCTTTTGCGTTTATTAATGAATACTCAATCCATAACAGTATAGTATTTCCTCCAGCTGCATGTCTTCTGATTTATGTACTAACGTACTCATATGGGATATTATCAAAAAGTCTTTGGAAAATCCAAACACACTATTTTTTATTATCCATCCATCTTAGAAGTGATATTTTGACCTTCGTCCCAACGCCATCCCCTCCCATTTATCTGTCAGCCCCTGGCCCACAAGCCTCATTCCTGATGAAGGGCTTATGCCCGAAACGTTGATTCTCCTGCTCCTCGGATGCTGCCTGGCATGCTGTGCTTTTCCAGCATCACACTCTCGACTCTCATCTCCAGCATCTGCAGTGCTCACTTTCTCCTTTTTCTCATTTAACAAGTTCTGATTTGGTGAGGCAGACAACATTGCTGGATTGGAGACATTCACATTTTTCTTGCTGACTCCAGGAATGCTGATAGTTTCGTTGATTGTGCTGAGCTGATTGAAGTCATCAAGACTGGTGGGGACCCTGTTACATACAAGGAAATTGATGAACTCATGAAGAAGTGGGACAAAAACAATGATGGCAAACTTGACTTGGATGTATGTACAAATAATAAACTGAGTGAAATTCATTGGTGATGTTGCATTGGTTTAGTATTAAGTATTTAAAATATGCATGTATTCAATCAAATATTTTCTCCCCTTTACAGAATGGGTGAAGAATTTGGTGAATATCCAGTGAAAGACTGACATTCCTCAACAACCTATTACTCTCTCATTTCAAAAAGCAACATTTTGCACTTGACCTGTGCAAAATCAATGGCTCTTATTGTCTTCAGGGTCAGCCCTGCTTCGAAGATCGCCAAACATAAATGATTCAACAATTTAATGAATTGTGTGTTGTTGCTCTTCTGTAGCCAACTGATCAAGCATCTGAATTATGCATGATGGTTGCAAAGAACTCAAAATCTGTGAGACAGGAGTGGAGTTACATGAGAAGCATCAAAATTCATAGCTGCTACAGTACTGTCTTAGTACAAAGCACTTAATGATTTTGCTATGAGTGTAGAATACAGCACACTTTATTCAAAATGTTTCCCTAATAAAAGTAATGACATCTTTTTCAGCCAGTTGCTGTTGCATTTCATTTGATAAATGATATGGATTCTCTGGATTTTTATTCTCTATTTTAGCAGATAACAATGTTTAATTATATCATTCAAAAGAGATTGATATCCTGGCACCAAAACCATTTACATTTATATGGCACACCTTTCATTACCACAGGATAGCTCAATAGGTGCATCAACTTGTGAAGTATTTTTATAGTGTAGTCAGTGTTTCATGAAGGAAACACAGTCACCAACCTGCACGCAGAAAACTCCAGATAACTAGATCACCTGTTCTTGTGATACCGTGAGGAATGAATATTGAGCTTGTTATGAACCAGACCGGACCCCCACAAAATATTTTAAGAAGATAACCTAAAGCCAAACCTTTTCTTATTGTAAGGGTAAATATGAAGTGATGTGTTCCAGATGTGATGTGACTGGTCAAACTACTTGACATTTGGGAAAATGCAATTTTAAACACTATAGTTAAAATACAAACCAAAAAAAGAGGAACTTGGAATAAATTAACTTTCTTATTGAGTTTTTGTTTTACAATAAGATCAAGTTTTGTTGTGCGTGTTGAATTGTTCCTTTAAATATTTCCCACTTTTATTTACCAAAATACCTTTTAGTCTATTTGTCAATCAAGTTCAGCCAGTTCTTACCTCGTAACTATGTAAATGTTTTAGTTTGAATTTACGATCTTTATTTGGGATGTGAGTAGGTCTCTCTCAAATTTCATATAGAAATCAATTGCACGACAATACTTTTCCAGATGTAATCCTGTCAACTTGTTAAATGATCTAAAATACCTTCATTTCTAGCTAGTTCTGCCAATGCTGTCAGGGTTAGAAATGCTTACCCCTTTCAGCATCAGAGTGAACAGCTTCAGAACTGTTTTCAGAACTGGTGATGTTCACTGAATGTTCACCCCATAATGGTGACTGTTTATCTTATATTACCCCAAAAGGACTCTCCATGTTAATTACTTATTAATTGCAAACACAGGTTTACCTGGAGAGGGAACATTCACTGTCTACTGGTACCTTTAAAACATTTCAGGATCCGTGGGCTCCACAGGGGCTGAGATGCATTATTTCCCCCTGCAATGATATTCAGATATTACTCTTGGATTTCCCTTTTTGATGTCACAATGTCCCTAGTTTGTCAGTTTTTGTTTGTAGCTGGATTCTACCCTGGCTTAGGAGGGGTGTAGGTGGGGAGAGAGAATGGAGAGCTGGGATGTGGGGGATCCTTCTGAAAAGGGAAAGGGTTCAGAAGTTGAAGGAGGAAACTGATGCTTGTGCTAAAGTAGAGTGCTTGAAGGGTGGAGAGATAAATGAGAGGAGGGTGGGGGGGGGGGGGGGGAGAAAGTAGCATAGAGTACAATAGGTGAATGGGGAGGGGATGAAGATGATTGGTCAGGGAGAAGGGTGGAGTGGATAGGTGGAAAACAAGATAGGCAGGTAGGACATGCTGAGTTGGAAGTTTGGAACTGGGGTGAGGTCTGAACTGCTGTGCTTTTCCACCACCACTAATCCAGAATATATGTGTGGTATGTGTGAGTATGGTATTTGTATGTGGGTGGGTGCCTATCTGGTATTTCTGTGGTGTGTGTGTATGTCGTGTATGTGTATGGGTGGGTGGGTGGGTGTCTGGGTGGATTGGTTTATGAGGTAACGTGTGTATATGACGTGTGTACATGTGGGGTATGTGGACATTTAGGGAGATATGTGTCGGTGTGCGTTTGTGTGGTCTGTGATGAATGTAGGGTATGTGCGTGAGTGGCATTGGTGGGAGGGTAGGGTGTGTATTGGGGAGGTGTGGGTGGGTGGAAAGGGGTGTGTGTTTGTGGGGGTGTGTGGGTGGGTGGATGGGGGTGTCTGTGTGTGGGTGTGTATGGGTGTGTGGGTGTGGGAATGTGTGGATGGGTGGATATGGGTTTGTGTGGGGGTATGTGTGGATGGGAGGGAAGGGATGTGTTTGGGTGGGTAGGGGTGAGAGGGGATGGGTGTTGGTGGGGATGGGTGGGTACGGGTACATGTGTGGCTGGATGGATAGGGTGAGTTTGTGGGTGGGTGGGAAGGGATGTGTGTGGGTGGGTTGTTGTGTGTGTGTCAGAGTGGGTGTTGGTTGGTGGGGAGAGCGTGCGGGGGTGTGTGTGTGGTGGGTGGGGGTGTTGGATTGGCAATGTGTGTGCTGGGTGGGTTGGGGCGTGTTGGGGGTGTAGGTGTGGTGTGGGTGGCTGTTGGGGGTCCATGTGGTGAATGTATTTGGTGTTTATGTGTTGAGGGTGGGGATATGCATCTGGTGGGTGGGAGCTGTGTTGGGGGTGTGTGCCTGGTGGATGGGGGTGTGTTGAGGGTGTGTGTGTGTGTGTGGTGGATGTGTTGGTTGTGTGTGGTAGGTGGTAGTGTGTGTGTGTGTGGTGGGTGAGCGTATGTGTGTAGGTGGGGGTCGTGTTGGGAGTGTGTGTCTGGTGGATGGGGTGGAATGTTGGGGCATGTTTCTGGTGGGAAGGTGGTGTGTTGGGGATGTCTGTCTGGTGGGTGGGGCAGTGTGTTGGGGGTCTATCTGGTGGATGGGGTAGTGTGTTGGGGTTGTGTGTCTAGTGGGTGGGGAGGTAGCTTGGGAGGGTGTGTCTGGTTCGTGGGGGTATTGAATTGGCAGTGTGTGTGCTGGGTGGGTTGGGGTGTGTTGGGGGTGTAGGTGTGGTGTGGGTGGGTGTTGGGGGTCCGTGTGGTGAATGTGTTTGGTGTTTATGTGTGGATGGTGGGGATGTGCATCTGGTGGATGGGGCTGTGTTGGGGGTGTGTGCCTGGTGGATGGGGGGTGTTGAGGGTGTGTGTGTTATGGATGTGTTGGTTGTGTGTGGTAGATGGTAGTGTGTGTGTGGTGGGTGGGGGTATGTGTGGTAGGTGGGGGTCGTGTTGGGAGTATGTGTCTGGTGGATGGGGTGGTGTGTTGGGGTGTCTGGTGGGTGGGGCAGTATCTTGGGGGGGTGTCTGGTTGGTGGGGGTTGTGTTGGAGTTGTGTGTCTGGTGGGAGGGCAGTGTGTTGGGGTTGTGTGTCTGGTGGGTGGGAGAGTATCTTGGGGGGGTGTCTGATTGGTGGGGGTCGTGTTGGAGTTGTGTGTCTGGTGGGAGGGCAGTGTGTTGGGGTTGTGTGTCTGGTGGGCGGTGGATTGTTGTGAGTGTATGTGCTGGGGATGTGTTTCTCGTGGGTGAGGTGTGTGTGTGTGCTGGGTGGGTGTGAGGGGTCTGTGTGTTGAAGGTGTGTGGTGGGTGTGTGTTGTGGTTGGGGAGTTTATGACCGGTTGAGCTAAACAATTACGAGAAGGAATAACACTGAATGGGTTCGATGCAGGATTCCTTCATAATAAAATCTGTGAATATTTCGGGGAACTACGTAAACAGTTCCACATGATTCTGAATGAAGTCAAGGTCAGGCAGGTGCCTCAGGGCAGAGAGAGAGAGATCAACAGTTTGATAATCCCAGGGACCAGGAGACAATGTCATGGGGCCAGAGCTCCGCGGATTCCAGCCACAGAGACACCGCCTTTATGAGGGAATGGAACAGGGGATGTGTGTGCGCTGATAGATATGAGAATGTGGAGTAGACGGAAACACTGAACACAATTAAACTGTACAAGGATTCTGTAGAGCTTAACAACCGTCCCAACTGGTGGAAGTCGTCCTTAGTATTGTTACAGAGACCTTATGGTCCCCATGATAATTGTGGGGAATGGGAGGTGCCGGTAGTGAACACAGAAATTAACACTTGCCTCCCTCCTGGGCAATACCTTCAGCTGCTCCCGGGAGGGACGGGAGAATGGATCAGACACAGGAACACCCGCCACCCACCGGACTCTAATGACAGTGCAATCCCAGGCAATGACACTGTCATCATCACCCGAGAAAGACTGGACAGGGTGAAACCGGGAATACTCCAGACAATCAGGATTTCTGTACACCGGATGATCTGGGTCCTAAATCCTGGAATGATTCTGAAGGGAACCTGGGCATTGGAGGGGTATGTGAGCTCACTCCATGGGCGGGGATTTGGTATTCCGTGTGTGAAGTTAATGTAATGTACACAACTCCATCCACCTTCACTACAAAAACTAATAATGTGGGACCATTGATACAACTGGCAGTGTGTGGACCCGGCTCCCTGTGTTTGTGTGGGAGTCCGGCCTTAACGGTCAGTATTGACAAGAACTCTATGCACATTTAATCCATAGACTGGGGGACCGTAGTACTTGTGGAGACCAAAACCCTCCCCAGTGTCGGGAAATGGTAGAGCTCCTCCCAGACAGATTAGTCAGGGTTGGAAAGGGAAAGCCTTTACAACATGATGTGATGATGGAGCCTTTAGGGAAAACCCGCGATATTTCTGGGTTGTTGGAGGGATTACACTCCACCTGATCCCATCATCCCAATGTTATTCAGCGGGACAAAGCCAAGCTCCAGGGAATTGTTAACGATTATCCTGACAGAATTTCCCCAGATACCGACACACAGTGCACTGGGAGATATGGGAGAATCATTCGGGAATGCAAACTCAGTAATTAATTCAAGACAACAATCCGAATTAAATAGCTGTTCCTCCTGGGCTCCCAGTGAAGTTGGGAAGGATTGAGCTGTTGGGACTGAGTGTGCATTGACCCCCATAGACCGTCAAAGTGAAGGGCTCCTGAAAATCCTCCCCCAAACGGCTGAAGGAATAATTATGATTCCCTCCACAGGAAGGGCGGGTGATAACCATGTCCGGAACCTGATAGACAGTGCGATGAGATTGGGAACTGTATCCCGACATTTATTTACCCCCTTTCTCAACATACACCGATATTTCTAACTGAGCAATTTCGGATCATAAACAGAATCAATGACCCACACAGTTCACTCTGAATAGAACTGATGTGGTGCACATCCCCACCTGCTGGTGTGCTAGTGTATTACAGATGGAGATCACAATCCGCAGGATTGAAACGCTTCAGCAGAGGAATAGGAGGGTACATTTAGCCTGGCCAGTCGGTTTAGCCATCCAATTAGGTCATTGCTGATGTCGACCTCAATGCCACTTTTCCGCACGATCTCTGTGTCTTTTAATACCATTAGTCTCTAGAAACATATCAATTATATATTTAATAAGCTCAATGATTGAGCTTCCACTTGTGGTGGAGAAATTCAAAGATGCAACGCTCTCTGAGTGAATAAATTCTGCTCATTTCATGTTTAATAGGCCATTCCTTCTCCCGGGAGTGCATCTCCTAGTTTAAATCTCCCCAGCCAGAGGAAATATAACATCCACATCCACCCTGTCACAACCTTTTACGTTATTATTAGCTTTGTTGAGGCCTCTAAGCATTCTTTGAACCTCAAGGTAATGAAAACCAGGTCTTATCAATCTCTCAGAATTAGACATTCTTGCCTTTCCAGCAACTAATCTGGTGAGCATCCACTGCACTCAGTCTTTCTATATCCCTCTTTATACTGTGGCTAAAACTGTACACAATACTGAACAAAGACAATTCTCACCAAGGCTCGATATAAATACAGTAAGATGCCTTCATTCGTGCACTTTTGTAAAGAAGCCCAACTTACAATTAGACTTCCCTAATTAGTTGCTGCACCTGTGTAATAACTTTAATGAACAAGTCCACTTAGTTCCCTTCGGACATTTGCATTTCCCAAACTATCACAATTTAAGAATGATTCAATCTTTTTTTCCCACCAATTTCACACTAATTCACAGTCTGTTCCATTTACAGCGAAGAAGGTTACCTCATATTACTATGGGATCTTGATCAAATGGGCCGATGGGCTGAGAAGTGGCAGATGGAGTTTAATTTAGATAAATGTGAGTATTGCATTTTGGGAAAGGAAATCATAGAAGGTTTTTAATTTGCACATAGATTAAGCAAATGAAATTAACCACAAAGCCAGAGAGGAGGAATTCCTAAAGTGAAGATGGGATGGTTTTCTTGAACAATATGTGGTGGAGCCAGTGAGAGACCAGGCCATCTTCGACTGAGTACTGTGTAATAAGAAGGGAATCATTGCCAATCTAGCTGTGTGAGACCCCTTGGGTAACATGATAGAATTTTTTTACCAGTGTGGAGAGGGAGGTAGTTGATTCGAAGACTAGAATGCTGAATCTTACCAATGGAAACTATGAAGACATGAGGCATGAGTTGGCCTTGATAGATTGGGGAGAGTTACTTAAAGTGATGACAGTGGACTCATTCAAGGAATGCATGGGGGACCTGCAAAAACTGTCTATTCCTCTCTGGCACTAAAGCAAAATAGGTATGAGGGCCAAGCCATACTTTACAAAGGAAATTAGAGATAGTATCTAATCCAAGGAAGAAGCATACAGATTGGCTAAGAAAAATAATACATCTGAGAATTGGGAGCAGATTAAATAGATATATGAAGAGAAAGAGATTGTTTAAGACAAATGTAAGTCCCATACAGACAGAAATGGGGGAATGCATGATAGGAGGCAAAGAAATAGCTGAGCAAAAGGATGCATAATTTGGTTCTCTCTTCACAAAACAGAACACAAATTGATACCAGAAATCTTGGAGAATGCAAAACTTCGTGAGAGGGAAGAACTGAGGGAGATCAATACTAGTAGAGAAATGGTGCTGGGAAAACAGATGGGATTGAAGGTGGATAAATCCCGAGGGCCTGATCATCTATATCCCAGAGTACTTAAGAAAGTGGCTGGAGAAATAATGGATGCATTGGTGGTCATCTTCCAGGATTCTGTAGACTCTAGCACAGTCTCTGTAGATTTGAGTGTCACTCAAATGTCACTCCGATATTCAAAAAAGGAGGTAGAGAGAAACCAGGGAATTATAGGTCAGTAAGCCCAGCATTGGTAGTGGGGAAAATTCTTCAATCCTTTATCAAGAACTTCATAGCTGAGCATTTAGAAAGCACTGGCAGGATCAGACAGACTCAGTGTTGACTTATGAAGGAGAGATCATGCTTGACAAATCTGTTGAAATTCTAATAGAGTTGCCATGGGAAATCAGTCAATATTTGGACTTTCAGAAAGCATTTGACAAAGTCCCACATAAGAGATTACTGTGCAAAATTAAAGTGCATGGGATTGGGGGAAGTGAATTGAAATGGATAGAAAACCGGCTGGCAGAGAGCAAACAAAGAGTAGGAATTAATGGGTCCTTTTGAAATTGGAAGGCAGTAACTAGTGGGGTGCCACAGGGATCTATGCTGGGACCCCAACTATTCACAACATATACTAATCATTTGAATGAGGGAACAAAATGGAACATCTCAAAGTTTGCAGATGATACCAAGTTGGGTGGGAGGATGAACAATGAAGAGGATGCAGAGATCCTTCTGAATGATCCGGATGGGTTGGGTGGGTGGGTGGGGAAAATCAGTGGCAGGTGCAGTATAATTTGGATAAACGCAAGATTATTCACTTTGGAAGCTAAACAAGAAGGCAGAATACTACCTGAATGATTGGAAATTGGGAGAACGGAGTGTACAGCATGCCCTGCGTGTCCTTGTGCACCAGTCACAGAAGTTAAGCAGCAGGCCGTAAAGAAGGCCTTCATTGTGAGAGGTTTGAATTATTGCAGTTATGGAGGGTCTTGGTGAGGCCACAGTCAGAATATTGTGTGCACTTTTGGTGTCCTTTTCTGAGGAAGATGCTCTTGCTTTTGAAGGAGTAGAGTAAAGGTTTACCAGGTAAAAACAGTGACTGCAGATGCTGGAAACTAGATTCTGGATCAGTGGTGCTGGAAGAGCACAGCAATTCAGGCAGCATCCGAAGACAGGCAAAATCGACGTTTCGGGCAAAAGCCCTTCATCAGGAATAAAGGCAGAGAGCCTGAAGTGTGGAGAGATAAGCGAGAGGAGGGTGGGGGTGGGGAGAGAGTGGCATAGAGTACAATAGGTCAGTGGGGAAGGAGATGAAGGTGATAGGTCAGGGAGGAGAGGGTGGAGTGGATAGGTGGAAAAGGAGCTGGGCAGGTCGGACAAGGCATAGAGTACAATAGGTCAGTGGGGAAGGATCCACCTGGACACTCCGCGCTGGCCTATTACCTGCCCTCGACCTCTTCATTTCCAACTGCCGCCGGGACATTAACCGCCTCAACCTGTCGACCCCCTCCCCCACTCCAACCTCTCACCCTCACAACGCGCAGCCCTCCAATCCCTCTGCTCCAATCCTGACCTCACCATCAAGCCAGCGGACAAAGGGGGCGCAGTGGTAGTCTGGCGCATTGACCTCTACATCGCTGAAGCCAAACGCCAACTCGAGGACACCTCTTCCTACTGCCCCCTTGACCATGACCCCACCCCCCATCACCAAACCATCATCTCCCAGACCATACAGAACCTCATCACCTCAGGAGATCTCCCACCCACAGCTTCCAACCTCATAGTCCGGGAACCCCGCACTGCCCGGTTCTACCTCCTTCCCAAGATCCACAAGCCTGACCACCCTTGCCGACCCATTGTCTCAGCATGCTCCTGCCCCACTGAATTCATCTCTACCTACCTCGACACTGTCCTATCCCCCCTAGTCCAGGAACTCCCCACATACGTTCGAGACACCACCCACGCCCTCCACCTCCTCCAAGACTTCCGTTTCCCCGGCCCCCAACGCCTCATCTTCACCATGGATATCCAATCCCTCTACACCTCCATCCGCCATGACCAGGGCCTCCAAGCCCTCCGTTTTTTCCTCTCCAGACGTTCCCAACAGTACCCCTCCACCGACACTCTCATTCGTTTGGCCGAACTGGTCCTCACCCTTAACAATTTCTCCTTTGAATCCTCCCACTTCCTCCAGACCAAAGGGGTAGCCATGGGCACACGTATGGGCCCCAGCTATGCCTGTCTCTTTGTTGGCTACGTAGAGCAGTTGATCTTCCGTAATTACACCGGCACCACTCCCCACCTCTTCCTCCGCTACATTGATGACTGCATTGGCGCCACCTCGTGCACCCGCGAGGAGGTTGAGCAATTCATCAACTTCACCAACACATTCCACCCTGACCTTAAATTTACCTGGACCATCTCTGACACCTCCCTCCCCTTCCTGGACCTCTCCATCTCCATCAGTGACGACCGACTTGACACTGACATCTTCTACAAACCCACCGACTCCCACAGCTACCTGGATTACACCTCTTCCCACCCTACCTCTTGCAAAAATGCCATCCCGTATTCCCAATTCCTCCGCCTCCGCCGTATCTGCTCCCAGGAGGAGCGGTTCCACCATAGAAAACACCAGATGGCCTCCTTCTTTAGAGACCACAATTTCCCTTCCCACGTGGTTAAAGATGCCCTCCAACGCATCTCATCCACATCCCGCACCTCCGCCCTCAGACCCAACCCCTCCAACCGCAACAAGGACAGAACGCCCCTGGTGCTCACCTTCCACCCTACCAACCTTTGCATAAACCAAATCATCCGCCGACATTTCCGCCACCTCCAAACAGACCCCACCACCAGGGATATATTTCCCTCCCCACCCCTCTCCGCCTTCCGCAAAGACCGTTCCCTCCGTGACTACCTGGTCAGGTCCACGCCCCCCTACGACCCACCCTCCCATCCTGGCACTTTCCCCTGCCACCGCAGGAACTGTAAAACCTGCGCCCACACCTCCTCCCTCACCTCTATCCAAGGCCCCAAAGGAGCTTTCCACATCCATCAAAGTTTTACCTGCACATCCACTAATATTATCTATTGTATCCGTTGCTCCCGATGCGGTCTCCTCTACATTGGCGAGACTGGGCGCCTCCTAGCAGAGCGCTTTAGGGAACATCTCCGAGACACCCGCACCAATCAACCAAATCGCCCAGTGGCTCAACATTTCAACTCCCCCTCCCACTCTGCCGAGGATATGGAGGTGCTGGGCCTCCTCCACCGCCAGTCCCTCACCACCAGACGCCTGGAGGAAGAACGCCTCATCTTCCGCCTCGGAACACTTCAACCCCAGGGCATCAATGTGGATTTCAATAGTTTCCTCATTTCCCCTTCCCCCACCTCATCCTAGCTTCTAACCTCCAGCAACTCGATCCCCTGACCTGTCCGGACTTGTCCGACCTGCCCAGCTCCTTTTCCACCTATCCACTCCACCCTCTCCTCCCTGACCTATCACCTTCATCTCCTTCCCCACTGACCTATTGTACTCTATGCCACTCTCTCCCCACCCCCACCCTCCTCTAGCTTATCTCTCCACGCTTCAGGCTCTCTGCCTTTATTCCTGATGAAGGGCTTTTGCCCGAAACGTCGATTTTGCCTGTCTTCGGATGCTGCCTGAATTGCTGTGCTCTTCCAGCACCACTGATCCAGAATAAAGGTTTACCAGGCTGATTCCAGGGATGGCCGGAATCACAAATGAGGAGCAATTGATTAGGTGAGGATTGCTTTCACTGGAGTTCAGATGAATGAGGGAGGGATTTCATACAGACTTGTAAAATTCGAATAGAACAAGACAGGGGAAATGTAGGAAGGATGTTCCTGATCGCGGGTGTGTCCAGAACCAGGGGTCACAGTCTGAGGATTCAATGTGGATAATTTAGGATGGAGATGAGGAGACATTTCTTCACCCAAGGAGAGGTGAGCCTTTGAATTCATTACTACAGGAAGTAATGGATGTCAAAACATTGAATGTATTGAAGAGGCGGCTAGATATTGCACTTGGGGGTGAATGGTGAAAATGGTCTCCCTGATCAGAACCCATCTGAGTGGGGAATGCCCACCAAGGAATCAGTAATTTGGCTAATATCCTTGTGATTATGATTGCAGTGCTATCCCTTGCTTTGAACACCTCTACCCATCTTATAAAGTGATCCATTCTAACTGAACATTATGTATGGAAGGGACAGGCTCTGTAAAAGCTGTTGTGGTTCTGTTCGCCGACCTGGAAATTTCTGTTGCCAACGTACAGGGTACAGAGAACACCGAACAGCGAATTCACCACAAAGGTATACAGGAAAGCCACACACACAGACCAAGTCCTGAACTATGAAAGCAACCACCCCAACACACACAAACAAAGTTGCATAAGACACTATTCAAAAGGGCCACAACACACTGCAGTACACCAGAACTGCAAAAAGAGGAAGAGGAACACCTGTACAAGGTATTCGCCAAAAACGGATACCCGCGCAATTTCATCAACAGATGCCTAAGAGAAAGACAACGGAACGAGGACATGCTGCAACCCAAAGGACTAGCCACACTACCATACATCAGGAGCATTTCAGAACTGACAGCCAGACTACTGTGACCACTAGGACTTATAACAGCACACAAACCAATAGCCACCCTCAGACAGCAACTCACCAGAACGAAGGACCCGAAACCCAGCATGAGCAAAACTAATGTAGTGTACAAAATCCCATGCAAGGACTGCACAAAACACTATATAGGACAAACAGGAAGACAGCTAATGATCCGCATCCATGAACATCAACTAGCCACGAAACGCCACGACCGGCTATCCTTAGTAGCCACACATGCAGATGACAAGCAACATGAATTCGACTGGGACAACACTACCATTATAGGGCAAGCCAAACAAAGAACAGCCAGGGAATTCCTAGAAGCATGGCACTCATCCACAAACTCCATCAACAAACACATCGACCTGAACCCAATATACCGGCCACTACAGCGGACAGCTGAAACTGACAACCGGAAGCGGCAAGGACAGGCCACTATAAATGCCGGAGGAAACACCACAGAAGCGCTTCACAGGAGGCTCCCAAGCACTGAGGATGTCACCTAGACAGGGGACGAAACGTTTGCAACAAAAACTTCCAGCTCGGCGAACAGAACCACAACAACGAGCACCCGAGCTACAAATCTTCACCCAAACGTTGAATCTGTAAAAGCTTTCTTAATAGTTTCTCAGGTCCCCTTAATCTGGGTTGATGGAGTATTTAAATATTTATAGCTTTCCCAGGATGTATTGCCTGCAGGGTATATTCTGTTGGCACCTTTTAACCACCCCACATCTGAGTGCCAGCCACCACCAGTTTTGGTTTAAAGTAGTTATCATGACTCTCTTTTCATGGTGATCAATCCCATGATGCAGTCTGATCAGCATTTTCCTCGTGCATTCTGAGATATTACTCTGTTGTAGTGGTTCTCCATTGAAAAATGTGGTGCTGGAAAAGCATAGCAGGTCAGGCAGCATCCAGAGAGCAGGAGAGTCAACATTTCAGGCATCAGTTCTGATGAAGGGCTTATGACTGAAACATCGACTCTCCTGCTTAAAGCCATCATCATCCTGACTTGGAAATATATCTCCATTCCCTCAGTGTCATTGGGTCAAAATCCTGGAACTCCCTCCATAAAGGGAACCTGAGGTGCCTACCTGCAACAAATAGACTGCAGTGACTCAAGACATTGCGCATCTTCTGAAGGGAAACTAGGGATGGGCAATAAATACTGTCCAACCAGCGATGGCCACATCCTATGAATGAATTAATTTAAAAAATTCAAATACAAACGGATTGTTCACTGCTAATCAGACATTAATTACAGGCAGCTCCAGTTGATGGCACCTCTTTACCTCTTTACCTGGTGCTGGAGAGGTATCAAGAACAACCTCCTTGGAGGGAAACCCTTCTCCAGAAGCAGCCCATCACAGAATCTGGAGTTTGGCCTGGAGAGGTGGAGAAATCTGATCACAAGATGAAATCATGAGAGTTCCAAGATGCATTTCCTGTGCTGGGTTTTCAATGAGTGGCTTCTCTATTTAGGAATCTTGCAAACAGGCTTCTTGTTGCCTGGATGACAAAGAAGGTAAATCAATCTCTCCCTGGATCTACAGGAATCCACCAGTGGCTGCAAATCCCAATACCCTCTCTAATAACCAACCCATTCTTCCCCACCTACCTCATCCTCTGTAACAGAGTTACTGCATTCTGTGTGATGAGGTACCAACTGCAAGATGCTACTCAGGTCCACATTTGATGCCTGGAATGATCTGGTTGCAAAAAACTTCAGGCTAATAGTGACCTTGGAGGCTGGAGTAAGGGGGACTGCTATGGAATGTGTGAGGTATTAAGTCATTCTGGGTCAAAGCACAGATGTCCGCAACCACCTTCCTGGAATGCTGCAGCTTCCAATAGCACTTAAAGAGTCATTTGCAAGTATCTGACAAAATGGTGGTATAATTTCCATCAAATGCCAGCATTTCCCCTTGCAGTCTGCGTGTTTGCTCTTCCCAATGTGCAGGATACTCTTTGTGTTATGTGTAGTTTTATTCTTTAATGTAATTTCTTCAGTGATACCTTCTGGACCAGCCAACAAAAGTGCTGCAGGTAAAGTAGCCCTTGCCAGTCTAAATTAAAAAGTGCTTTAATGTTAAGTATTGTCTTATGTCTTTACTTTTCTACTTACTCTATTAAGATTTGGAGGTGCTGGTGTTGGACTTCGATTTTCAAAGTTAAAAATCTCATGACAACAGGTTATATTCCAACAAGTTTATGAGGAAGTACAAGCTTTTAGAGCACTGCTCCTTCATTAGGTAGCTAGCGGAATAGGATCATAGGACACAGAATTTGTAGCAAAAAAACATAGTGTCATACAATGAGGCAATATATGGAACAAACCTAGATCGCTGTTCAGTCTTTAAACTTTTAGAATGGGTTGCTGGTTTTGATTAATTAATATGTAAATCCCAGAACTTTTTTCAAGTCACAGTCCTGAGATAAATTACGGTTTTATTAAAAAAAGTGACATCACAGCTCAGACAATGTATTAAAGGTACAAGGTTAGAGTCAGTATGTATTCCAATCTTGAGTCAGACTGGTTCTATTTCCAAGGTAGGAATTTATAAAATGTCACAGGTATTATAAAAAACCTTGACTGCCCACAGATTGTGTGCTTTTTGGACAAAATGGAATGTATCTGCAAATACAACTCTGCAAATGCAAATTCTCCCCATATGTATGTGTGTATGTGTTCCGGTGAGGGAAAGAAAGAGTGAGAGAGTGTGTGGGAGGGAGGGGGAGAGAGAGAGAGAGAGAGAGTGTGTGTGTGCATGTGTGTGTGTGTGTGTTGGAGGGCAGGAGAGAGAGAGAGTGTGTGTGTGTGTGCTTGATAGAGTGTGTACATGAGTGTAATGAAGTATATGCCTGTGTGAGGGTGTGTATATGTGCTTTTGTGTATGTGAGTGCATGGAGTAGTGGGGTCACCTGTAGTTTGACATGAATCCAAAGTCCCGGTTGAGTCTAGCCTCATGGGAACTGAACTTAGCTATCAGCCTCAGCTCGGTCACTCTCCATTTTATAAATTTCTGCACTCCTGTTACCTATCTCTATTTATATCGAAACCCTAAAAACATTCGTAGGTCTGCAATTTGTCAAGATTCTGATCTGAGCCCAGTTTAAGGGGAACCCATGTCATTGGAATAATTCTGTCTTTCCTAGAGATCTCAGTGCCTGATGAAGCAAATTCCCCTTCCTCGCACTCCACACTCTGAGATACAAAGATTAATTCTCAAATCTGTAGATGCCTTCTTTGTCCTTCACAGTGAAAATCGTCGTATTTGTCATCTGGGGTGTTTGTTCACCATTCACTGAGTACGTATGTCACTGCTAAGGCCAATCTGTGCCTGGAAGGTTTATACACAGAAGGTTCTGCTGCAGGTAGACCAGCAGACCGCAGATTGAGGTTTCAGTGAGCTGCTGGCTCAGGAGTTCATCTCCTTGATTTCCTATCACTTGATATGCACTTGCTTTTAAAAGAGGCTTCACCATTCTCTTCAACAACAACAACAACAACAACAACAGAAATTGCTGGAAAATCTCAGCAGTTCTGGCAGCACCTGTGGGGAGAAATCAGAGTTATTATTTTGAATCCAGATATCCCTTCTTCAGCACACCATTCTCTTATTTAGTTGGGCCAGATACACTGTCTCACTTGACTTTTTCCCAGGACTGGAAACCCAAATCAAAACTCTTAGGTGGAGCTTTCTAAGTGTCCTTGTAACGCTTCTATTGACCACGCTGTGAGTGCACTGCAGACTCAAACTTTCTATGGAGGAGCTGCTTCCATATCAAGCAGTCTGACATTTGTGACTGTCCTAATACAGGTTGGATACTTGGTATGTGTGCTCAGTGACTGGTATTTTGTCCTGCCATCTGATCATCAGAAGCTTCTGAGAGCCAGTCATGTGGAAGCTCCCTTTCACGGTTATAACAATGCACAGGTGTCCTTGGCGAGGGCACACATGTTGTTCACTGGTTAGCAAGGAGTTTCTCGGGTTGGTGGGAAGGAAGGACTGAGGTTTATTATTTCCACCTCTAATAATATTTCTGTTCAACTCTAGTTGGCATTTTTTGTATCCATTTGAACAAAAAAGAGCAGGTCCCCGCTAAGCATCTTCAGTCCTGAACTGTCATCCAGTGAAATCATCCTGACAGACAGAACATCATCAAGTTTATCATTGAATCGTGCACCAAATGACATGTAGCTCAGGTCACAAAGCAAAGGTTTCTAATTTTGAGATTTAGGGTTTTATTTCTGATACTAACTGTTCAAACTCATTCACAGTTCAGAACATAATTCCTATGTTTCATTTGATTTGGCAATTGGCCATGACCACTGCAGCTTGTGACTCACATCCCAGTTCATACACTAATCCAAATAGTTCGGTTCATGGCTCTTCTCATTCCCCTGTGATGTGTCAGGTCTAAAAGATGAGCAGGATGAAAGGGTGGAAAGACAAATATATTTCCCTCATCCCACTCAGATCAATTAGTTGTGGATCACAGTCTTGTTGTGAAAACCAACAAAAAAGTATTCTCAGAAAATCTGGCAGAAATACCAGCAACAAAGACAAAGTGAAAGCCATAGATGTAATATATTTGAATTTCTAAACATTGTTTGACAAGGTGTTCCATCTGAGATTATTGCAAACAGTAAAAGATCATTATGAAGAGGGTAACATGTTATTGGCCAACAATAAATAGATGCATAATTTAGTCATTTTCAGGTTGGCAAGCTGTAACCAGGAACGTGTCACAGAGCTTAGCTATTTACAATCATTATAAATGATTTATGAAGGAAACATTCTAATGGTAACCATCTTAAGGGGTGTCAGAGTGGCTCAGTGGTTAGCACTGATACCCCACAGCACCAGTGACTCCAATTCCAGCCTTTGGTGACTGTCTATGCAGAGTTTGCACGTTCTCTGCGTGTCTGCATGGTTTCCACAAAGTGCTCTGGTATCCTCCTGCAGTCCAAAGATATGCAGATATGCTGGATGTGTCACGCTCAATTGTCTGCAGTTTTTAGTGTTGTCTAGCATCAGGTAGATTAGCCATGGTAAATGTAGGGAAGATTCAGGGTCTGGGTGGGGTATTTATTGAAGCTTCGGTGCATATGTGATGGACCAAATGGTCTCTTTCTGCACCATAGGGATGCTGTCATTTGCTGAAGGCACAAAGGGAGGTTGGGAAGTAAATTGGAAGGAAAGAATAATGTGTTTACAAAGTGACAGAAGGTTAAGTGATTGGGCAAAAAAAAATTGTCATATGAGTTACAAATTGAAATGCCTACATTGGCAGGAAGAATAGAAAAGCAGTTTATGAAGTGAATGGAGAAAGCTTCCAGAACCTATGGGTACAATGAGATGTGGATGCCTTCAAATATGAGTCATTCAGGTTTGTATGCAGGTTGAACAAGTAATTTGGAAGGCAAATGATGTTGTCATCTATTGAAAACTAATAGGGTTTTTAAAAATAGTAGAATAAAATAACTTGTAGAGAAATCTTTAATGGCACTTAGTTATGAGCTGTGAAGTGTGGATAAACTCACAAGAAATCAAGCTGATAGTTAAAAATTACAGGTCTGTTCACAGAACTTGAGAAAATAAATCATGATAGCTTGAAAAACATCCATATTACAGAAGAGGTGGGGCTGGAAGGCGTTAAAATGCATAAATGTAGATAAATCGCCAGGACCTGATCAGGTGCATTCCAGAACATTGTGCGAAGTTCGGGATGACATTGCAGGGTGCCTTGCTGAGCTATTTGCATTATCGACAGTCGGGGGTCTGGTGCTGGAAGACTGGAGAGTGGATAATGTTGTGTCATTATTTAAGAAATACTGCAAGGAAAAGCAAGGCAACAACAGATCAATGAACCTTGACATCAATGATAGGTAAGTTATTGGAAAGGTCTTTGAGTCAGAGGTGTTCCATGCATTTGGAAAGGCATAAATTGATGAGAGGTAGTAAATATGGTTTTCTGTTGGAAATCATGCTAGACTGCCTTGACTGAGAGTTTGGAGAGTTGTCCAAGAAGAGAGATGAAGCCTGAGCGGTAGATGTTGTCTACTTTTTCCAAGGTCTTTGACATGGTTCCGCATGGGAGAATGGTTAATGAGGTAAGATCATATGGGATCAAGGAAGAGCTAGCTAATTGGGTAGAAAATAGGTTTGACAGTGGGAGATAGAGAGTTGCGTTAGAGGGTTGTTATTTGGACAAGAGACCTGTAACCAGCAGTGTGCCACAAAGATCAGTGCTGGGTTCACTGCCTTTTATCATTTATTGAAATGATCTGGATGATAATACAGGAAGCATGGATGGTAAGATTACAGATGATACCAAAATTGATGATACGGTGGACAATGAAGAAGGTTATCTAAGAGTAAAATGAGATCTTGATCAGATGGACCAATGATCTCAATGGTCCATCTGGGGAGTGGCAGATGGAGTTTCATTTTGATAAATGTTAAGTATTGCATTTCAGTAAATCTAAACAGGGCAGGATTAACCCATTTAATGGAAGGGTCCTGGGGAGGTGTTGCCAAACAGAGAGACCTCGGTACATAGTTCCTTCAAAGTAGAGTCACAGAGTGGTGAAGGTAGTGCTGGGTATGTTTGACTTTATTGGTCAGAGCATTGAGCATAAGAGTTGGGAAGTCATGTTGCAGCACACAAGACATTAGTGAGGCTAGTTTCTGAATATCACATTCAGTTGTGCTTGCCTTGTTAAAGGAAAGATGTTGTTAAACTGGAAAGCATGTAAAAGTTTCCAAATGTGTTGCTGGGACTGGAGGGTTTGAGATCCAGGCAGAGGCTGAATAAACTGGAACTGATTCCCCTCGAGCATTGCAGGCTGAGGGGTGATACTTTGGAGATTTATAAAATTCCACGGGAAATAGAGAAGGTGAATAGCCAAGTTCTTTTATCCCGGGGTAAGGAAGTCCAAAATTAAAGGGCATAGCATTAAGGTGAGAGGAGAAAGATCTAAAAGGGACTTGAGAGGCATCTATTTCACACAGATAGTGGTGTGTTTAAGGAACAAGCTGCCTGAGCAAGTGGTAAAGATAGGTACAATTGCAACATTTAAAAGGCATTTGGATGGACGTATGAATCAGAAAGGTTTAGAATTATATGGGCCAAATGTAGGCAAATGGGACTAGGTTAGTTGCTGACGAGGACGAGTTGGAACGAAGTGCCTGTTTGCACGCTGTATGATTCTATGACTCCATGACTGTAGTCACAGCTGAGATGGAGGAGACAAGCTCCCATATCACAGCAGTGTACTTTTGTCTGGAGCTTCTGACCACAAATGTAAAAATAGGTAAAAACAATGACTGCAGATGATGGAAACCAGATTCTGGATTAGTGGTGCTGGAAGAGCACAGCAGTTCAGGCAACATCCGAGGAGCAGTAAAATCGACGTTTGGGGCAAAAGCCCTCCATCAGGAATAAAGGCAGAGAGCCTGAAGGGTGGAGAGATAAGTGAGAGGAGGGTGGGGGTGGGGAGAAAGTAGCATAGAGTACATTGGTGAGTGGGGGAGGGGATGAAGGTGATAGGGGGAGGTTTGGTTTGTGACACCTCTGCCCTCAGACCCCACCCCTCCAACCATAACAAGGACAGAATGCCCCTGGTGCTCACCTTCCACCCTACCAACCTTTGCATAAACCAAATCATCCGCCGACATTTCCGCCACCTCCAAACAGACCCCACCACCAGGCATATATTTCCCACCCCACCCTTTCCACCTTCCGCAAAGACCGTTCCCTCCGTGACTACCTGGTTAGGTGCACGCCCCCCTACAACCCACCCTCCCATCCTGGCACCTTTCCCAGCCACCGCAGGAATTGCAAACTCTGCGCCCACACCTCCTCCCTCACCTCCATCCAAGGCCCTAAAGGAGCCTTCCACATCCATCAAAGTTTTACCTGCACATCCACTAATATAATTTATTGTATCTGTTGCTCCCAATGCGGTCTCCTCTACATTGGGGAGACTGAACGTCACCTAGCAGAGCGCTCTAGGGAACATCTCTGGGACACCCACACCAATCAACCACACCGCCCTGTGGCCCAACATTTCAACTCCCCCTCCCACTCTGCCGAGGACACGGAGGTCCTGGGCCTCCTTCACCGCCGCTCCCTCACCACCTGACGCCTGGAGGAAGAACACCTTATCTTCCGCCTCGGAACACTTCAACCCCAATGTGGACTTCAACAGTTTCCTCATTTCCCCTTCTCTCGCCTCACCCCAGTTCTAAACTTCCAGCTCAGCACTGTCCCCTTGACTTGTCCTAGCTGGAGGAGAAAGTGAGGTCTGCAGATGCTGGAGATCAAAGTTGAAACTTTATTGCTGGAACAGCACAGCAGGTCAGGCAGCATCCAGGGAACAGGAGATTCGACGTTTCGGGCACAGGCCCTTCTTTCCTGAAGAAGGGCCTGTGCCCGAAACGTCGAATCTCCTGTTCCCTGGATGCTGCCTGACCTGTTGTCCTAGCTGCCTACCTTCTTTTCCACCTATCCATTCCACCCTCCGCCCCCCCCCCCCCCCCACCGACCTATCACCTTCATCCCCGCCCCCACTCAGCTTTTGTACTCTATGCTACTTTCTCCTCACCCCCGCCCTCCTCTCGCTTATCTCTCCACCCTTCAGGCACTCCGCCTGTATTCCTGATGAAGGGCTTTTACCCGAAACGTCGATTTTACTGCTCGTCGGATGTTGCTTGAACAAATGTAAGAATGTCTGTACCTCTCACTCCGACAACAAGACAGACTGAGGCATCAGGTTAAAATCTGAGATTGGAAGAAAGTGCCTGGAAAGCTTTGTTGAGTAAATAAAAGTATTCTTGTATTTTTTTTTGGCGACATGGAAGTTTTTTCAGTTTGAATTTCGCAAGTGCCTGCGGTCACTGAGCTGCTTGCTTTGGTTTCTTGGTTGTTCTTCGATGTGTGATGCCATTCCTTTTTGCCCCGTGGCTTGACAGAGAGTCACAGAGTCAGAGAGAGATGTCCGGCACGGAAGCAGACACTCGTTCAACCCGTCCATCTCAACAAAATGTTTCATGCCATGAGGTTATAACCTGTCGGAGTTCATATTATCGAGCTCATACAGAAATGTAAGTGTGGATGCGTTTAAGTGTCCGAGTTATTTTAGAAACTAAATGAAGTTAAGCTGCAGATTTATTGAAGTATTGCGCGTTGGGGTTTTGCCGTGTTATTTCATACTCTCGCAGATAAAAGAAGAGACTTGTGGTGAAATGTGAATAGATTAAAGGACTGGGATCTCGGAATGTTCTGTCCCCTTTAAGGAGCTAACGCTGGTCCTCAACAAACAGCGCCACCTCGGTAGGTTGAAGTCAGAATGTTAAAGGGTTTCTGATGACAATTTTCCCACATGGTTTTTGAATACAGTTGTATAAAAGGCAACTGAAGATAGAAAAAAATTAATACAAATGACAACTGAACAATTTCGCATCATAGAGCTTTGACATGTTTGAAAGAATAAATCAAATTTTGAAAACCGCTCCAGCAAAAGCAATCCAGAAGACGCAGGAAAGACGAGTGACAGTTCTGTTAGGGATCCTGAAGCATTTAGGAGTTTTCCCCAAAAAAAAAACAATCAGGGATTCACAGTGTTTGGATTAATGACTGGTTGAACCGAGCAGTTGCTGTGAGGAAGGTAAATCTGTAAATATGTCGGGGAACCAAATAAACAATTATATGTGATTCTGAATGAAGTCAAGGTCAGACCGGCAGATAAACACACAGTGAGAGCAGCAGCTTGATAATCCCAGGGACCAGGGGACAATGTTATGGGAAAGGTGGGCCGGAGCTCCGCGGATTCCAGCCGCAGAGACACCGCCTTTATGAGGGAATGGAACAGGGGATGTGTGTGCGCTGATGGATATGAGAATGTGGAGTAGACGGAAACACTGAACACAATTAAACTGTACGAGGATATTATGGAGTTCAACTACTTCCCAACTGGTGGGTGTCAGCCTTAATTTTATTACAGGGACTTAGATGTGTGTCCACTGCTCCCGGACATTCATGTAGCGCATTATTTTAATGACTTTTTGATCCGCGGACCAATGGAAAATGTGGTGACGGAAGCTCTCGTCACCCTGGTGCAGCAGATGTGAGACAGAGACTGGGAAGGGAACCCGAAATTGAGACAGGGAGCAGCACAATCGGTGCAGGCTTTAAGCATTCAGTGTACAAAAAGGAATAGAGTTATCTCTAAAAAATATAAAAATTCAAGAAATGTTTGTTCCAACTATCAAGACTGAGGCACAGAATTTTATAGGACGGCTCGGATATTGGCGCAGACATGTCCCTCACTTTATCATGTTACTCAGATGTTACTGATATGCCATCACTCAAAAGAAAGCTGAGTGTGAATGGGGCGATGAAGAACAGAGAGCATTGATGGCCGAGAAAGAGGCTGTAGCGCTAGCACTGCCCCTGGGCCCCTCAGATACCTGGCCTAGCCTTTGAATTACAAATGTCAGTAGTATGAGATGTAGCCATGTGGAGCTTATGGCAGAGACAAAACGGGAAAGCGATACCTTTTGGGGCTTCTGGTCCAGAAAGGTGACTGGGGCAGCTGCACATTACACAACACTTGAAAAGCAACTTATGGCCAGTTACTGGGCCTTGGGCAGAAACTGAAGGGCAGACGGACGAGGACAAAATGCCCCTCAGCCCGGAGTTACCAATTCTGACAGGGGAGTTATTTGGTGTTGTGACCCACAAGGCCGGTAGTATCCAACAAAGCTCCATTGTAAAATAGAAATGGTACATCGCTGATCGAGCTAAGAAGGGAAAGGAAGGGGTTGCCAAACTCAATGAACAAATAGCTGAATACCTGAGCTCTGACCTGGCCATTCCTGCATCTCCCGTTCAATGGGACATCCCGTTTGAACAACTGCCTGAAGATACTCGTCACTGTGTTTGGAGGAAAGTTAGATTATCCACCTGGCAGAATGGCGGAAGGCGGTGGCGAGCAGCTCTTTAATCCCTCCACACAGACGATTAACTGTAGTGAGGGAGATGGATGAATTGAGCAAGTATGCCGAATAAGCAGCTGTGGTCCTTGCACATGAAGAGTCAGTGTTTGTATGTTTATACTGACTGGTGTGTCGTGGCTGTCTGGATGCCAACTTGCCAGTCACATGACTGGAAGATTGCTGGAAAAACCCCTTTGTGGAACAGAACTATGGAAACAAATATGGGTGAAGGCACAGCATATGGAAATTACTGTGCACCATGTTAATGCCCATGTGAAAGATTGTCTGTAATCTGCTGATCCTAACAATACTGTAAGATAGGATAGTAAAAGGCAGCACAATTGAAGGTGCATCTGAAAAGTATCGCTCTGGAAAATGGGCTAATGAAAAATCAGGACATTGAGGGTATTAGGGCCCTGTGTCGTGGGCACGAGATTGAGGTTTGCACTTCCCCGCCGATCTGGTGAAAGGAGTCATTGGCAGGTGTGAAATATGCCAAAAGGTAAAACACATATTCCTGCCGAAAAAGTCAATGACAGAAATCAATTGAGGAGTGCAGCCTGATCAAATCTGGCAGATGGACAATGGCCCATTACCGTTACAACAACGATATCAATTTCTGGTAATTATGGTGGACAGTTACTCTGGGCTAGTATTAGCTTTCCGGACAAAAGAAGTAATTAGGATATCATTGTTATGGGCCTAGAACCATTCGGGCTTATGCCCGAAACGTCGATTCTCCTGCTCCTTGGATGCTGCCTGACCTGCTGCGCTTTTCCAGCAACACATTTTTCAGCTCTGATCTCCAGCATCTGCAGTCCTCACTTTCTCCTAGAACCATTGATATCCCGCGATGGAGAACCATCAGATATACAATCAGACAATGGCTCACACTTTACAGGTCAACAGGTGCAGCATTGAACTGTAGACAACGGGACACATTGGATGTTCCACATTCCTTACTAGCCTCACCGGCTGGTCTTGTAGAACATGTCAATGACTTATTAAAATAACAAACTAAATTATTGACCCCCGAATCATATGTTACTGGGATTGCTCAAAGTGCTGCCCCAGATAATGTACAATCTGAACAATCAGCCTCTGAAAGGAGGGAGACCTCTGAGTCGAATGTTTGAAGGAGGTGGCCAGTTACAACCTCCCAATAAACCTACACCATCTGATGACCTTTGTACAGGGGGAAAGGTTTGGGTACACCACCCACAACACCCTCCTCAGCCTTGTGAGATACTTACCTCTGGACAAGGTGATATCTAAAGGATATTGATAATGGAGCAGGAAGTCCCAGAGTTTATAGGCAGTGGGAGTTAATGAAAGGAGAGTGAGTTGTCAAAGATTGTACGCTGATAAGATATAATTTATTCACAGTACCCCATGTGAATTGTTATGGGAGATTGCTGCTGTGGATAACACATCAGTTTACATGGGCAACGGATTTATGTGGTTGCTGTGCGGAAATGGTGTGGTCAGCCTGAGAGACTAACAGAGTGCAGGACAACTTCACTTATCAATCAGGACGTCGATGTGTCATTGGACACTATGCTGCAACATATACGCCGTGTGGGTGATGGGTAGTGAAGGGGAAGTACATCTGCAAACTACATGTTGAACAGAAATGGCTTGTGCAAAAAGCAATGCAACTACGCAGTTAACGACTACAACTTGGTTGTCGCACTGGGTAAAGTTTAATACAAACACACCGCAAAGAGTCAATGATACAATAAAAACCATGTTTTTTGCCGGTCAATGGTACTGTTGTACCAAAACGTCTGAAGTAGTGGGCAGGCCATGGATGGCGGCTCGAGAAGTCAGTCCAGAAAACTAGTCAACAATAGTTAAGGATGGTCTGTGTCCAAGCCTCCATTCAACATGCACCAAAGTGATTGTATCTCCCAGTGTAGTTAATCTCACGATATGGGTACAATATGATTCAAAACCCCCAGGGTGTAAATTAAGCCTTTAGTTAGGCGACTGCAATATATCAGATTAAAGCAGGGTCTTGGTACAATATTAGGAGAGCTAGGATCAGACATTGGAGTATTGTATGCCATGGATATTAAGATATACAAGATTTGTGAAGGTTTGTAGCTCAGGTTGAGGTTTGCTCGCTGAGCTGTAGGTTTGATATCCAGACATTTCATTACCTGGCTAGGTAACATCATCAGTGGCCAAAGTTAAAAATCACACAACACCAGGTTATAGTCCAACAGGTTTAATTGGAAGCACACTAGTTTTCGGAGCGACGCTCTTTCATCAGGTGATGAAGGAGCTTTGCTCTGAAAGCTAGTGTGCTTCCAATTAAATCTGTTGGACTATAACCTGGTGTTGTGTGATTTTTAACTTTGTACACCCCAGTTCAACACCGGCACCTCCGACTCATCATCAGTGGCGACCTCCAAGTGAAGCGAAGCTGTTGTCTCCTGCTTTCTATTTATATGTTTGTCCTGGATGGGATTCCTGGGGTTTGTGGTGATGGCATTTCCTGTTTGTTTTCTGAGGGGTTGTTAGATGGTATCTAGATCGATGTGTTTGTTTATGGCGTTGTGGTTGGAGTGCCAGGCCTTTAGGAATTCTCTGGCATGTCTTTGTTTAGCCTGTCCCAGGATAGATGTGTTGTCCCAGTTGAAATGGTGGGGTTTTTTTTCATCCGTGTGTAGGCCTAAGGGGGAGAGAGGGTCATGTCTTTTTGTGGCTAGCTGGTGTTCGTGTGTCTTGGTGGCTAACTTTCTTCCTGTTTGTCCTGCAGACAAAGGTCAGCTCACAGTCATCCTGAGCAGAAGGGACGACATAGAGAAAGCCAATGCACTTCTCGTAGACACCAACACCTACCAACAGGTGGTGCTAGACACAACCCCACAACGAGGAAACAAAATTACGTATCTCCTAAGAAAATTATACAATTCCGCACAATTACACAATTCAAGACAGCAGTAAATTGTGTGGAGAGCATAATCCTAATCAATGTTAAAGATTAGATTCAGATAACTGCACAGCTCTTAACTGGCATGTGCTAATTTCTGGAAACTGAATGGGAGAGTATAACCCCCTCTTCTAATCTTTGGTTCTGGGTCCCCAGCGGACCATTCTTCGACTTTCTGGATCCCCTTGGTATAATTGGGATCAAGTGAATCCCTTGAGGAATATAACTGTTGTGAAAGTATACTAACAAGGGATGTAAGATTAAGTAATTGGGTAAAAAACTTGGCAGGTGGGCGTATAAGGGCGCATATTGACTCAGTGGTTGGCACTGTTACCTCACAGCACCAGTGTCTCCAAATCCAACCTTGGGTGGCTGTCTGTGCAGAGTTTTTTATTTCAAAAATATACTTTATTCATAAATATTTGATCTATACAATTGGACATTCCATCCTTCTGTAAACATTCCATTTTCTTTGCGTATCGAAACAGGGTAATCATTCCTATTCACAGGTTGGTGCGATTACATTGGGCTGAGGCGCCAGCGGAGCCCAAATGACTGCGTGGGCCCCCTGTTCTTCTGAGGCAGGCAGATGTTAGACGGTGGTCTTTCCCCACCGCGCCTTGGCGGCAGCTGCCCCAAGCTTCAGCGCGTCCCTCAACACGTAGTCCTGGACCTTGGAATGTGCCAGTCTGCAACACTCAGTCGGGGTCAACTCCTTCAGCTGGAAGATCAACAGGTTTTGGACCACCCAGAGAGCGTCCTTCACCGAGTTGATGATCCTCCAGGCGCAGTTGATGTTCGTCTCGGTGTGCATCCCGGGGAACAGGCCGTAGAGCATGGACTCCCGCGTCACGGCGCTGCTCGGGACGAACCTCGACAAACACCACTGCATTCCTCTCCAGACTTCCTCTGCATAGGCACATTCCAGAAGGAGGTGTGTGACAGTCTCGTCCCCCCTGCATCCACTTCGAGGGCAGCGTGCGGTGCGGCTGAGAGTCCGGGCGTGCATAAAGGATCTCACAGGCAGAGCCCTTCTCACCACCAGCCAAGCCATGTCTTGGTGCTTGTTGGAAAGTTCTGGCGATGAGGCATTCTGCCAAATGGCTTTGACAGTCTGCTCAGGGAACCGCTCGATAGGATCCGCCCTCTCCTTTTCCCGAAGGGTCTCAAGGACACTACGTGCTGACCACTTCCTGATGGACTTGTGGTCAAAGGTGTTTTTCTTCATAAATTTCTCCACGAAGGACAGGTGATACGGAATGGTCCAACTACTCGGAGCGTTCCGCGGCAGCGAGGCCAGGCCCATCCTTCGCAACACCGGGGACAGGTAGAACCTCAGTACATAGTGACACTTGGTGTTTGCGTACCGGGGATCCACGCACAGCTTGATGCAGCCACACACAAAGGTGGCCATCAGGGTGAGGGTGGCATTGGGTGTGTTTTTTCCCCCATTGCACCGGTCTTTGTACATTACATCTCTTCGGACCCAGTCCATCTTTGATCTCCACATGAAGTGGAAGATGGCGGCGGCACAGGTTCTGGGAATAGGCCAGACCTGTGCCACGTATAACAATACTGAGAGTACCTCACACCTGATGACCAGGTTTTTACCCGCGATGGAGAGCGACCGTTGCTCCCATCTGCCCAGTTTCTGTCTCACCTTCCTGATCCGCTCCTCCCAGGTCTTGGCGCATGCCCCAGCCCCCCCGAACCAAATACCCAGCACCTTCAGGTGGTCAGTCCTGACGGTGAAGGGGATCGAGGATTGGTCGGCCCAGTTCCCGAAGAGCATAGCTTCGCTCTTGCCTCGGTTTACCTTGGTCCCCGAGGCCCGTTCGAACTGGCCACATATGCACATGAATCTGCGCACGGACAGCGGATCAGAGTAGAAAACGGCGACGTCATCCATGTACAGGGAGGCCTTAACCTGCAGACCCCCGCTGCCAGGAATAGTCACCCCTCTCAGGCTCGCATCCTTCCTGATGGACTCGGCAAATGGCTCTATGCAACACACAAACAAGGCAGGAGAGAGAGGGCAGCCCTGCCTGACTCCAGATCTGACTGGGAAGCTATCTGATTTCCACCCATTGATTGAGACTGCACTGACAATGTTGGTGTAGAGCAGTCTGATCCAATTAGCGATTCCCTCCCCAAAGCCCATTTTGGAGAGGACATCCCTCATATATGTATGCGATATCCTGTCAAAGGCTTTCTCCTGGTCCAGGCTGATCAGGCAGGTGTCCACCCCCCTGTCCTGCACATAGGCAATCGTATCCCTGAGGAGTGCGAGACTCTCAGCGATCTTCCTGCCCGGTACAGCACAGGTTTGGTCAGGGTGAATCACCGATCCCAGAGCAGACCTGACCCGGTTGGCGATGACCTTTGACAAGATTTTGTAGTCTGTGTTTAACAATGAGATCGGTCTCCAATTTCTAATTTCTTCCCTCTCCCCCTTCTGCTTGTAGATGAGGGTGATGATGCCTTTCCTCATGGATTCACTCATGGTACCTGCCCGAAGCATACTGACATATACCTCCAGCAGGTCCCGGCCAATCAAGTCCCAAAGAGCGGAATAGAGCTCGACCGGTAAGCCGTCGCTTCCGGGAGTTTTATTCTTTTCGAAGGACTCGAGGGCCTTGATCAGCTCATCCAGAGATAGCGGCTGGTCCAGCCTCTCTCGTGTTCCGTCGTCTAGGACTTCCGTGATAGAGGACAGGAACGACTGGGAGGCTGCGCTGTCGGTTGGCTTCGAGTCATACAGACTGGCATAGAAGGATTTGCTGATCCTCATGATGTCAGCCTGAGATGACGTTACCGAGCCATCTTCTTCCTTCAGGCTGCTGAGCACAGAGCTCTCTTTGTGCACCTTCTGGAAGAAGAAACGTGAGCATGTTTCGTCCTGCTCCACCGAGCGGACCCTGGACCGGAAGATTATCTTGGAGGCCTCTGAGGCAAAGAGCGAGGCTTGCTGGCCCTTCACCTCCTTGAGGTCCTCCGTGACATCGACCCCCAACGTCTGCAGCAGGAGCAGGTTCTGCATACTTTCCTGGAGCTGGGACAGTTTTCCCCACCCTCTCTCGATTCCTGAACACCTTTGAGGATGAAGAACCTCTTGATGTTCCCTTTTACTGTTTCCCACCAGTCCGCTGGGGACTCAAAGAGGGGCTTCACGGTTCTCCAACCTGTGTAATCCCTCTTGAGCTCCTCAATGTTTCCCGGGGTCAACAGCTTTGTGTTCAGCTTCCACGTTCCCTTCCCAGCCCGCTGCTTGTCCTGTAGGTGACAGTCGGCCAGCAGGAGGCAGTGGTCAGAGAAGAACACCGGCTTGACGTCGGTGGATCTGACTGAGAGCGTACGGGACACAAACAGGTAATCTATCCTTGAGCGGATAGACCCGTCTGCCCGTGACCAGGTGTATCTATGCTGCGCTCCGTCTGCAGGGATGCTGAAGACGTCGTGCAGCTTGGCATCTTTTACCGTGTCCATCAGGGCTCTGGACGTGGCGTCCAGTTTACTGTCCCCCCCGCCGGATCGTCCATCTGCATCAATGATACAGTTGAAGTCTCCGGCCAGAATGACCGGCCTGGACGTAGCCAGCAACAGTGGAAGCTGCTGCAGGACGGCCAACCGTTCACTCTTACCCACTGGGGCGTACACATTGATTAGTCTCACGGGAGCGTTTCTGTAGGTAACATCAGCAACGAGGAGGCGCCCGGCCACCACCTCCTTAACCTCGGAGATGGTGAAGTTGCCTCCCCGTAACAGAATACCCAGGCTCGAGGAGCGGTTATCGTTACCCCCCGACCACACTGACGGCTCATGGGCCCACAAGCTCGACCATCTCCTGTAACTGCTGAGGTGCGGTATCCCACACTCCTGCAGAAACAGGACATCGGCTTTCACGTTGGCCAGGAAGGCCAGTGTTGAAACACATCGCGCAGCAGATTTTATGCTGCGCACATTAATAGTTGCAATTTTAAACCCCATTTTGTTAACAGGTTGTAAGGTTACCCATGTCCGATTGTCGCTGGTCCTGCTCCTCTGGGGTAGCTGTCTGCATCCCCAGGCAGCACACAAACTGCTGGACCCTCGCAGGGCTGAGGTAGCTGTCCAGTTCCTCACTCGGCCCATTTGCCCGCTTCGGTGTCATCGGGCCGAGACCAGGGTCCACGCTGTCTGTTTCTATATCTGACAGCGGGGCTGTCAGAGGGTCGCTGTTCCCAGTGACCTGGAGCTGTGTGGCGGCAGGGCCCTCCTGGCTTTCACCTGGTAGGGGGTGGTGGTTTGCCATTTCCTCAGGAGGTTCGTCCCTTGGTTGGCAGTTGCTGCCCTCCTTTCTCCTCGCAGCGCTCTGCCTCTTCTTTTGGTGACGACCCTCCTTACGTCCGTCCTCACCCTCCGAAGAGCTGTCCGTGTCTTCCACCTGCAGCTGCCTTTTCCCCTTTTTCTGGGAGGTCTTGGTGACCGGGTGGGTTTTCCTCTTCCTGTTTTGCACCACGGTCCATTCCTCTGCCTCCTTTTTTTCCCTTCTCTGCCTCCTCCTCCTGTCCTATCGGAGCTTCGCTCGGCAGCTGTACCTCTCTGGTAACTGTCATCTGCTCTGCTCCGGCCTGTCCTTCCTGTTGCATGCCCCCGACACCATTCCCTTGCTGGTTTGCGGTGCCTTGCCGTCCTTTTGTGGCCCGCCACCGGCCATCTGCGCTTAGGTGGTGGCCCCTCGTCTTGGGCAGGCCCTGTACACGTGGCCCGCCTCCCCGCACAGATTGCAGTTCTTTTCCTCCTTGCTCTCTTTGGTCGGGTGGCCCTCCTTCTTGCAATTTCGATAGATCGTGACCTTGCAGTCCGCCGCCACGTGGCCTGACCTCCCACAGGTTCGGCACACTTTCGGCTGCCCTGCATAAGTCAGGTACCCTCTGCTCCCTCTGATAGCAAAGCTGGAGGGTGGGTGGAGGATATTCCCGCTGGCGTCAACCCTCAGGGTTACCTTGACCTGTCGTTTGCTGGTCCAGATCCCGAAAGGGTCAACCACATCGGTGCTTTGACCCTCGACCTGCACATATCTTCCCAAGAACGTCAGGACATCAGTTGCTGGCACGTAGGGGTTGTACATGTGGATTGTAACAACCCGGCTCCTCTGTGCAGGAAGCACACACAACAGAGCCGACAAGATGGAGAACAGCGGCTCGCCTTCCTTTTCTTTGAAGACCTTCAGGAGCTGCTCACATTGCTTCACGCTCCTGAAGGTGACGTCAAAGTAGCCTGCCCCAGGGAAATCCTGCAGGCAGTACACGTCTGCTGCAGCAAATCCACAGCACTCGAACAACACCTTCTTGACGAACACCGTCCGAACGACTGGTGTACGCTCTTCCACCTTCTTGACAGACACCCGGACGGTGTTTCGAACCCCTTGCCCAGGGCTGCTGGCAGCTGTTGAGGCCATAGCTCTGAGATTGGCTGGTCCCTGAATTGGCGTTAGGCCGAAGCCAGCATGAAGATCCACCAATAGCAGGTCAGCACAACCAAACGATCCTCCAACGTCCAATCACGATCCAGCGATGATCTCCACTAGCTCTGATGACTCGCAACTCAACCCCTGTCCTGATATAAACAGACACTTGATCTTAGCCAAAAGGCAGAGTTTGCACATGCTCCCTGTGTCTGCATGGGCTTTGACCCAGTGATCTGGCATTTCCTGCAGTCCATAGGTATACAGATGGGAAGTAACTTTTAAGGAGAGCATAATGTGTTTATAAAGTGACAAAGGGTTAAGTGATTGGACAAAACATTGGCAGAAGAGTTACAAAGTGAGACTGTTATCTACTTTGGCAGGAAGAATAGAAAAGCGGATTATGATTTGAGTGGAGACAGCTTGCATAACTTATGGGCACAATAAGATCTAGATGCCATCCAATAGGAATCACTCAGGTTGGTATGCAGTTTGAACAAGTTATTAGGAAGGCAAATGGCATGCACATCTATTAAAAACGAAAATGTTATTTTCAAATAGTATGATAAAATAACTTACAGTGAAATATTTAATGACATCCAGTTATGAGCTGTGAACTGTGGATAAACTCACAAGAAAGTGAACTGGTAGTAAATAAATATAGGTCTGTTTTAGGAACTTGAGGAAATAAATCGTGATATCTTCACAAGACTCCATATTACATAAAAGGACGGCAGGAAATGCATACATGTAGATAAATCCCTGGGACCGGATGAGATGGCAGGGCTCCGTGCTGAGATATTTGTATCATTGACAGTCAGGGGTCAGGCACTGGAAAACTGGAGAGTGGATAATATTCTGCCATTATTTAACAAAAAATGCTGCAAGAAAAAGCAAGGGAACAACAGACCAATGAGCACCGACATCAATGGAGGCTAAGTTATTGGAGGGGATTCTGAGAGAGAGGTGTCCCACACATTTGGAAAGGCAAGGATTGATGAGAGGTAGGAAGCATGGCTTTCTGTGTTGTAAATCTTGTCTCATTGACTTGACTGAATTTTTTGAGAGTTGCCCAGGAAGAGAGATTAAGACAGAGATAAACATGTTATCTCCAAGGACTTTTTAAAGACCTTCAACAAGGTTCTGCACGGTAGACTGGTTTATAAGTTAAGATCATATGGGATAAAAGGAGAGCTAGATAGTTGAATACAAAATAGAGTTTTGGAAATTGACAGTGGGAGGTTGAGAGTTGTGACAGAGAGTTGTTATTCAGAGTGGAGGCCTGTGACCAGCCATAAAAATCAGTATTGGGTTCATTGACTTTTATAATTTATTGAAATGATCTGGAGTATAATATACAAAGCATGGCAAATAAGTTTGCAGATGACAACAAATTTGTTGATATCATGGACAATGATGAAGGTTATCTAAGAGTACAATGAGATGTTGATCAGATGGACCAATCAGCTGAGGAGTGGTCGATGGAGTTTAATTTAGATAAATATGTGGTGTTGCATTTCGGTAAAACTAACCAGGGCAGGACTTTTATCGGTCAGAGTATTGAGTACAGGGGTTGGGAGGTCATGTTGTGATGGTACAGGACAATAGTTAGACTACTGTTGAAATATTGTGTGCAATTGTGGTCTCCTTCCTATCAGAAAGACGTTGTGAAACTTGAAAGGGTTCAGAAAAGATTTACAAGGATGTTGCCAGGGTTGGTGGATTTGAGCTATATGGAGAGGCTGAACAGGCTGGCGCTGTTTTCTCTGGAGCCTTGGAGGCTGAGGGATGACGTTATAGAGGTTTACAAAATTGAGGGGCATGGATAGGGTAAATAGACTCCCCTGGGGTTGGGGAGTCCAGAACTAGAGGCCATCGGTTTAGGGCGAAAGGTGAAAGATATAAAAGACACCTAAGGGGCAACTTTTTCACACAGAGATTAGATTAGATTACTTACAGTGTGGAAACAGGCCCTTCGGCCCAACAAGACCACACCGACCCGCTGAAGCGCAACCCACCCATACCCCTACATTTACCCCTTACCTAACACTACGGGCAACTTAGCATGGCCAATTCACCTGACCTGCACATCTTTGGACTGTGGGAGGAAACCGGAGCACCCGGAGGAAACCCACGCAGACACGGGGAGAACGTGCAAACTCCACACAGTCAGTCGCCTGAGGCGAGAATTGAACCCGGGTCTCTGGCGCTGTGAGGCAGCAGTGCTAACCACTGTGCCACCGTGCCGCCCACAAAGACAGAGATAAACATGTTATCTCCAAGGACTTTTTAAAGACCTTCAACAAGGTTCTACACGGTAGACTGGTTTATAAGTTAAGATCATATGGGATCAAAGGAGAGCTAGATAGTTGAATACAAAATAGAGTTTTGGAAATTGACAGTGGGAGGTTGAGAGTTGTGACAGAGAGACAGAGGGTGGTATGTGTATGGGATGAGCTGCCAGAGGAAGTGGTGGAGGCTGGTACAATCGCAACATTTAAGAGGCATTTGGATAGGTATATGAATAGGAAGGGTTTGGAGGGATATGGGCCAGATGCTGGCAGGTGGGACTAGATTGGGTTAGGATATCTGGTCGGCATGGACGGGTTGGACCGAAGTGTCTGTTTCCATGCTGTACATCTCTATGACTCTATGACCCAACTGCACAGATAATCAGACTGTGTTCTCATAATTAGGAGGTATTGTGATTCCAACACCAGGGTCCAATGATCCACTTGTTTCTTTGAACAAGTTCATTCTAACTACAACCTTGAGAATGTAACCATTACTGTTTACTCAAATCAAAGAAGTAGTGACACAACACTTTCTTAGAACAAACATACTAAAACAATCTTTTGCTACTTCTGTTTTTGATTTGTTGTAGTCTGCCCCACTCCAGTCTATCTGTTTAGTACTTGCCATAACTACCCAAGCTAACACATACTAGTTGAACTCAGGATTTCAGCATTTCCTGCCCCTTCTCTGGTGAACAAGCCAGTGGTTTGAGAGGCACAGACTTTGAGAGATGTATAAAATTCCCCCACCTGTCCATTCACCATCTAATAACTTTCTTTGTTTCTTCACTGGAACAAAGCACAACTCTGGTTTCTTCACTTCGACCAAGCAGCATATTCTACTGTAAGACAGCAATAGCAAATCAAAGTCATAATACAGTAAAACAGGCAAGAGAATGTAAATGTGTGTGTGAACATTCATTTTTCAGTTCCAAATATTTTTTCCTTCGACTGCTGTCTATCTGTTTATTGAGGCCCTACAATTCCTTTTCTAAATGGTGATACCACTTTACACTCTTCCACCAGCAGCCCTGAAGGTCTTCCAAATCTTCCCTTACCAGGGCCTCCTCCTATTCCTCCAAATTTGTTTTGACCTTTTCTGCCATGCTTAGGCTCACCATTCTCCAAGTGTGTAGGTTGATTATTCGGGCCCTTCGATATTCATCCATACTCAAGGGCTGAAGCAGAAATATGGCTTTTATATTTCACTGGATAGTTTCCCATAATTAAGCTGTTTATATTGGTTACCATGCAGTATTCTCCATGACCATGTAACTAGGTTGATACTGGTCATTCCCCTGAATTGACAGGCATATTTGGGACCCTGCGTATTGAGCCAAGCTGAGTGGCTATGTGCTGCTTATCCAGTTGGTTACCTTTACTTGCTTTATCTGTGTCAGATTCTGGTAGGTATGTCCTCTTATCTAGGAAAGTCCTATTATCCATGGCAAACATCTTATTTCACCTGCTTACTGTTAATACTCTTGTTGCTTAATTATCAACAACTGAAACTTTTGACATGGCCTATGAATGCCAGTATTCCTGTGAGCAGCTGGTAATCAGTCTTTCATCCTATCTGGCCCGCTTCTTTCACTGGGCAGATTTCCTTTTGCATCAGGGCTTGGATTGTCTTGTAAAGTTTGTCTTGCTATGTTTGGACCATCTGCATGACTGGAGCATTTAAAAGTGATGTCCCAAAATGTACTGGTTAATAAGACCATATGAACATAAGAAATAGAAACAGGAATAGGCTATTTGGATCCTTGTACCTGCTTCACCATTCAATGGGATCATGTCTCATTCCTCACGTCCATGTTCCTGTGCTTTAACCGCAACACTTAATTCACACTTAGAATTCACACTTTGTGGGCGGCACGGTGGCACAGTGGTTAGCACTGCTGCCTCACAGCGCCAGAGACCCGCGTTCAATTCCCGACTCAATCCCCGTGTTTGCGTGGGTTTCCTCCGGGTGCTCCGGTTTCCTCCCACAGTCCAAAGATGTGCAGGTCAGGTGAATCGGCCATGCTAAATTGCCCGTAGTGTTAGGTAAAAGGGGTAAATGTAGGGGAATGGGTGGGTTGCACTTCGGCGGGTCGGTGTGGACTTGTTGGGACGAAGGGCCTGTTTCCACACTGTAAGTAATCAAATCTAATCTAATGTAAATATTGGAGCTTCCTATCTTTTGAGGCCTCCTGACGTCAGCAACCTCCTTTAACCATTTGGGTGGCATGGTGGCTCAGTGGTGCCTCACAGCACTAAGGACCCGGGTTCAATTCCCGCCTTGGGCGACTGTCAGTTTGGAGTTTACACATTCTCGCCATGTCTGTGTAGGTTTCCTCTGGGTACTCTGTTTTCCTCCCATAATCCAAAGATGTGCAAATCAGGTAAATTGGTCATACTAAATTGCCCATTGTGTTAGGTGCATTAATCATGAGTAAATATAGGGTAGGGGAAAGGGTCTAGGTGGGTTACTCTTTGGAGGGTCGGTGTGGACTTGTTGGACCAAATGACCTATTTCCATATTGTATGGAATCTCAACTCTAAGCAAATTATACAAGTGCCCAGGTATAAGGGGCTCATATTTAATGCATGCTGAGGTCATTAAGATTCACTACCACCAGGAGAATTTGGTGGTCTATAGCACCATAGAGTAGGACACATTGGACCCTTAACACTGGCAGAGGGCTCGACAACACTGATTGGCTGTCAGTGTGAAGATTTACATTGGCGCAGTCACCACTATCAAACAGTGGTTTGTAGAGGGAGTGGTGTCAAGGGACAGCAGGTTGGTGAATAGTTGTCAATGAATGTCAGTTCTTACAGTTTGACCCTTTGGGAAAAGGAGAGGGTGGATCCTATCGAGCGGTTACCTGAGCAGACTGTCAAAGCCATTTGGCAGAATGCCTCATCGCCAGAACATTCCAACAAGCACCAAGACATGGCTTGGCTGGTGGTGAGAAGGGCTCTGCCTGTGAGATTCTTTATGCATGCCCGGACTCTCTGCCACATCGCACGCTGCCCTCGAAGTGGCTGCGGGGGGGGGATGAGACTGTCACACACCTCCTTCTGGAATGTGCCTATGCAGAAGAAGTCTGGAGAGGAATGCAGTGGGTGTTTGTCGAGGTTCATCCCGAGCAGCGCTATGACGCGGGACTCCATGCTCTACGGTCTGTTCTCCGGGACGCACACCAAGACGAACATCAACTGTGCCTGGAGGATCATCAACTCGGTGAAGAACGCTCTCTGGGTGGTCCGAAAGCTGCTGATCTTCCAGCTGAAGGAGTTGACCCCGACTGAGTGTTGCAGACTGGCACATTCCAAGGTCCAAGACTACGTGTTGAGGGATGCGCTGAAGCTTGGGCCAGCTGCCGCCAAGGCGCGGTGGGGAAAGACCACCGTGTAACATCTGCCTGCCTAAAGAAGAACAGGGGGCCCACGCAGTCATTTGGGCTCTGCTGAAGCCTCCGCTAAAAATGTAATCGTACCGACCTGTAAAATGGAATGTTTACATATATATGGCATGTCCAACTGTACAGACCATTAAAGTATTTTATGAATAAAGTATATTTTTGAAATTAAAAAAACAGTTGTGGGTAAATTACCCCAATGAGGAGCTGGATAGCTAGCTCAGCCCAGCGAGGGTCCAGCAGTTCGTGCTCACCATGGGGATGCAGACAGCTACCCCAGAGACAGGACTGTCAAATGGACAATGGTAACCCCATAAACTGGGGTTAAAGAAATTTCCTTTGCTTTCGTATAACAGGGGGCCCACTCAGAAGGTGGGTTCCATTGAAGCCACAGCTAAATACTAAAAGACTGGATGGTTAATAAACGGAACTGTAAATACGATAACTGTAAATTCGATTCATTCAATCTGTTCTCTGTAATGTTAAGACATGCAATGTGTATATATATGAACGACATGACCAATTTTACAGGTACCAAAGGTTTATTTCTATGAATAAAGTATATTTTGAAATAAAAAAGTTGCTCATAGGATTCTATTGGTTTCTAATCTATGAGGGTAGTACATGTAACAGGAAACAACGGCCACAGATAACTGGATTTAATTTAATATAATATAAATTCCTAAGGTTTAATTTAAGAAGGTAAACTATGGCTGGAGAGCGCAAAGTCTCAGTTTGCTCCTTTGACGCTTCCCCTTACACCCACCCTCAGTCCAGAAGAAATGTTGACTTCTCTACCTCCTGATGCTGCCTGGCTTGTTGTGTTCTTCCAGCCTCCTGCTTGTCTACCTCTTGCTCCATGTGGTAGGCCTGGGCCTGTTCCAGTTCCCCTGGATCAGCATGTGTGCAGAGATGGGCTCCAGCTGCAGCTCCTGGAAACAGCGAATAGGGACACTGCGGAGCATCTATGAGGCAGAGAGTAATGTCACAGCACATAGAGAGATGTGGTCACACTGCAGGCTCATACTCTGCAGGCAGGAAGGGAATGGGTGAGGGGGGGTTACCAGGCAGAGCAAGAGAAATAGGCAGACAGTGCGGGAATCTCCTGTGGCCATTCCAATATACTGTTTTGGGTAGTGTTGAGGGGAATGACCTCTCAGAGGAAAGCAGCAACAGACAAACTCCTTACACCATGGTTGGTTCTGCTGAAGAGAAGAGTGGTAAAATGTGTGCCAGAGCTTTTGATTATAGAGGAGTGAATTGTAAGGGGAATGGACAGGTATTTCTGTGGCCACAAACAAGACTCCGGGATGGTTTGCTGCCTCCCTGGTGCTATGGTAAAGACGTCTCAAAGTGGGTTTGGATATTCTGGGGAGTGGGAGTGTGAATGGCCAGTGCTCATGGTATGGATTGGTAAAAATGCTATCGATAAAAAAATGGAATGAGGTCTGAAAATGGCATACAGGGAACAAAGTTAGGAAATTGGATTGCTGCTGGTGCTATGTGCTTGTTAGAGGAGAAGTCACAGGATATATCAGAGCTGTATAAATTGGATAGGTTGCACCTGAGCAGGACTGGAACTGATGTCCTCGGTGGAGTGTTTGCTAGAGCAAGTGAACTAATATTAGAGTGGTATTGGCAAAAGGCCTTCATCTGAAAACGTCGATTTTCCTGCTGCCTAACCTGCTGTGCTTTACCAGCACCACTCTAAACTTGACTCTGATCTCCAGAATCTGCAGTCCTCATTTTCGCCCAGTTGAACTATTACGCCAGGGGCATGGGAGCCTATGTTTAGAGTCAGGGAAGGAGGGAGCAAGGAGAAAAACAAAAGAGAGAAAAGGGAATTTAAAAAAGTCATAAGCAGAGAAACTAAGGACAAAATTTAACCAGAGCGATTCAGAAAAATATTGGGAGTGAGACAAACATTGTTAAAACACAATCTTAAAGGCATTGTATTTTAATATGTCAAGCATTTGCAATAAAGTGGGTGAACTAATCACATAGATAGATGTAAACAGGCACAATAATTGGGATGATGGAAACAGGGCTGCAGGGTGATCAGGGATGGGGATTGAATCTCCCAGGGTATTCAGTATTCAGGAAGGACAGGCAAAAAGGAGAAGGTGGTGGAATGGCATTGCTGGTTAAAGATAAAAATGAACAATACAGTGAGAAATGTGACAATGTGGAGTCTGTATGGGGAGAGTCGCAAAATACCAAGGGGCTAAAAACCTTTAGAGGGTGTCATATAGAGACACCCAAACTGTAGTGGTGATGTTGGGAATGGCATTAAACCGGAAGTTAGAGATGCATTGATAAAGGAGTATCGTGATCAAGGGTAATTTTAATCTGCACATAGATTGAGCAAATCAAATTAACCACAAAGCCGTAGAGCAGTGTATACGGGATGGTTTTCTTCACCAATATGTGGAGTTTTAAACAAAACGGTATTTAATTGCGAGATATGGGGCAGCATGGTGGCACAGTGGTTAGCACTGTTGCCTCACAGCGCCAGAGACCAGGGTTCATTTCCCACCTCAGGCAACTGTCTGTGTGGAGTTTGCACACTCTCCCCGTGTCTGCGTGGGTTTCCTCCGGGTGCTCCGGTTTCCTCGCAGGCCATCTTCGACAGGGTGGAGGGGGAGGTAGTTGATTCGGAGAAGAGAATGCTGGATATTAAGAAAGGAAACTGTGAAGGTATGAGGTGTGAGTTGGCCTTTACAGATTAGGGAGAGTTACTTAAAGAGATGACCGTGAATAAACAATGGTATACATTCAAGGAATGCATGGGGGAACTGCAACAACTGTTTATTCCTGTCTGGCACCAAAGCAAAATATGTTACAGGACAAATCCATGGCTTACAAAGGAAATTAGAGATAGTATCTGATCCAAGGAAGAAGCATACAGACTGGCCAAGAAAAATAATAGATCGGAGGAATGAGAGCAGTTTAGAATTCCGTAAAGAAGGACCAAGGGATTGATTAAGAATGGGAAAATACTGTGTGAAAGTAAACTTGCAGGGAACATGAAGACTGAAACTAAGATTTTCTGTAGATATGTGAAGAGAAAGAGATCGGTGAAAGCAAATGTAGGTCCCTTACAGACAGAAATGGGGAATGTATCATAGGGGGCAGAGAAATTGCTGAGTAACTGAACTAGTACTTTCATTCTGTCTTCAGAAAAGAGGAGACAAATCAGATACCAGAAATGTTGGAGCTTGGAAGACTTCGTGAGAGGGAAGAACTGAGGGAGATCATTATTAGTAGAAAAGTGGTGCTGGGAAAATTGATGGGATTGAAGATGGATAAATTGCCAGAGCCTGATAATCTACATCCTAGATGAGTGAAGGAAGTGGCTTTAGAAATAGTGGATGCATTGGTGATCATTTTCCAGGATTCTGTAGGTTCTGGCAGTTTGGAGAGTAGCTAATGTCACTCAAATATTTGAGAAAGAAAGTAGAGAAAAGCCAGGGAATTATACAACAGATAACCTAACATTGGTAGTGTTTGACAAAGTCCTGCAGAAGAAATTACTGTGAAAGATTAAATGCATGAGATTGGGGGAAGTGTATTAAGTTTGCTAGTTGATTTGAGCAGGTGTACTGTGGATACTCCAGGAGTGATGCAGCTGGGCCAAATACTTAGTTTTAAACAAAACGGTATTTAATTGCGAGATTAGGGGCAGCATGGTGGCACAGTGGTTAGCACTGTTGCCTCACAGCGCCAGAGACCAGGGTTCATTTCCCACCTCAGGCAACTGTCTGTGTGGAGTTTGCACACTCTCCCCGTGTCTGCGTGGGTTTCCTCCGGGTGCTCCGGTTTCCTCCCACAGTCCAAAAAATGTGCAGGTTCGGTGAATTGACCATGCTAAGTTGCCTGTAGTGTTAGGTGAAAGGGTAAATGTAGGGGAATGGGTCTGGGTGGGTTGCTCTTCGGAGAGTCGGTGTGGACTTGTTGGGCCGAAGGGCCTGTTTCCACACTGTAAGTAATCTAAAAAAAAATTTACCGAACGAAACACATGTAAAAGAGAACCGAATACAGAATAACTTAAAGTGTTCAGCCACGGGGCGGTTGGGTTGGTTGGTGCGGGTGTCCCAGAGGAGTTCCCTGAAACTTGCGGCTGAACACTTTAACTCCCCCTCCCACTCCGCCAAGGGCATGCAGGTCTTTGGCCTCCTCCATCGCCAGACCCTGGCCACACAACACCTGGAGGAAGAGCGCCTCATCTTCTGCCTAGGAACCCTCCAACCACACGGGATGAATGTAGATTTCTCCAGCTTCCTCATTTCCCCTCCCCCCCGCCTTATCTCAGTCCCAACCCCCGGATTCAGCAACGCCCTCTTGACCTGCAATCTTCTTTCTGACTTCTCCGCCCCCACCCCCTCTCCGGCTTATCACCCTCATGCTCACCTTCTTCCACCTATCGTATTCCCAGCGTCCCTCCCCCAAATTTCCCCTCACCCACCTTTTATCTCAGCCCGCTTGGCACACTAGCCTCATTCCCGAAGAAGGGTTTATGCACAAAACGTCGATTCTCCTGCTCCTTGGATACTGCCTGTCATTGTGCATATGTGTGGTGTCCATCCCTTTCATACTCACAAGTTGATGTTGATGCTACTGTACAGACGGACAGCACAAATGTTCCAATTCTTTGAATTGCTTATTAAATTAAGAACAACATTAAAATTCTCACTGGACTGAGTTGGGGCTCACTATCTTTTTAATTAGTTCCAGTGCTTCTACACTTCCTTCATGTGCCTATCAGGTATCACTTTCAAAGGTATCACTCCTCAACAGTACCTTGTATTATGACCATGTTATCCACCTGTTGCACATTAAGTGGGTGAACAGGTTCATTGCCCATTCATTGCCTTTACATCTCTTTTGATCTCTGATCCACTGACAGAACTCCCTGAGTTACTTGCTGTGGCAATGCTATGCCCTTAAGAGATATGTTCTGTCCTATTTCTCTTGCAGAAGATGCTGTCACAGTGGTGCTGAAATATTGCCATCAGACAGTTTGTAAACAAATTTGAATTCTTCCTGGATGTTTCTTTTTGAAGTAAGCTAAAAGAATCATGAGTGGGCAAAATAAGTCACGAGGTCCAGAGGATTTGGGTTTTGCTTTCTGTTATTGGGTGGTTTTTGCTGGTTGCCAGAGCTGAAAGCTTGAGTTCTCTGATACTGGAGTGAAGTCTTAGACACAGAGGCTTCCTCTTAAAAATTACCAGAGGCTGATTGTTCTTTCAGTGTTTCTTTTTCATGAACTGGATAGAGACAGTACGTGAGAATAATAATTGTGTTGCTGATTTGCCTTTGCCAAGGGCATGATTATGGAGTGCAGCCGACATTGGAATAATTTATGATTATTGGTTAAGTTCCACATTATCTTGTTAAATAATTTGAAAGAATAAAGTTTTGCCAATTCTTCTTTTTGTTGTATTCTAACTGTGTTGTAAGATTAAGCGCATTTTGATTAAAGCTTAGTCGTCGACCAATCAAATCCAATCTGGAACACACATCTGTTGTGTTTCAACAAAAAATATAAACTTTTGAGTGGAGGCTGTCACATAATATAGTATGGGGGAACCAGTCTGGTCCATAACACTTACATCTAGTTCCATTACATGCTACCAAACCATAGAGGGCTTAGTTCTGTCCATCCCATCAGTACAGCCTTTGGGAGTCTCATTGCCATTCTGTGTTCCTAAGGGGTTAAGTCAATTGACAATGGCATGCATACTCATGCAGTTTGTAGGCAGAGCATCTGCTCAGGTCTTCCTGTTCACTAGAATGCCCTTGCCACGGAGGTCATTAGGGGTTACTTCATTCTTTCCAACATCCCAGACTACTGGGGATAGTTGGGTATGTGGAACTTCTATTTTATTGCCATGAACATACCAATCTACTTTGCCTTCTGGTGAAATGGTCTCCCTGATTCGAATCTGAGTGGGGAATGTCCACCAAGGAATCAATATCTTAACTGATATTCTTGGGATTGTTGTTGCAGTGCAATCCCATGTCTTGAACGCTCTACTCGTCAGTAATCTGTTATAAATAAACAATATTTTTCCACCTCAGCATGGGAGGCACAGCCCTGTAAAGCTCACTTAATGGTTGCTCAGATCCACTAGATCTGAGTTGATGGAGTATTTTAATGTTGATAATCTTGCTGGGATGTATTGCACGCAGGGTATACATTGTTGATACTATTTAACCACCTCGCATCCGAGTGCTAGCCACCACCAGCCTTGACATATGTTAGTGATCATAACATGCTTGCCATGGTAATCATCCAATGATGGAGTTGGAGCAGCATTTTCCTCATGCATTCTGGGATATTACTTTGCTGTAGTGGTTCTAGTATTATTGCAAAATAAGGTATTGCATTTTGGCAACAGGTTAAGAGTTCCAGAACCCTTTTATTTGTTGTGCATGATGGCCCATTGGCCTGATGAGTACAGCTCCAACAACACTCAAGAAGCATCACATAATCTAGCACAAAGCAACCTGTTGATTGGCAGCATATCCACAAACATTCATTCCCGAAATCAACAAACTGATACCAGTCATGTCTACCATCAGCAAGATGCACTGCTGAAATTCACAAAGTCTCCTGAAACAGAATTTTCTAGGCTCATGATCACTGCCACCTAGAAGGACAAGGCCTGCAAATTCATGTGAATACAATCACCTCCAAGTTCCCCTCCAAGACACTCACTATTCTGTTTTGGAAGAATATCTCCATTCCCCCAGTGCCACTGGGTCAAAATCCTGGAACTCCCTCCATACAGGGAGACCAAGGTGCTTACCTGCACCAAATGGACTGCAGTGACTCAAGGCACTTAGTACCTTCTGAAGGGAAGCTAGGGATGAATAATAAATAATGGCCCAGCCAGTGATGGCCACATATAGTGAATGTATTTTTTAAAAACAGTATCTTCAAAATGCAAATGAATTGTTCACTGCAAATCAGATTTTAACTGTCAGCAGCTCCAGTTGATAGCAGTTCTCTACCTCTTTATGTAGTGCTGGATTGGTGTCAAGAGCAACCTCCTTGGAGGAAAACCCTTATCCATAAACAGCCAATCACAGAACCTGAAAGTTGACCTGGAGAGGTGGAGAAATCACATCAGAAGATGGAATCATGAGAGTTCCAACATGCATTTCCTGTGCTGGGTTTTCAATTAGTACTTTCTCTATTAAGAATCTTTTACACTGGCTTCTGCATGCCTGGATGGTTAAAATAAAATGTCCAATCAGTCTCTCCCTCGATCGACAGGAATCCAGCATTGGCTGCAAATCCCTGTATTCTCTGTACTAACCAACCCATCCTTCCTCATCTACCTCACCCTCTGTAATAGGGTTACTTTATCCTGTCTGATGGAGTGATGAGATTCTACTCAGGTCAATATTTGATGTCTGGAATGATCTGGTTGCATAGAACTTCAGGGTAATAGTGACCTTAAAGGCTGGAGTAAGGGGGATTGACATGGAATCTGAAAGGCATTAAATCCTTCTGGATCAGAGCACAGATGTCCACAATCATCATCTTACATTGCTATAGTTTCCAACAGCACTGGAGCAGTCATTTCCAAGCAGCTGACTGACTGATGGTATTATTTCCATCACATGTCCGCATTTCCCCTTGCAGATTGCCTCTGTGCTCCTCTGGTCTCCTCCTGACCAGGAGGATTCTTCTCTGAAGTTCATCTTCCCCTCTACCTGATATCAGACCAGTTACCTGAATTCCCTCAGTTGCTACTTTTACGTCCTCAGGGCTTCCACTACCAACCTCTGTTGCACAAGATTGAAAGAGAATATCTTTTATTTTAGTTTATTTTTGATTGGAGAGGGAACTGGGAAAAGGGCTGTTTCACAGCAATGAACTGAAGAAGAAATTTCTACACTTTTAAAAAGCAAATCATTGAAACTCATTGCAAGCAATGTTTACACTGGTGTATTGTTGAAGCCATGGGGTGGGATGTCTGTGACCTAGCTAGCATGAGGGAGTGATGTTATTTCTTCATTGAGCAATTCTGGATTAGCCAGGATAAGTACTGCTGATAAAGTAGCCCTTCCTAGTCTCAATTAAGAAGTACTTTAATGTTAACTATTATCTTATTTCCTTACTCTTCTACTTACTCTATGAAGTGAATCCTTAACTTTTTAACTCTGTTTCTGTTTCAACTTTGTAGCAAAACTTTTCATTCCTCAGTGCCTTTATCCCTCAGATGGAGCCGTGTGTGTTGACTTCATACACTTTTCATTGTACTCCAGTAATTCTGTACTTGAGCACTTGTGATAATAAAATCTAAATCAAAATTAATTAAATCTTCACTAATTAGTACACAATAGTTTACACACTTCACTTATGATTGATGTCTTGTGTTTCCCATAGGATAGTCAAATCTCAGATTGCAACAGTTCTCACGAACACTCATATGTATGGAATTTATATATTGAGATTGAGCCTGTTGGTTTGAATGGCGGTATCTGTGCTTAAATACTATGAGCTGAAAATGTGTTGCTGGAAAAGCGCAGCAGGTCAGGCAGCATCCAAGGAACAGGAGAATCGACTTTTCGGGCATAAGCCCTTCTTCAGGGCTTAAATACTATGAACTGTGTAACTCCAAACCAGCATTGTCCTTACTTAATCTATATGTGATTATCTATGAAATGATGTGCACAAATTGACGGACCTAATGCCAATATTTCTCTGAAGCAGAATGAAACAAATAATAACATGACAAGAATTTCTTTCATTTCTTTTCATAGAGTTTAAAGCTGCACTTAAAATGTTTGCTGCTGGCATCAGCACTGATCAGTTGTTTGAAATGATGAAAATTCTGGGTCAGAACCCCACCAGAAAAGAGGTGGATGCCATCATTGAGGAAGTAGATAAAGATGGTGAGAAAACATTTCTTAATTATATTTAGCAATTTTATTTCATTCAAACATTATTTTGTTCTCAAATGCTCTTGGTTAACAGTTGACAGATCTTATATTTCAGTGTGCTCTTAACTTAGGAAGTGGCACCATTGACTTTGAATAGCTCTTGGTGATGAAGACAAGGGAGATGAAAGAGGAGGCAAAAAGAAACTATGAAGAAGTGTTCGCAGAAATCTTTCGTATGTTTGATAGGTGCATTTGGTTTTTGACTAATTTCATCAAACTGTGGCCATGCATAAATTCCATTTTGAGGCAATGGTTTCTCCGAAGTGCACGTTGTAAAATGAAAGACCTTACTCAAAGATCAGCAGAACAAACAGAAAAGCACAACCACTTGCAACTAAATACAGGGAAGGGGGCCAGCTAGCTCAGTTGCCTGGATAGCTGGTTTCAATGCAGCATGACACTAACAGTAGGTTTAATTCCTATTCCAGCTGAGGTAACCATGAAGGGCTCTCCCTCTCGACCCTCAACTGAGGCATGGTGACCCTCAGGTTAAAGTCACCACCAGTCATCTGTGTCCTATGAGAAAGCAGCCCTATGATCTGATGAGACTGTGGTGAATTTAGTTGTAAATTACTGTCACTAAGCCACTTTAGTAATGAAGTACATTTATTATATAAACAAAATATTTCTGAAGCTTGTAATCTGAAGTAATAATAGAAAATCTCAGTAGAGATCACCATCCGTAGGGACGGATAGACTGAGTTTGTGTTCCTAGTTAATATAACTTCTTCAGAACAGAAGTGAGGGAGAAATATAGAAAAATTAGGTGTAAGAAACATTACTAGCAGAACCAGTAATTGCCAAACATATATTGAACAATAGTTCATGGGCATTGCATGTCACATGCAATACCTTTCATAATTCAATATATAGTATATTGAGGGACTAGAGATGGTGCTTAGAGGATTTACAACAATAATAACAGAAATTCTTGGGTATACGCATCAGGAAATGATTAACGGTAGAGTCTATTTTCTCTTCAACAAAGGAGAACAAAAGATGATCCATAGATGTATATAAAATTCATTAATGTTTTGATAGAGTAGATAGAATACACGTTTTCACTTGAGAGAGTTGATGGCATAGTTTGGAAATGTCACTGAATCAGCTAGCCAGTGGCCCACACTAATGCTCCAGTGACAAAAGTTCAAATCTCATCCTGTCAGCTGGTGAAATTGAAAACTTAATTTATAAATCTGGAACATAAATCCAATGTCAGTGGAGACTGTGACAACTGTCATTGATGATGGTGACATCGATCTTGTTCACTCATGGCCTTAAAAGAAAAAATATGCCTCCCTTACCTCATTGGCCTAAATGTGATTCTAGACCAATTGAAATGTGTCTCAATCTGAACCGTGCTGTCAAAAACACATCCCTCCTTGAAGCGCGCAATGCTTTCTATGCTGCCCCAAAAGCTCCAGATGCACCGGCTCCCTCTGTCACTGCTGCAGATGTCAGATCAGTTTTCTTAACGAAGTAAAAGCATTGCCCAAGACAGAGACTTTGCTGAACAATGATATCTTGTGCAGATCAGTGTTTGCTGACAGACATATTTGCTGACATCTTCAACCTCTCCTTGCCACAATTTGAAGTCTCCACCTGCTTCAAGAGGATCACCATCATCCCATTACCAAAGAAAACACATGCAGCGTGGGTTTAATGATGACCATCCAGTGGCTCTGACCTCCATAATCATGAAGTGCTTCAAAAAGTTAGTCATGGCCCACATCAACTCTTGCCTCCCCTGCCAACTAACAAAATAAGGCCACATCGGATACCATTTCCCCGCCCTACACTTATCCCTGGAGCATCTGGATAGTAATAGCACCTATATCAGCCTCCTACACCATTGACTCAAGCTCCGCCTTTAGCATCATAATCCTCACCAGACTAATCTCCAAAATCTCAGAGCGAGGTCTCAGCTCCGCCCTCTGCAACTGGATCCTCAGTTTCCAGACCCACAGCCCACAATCAGTCAGAATTGATAAAAGTACCTTCTCCACAATTATCCTCAACACTGGCATCACACAAGATTGCATTCTCAGCCCCCTCCTGCATTCCCTGTACACCCATGACTGTGCAGGCAAATTCTGTATGAATGACATCTACAAGTTTGCTGATGATACCACTTTTGTCGGCCCGATATCAATCAATGATGAGTCAGAATACAGGAAGGAGATAGATTGCTTGCTGTTGTGGTGCAATGATAACAATCTTTCTCTCAATGTCAGCAAAAGAAAAGAACTGATGATTGACTTCAGTAAGAAAGGAGGAGGACATGTCCCTATCTGCATCAATGGAGCTGAGGTGGAGAGGGTTGAAAGCGTGAAGTTCCCAGGGATGATGATATTATTCTGGAATTCCCAATGCATGTGATGATCAAGAAGGCACAACAGGAGGCTTATGAAATCAGCATGTTGATAAGGACCCTCACTAACGTTTTCAAATGCATTATAGAGAACATTGTATGTGGGTGTATGATGGTTTGGTACACAACTGCTCTAACCAGGACTGTAAGGAACTACAGAAGGTTGTGTGCACAGTCCAGATCATCAAGGATACAAACCTCCCATCAATGGACTTAATTTATATCTCTCGTTGCCGTAGAAAGGCTGCCAACATCATCAAAGGCTTCTTCCACCCTGGTAATACACTCCTACTCCCTCTTCCATCTGGCAGAAGATATAGAAGCGTGAGCACACGCACCAACAGGTTCAAGAACAGCTTCTTCCCTGCTGTTATTAGACTACTGAATAGTAATTAAAGGGAAACTAGATAAAATTGAAAGGAACAGGGGCTTACAATGATTGATTATTTTTAGTTGTTTTCAGACTAGAGGACACATTATTCAATCCATGGCATGAGTAATTTCAGACATTGAGTGGCAAGTGTAGCACTCTTGGATGGAACAGGTGACTTTGAAACGAGAGTGTCTGAAGCTCTTTCCTAAGATGTTCACACATCATATTTAGATCTGTTGTAGACCACTGAGTAAAATGGATTACTATGATTAGAGTATATAAAGTAAGAGGAATGGCTGGACGAAAGTGAAATTAGATGGATCTGACCTTTTCTTATGTAGAAACTTCTATTTTGGTGAGGCAGATAACATTGCTGGATTGGTGACATTTCTTGTTGACTCCAGGAATGCTGATAGGTTCATTGATTGTGTTGAGCTGAAATATTTCATTTATGTCGGTGGGGGCATTACGCAGATGAGGAATGTGATGAACTCATGAGGGAGTTGGACAAGAACAATGATGGCAAACTTGACTAGGGTGGTATGTACAAATAATATAATGAATTCAATTCATTGGTGATGTTACATAGCTTTACAATGGAGTATTCAAAACATGTATGTTTTCAATCAACACTGTTCTTCCCTTTACAGAATGGACCGAAATAATGGAGTAAACCACCAACATTCCTGAGCATTTCATTACGAAAGAATTACCTTGCACCACTCTCATACAGAATCTGTTGGTCCTGTTAACTTAATGTTTAGCAGATCACCATCATAAATGATTAAATGATTTAATGAATTGTATGATGTTGCCACTCTCTTCCATAACCAACTGATCAGACATCTGAAGTACACAAGGCAGTTGCAAAGAAAGCAAATCTATGAGACAGGACTGGAGCTACACATGAAGCATATAGAATCATAACTGCTGCAGTCCTCTCTGAGTCGGGAAAAGCAACCTTCGTTTTGTGAAACTTTTTTTTAATTTTGCTTTGTACACTGCACAATTTATTCAAAACGCTTTCTGAATAAAGTTAATGTCTTCTTTCATAACAAGTTGCTGTTGCATTTCATTTGGTGAATTATATGGATTCTCTGGATTTTTATTCTCTGGACTTTTACACTCTGTTTTCTGCAGGTGACAACGTTTAATTAAGTCCTTCAAAAGAGGTTTCTATCTTGACACCAGAACCATTTACATTTATATGGAACATCTTTCATAACAGGCAGGAGGCTGGAAGAACACAGCAAGCCAGGCAGCATCAGGAGGTGAAGAAGTCGACGTTTCATGTGTAACTGTTCTGCAGCACTGGGGGAGACTGTAGGGGGAGCTGCAGATAAGGGGCGGTGGCCAGAGCATGGTGGTGAAGTGGGGATATGTGAAAACAAGTAGAGAGTACAACCTGGTTGGTCAATGGGAGGAGTGGAAGCGGGTTGAGGGGTTTGGAATGGAGTCAGGGGATGGGAAAGAAGGTTATTTGTAATTGGTGAACTCAATTTTTGAGTCCTCCGGGCTGTAGGTTGCCTAGGCAGAAGGTGAGGCAATGTTCCTCCAATTTGCAGTGTGCTTCATTAAGGCATTAGAGGAGGTCAAGGATGGTCGTGTTGGAAAGGGAGTTGGAAGGGATTGTTTGGGGCCCTGGATGGAGGCAAGAGGAGTGGTGTGCTGGCAGGTTTTGCGTCTTTTCTGGTTGCAGGAAATGTTGCCTGGTGGTTCAGGGGCATTGGTGGGGAGAGTGGCGCAAACCAAAGTCTGTCGAAGGGAGCAATCCTTGTGGAAGGCAGAGAAGGGTGGGGTGGGGTGGGGAAGATGTTCTTAGTGGTGGGATTTGGTTGGATTTGGCGGAAGTGTTTAAGGATGATGCCTTGGCTGTGGTAAAGTTTCATGACCACAAGATATCTCAACGGGTGTAACAGCCAATGAAGTATTTTTCAGGAGATATAATCACCAACCTGTATGCAGCAAACTCCATATAACTAGATAATCTGTTCTTGTGATGTTGTGAAGAATAAATATTGGCCTCTCCTCCTCTTATGATTAGATTAGATTCCATACAGTGTGGAAAGAGGTCTTTCAGCCCAACAAGTCCACACCAACCCTCCGAAGAGTAATCCACCCAGACCCATTTCCCTCTGACTAATGTACCTAACACCATGGCCAATCCACTTGACCTGCACATCTTTGGACTGTGGGAGGAAACCAGAGCACCTGGAGGAAACAAACTCAGACACGGGGAGAACATACAAACTCCACGCAGACAGTTGCCTGAGGCTGAAATAAAATCTGGGACCCTGGTGCTGTGAGGCAGCAGTGCTAACCACTAAGTCACCTTGCTGTCCATTAAATAATATCCCAGAATCCACAGATGGCAGCTGTCACAGAAAAGACAAAGTGTATGAGAGTGCAACACACCCTCAATATTACACTAGCCTTTTGTCAGCGGGGCCTAATGTCAGACCGGAAAACACAACTTTGTATTCACTGGACAAGAGTGATTTCAACTAAGTTGTAGCTAGGTCTATCACACAACAAGCTGCTATTTGTGAAAGCTCACTCAAATGATCGTTATGAATAATTGTGCAATTATCTTTAACCATAGAATCCATATGGTGTCCAAGCAGGCTATTCATCCCAATGAGTCCACAACAATCCTCCAAAAATCATTCCACTCCCCCGACACTGTAACCCTGCGTTTCTCACAGCTAATCCGCCTAACCTACACATTCCTGGACACTATATGCAATTTAGCATTGCCAGGCCACCTAAATGGGCGTCTTTGAACTGTAAGTGGCAACCAGAGCACCCACAGCATTCAAAGGAAACCCACACAGACAAGAGGAAATTGTGCAAAATCCATACAGTCAGTTGGGGGTGGAATCGAACCCAGTTCCCCTGGTGTGGTCAGGCAGTAGTGCACTGAGCCACCATGCCATCCTTACTGTTATAGACAAAGAAAAGATGGCAAATTCCACACACACTTTAAAGCATGAAACACACCTTTGAATCATGAAACAGGAATGATAACAAAATGTATATCACTATCATTATATGATGTTTCTAAAGTCCAATTTAATTGTAAATCAGCAGAAATGTAGACTTTTCTCCACAAGGTGTTAATTAATGAGTGCAAAAACATTAAACCTGGATGAAGGAATGAACCTGGTAGCCCCTCAAATCTACTCTTCTGTTCAATTAAACATTAGTAAAACAACAATGAAAACAGATTTAAGTAAAATTCAATTAAAGAATCAAACATTCTGTCCAGGGACTTTTATCTGTGAGACTCCACATAACTCTTGCAAATTGTTATTATAACTAATAGCATGGATGATGCTGCTGTTTTACTTAAGAAAAGATGAGCCAGAATAAATGGATGACTCAATGCAGATTCATGAAAACAAAGAGATGGCACGTCACGGTGGTAGTGATTCTATCTCTAAGCCAGGAGACCCAGATGCAATTCCCCTGGCTCACAGTAGTATCAGAACAGGGCTGGGCCCTTTTGGAGCAGTGGTGGTGGCCCTATCTCTGACCCAGAGGCCAGATTTCAAGTAGCAACTACCCCAGATGTGTGTACTAACGTGGTGGAACTAGTTGATTAAGGAAAGTTGACATCTGGCCCTTGAACATCTTTGCATGAGTTGGAGGAAGAAATATGAAAGAGGAGTCTATGTCTTGTGTTCCTTAGCACAAGCAATTTTTATTCAGAGCTCTATTACCACATAAGTGGGAGTGGCCAGAGACCAACCTGAATTTGACCTTCACAGGGGGTTCAGATGTCCTTTTAAACACCAGCTCAGATCAGGGGTCACTGACATGGAGTTTCCCAGCAAAATACAACAATTTTATAACCTTCACATTACTAATAATTCCATGCAACATTGGTGTCATTGTTAGCCACATATCCCTCATCTATTCACTGTATCCAATAAACACAGAAACAATGATGGACAAGTGTGTGGACATCCCTAATTCCTCTCATAATCTCATGATGTTTAGCAGAGACCTCTGTCATCTGTCCTTGGAATCTTACAATGCTGACAGTTTTATGCCTTCCTAGACATTTGCCATCTGTACTGCATTATTTACCAATAACCAAAATAATTGCTTTTCTCGAAGGACAACAGAAATGGCAGAGGCTGGTACAATTGCACCATTTAAAAGGCATCTGGATGGGTATATGAATAGGAAGGGTTTTGAGGGATGTTGGCCAAGTACTGGTAAACAGGACCAAATTAGTTTAAGATATCTGTACGCATGTCTGAGTTGGACCAAAGGGTTTGTTTCCGTGCCAAATCTCTGTGACTCTGCCAAGTTCTTTACTACTTATAGTATGGCACATTAGGAAACATCAATTTCCACCAACTGCTATAAAGTGTTTAAAATCAACTCTCATGTAAAGTTATTGTGACACAGCTGACAAATTGAGAACAACCCCTCTGTCATTTCAGTGATCAAAGAACAGTCTTTTTTTTATTTCAAAAATATACTTTATTCATAAAATACTTTGATGATCTGTACAACTGGACATGCCATAAATATGTAAACATTCCATTTGTTTGCATACCGAAAACAGAGTAATCATTCCTATTTACAGGTCTGTACAATTACACTTTTAGCTGAGGCGTCAGCAGAGCCCAAATGATTGCGTGGGCCCCCTGTTCTTCGTTAGGCAGGCAGATGTTACATGGTGGTCTTTCCCCACCGCGCCTTGGCGGCAGCTGCCCCAAGCTTCAGCGCGTCCCTCAACACGTAGTCCTGGACCTTGGAATGTGCCAGTCTGCAACACTCAGTCGGTGTCAACTCCTTCAGCTGGAAGATCAGCAGGTTTCAGACCACCCAGAGAGCGTCCTTCACCGAGTTGATGATCCTCCAGGCACACTTGATGTTCGTTTTGGTGTGCATCCCGGGGAACAGGCCGTAGAGCACGGACTCCCACGTCACGGCGCTGCTCGGGACGAACCTCGACAAACACCACTGCATTCCTCTCCAGACTTCCTCTGCATAGGCACATTCCAGAAGGAGGTGTGTGACAGTCTTGTACCCCCCGCAGCCGCTTCGAGGGCAGCGTGCGGTGCGGCTGAGAGTCCGGGCATGCATAAAGGATCTCACAGGCAGAGCCCTTCTCACCACCAGCCAAGCCATGTCTTGATGCTTGTTGGAAAGTTCTGCGATGAGGCATTCTGCCAAATGGCTTTGACAGTCTGCTCAGGGAACCGCTCGATAGGATCCGCCCTCTCCTTTTCCCGAAGGGTCTCAAGGACACTACGTGCTGACCACTTCCTGATGGACTTGTGGTCAAAGGTGTTTTTCTTCATAGACTTCTCCACGAAGGACAGATGATACGGAACGGTCCAACTACTCGGAGCGTTCCGCGGCAGCGAGGCCAGGCCCATCCTTCGCAACACCGAGGACAGGTAGAACCTGAGTACGTAGTGACACTTGGTTTTGCGTACCGGGGATCCATGCACAGCTTGATGCAGCCACACACAAAGGTGGCCATCAGGGTGAGGGTGGCATTGGGTGTATTTTTTCCCCCGTTGCCCAGATCTTTGTACAGCAAGTCCCTTCGGACCCGGTCCATCTTTGACCTCCATATGAACTGGAAGATGGCCCGGGTGACTGCAGCGGCACAGGTTCTGGGAATAGGCCAGACCTGTGCCACGTATAATAGCAATGACAGTGCCTCACACCTGATGACCAGGTTTTTTCCCGCGATGGAGAGCGATCGTAGCGTCCATCTGCCCAGTTTCTGCCTCACTTTGCTGATACGCTCCTCCCAAGACTTGGTGCACGCCCCAGCCCCTCCGAACCAAATACCCAGCACCTTCAGGTGGTCGGTCCTGACAGTGAAGGGGATCGAGGATTGGTCGGCCCAGTTCCCAAAGAGCATGGCCTCGCTCTTGCCTCGGTTTACCTTGGCCCCTGAGGCCCGTTCAAACTGGTCACATATGCACATGAGTCTGTGCACGAACAGCGGATCCGAGCAGAAAACAGCGACGTCATCCATGTACAGGGAGGCCTTAACCTGCAGGACCCCGCTGCTAGGAATAGTCACCCCTCTCAGGCTCGCATCCTTCCGGATGGACTCGGCAAATGGCTCTATGCAGCACACAAACAAGGCAGGAGAGAGAGGGCAGCCCTGCCTGACTCCAGATCTGACTAGGAAGCTATCTGATTCCCACCCATTGATTGAGACTGCACTGACAATGTTGGTGTAGAGCAGTCTGATCCAATTACCGATTCCCTCCCCAAAGCCCATTTTGGAGAGAACATCTCTCATATACCTGTGTGATATCCTGTCAAAGGCTTTCTCCTGGTCCAGGCTGATCAGGCAGGTGTCCAACCCTCTGTCCTGCACGTAGGCAATCGTATCCCTGAGGAGCACGTGACTCTCAGCGATCTTCCTGCCCGGCACAGCACAGGTTTGGTCAGGGTGAATCACCGACCCCAGAGCAGACCTGACCCGGTTGGCGATTACCTTTGACAGAATTTTGTAATCCGCATTCAACAGTGAGATTGGTCTCCAATTTTTGAGTTTCTCCCTCTCCCCCTTCCGCTTGTAGATGAGGGTGATGATGCCTTTCCTCATGGATTCACTCATGGTACCTGCCCGAAGCATACTGACATACACCTCCAGCAGGTCCTGGCCAATCAAGTCCCACAGAGCAGAATAGAGCTCGACCGGTAAGCCGTCGCTTCCGGGAGTTTTATTCTTTTTGAAGGACTCGAGGGCCTTGATCAGCTCATCCAGAGATAGCGGCTGGTCCAGCCTCTCCCGTGTTCTGTCGTCTAAGACCTCCGTGATCAAAGAACAGTCCCTCTGACTTGCAACTGCAGTTTACGATCCCAACTATTTACATACGGTGGCACACTGACTCAGTGGTTGGCATACTGCCTCTCAGTACCAGGAACCCAGGTTCGATTCCAGCCTCGGGTGACTGTCTGTGCGGAGTTTACCCCTTCTGCTCATGTCTGCATGAGTTTCCGCTGAGTGCTCTGGTTTCCTCCCACAATCCAAAGATGTGTAGGTTAGGTGAATTGGCCATGCTAATTTGCCCAGAGTATGCAGGGATGTGTAGGTTAGGTGCATTAGTTAGGGGTAAATGTAGATTTTGGACTTGTTGGGCTGAAGGGCCTGTTTCCTCACTATAGGGATGCTATGATTTCTGCAGTAAGTGGATTTTAAGCTAAGGTTTAATTTTATACAAAGCTTTTCTATTTCCACACTGCATAGTTTCTAGTATTAATTATCCTTTCTTAATAAATACATCTGTTGAAACTCCACTGACGCAGGTGAAATTCTATTATTTTACAACTCTATCAAGCAATTAAATGACACTTGGTTAGATTCCACAAACAACTTGAGGAGAAATACATCTTCATTCTGTATTTTGAAACATGACTTTGTCACTCTTCCATTGAACTTTGGATGGAAGAACTTGTTCGAATTATCGACATCTGCACTTAAGGTTCAATTGGTTAACTCCTGCAGTTGTGACTTCTCTTATTACAACCTTCCTCTGCCCTCCTGCTGTGCCAATATTGTGCAATGGTGTTTTGGAAGCCATGTTTACACCATTACTTTATCTGGATGGAAAGTTATTTACCAGACGTTTTGTCACCATACGAAATAACATCATCAGTAAGCTTCTTGTGAATCAATAGTGTTAGTCACTCGCTTTCCATTTATGTGTTTAGATTTCCTTGGTTTGGTGATGTCATTTCTTGTGTTGATTTCAGTTAATGTGGTGATGTCATTTAATGTGATGATGTCATTTCCTGTGGCAATGTCATTCCCATTCTTTTTCTCAGAGGATGTGTTTGTTGACAGAGAAGGAGACTATGGTCAGCATGGGGAATGGGGTAAGGACATCTGCAAATTGCATGGTGAACACAAGTGGCTTATAAAAAAAAATGCAACTCTGCAATTAACAAATATAACCTGATTGCACTGGGTAAAGTACAATAGAAATGCACTTCAAAGCATAAATGAGACAATAAAAACCACGTTATTTGTTGAGCAATGGTACTGTTGTACCAATGCATCTGAAGTAGTAAGTAGGACATGGATGGTGGCTCGAGAAGTCTGTCCAAAAAACTAGTCAACAACAGTTAAGGATAGCCGATGTTGAACGCCTCCTCTCAACATGCACCAAAGTGGTTGTTCTTCGAATGTACTTCGTCTTATGCTAAGGGTACAATATGAGTCAAAACTCGTAGGGGGTAAAATGCAAAAGATCAGGCTAAAGCAGGGGCTTGGCATGATTTTAGGAGGGCGAGGATCAGGCATGGGAGCATTGAATGCCATAGATATTATGACCTCACAAAACAAGATACAAAAATTGAGCAGCCTGACTGGGGATGCCATTAGGCTCAGAAATTATTGGGACCGAGGGCTAACCAGAAATATGTTGTATAGTTGGTTACGTGATGTAATGCGCAGCAGGTCAGGCAGCATTCAAGGAGCAGCTCTGATCTCCAGCATCTGCAGTCCTCACTTTCTCCTAGTGATGTAATGCTATGGGAACAATTGTATAGAATGGGATGGAAACAATTTCACACATTGCTACAACAGAACAGTTTCAATAATTATATAGTTTGCATGTTCCATGAAATTACTCATCAATTATTAAGGGCAGAATTGGAATGAATAGTTCTGTCAGGGCATAGTGATATTTGGGTGAATTTATTCAGGTTTGCTGAATGAAGATTGTAGATCAAATCCAATATGCAATATGCTACCTGTAACATGAAAGGGTGTAATAATATGATGAGCATTACGAATGAGACCCATAAACAGAACTGGTGTAGCTTTATTATTCACCCTCATCTACTTGGCCCGCAGGTGTGGCTGCCAAAGATGAATGGAAAGTGGATTGTTGAGAGGAATAAACCTCACAAGGAGACTGATTGTCCAGGGGTGGCCATTTGGTACGGCATGTCCATTCCACAGCCCAGTGTTTGTACTGTGCTCCCTTGAACATTCTGCAGGAACATGCACACAGCAGTTAGTTCCATATAATGACACAGTTATTCAGAAAGCAGATCAAAATCAGGCCTGTATTACCAGTACTCGCACCATTTATTTCGATGGTATCCGAAAGGATGCCCCAGTCAGTCATGTTATAAAGATACATGCACTATCTATGATCCCCTGGTAGACAGATCATATCAATTAGGGAAATGTGAAATGGACATACTGTCATTGGGGGCAGGATCTTCCACCTTTTGTGAATATGAATCAGTTGGAGTAATTTCTGCATGAAAACACTTGCATTATTCAGGAACTGGCGACAAGGGGGTGAAATGTACTTCCAATGAAAACCGCCATGTCATATGCGGATGGACAGTTAATGCGACTTGCTGATTCCATGATGACCTTGGTGATCATGATCACTGGTGGGATATATTTAAGGGTTGGTCATTTTAATTTCCTCGTGTCGGTTACAGCTATTGCTGATTTGCGTCTGTATTTGCAATTGTAACATGCGCTGTCAAATATCATCAGGGGTGGGTTGCACAGGATGGGCTGAAGGGCTAAACGTATTGCTGATATTGGACACTTTCATGACCTTGGAGGAGTCCTGTGAACATTCCTATATATGCCTCAGACAGCACAATCAAAACTTGTTTTCTGCACTTGCAAACAGCTTGTGCTGGCTGTTTGTCATAGAATCATAGAGATGTCCAGCATGGAAACAGACCCTTTGGTCCAACTTGTCCATGCCGACCAGCTATCCCAATCAGTTCTAGCCCCACATGCCAGCGCCAGGCCCATATCCCTTCAAACCCTTCCTATTCATATACCCATCCAGATGCCTTTAAAGTGTTGCAAAGCTACTCGCCTCCACCACTTCCTCTGGCAGCTCATTCCATACACGTACAACACTCTGCATGAAAAAGTTGCCCCTTAGGTCTGTTTTATATCTTTCCCCTCTCAGCCTAAACCTATGCCCTCTCGTTCTGGACTCACCCTCCCAGAGAAAAGACTTTGAATATTTACCATATCCGTGCCCTTCATGATTTTATAAACCTCTGCAAGGTCACCCCCAGCCACCAAATCTCCAGGGAAAACAGCCCCAACCTGTTCAGCCTCTCCCTATAGCTCAATCCTCCAATCCTGGCAATATCCTTGCAAATCTTTTCTGAACCCTTTCAAGTTTCACAACGTCTTTCCAATAGAAAGGAGACCAGAATTGCACACAATATTCCAACAGTGGCCTAACCAATGTCCTGTACAGCCGCAACATGACCTCCCAACTCCTGTACTCAATACTCTGACAAAGGGATAAAGGAAACCATACCAAATGCTGGAAATCAGAGTCAAGATTAGAGTAGTGCTGGAAAAGCACAGCAGGTCAGGCAGTATCTGAGAAGCAGAAAATTAACATTTCAGCAAAAGCCCTTCATCAGGAGTTACGCATCATGACATCAAGCACTTTTTCCACCATCTCCGCCTCCAAGCTTACATTTTCAATCAGGACTCCCACCCGTCTTCCGAGGACCTCTTCACCAAACTCCAACACACTCCATCCACTGAACACCCCGTGCTGGCCTATTACCCACCCTCAATCTCATCATTTCCAACTCCTGCCGAGACATTAGCCGCCTCAACCTGTCTACCCCCCCCACTCCAACCTCTCACCCTCACAACGCACAGCCCTCCACTCCCTCTGCTCCAATCCCAACCTCACCATCAAACCAGCAGTCATGGGAGTGCAGTTGTAGTTTGGCACACTGACCTCTACACCGCTGAAGCCAGGCGCCAATCAAAGACACCTCCTCCTATCACCTCCTCGACCATGACTTCACCCCGCATCACCAAACCATCACCTCCCAGACCAGACCACAACCTCATCACCTCAGGAGATCTCCCATCCTCAGCTTCCAACCTCATAGTTCGGGAACCCCATACTGCCCGATTCTACCTCCTTCCCAAGATCCACAAGCTTAACCACGCCAGCCGACCCATTTTCTCAGCATGCTCCTGCCCCACCGAACGCATCTCCACCTACCTTGATACTGTCCTATTCTTCCCAAGTTAGGAACTCCCCACATACATTTGAGACACCACCCACGCTTTCCACCTCCTCCAAGACTTCAGTTTCCCCGGCCCCCAATAACTCATCTTCACCATGGATATCCAATCCCTCTACAACTCCATCCAACATGACCACGGCCTCCAAGCCCTCCACTTCTTGTACTCCCGATATCCCCACAGTACCCGTCCACTGACAATCTTATTCGTTTGGCTGAACTGGTCCTCACCCTTAACAATTTCTCCTTTGAATTCTCACTGAATTTATAGCCAAAGGAGTCCAGTGTCATGGAGATATGTTACAGTCAGCAATCTTAGATTAAAACTTTCATGTTTTATAATGGGATATGCTGGTTTCTGTTCTTTGATATGTAAATACCAAAATTTCTATTAAATTACATTCTCAAAATAGCTCAGCTTTTTAAACAATAGGTGTTAAGTCTGTCTGTGTCCCAATGCTATGTCAGACTGACAAACCCTTTGTATATTTTTACAGAGTTTTACATGGATTCATGCAGTTTTTGAGCAAAATAAAATAAACTTCTGCAAAAACAAATTCACCCCATAAGCTTATATGTGTGTGCATGTGGGAGTGACAGATTGAATGTGCATGTGGGTGTGAGTGCTCATGATAGAGTGTATGTGTATATATGTTTGTGTAAGTTTGGTGAAGTGTGTGTGTGTGTGTATAATGGGCTATGTGTGAGAGCGTGCATATGTTGGTGTGACTGCGGGAGTGTTTGTGTGTGCATGTGAGAGAGAGCTTATATGAGGATGTGTGTGTGTGTATCATGCAGTGGGCTCACCTATAGGGTGACATGAAACCAAGGTCCCGGTTGAGGCCATTCCTATGGACAGAGAACTTTTCTATCAGCTTCTTTTCAGCCGTTCTACGTTGTTGCTTGTCCAGAAGGACGGTCACCCGAAGGTCTGAGGCCGAATGTCCCGGACCTCTGAAGTGTTCCCTGACTGGGAGGAAACACTTCTGCTTTGTGAATGTTGTGCTATGTCCATTCATCTGTTGTCAAAGCGTCTGCTTGGTCTGGCCAATGTACCATGCCTCAGGGCATCCTTGCCAGCAGTGAATCAGATAGGCCAAGTCAGCCAAGCCACATGAGTACTCGCCATGTACGTGGTGGGAGCTGTCCCCACGAGTAATGGTGTTATCCGTGTCGATACTCTAACACGTCTTGCAGCGGTTGCTGTGGCAGGGTTATATGGTGTCGTTGTCCTGAAGGCTGGTCAGTTTGCTACGTGTCATGATCTGTTTAACGTTTGGTGGTTGTTTAAAGCTGAGAAGCGGAGGTGCGTGGAAAGTCTTGACGTAGTGCTCATCCTCATTGGCTAACAGTAAGTCGATGCTTAAGTTAGTCATTTCAGGTTGGTAAGCTGTAACCAGTAAAGTGTGACAGAGATTAGTTATTTACAATCATTATAAATGATTGATGAAGAAAACATTCTTATGGTAACCATCTTAAGGGGTGGTAGAGTGGTTCAGTGGTTAGTACTGATACCTCACAGCACCAGCGATGCCAAATCCAGCCTTTGGTGAATGTCTATGCAGAGTTTGCACATTCCTCTTGTGTCTGCACGGGTTTCCACCCAGTGCTCTGGTATCCTCCTGCAGTCCAAAGATATGCAGATATGGTGGATGTGCCACGCTAAATAGTCTGCAATTTTCAGTGATGTCTAGTGTCAGGTGGATTAGCAATGGTAAATGTAGGGAAGAGTTAGGGTCTGGATTGGGTACTTATTGGAGGGTCAGTGCAAATGTGATGGGCCAAGCAGTCTCTTTTTGCACCATTATTATTATTTTTATGCTATTATTTGCTGATGGCACAAAATTAGGTTGGAAACTAAATTATAAGGAGAAAATAATGTGTTTTCAAAGTTACAGAAGATTAAGTGATTGGGCAACAAAATTTGCAGATGAGTTCCAAAGTATGAATGTTGTCTACTTTGGTGGAAGAATAGAAGAGCAGGTTATGCAGAACTTATGGGTACAATGAGATCTAGATGCCTTCCAACATGATTCACTCAGGTTGGCATGCATGTTGAACAATTAATTTGGTAGGCAAATGATGTGGCCATCTATTGAAAATTAATAAGGTTTTAAAATATATATATAATAAAATAACTTGCAGAGAAATCTTTAATGACATTCAGTTATGAGCTGTGAACTGGTTCATTAAAAAATACACATCCGTTCAAGGAGCTTGGGTAAATAAATCGTGATAGCTTGAAAAGCGTCCACACAACAGAAGAGGAGGGGCTGGAGGTCTTTAAAATGCAAAATGTAGATAAATCTCCGGGACCTGATCAGGTGCATTCCAGGACATTGTGCAAAGTTAAGGATGAGATTGCAGGGCCCATTGCTGAGAAATTTGTATCATCGACAGAAAGGAGCAAGTGTTGGAAGAGTGGAAATTGGATAATCTTGTGCCATTTTTAAAGAAATTCAGCAAGAAATGCAAAGGAACAAAGGACCAAAGAGCCCTGACATCAATGGTGGGTATGTTATTGGAAGGGATTCTGAGAGAGAGGTGTTGCATGCATTTGGAAAGGCAAGGGTTCAGTGTGGAAAGTCATATCTCACGAACTTGACTGAGTTTTTTGAGATTTTCTCAAGAAGAGAGATGACGCCTGAGCAGTAGATGTTTCCTACACATTTTTAAATGCCTTGACAAGGTGCTGCATGGTAGACTGGTTAATAAGGTAAGATCATCTGGGATCAAGGGAGAACTCGCGAATTGGATATAAAATAGGTTTGACAGTTGGAGGTGGAGAGTTGGGTTGGAGGGTTGTTATTTGGACTGGAGGCCTATGATCAGCAGTGTGCCACAAAGATCAGTGCTTGGTTCACTGCCTTTTGTCATTTATCAAAATGATATGGATGATTACACAGGAAACATGGCTAGTAAGTTTGCAGATGACACCAAAGTTGGTGATATACTGGACAATGAAGAAGGTTACCTCAGAGTACAATGAGATCTTTATCAGATGGACCAATGGCCTGAGGAGCAGCAGATGGAGTTTAATTTAGATAAATGTGAGATGTTGCATTTCAAGTAACACTAATCAGGGCAGGACTTACACATTTAATGGAAGGGTCCTGGGGAAGTGTTGCCAAACAGAAAAACCTCAGTACATAGTTCCTTGAAAGTGGAGTGACAGGTAGGCAGAGTGGTGAAGGCAGTGCTGGGTATGTTTGACTTCATTGGTCAGAGCATGGAGCATATGATTTGGGAAGTCACATTGCAGCATACAAGACATTAATGAGGCCAGTTTCAGAATATCACATTCAATTGTGTTTACCCTGTGAAAGGACAGATGTTGTTCAACTGGAAAGCATGAAAAAATGTTTATAAAGATGTTGCCGGGACTGGAGGGTTTGAGTGCCAGGCAGATGCTGAATAAGCTGAACCTTATTTCCCTCGAGTGTTGCAGGCTGAGAGATGACACGATAGAGGTTTGTAATATCACAAGGTGAACCCAGAAGTGAATAGATAAAGTCTTTTTTACCCTGGGGTAGAGAGGAGAAAGTTTTAAAAGGGACTTGAGGGGCAACTATTTCACACAGATGGCTTATGAAACAAGCTCCCAGAGGAAGTGTTAGAACAGGTACAATTACAACATTTAAAATGCATTTGGATTTATTCATGAGTCAGAAGGGTTTTGAGGGATTTGGGTCAAATGCAGGCAAATGGGACCCAGTTAGTTCAGGATATGTGATCTGCATGGCCGAGTTGCAACAAAATGTCTGTTTCCACACAGTATGACTCTAAGACTCCATGACTGTAGTCACAGCTGAGATGGAGGAGCCAAGCTCCCAGATCACAGCAGTGTACTTTTGTCTGGAGCTTCTGATCACAAATGTAAAACTGTCTGTACCTCTCACTCCTACAGCAAGACAGACTGAGGCATCAGGATAAACTGAGATTGGAAGGAAGTGCCTAGAAAGCTTTGTTGTGTAAAAGAAAGAGTTTTTGTATTTTTTGACATCGTGCAAGTTTTTGGTTTGCTTTGGTTTCTTGAATGTTAAGTACTCTTCTATGTGTTGTGTCATTTTTTCCATAGCTTGACATCCCAAGAAATGTTTTATGACATGCGCTTATAACCGATAGGCGTTCATATTTCCGTGTACATGCAGAAATGAAGACATGAATGATTTTAAGTGTCTGAATCAATTTTAAAAAATACATGAAGTTAAGTTGCAGCTTTAATTGAAGTATTCCGTGTTGTTTTGCTCAAAAACTGCATGAAGACATGTAAAACTCTGTTAACTCATGTTTTAGATGAATATTAGTCTAATTGTTATGGCACATACAGGGAACAAGGGGGGGGGGGCGCTAACACCTTCAACATCTCAACATCTTATCTACGCTGACACCAATTGTTACAGTTAACCTGTGAATTTAACTTTTTAAAAAAGTTTTGTGATTTACATATGAAAGAAGTGAAACTATCATGGTCATTCTAACAGATGAGAGACTTAACAAACAATCAAGGTATTTTTCAATGTGTAATTTCAATTACATCACACTGTAAACTTTTGCTATAAATTCTGTGTCTTACAATTGTGTACTTCACAACCACCTGATGAAGGAGCAGCGCTCCGAAAGCTAGTGTTTCCAAGTAAACCTGTTGGACTATAACCTGGTGTTGTGTGATTTTTAACTTTGTACACCCCAGTCCAACACTGGCATCTCCAAATCAGCACTTTTCTTAGTTTCAGTCAGAATGGTGAAGGGTTTCTGATGAGAATTTCCCTCCTAGTTTTTCACTACATTCACATAAAAGGCAATTGAACAGAGAACACCTAACACAATTAAAACTGTACGAGGGTTCTGTGGAGCTTAACACCGCCTCAACTAGTGGGGGTCATCTTCAGTATTGTTACAGGGACTGCCCCCGGACATTCATGTAACACATTATATTGATGATATTTTGATCGGCGGACCAACAGGAACTGTGGTGATGGAAGCTCTAATCACTCTGGTGCAACATATGTGAGACAGAGACTGGGAAGTGAACCCAAAAATGATACAGGGAGCAGCACAATCACTGCAAGTTTTAAGCATTCAGTATTAAAGGCTTGGATGGGGAGGAATTTAACCTGCTCTTCAGAAATAAGGCAGGGCAAGTGACTGAATTGTTTGTGGGTGTGCACTTTGGGATGAGTGACCATAATTGTGGGAAGCTGCTCACAAGTTATGGGAGATTTGGCAAGTGGAAAGGTTTCCAAAGTGAGTTAGTCAGAGTTCAGGGACAGCATTTTCCTGTTAGTGTGAAGGGCAAGGCTGGCAGGAGTAGGGAATACTGGGTGAGTAGAGATTTTGAAACTCTGGTCAAGAAATGGAAGGAGGCATACAGAGGAAACTACAGACCAGTAAGGTTCATGTTGATAGATGGGAAGTTAAGGATAGAATTTCTGTGCATTTGGAAAAGCATGGCCTAATTTGTAATAGTCAGCATGGTTTTGTGTGGGGCAGGACATGTATTACTAACTTGACTGAATTTTTTGAGGAGGTGACAGAAACAATCAATGAGGGTTGAGCAGTGGGTGTTGTCTTCATGGATTTTAATAAGGCTTTCAACAACATCTCTTGTGGTAGGTTCATCCAGAAGATTAAGATGCATGGGATCCATGGTGACCTGGCCACATGGATTCAGAATTGGCTTGTTCATGGAAAGCAGAGGATAGCAGTGGATGGGTGTTTTTCTGGCTGGATGTCCATGACTAGTGGTGTTCCGCATTGACCTGTACTGGGACCTCTGCTGATTGTGATATATATAAATGACTTAGAGATGAAAGAGTAGATGAGTGGGTTAGTAGGTTTGCAGATGATACAAAGATCAGTGGAGTTGTGGATTGTGTAGGAGATTGTCAGAGGATACAGAGGGATATAGATCAGTTGCAGAAATGGATGGAGAAATGGCAGGTGGAGTTTAATCCAGGTAAGTGTGAGCTGCTGCGCTTTGAGAGATCAAAGGTTAAGGAAATGTGTACAGTTAATGGCAGGACCCTGAACAGCATTGGGGTATACAACAATATTGGGGTTCAAGTCCATAGCTCCTTGAAAGTGGCCATGCAAGTAGATAGGGTGGTAGAGATGGTACGTGGCCTGCTTGTCTTTATTGGTCGGGGCATAGAGTGCAAGAGTCAGGATATCATATTGCAGCTTTCTAAGACTTTGGTTTGGCCACACCTAGAGTCGTGCATTCAATTCTGGTCATCACATTGCAGAAAGAATGTAGAGGCATTGGAGAGGGTGCATTGGACATTTACCAGGATGCTTCCTGGGTTAGATGTTATGAGCTGGAAATGTGTTGCTGGAAAAGTGCAGCAGGTCAGGCCGCATCCAGGGAACAGGAGAATCGACGTTTCGGGCATAAGCCCTTCTTCAGGAATGATGAGCTAAAAGGAGAGGCGAGAAAAAGTCAGGTTGTTTTCATTGGAGTGACGGAGGCTGAGGGGAGACTGGGTATAAAGTTAAGAGATGCATTGATAGGTTGATGGTCAGAATCTTTTTGCTGGAGTTGAAATGTCAAACACCAGGGGGCATGCAATTAAAATGACATGGGGAAAGTTCAAAGGAGATTTGAGGGGCATGTTTTATTGCACAGAGTGAATGGTAGGAGTGTGTAATGCGATGCTAAGTGTGGTGGTGGAGGCAGATACGAGAGGGGTGTTTAAGGGACTTTTCAATAAGCAGATGAATAGCAAGGAATGGAAGGATTGGACCAAAAATAGGCAGAAGGGATTAGTTTAATTTGACATCATGTTTGGTACAACTGCATGGGCCGAAGGGCCCCTTTATATGCTGAACTGTTCTATGTTCTATGTTCTAATGCTACTTTCCTGCACTCCCTTTATATTTATTGATATAATTAATCTCCAGGAACATATCAATTGGTTATAAACATGCTCAGTGATTGCTCTCCCACTGCCCGTTGTGGTACAGAAATCCAAAGATGTACCACTCTCCGAGTGAAGAAATTCTTATTTCAAATTTACATGGCCCATCCCTTATCCTGAGATTACAGCTCCTTGTTTTAATCTCGCCAGCCAAGGGACATATAATATCTCCATCCACGCTTTCATGCCTCACTAGAATTTTATTAGTTTCATTGAGGTCACTCAGTATTCTCCAAAACTCGAGGGAATACAGACCAGGTCTTGTCAATCTCTCCTATTCAGACATTCTTGCCATTCCAGCAACTAATCTGGTGAACCTCTACTGCACTCAGTCTTTGTACATCCCTCTTTATAACAGGCTAAAACTGTACACAATACTGAAAAAATGAGAACTCACCAAGACTATAATAAGATACCTTTATTCCTCTTTTCTTGCAATGAAGCTCAACTTACAATTAGCCTTCCTTAATCACTTACTGCACTTGCATGCTAACCTTCAGGTCCCTTTGGACACTCTCAATTCCAAACTCGCATAATTTAAGAATTATTCCACTTTTCTGCGTGGCCAGATGGGCTGCTCAAAATGATGAATTTATGACAGATTTACAAAGATTGCATAGTAACTACGGCATGCTGGGAAACTAAGACAAGCCTTGAACAAAGTGACTGTGCTAATAAACATGCCACACAATCTAGACAGTCTGCAGCCACCAACAGAGAATTTGCAACCAACCTGGTGGCTGCAAACCCTGCAATACACACCCAAGTTTGTGTTTGAATGTAGTCAATGGAATGTCATCCTCAGCACGATCGAAAACATGGAGGTGTGGACCAGACACGGCACACCTCACACATGTATTTGGAGGAGGCTATGTGCCTCTCGCACCTTCAGGAATGGAGGCTGAAGGTCCACTTTGCCATCAACACACCGACGCCTAGTTATGGTCTGATTGATCAGGGTGATTGAGCCTGATGGATCCATTGGTGAATGGTGAAGACCCTCCAGAAAAAGCACAAAGACTTTGGAGTATAAGAATTGCCACAACACCAAGTTTGGTACGGTAACTCGAGACCAACTACCGAGAAGAGAAGATACCCCTGAAATCATTAGGAAGAGACCAGACAACATCACCATGTGAAACACAGCCAAGTTCTAATGTGGTGGTTTCTGATCATTCAGAGTTAGCTGAAAGCACATGATCTCATTTGGAGTGTAAATTGTTCATTTATAGTGTATTTTGTTGTGATGGTCTGAATTGTGTCAAATAAATGAATATTATTGTTTATCATTGTTAAGAGCTGAAAATGTGTTGCTGGAACAGCGCGGCAGGTCAGACAGCATACAGGGAACAGGCATAAGCCCTTCTTCAGGAATCCAGGGAACAGGAGAATCGACGTTTCGGGCATAAGCCCTCTCTCCAGCATCTGCAGACCTCACTTTATCATTGTTAAGAGTCAACTCACAGTTCTTTTGCAAGATATAACAGTTAAAACACTGTGTGGCAGACAACAAATTGGCACCCCAGATGGGACCTTGATAACAAGTGACCTTGTTGCTCTGAGATCGAAGCCCGTGGAACCTAATATTGATTGAGATTTTGCCTAACGCAGTTGTTAAGAGGACAGGTGTCCCACATGAAAGCCACGAATTCAAGTAAATCAAAGGGAATAGGGAGGTCAAAACTGAGCCATTCTTTAAGGGATTTACTCCTGATTCAGCAAACAACTGTTTTCTTTGTGTTATGGGATAGGTAAGGTAAAATACTGAAAGTTGATCGAGACCCAGTGGGGTTAGGATTGGAACATAGTGAAAGCCATATCCTCAGACTGATCCACCACTGATATCCTGTAGTTTAACTGAAAAATGGCAGAGAAATGTGTCAGATTAGAGGAATGTCCCATATGGGAAACAAAACTGAGGCAGAACATCAGTAAGAAAAAGTGGCCCATATGGCCAGAACTTTGGTCCATTGATGAAAAGGGACCAGGCTCCCTCGGGCAGAAAGATTGGGAGGATTTTAGGAGAACTCAACGAAAGTGGGTTTCCAAACTAGAGAAGGTCACTGTGATAATGTGCTGTTTCGGAGAGTTATGAGGAACAGAGCAGGAGTTAAAAACCATCAGTAAGGAACTAGAGGATGCAAAAAGAGATCATACAGTTAAAGTTGAATAAAGGATAAAGGCCAAAAGGTGTTTACTCCTAATCCAGCAAACGGCTCTTTTGTGTGTGTGTGTGTGAGACAGATAAAGTAAAAACTGAAAGTCAGTCAAGGCCTGGTGGGATTGGAACTGGAACATAGTGAATGCTGTATTCTCATTCTAATCCACCCCCGAGAAGAATTTAAGAATTCTTCCACTTTTCAGTTTATTCTACTAACATCACACTAGTTCACATTATATTCCATTATCCATATTCTGGACCACTCACTAAACGTGTTCAAATCCAAGGAAGCTCCACTGTCTCATACTCAAAATTTACATCCCCACCCAGGTTCATATTTAGAATGCCTGCAGTGTGGAAACAGGCCCTTCAGCCTAACAAGTCCACACCAATCCCCTTGAAGAGCGATCCACTCAGACCCATCAGAAAATTTGAAAATGCGACAATTTGAAGTAATCAAATTACTTACACAGATCACAAACAACTTTAAAACCAGGGCTAATCCCTGAGATTCCTGATAGTAACGTGCTGCTATACTGTAAATGATGTATCTGTTCCAACTCTCTGCTTTGTGCGTTTATTAATGAATACTCAATCCATAACAGCATAATATATTTCCTCCAACCCAAATATCTTCTAATTTATGTACGAACCTACTTGTATGGGATTTTATCAAAAGGTCTACAGAAAATCCAAACACATGATTTTTTTGTGATCCATCCATCTTAGAAGATTTTCACAGTGATTAATCTCTAACTTCCTTCAAACAGTTATCCTTGGTCCTGATTGTGACTCACAGCTTGAGCAAGAAGATAAGTTAGACAATGAAGCAACAAGTTTTGAAATTAATGAGAGGCATTTTCAAAATTGGATTTGAGATCCTGTTGTCCAGATAATTTCTGAGGGTTTCAACACAGTCTGCAAGATGTGGAGCTGGAGTACTCTTTCAAGAAGCAAGTAATAGCCATGACTGGGTTTGCAGTTCACTGAGAATATATCGCACGCGGGTGCAGTTTGGGCTGATGCTGGGACTGATAGGTGTGCCCGAGCCATCACTTGGTGTCTGATCTTTCCTTTAGCATAGGCAGCTGCCAAGAGAAAGGAAATTCTCTTTCCAGTGTCTGGCAGAAGAAAGCCATTCAAGAAACAAAATAATGATTGAGGTCAATGGCAGAGACATAAAGCACAATGTCAAGACAGTCTGTTTGAGTAAACAGAACAAGTTTATGTCCACACAGGAAGTACGAGAATTCTAGTCAGTTCACGCTAAGCTCTCTGCTCTCATTGTCCCTGTGTTACAGGTTTGCATATCTTTTACACTGTTACTCAGCCCAGTTTGGCTGCAAATCTCTTACAGCATTCAGCTACACAGCTTACCATGACTGAAAACGCAGCACCCAAACCCATATCCACAGATCACATGCACATACACAATCAGATTGTGTTCTCCTAACTACTGGCTATAATGGATTCTAGCAGCAGTGAGTCATGATCCACTGGGATTGTTTCTACCAAGCTCATGCTAGCGACAGCCTTGAAAATGTAACCATTTCTGTTAACTCAATCAAAGAAGCAGTGACGCAATGCTTTCTTAGCACAAAATTTAAGACTATCTTTTGATGCTTGTGTTCTCAATTTGTCTTGGTCTGCCCCAATTCAGTTTAAATGTTGGTACTTGGAATAGCTACCCAAGTTAACAAATGCTTATCTAACTCAGCCCTCAGTCTTCCACCACTTCTCTGTTGACCAGGGTAAAGTGAGGACACCATTGACCACCCCATGCTGGCCTGTTACCCACCCTTGACCTCTTCATTTCTGACTGCCATCATGACATAGACTGCCTCAACCTGTCCGCCCCCCCTACCTCCCACCCTCACAACGTGCAGCCCTCTACTCCTTCCCCTCCGACCCCAACATCACCATCAACCAGCAGACAAAGGGAGCGCTGTGGTAGTTTGGCTCACCGACATGTACACCACTGAAGCCAGGCCCCAACTCACAGACACCTCCTCCCCCTACTGCCCCCTCGACCACGACCTCACCTCCCATCACCAAACATCATCTCCTAGACCATCCATTACCCCATCTCCTCAGGGGATCTCCCATCCACAGCCTCCAACCTCATCGTCCGCAAACCCTGCACCTCCCGTTTCTACCTCCTACCCAAGATTCACAAACCTGACTTCCTCTTTTGAACCATTGTCTCAGCCTGTCCTGTCCCACTGAACTGATTCTGTGTACCTTGACATTGTCCTGTCCCCTTTAGTCCAGGAACTCCCCACCTACATTCGGGACATTACCCACTTCCTTCACCTCCTCCAAGACTTTCACTTCTCCAGCCCCCTTTGCTTTATCTTCACCATGAACATCCAGTCCCTGTATGCATCTATCCACCATGACAAAGGCCTCTAAGTCCTCCATTTCTTTCTCTCACGCCATCCCAACCAGTACCCTTCCACTAACATCCTTATCCGCCTGGCTGAACTGGTCCTCACTCTTCACAACTTCTCCTTCCAATCCTTCGACTTCCTCCAAACCAAAGAGGTAGCCATGGACACCCGCATGAGCCCAGCTATGCCAGTCTCTTTGTCGGGTACATGGAACACTCCATTTTCTGCAGCTACACTGGCACTATGCCCCGCCCTTTCCTCCACTACATCGATGACTGTATCGGCGCTACCTCATGCTTCCATGAGGAGGTTGATCAGTTAATCAACTTCACTAACACCTTTCACCCTGACCTCAAAGTCACCTGGACCATCTCAGCCACCTCCCTCCCCTTCCTGGACACCTCTGTCTCCATCACCAGTGACTGAATAATCACAAACGTCCACTGCAAACACACCAACTCTTACAGCTACCTGGACTACACCTCCTCCCACCCTGCCTCCTGTGACAACACTGTCCCTTATTCCAAACTCTTCCACCTCCACTGCATCTGTTACCAGAATGGCCAATTCCATCATAGAAAATTCCAGATGGCCTCCTTCTTCAGTGACAGCAATCTCCCCTCCCATGTGGTCATGATGCCCACCAGCACAATTCCTCCATTTCCGCCCCCCACCCCTTGAATCCCACCTATTCCAACATAGCAAGGTTCGAACCCCAGGTCCTCAACTTCCACTCCATCAACCTCCGTATACATTGCATCATCTTCTGCCACCTACAAACAGAGCCCACCACGAGGGATATATTTCCACCCCACCCCATCAGCAATTTGGAGAGACCATTCCCTCCGCAACTCCCTTGTCAGATCCACACCCCCACCAGTCCATGCCACACTCCCGGCACCTTTCCTTGCCACCACAAGAAGTGCAAAAACTGCACCCACACTTGCCCCCCCTCCCTCCCCCACCCCCACCCCTCACCTCTGTCCAAGGCCCCAAAGGATCCTTCCACATCCAACAGAAATGTACCTGTCCAGACATCAATGTCATCTACTGTATCCATGGTACCCGATGTGGTCTCCTCCACATTGGGGAGACAGGATGCCGACTTGTGGATCATTTCCGAGAACATCTCTGGGACACATGCACGAACTATCCTCACTGCCCTGTGGCTGAACACTTCAACTCCCCCTCCCAGTCCACCAAGGACATGCAGGTCCTGGGCTTCCTCCATCGCCAAACCCTAACCATCCGACACCTGGAGGAAGAACGCCTCATCTTCCACCTTAGGATTCTGGAACCACATGGACTTAATATGGATTTCACCACTTTCCTCATTTCCCCTCCCCCTACCTCATCCCAGTCCCTAGGCTCCAACTCTGCACCGCCCTCTTGTCCTGTCCATCGTCTTTCCCATCTATCCGCTCCACCCTCCTCTCCGACGTATCACCTTTGCCCCCACCTTCATCTACCTATTGCATTCTCAGCTACCTTCCCCCCAGCCCCAAACTCCTCCCATTTTTCTCTCAACCCCCTAGCCCACAACCCTCATTCCTGATGGCAGGCTTGTGCCCAAAACATTGATTCTCCTCTCCTCGAATGCTGACTGATCTGCTGTGTTTTTCCAGCACCACACTCTCTTCTCTGGTGACCAACCAAGTAGTCAGAGAGGCCCAGGACCTTGAAGGATGTGTAAAACTTCCCCTGCTGTCCATTCACCTTCCAACAACTTCCTTTGTTCCTAAACTAGATTCCAGCACAATACTTGTTTCTGCACTTAGATCAGGCAGAGTATCCTACTGTAAGCCCAGCCAATCAAAGTTGCATTGCTACTTAAACATGCAGGATAATGGAAGTTCAGGGGTGCGTGCCAGCATTCATTTCTCAGCTCTGAAAGATTTTTTTCCTCGGAATATTGTCTAGCACCTTTCTGAATTCTCCAATTCCTTCTCCATATGATGGCGCTCTCACACATAGGTCCTTTAGGTGTTCCAAATCTTCCCTTACTAGGGCCTCCTCATATTCCTCCAAATTCATTTTTACCTTGTCTGACATATTTAGGTTCACTATTCTCCAAGACTGAACATTGATTATTCAGGCTCTTTGATATCAACATGTATTGTACTTAAGGAGTGAAAATGAAATGCAGCCTTTGTATATCACAGATTAGTTCTCATATTTAAGCTTTTTATAGTTGGTTTATAGTTGGTTACCATGCAATATTCTCTCTGGCCCTGTAACTGCACACACTCTTGTCATGCCCTTGGATGCACAGGCATCTTTGAACACTGTATGTTGAGCCGAGAGTAGGGCTGTGTGTTGCTTATCCAGTTGGCTACCTTCCTTCCTTTATCTGCATCAGATTCTGGTAGATATGTTGTTTTGCCCAGCTATCACCTGTAGGGCAAACATTTACTTCCATCTGCTTACTGTTCATATTCTGTTGCTTATTGATCAACAACTTAATAATTTTGGCATGGCCTTTGAAGACCATTATTCCTGTAAACAGTTGTTCTACTGTCTTTCATCCCATCTGGTCCTTTTCTTTGACCGCCCAGATTTTCTGTCTAATCAGGCTCGGATTATCTCCTGGAGGTTTTCTTGCTTGAAGCATTTGTATGTCCTGAGCATTTACAATTGCTGTCCCAATATTTGCTGATTAATAAGAAAATAGGACCATAAGAAAGAGAAACAGGGGTAAGCTGTTTGTCTGCTCCACCATTCAGTGGGATCATTGCTTATTCCCCACGTCCACATTCCTGTCTTTTATCCATAACCCTTAATTTGCACTTCGAATGTAAGCATGGAGCTTCCTATGCCTCCAGACTTTCTGACATCAGCAAACACCTTTAAAAATAGTTTCAACATTACCCCATGTCCAGGTATGGGGGCATCATATCTCAGGAAACCCTAAGTCATTGAAGTTCACTATAACCAGGAATATTTTGTGGTCTGTATTATCATAGAGTAGAATACACTTGTCCCTTAACACCACCTATTTGTAAGAGTCTACATTAGAGTGGTGCTGGAAAAGCACAACAGGTCAGGCAGCATCCGAGGAACAGGAAAATCGACGTTTCGGGTGAAAACCGTTCATCAGACCTTCATCACCACCTATTTGTAAGCCTATCAGCATGGTCAAAACAACCGAATGGTTCAGCTCTGGTGATTATTGGTGCAGTAGCACTCACTGAAGTGGCTGTTTTAGTCTTGTTCGTCAGAAGGGGATTAATAGAAACTACAATCACACACCTGGCAACATTGTTTCATGATATATCCTCCCTCCACCTGGCCTAATACCTGTGCATTTTCTTTTGGACCTTAACATACTTGTAACTTTAGTCATTCTACATAATCCACATAGTTTTGGACTCTAACTTACCAAATATGATTATACATGTACCAGGTAAAAACAATGACTGCAGATGCTGGAAACCAGATTCTGGATTAGTGGTGCTTGAAGAGCACAGCACTTCAGGCAGCATCCAAAGAGCTTCGAAATCGACGTTTCAGGCAAAAGCCATTATACATGTATCATCCTTTCTCCCATCTGTCACATTTGTAGCTATTTGACACAGCAAAAGCCTTGGTAGAATCACTGTTCTGAACACATCTACCTAACAGGTAAAGTGGTCCACAATAACAAAACAGTATCTTTACCTCTCAACATGGAAGGAGCAGGCCATGTAAAAGCTTTCTTAATGGTTTCACCCTGTTCCTTTGAGCTGGGTGGATGGTGTATTTCAATGTTGATTATCTTCCCCGGGGGCACATTGCCTGCAGGGTATATGTTGTTGGGAACTTTTAGCCACCGAGGATATGAGTGCCAGACACCATCAGTCTTCATGTAAGCTACTTATCATGACATTGCCCTCATGGTCACCAATGATGGAATCCTGTCAGCATTTTCCTCATGCATTTTGGGTAGCACTTTGCTGTCGTGGTTCTGCTATTGCTGCAAAATTGGGTGTAAAATTTGGGCAGTAGTTAAAGAGTCCAATAAACTTTATCATCACCCTTAAGTCAGTTGGGTGTGATGGAATACTTCCCATTTGCCTGCATGAGTGTAGTTCCAGCAAGACTCAGGAAGCATCACATCATTGAGGACAAAGCAGCTTATTGATTGGCATCACATCCACAAATATTTATTCCCTCAATCAGCAACTTAGTAGCAGTAATGTGTGCAATCTACAAGACACACTGAAGAAATTCACCAAGGTTCCCCCTCCAAAACCTTTGCACACCATGACCACTACCACCTAGAAGAACAAGCGTAGTGGGTACATGGGAAGGCCACCACATGAAAGACCCCTCCAAGTCTCTCACCATCCAGACTTGGAAATATATCTTCATTCCCTTATGTCATTGGGTCAAAATCCTGAAACTGCTTCCTTAAGACTAGGAATGGGGAACAAATAGGGGTCTAGCCAATAATGGGCAAACGTGAGAACTGCAGGTGCTGGAATCCAGAGTTTAAATTAGAGTGGTGCTGGAAAAGCACATCAAGTCAGGCAGCATCCAAGGAGCAGAAAAATCAATGTTTCGGGCAAACGCCCTTCATCAGGAATGGAGGCAGGGAGCCTGCAGGGTGGAGAGATAAATGGGGGGTGGGGGGTATGGGGGCTGGGGAGAAAGTAGCAAAGAGTATAACAGGTGAATGGGGGTGAGGATGGAGGTGATAGGTCAGAGAGAAGGGTGGAGTGGTTAGGTGGGAAAGGAGATTGGTAGGTAGGACTGGTCATGAGGACAGTGCTGAACTGGAAGGTTGGAACTGGGGTAAGGTGGGGGGACGGGAAATGAGGAAACTGGTGAAGTCCACATTGATGTCCTGGGGTTGAAGTGTCCCGAGGCAGAAGATGAGGCTTTCTTCCTCCAGGTGACGGGTGGTGAGGGCGCGGCGGTGGAGGAGGCCCAGGACCTGCATGTCCTCAGAAGATTGGGAGGGGGAGCTGAAACATTGGGCCACAGGGCGGTGGGGTTGATTGGTGCGGGTATCCTGGAAATGTTCCCTAAAGTGCTCTGCGAGGAGGCGTCCAGTCTCCCCAATGAAGTGGAGACTGTATCGGGAGCAACGGATACAATAAATGACATTGGTGGATGTGCAGGTAAAACTTTGGTGGATGTGAAAGGCTCCTATGGGGCTGCAAGCGGGCATCAGAGCCGCCCCGCATTTGCCACGGGACTATGCCTACATCAGGAAACGATAAGAATTCATTTTTGTGTTTTAAACAGCAGTCGCAGCTTTAAACCCACAAAAACTCAGCAGCTGCCGGTCTGCCCACGTGACTGGGAGATAGGAGACAGAGGACAGATAGAATCCACCACTAGACCAACATTACCCATGACTCATGGGCCAAAACTCCAGGATTAATTAAATATGGAAACCCATCTCCTAATCACATCAAGAGATTGACTGAAACACACACATACCCATCGATACGGAGCCATTCTGACACAAAGGACAGGCATCTACCAGACAGGTACGGACAGACCAATACACCAACACCCTGAGGGAACAAAGGGGGGTGCTAGCCCCTGCCCTCACAGAGAGAGACAAGCAGATAATACCCAGACCCGTTTTACATAAACCAATTAGCACCCTATTGTGCGTGCCCTGCAACTCTCCTGGGACGGCAGGAAACAGCCTATTCGCACCTACTCCAGTGATGATGGGGAACTATCATCCCATTCATCCTCAAATCCCACACATCCTGACAACTAAAAGTATATAATATGAAGCTGCATGCAGGAACGGCAGAGCAGCTGAGATTCGGACCTCGGTTGACCTCCACCGGCGTTACTGCAGTAATAAACTTTACCGATTGTTGAACCGCACTCTGGGCTCGGACTGATATCATTTCATCCGCGCTAACAGGGCCTTGGATGGAGGTGAGGGAGGAGGTGTGGGCGCAGATTTTGCAATTCCTGCGGTGGCAGAGGAAGGTGCCAGGATGGGAGGGTGGGTTGTTGGGGGGACGTGGACCTGATCAGGTAGTCACAGAGGGAACGGTCTTCGCGCTAACAATTGGGGGCTTCGTCCTGATTAACGACGGCTGCTGGATCCCTGCGACGGCACTGGGTGAGTATCTTTACTCTTTTACTTCTCGTGTAAATGTCTCCCAGTGCCCCGCAAGGGACTTCACTGCCGGCCGTTATCTGAACCTGTGAACAGAGTGAGTCCGGCAGTCGTGTAACGGAAGAGTACTCTTTAAAAGTGTGTGTGTGTGTGTGTGAGTAATCCTTCGCGGGAGGGCGATTGGGGTCGCGGAACACTAGTAAAAGTGTGCGTGATTATTATTATTGTCGTTTATTGTCAATGTGCTACTGTGACTGACGGACTATCCTTGGACTGACGACTTTAGGTACGAGACCCTGACAGATTGACCCCCCCTGTTTAAAAACCGACCAAACAAGCCTTCCTTGTTGATCTCTGCAGTGGGAGTTAGGGGACCCCATTGTACGTTGAGCCTAGTTTTAGCGCCTTCCTTGCGTACGCGGTAGAGGCTGGGAGGTCTACGTGCGCTACAAGAAGGGAAGTCCTCCAAACCAGCCCGAGACGCGGGGCCTTTGGGCCAACCGATGGTTATACGCTCTGCCCATTGACCTCGCGGTTCCGAGGTATTGGCCTCTGTAGGATCAGACGCGGTTAGGTCTGACTTCACGCCCCCCCCTTGCACTCGGGCCCCTGGTTCACGCCCAGTGTTTGTGGGGTACACACGGCCGCTGAACGTCAGGCGGTGAGAGAGAGACTCACGGAAACCCGGGGTTGCGCGCTCGGGAATCAACACGCACCCCGTCTGTAACTATCCCCCTCCCTGCCCAGGTTGACCCGTGGGGCTAGGGTTCGACTTACAGGGAGTGGGCTCCCCGACTGGGAGAGCTAGTGCCAGCAACATTCCTTAGCACGCCTGCTAGCTTTACTTTAAAGTAGCTTCTGTTAAGTTACACCCGCTGCGCCCCTACCATGGGTGGGGGTGCGGCCGAAGACCTAGATTGGGGGCCAGAGGGTTCCCTTACCCATTTTATAGCCGACAAGAATAAGAAGCTTATTAAGGCTATGCTTCATTTCAATCCTGATGAGTGCAAGCCAAAAAGCTTCAACCTCATATCTCTTTTTAGACATGTTTTAAGTTCAGTACTACCAAACAATTATTTTTACAAGATGGTTACATTTTGGGGCTGTCAGTAAATTTGGGTAACATGGAGGCAGATTTGAATTTCACCGACAGCAAACTGGATTGTTAAGATTAAAGGTGTCCCTTAGTTGTTTTCGTGGGAAGGTATTCACACTTGTAAACAATGGTAGATTGTGTTAAAAGTGAATAGACTGTTAGTCTCCAAGTCTCAGGTATTGAGAATGCCAGACTATAATTTTTTTTTGCTTTAAATTAGTTACTTGAGTCCAATAGTTGGAAACTAAAGGTTAGCTAATGAACATTTCTATCTGGCTGGATACAAAAAGACATCTCAGAAGTTCACAAGTTAATCTGCCAGAATCGAAGAGGAAGCCAAATAGCAAAGTTAACAAGAACAAATTTCTATGTTTACCTTGCGGGAATGCAGATGGAACCTCATGCTCAAATTGGAAAGGCAATTTTTTAAGGATTTAAAATGAGGCTGCAAGATTTGCTTAACTTGAGCTGGGGAGATAATGTCCAGGAAGCTGCTGAAAAGGAAGACTATTAGCAAAAATATGACAGAACAATTAGAATTTGAGCATGAATTCCACATTGATTAGACCCAAATACTCCATACAATGAAGGTGATGATTTAATTGGATTGTTTAAGATAATTAAAAGAGTTGAAAGGGCAGACAGAGAGAAACGATTTCCTCTGGCAGGAGAATCAAGAGCAAGACTGTGTAAAATTAAAGCCAGACAGCAAAAGGATAATGTCAGGAAGCATTTCTTCACACAAAGAGTAGAAGAAACCCTAACCTTTCACTTTGTAAAAAGCCTTGGACCCTGCAAGTCAATTCAAAATGTTTAGACTCAGACCAGGGCACGCACTTCACCGGACGCGCAATGAAACTGGCCTGCCCCTCCTAGGCAATAGACAGCGCTTCCACGTCCCGTTCCATCCCCAGAGCTCCGGGATGGTCGAGTGCATGAACTGGACCCTCAAAGCTGCGATCGCACAGGCGATCGCCGAAACAGGGCAGGGCTGGGTGGATGTTCTGCCCTGCATACTGATGTGCTTAAGGGCCATCCCGGGCCGCTCCACTGGCCTCACTCCCTTCGAGCTCATGACGGGGAGGGCCATGCGACTACCAGAGAACGTCATGGTCGGGGGGGGAAGACATGGCTCCCCTGAGGGACAGGGTGACGTGCTATATCAGGCAGCTGGACACGCAGCTGCGGGCCCTTAGACAAACTGCGCGCGACCAGCAGGACATTAGGGACCAGGCAAAACTACAGCCGCATCTGCCCGCCCAACCCCTTCCCGGCGTTGGGGACAAAGTCCTGGTCAGGGCCGCCCCCGAACGGCCCGGCTTCACCCCCGGTGGCTGGGACCACACGAAATCATCCTCACCAGCGACACGTGCGCCTGTGTCGACATGAAGGGAAAGGGCAGATGGAAACACTGGTCCCAGCTTAAGCCCTACCCTAAAGCCCTGACCAGACAGACACTGCCCCCCCCCCCCCCCCCCCCCTTTGACTTGACTCTAACCGCCCCTCTTTCTCCTTACAGTGCAACGGGTGGACCGGTTCCAGGGAAGCCTGCTCCTACACACACTAACCCTACACCCTTGGTAAGGGTGCCTCTCTCCCTTTCTTCCCACAGATCATGCTTCACCGGTGCACCGCTCTCCTCCCTGCTCTCCTCTTCGCCCTACGACTAGTGCCTTCCTTCCCCGAAATATATGACAACTTCTACCGCCACGTTGTTGCCTTCAACGCGTCCGACGCCATCTGTATTCCTGCAAGGGACAAGCCCGATGTGATCGACGCGTTCTACAACGCCTGGCTGGAAGTTCTCCCGGGCGTACAGACACTCTGTTTATTCTGCACGTCGGAGCGCGACCCGCGGCCGACCTGCCTCCGGCGTGCTGAGGCGATGGACTTGGGGGGTTGCATGTTCGGGACAATGTGTGCCATGCCAGAGGACCTCTCCTGTGCCCCGGCCTTTGATGCCTTTACTGTACGGGATCTGTCTGTTTGCGGATATTACGAGCCTACTAATGCCGCGGTAGTCTCTTTGTATTTGTGCTTTCCACCCGCCCCGACCACACCACCCCCGACCATGACTCCCGAGATATTGCCGTGCCCCTCTCTGGCACCGGGGCCTGCGGGGGGACTGGTATTGTGGGATGAGGGAGAGGCCCTTTATGGCAGCGTCCGACATGAGGTCGTGCCTGTGCTGGTCAATATATTGGGCATCCGGGTACCGGACTATTGCACAGCACAGGTACGCAACCTATACGCCATGATGGGGAAGGAGGTTATAGAGAGGGCCATAGACGCCATGGGGGCAACCCACTACCGAAATGACATACATAACACGCACACACAACGACACAGACGGGACATAGTCAACGATGCTCTCACAGGACTCAACACGGGAACATCCATAGTAAACTCCCTAGACATCCAGGGCCTTAACGAAAAGGTCGAGCAACTAAAAGGGGTAATGAGAGACCTGCTACAGAGGTCTCTCACAAATCAGGCAGACCAGGTACGCCTGGGGAAATAGGGAGCATACACCCAGCTCGACGGCATTGCAGTCCTGGAGACACACGCCCACACCATTAACCGCCTTATAGACCGGGCCATGCGTATGGCCTGTGGATGGTAGCCCAGATCCGGCATAATCTTGACCAGGTCCAAAGGGGGGAGGTGCCCGACTGGATCAACAGTGCCAAACTGGCCTCACTCGCAGGGCGCTCCGGGCCGCTTGACAACCGGACTCTGAAGGATATGACCAGAGTATACCCAGTGATGCCCGACTTTGAGGTCAGTGAGGCGACAGGAGTCGGGATTGTCCTCCTGATCCCCGTGGTCACCCCAGAGACGGGGCCATTTCCCCTGTTTCACATTGAGAACATCGGAGTCATACGGGAAAACGCTTCCCTCAAATATCGATTAGCTCACCACACAGCCATATCGCAAAACGGCGCTGTGTACGGGGTGCCGCTTACAGGCTGCAAGCAGCGGGGGGGCAATTACCATCTGCCCTCACCCCTTACGAAGGACTGAAACAACGGACTGCGGGTTCAACCGGACACAGGGCTGCACCCTTGAAATCGAACCCACGGGCCCCCACTTCACTAGGGTGGGGTATGGTGGTGGGGGGGGGGGGACACGATATTGTGTCTCCACTCTTGAAACCTCATTTTGGTATAATGGACTGCAGTGCTCGATTCCCCAGCACGAGTTCTGCTTCGCCCCCAGGCGCCCAGTCACGGTTGGGCAAGCTCACATCTCAGAGGTCTGACGACGGAACCACGGGTCCATACAAACTACTGATAAATTCAGTGACACCCTCAGGAAATATCAGGAGCCTGAACAAGCCCCCATCCCACATTTGGCAGAGGTCTTACGGGAGCTTAGGACCCGGGTAGGACACTCAGTGAAATTGTATCACCAGTTGCAGTCGCATGTAAAGGACCTAGAGGAGGACACAAACACAGCTCTGCAGTCCCAGGGTGGGCACAGAGGGTGTGGGATTGGGGCCTGAACGTGAACATCCATCCCTGGATCCGAATCATCTCGCAAACCATTGTAGGCATACAGTTACTGCTGGCTCTGGCCTGGCTCCTGCTGGCGTGTCATTCATGCCGCCAGCACAAATAACGGAAGGCCAGGAAGACCATGCTCCACGCCATCGACTCCTGGCGGGCGATCAGGCACCGTGAGCTCACTAGGCTCGAGTTAATGTGACCTTCTCCCGGGACTATCCAAAGGCCCCATGACTGCAGCATGACGGCCGGCGGAATGTACCGGGCGAGGAGCCGACCTTTAAAATATCGGCATCGGGGGTGTGGACGTGTCCAACCCCTTGCCGAAAGGGGGGACTGCAAGCGGGCATCAGAGCCGCCCCGCATTTGCCACGGGACAATGCCTACATCAGGAAACGATAAGAATTCATTTTTGTGTTTTAAACAGCAGTCGCAGCTTTAAACCTACAAAAACTCAGCAGCTGCCGGTCTGCCCACGTGACTGGGAGATAGGAGACAGAGGACAGATAGAATCCACACTAGACCAACATTACCTTTGACTCATGGGCCAAAACTCCGGGATTAATTAAATATGGAAACCTAATCACATCAAGAGATTGACTGAAACACACACATACCCATCGATACAGAGCCATTCTGACACAAAGGACAGGCATCTACCAGACAGGTACGGACAGACCAATACACACCAACACCCCAAGGGAACAAGGGGGGGTGCTAGCCCCTGCCCTCACAGAGAGAGACAAGCAGATAATACCCGGACCCGTTTTACATAAACCAATTAGCACCCTATTGTGCGTGCCCTACAACTCTCCTGGGACGGCAGGAAACAGTCTATTCGCATCTACTCCAGTGATGATGGGGAACTATCATCCCATTCATCCTCAAATCCTACACATCCTGACAACTAAAAGTATATAATATGAAGCTGCACGCGGGAACGGCAGAGCAGCCGAGATTCGGACCTCGGTTGACCTCCACCGGCGTTACTGCAGTAATAAACTTTACCGATTGTTGAACCGCACTCTGGGCTCGGACTGATATCATTTCATCCGCGCTAACAGGGCCTTGGATGGAGGTGAGGGAGGAGGTGTGGGCGCAGATTTTGCAATTCCTGCGGTGGCAGAGGACGGTGCCAGGATGGGAGGGTGGGTTGTTGGGGGGGCATGGACCTGATCAGGTAGTCACAGAGGGAACGGTCTTTGCGAAAAGTAAAAAAGGGGTGGGGGGGGAAAGTTTATCTCTGGTGGTGGGGTCCGTTTGGAGGTGGCGGAAATGTTGGGTTTGATGCGGTTTATGCATAGGTTGGTAGGGTGGAAAGTGAGGGAGTTCTGTCCTTGTTACGGTTGGAGGGGTGAGATTTGAGGGCAGAGGTGCAGGATGTAGACGAGATGCATTGGAGGGCATCTTCAACCACATGGGAAGAGAAATTACGGTCTCTAAAGAAGGAGGCCATATGGTGTGTTCTGTGGTGGAACTGGTCCTCCTGGTAGCAGATACGGCAGAGGTGGAGGAATTGGGAATACGGGATGGCAGTTTTGCAGGAGGCAGGGTGGGAAGAGGTGAAATTCAGGTAGCTGTAGGAGTCGGTGGGTTTGCAAAAATGTCAGTGTCAAGTTGGTCATCATTAATGGAGATGGAGATGTCCAGGAAGGGGAGGGAGGTGTAAGAGATGGGTCTAGCCAATAATGACTACATTCTATGAATGAACATGAAGAAAGTTGTTTTTAAAAGCGAATGGTTTAATCAAAGCCAAACAGACATTTATTATAGATGCTTCCAGTTGAAAACACCTCTCTTTCTCTTTATTTAGCTGCTGGACAGGTATCAAGAACTACCTCCTTAGAGGAAAACCCTTATCCAGAAGCAGCCAATCACAGAATCTGGAAGTTGATCTCATCGCATGATGGAATCATGAGAGTTCCAAGATGCATTTCCTATGCTGGGTTTTCAATGAGTGCCTTCTCTATTTAGGATTCTTTCAGACTAACCTCTTGGTGCCTGGATGATGGAAATGTACAATCAACAACTCCCTGGTCCTACAGGAATCCAAAAATATTTCCTGTGCTGACAGTTGGTTCTTCAATCAATGCCTCCTCTGTTTGGGAATCTTGCAGATTGGCTTCTTGGTGCTTTCATTGACCTGTCCTTCTCCTTCTCCATTCCGCCCTGTTTTAGACAAAAAAAAGATCTGTGATACAATGGAAGATGGGGGAGATTGATGACAGAGCAGTCAGTCTTCAAGGGCCAAAGGAAATTGAGATGTGACAAGAAAATAAACAAAGAAACAAAAATGTGTCTGGAGCAGATGTGTTGATGGGTAAAACAGCCAAAAAAGAAAATGAAATGAAACAGAGGTAGGTGTGAAATAGACTGGAGTGTTTGTGTTCAGAAGGCTATAAAATGCCAAATTGGAAGATAAGGCACCGTTCCAACTGTTTGTTGTGTTGAGCTGGAACAGTGTAGCCAGCCAAGTTGATGTCAGCCTGAAGGTGGAGATATAAAATGACACGTCATTGAAAGCTCAGGTACATTCCTGTGAGCTGCGCTGAAGTGTTCAGCAAAATGGTCTTCCAGTTTGTGTGTTTGGTCTTCCCAATGTACAGGAGACTGCACATTGTATTGTGTGTAGTTTTACTCTGTGATGTTATTTCTTCAGCGAGCCCTTCTGGTGGAGCCAGGATAAATGCTGCAGGTAAAGTAGCCCTTTCACACTTTATTCTAAATTAAGGACTTTAATGTTAACTGTTATCTTCTTTCTTTATTTGTCTACTCATTCTAATAAGGCAATGCTGAACATTTTAAACACTTACAAATTTATACCTCAGTTATTTGGAGCTAGGTTCCTGGTGCCTGAGATGGGGCCGTGTGTGGTGACATTAGACACTTCTCACCATACTCTTGTTTTTCTGTACCTGAGTATGTGTGATCATAAAATTAAACCTAAATCTGAGTAATTCACATCTTTACGGATTAGTACACAATATTTTACTCCACTTTACATATGATTATTATCTTAGGTTTCCCAAAGCGTAGTCAAATTTCAGATTGCAGCAAATCCCACACATGGAGCTTATACATTGGAATTGAGCTGTTGGACTGAATGGCTGTGTCTGTACTTAAATACTATGATCTGTGTAACACCGAACCAGCACTGTCCTCACTTAACCCACGTGTGATTGTCGATGCAAAAATGTATATATATTGACTGTCCTAATGCTGACAATTCTCTGAAACAGAATGAACCAAATAATAACATGACAGCAATTACTTCAATTTATTTTCGTAGAGTTGAAGGCCTTGTTTGAAATGTTTGATGCTGATGGTGGCGGTGACATCAGCACCAAGGAGTTGTTTAAAGTGATGAAATTCCTGGGTCAGAATCCCATCAGAGAAGAGTTGGACACCATCATTGAGGAAGTGGATAAAGATGGTAAGAAAGCATTTCTCAATCATACTTAGCAATTTCACTTCATTCAAACATCATTTGATTCTCAAATGTTCATGGTTAACAATAGACAGATCTTATATTTGATTGTGTTCTTAACTTAGGAAGCGGCACCATTGACTTTGAAGAGTTCTTGGTCATGATGGTGAAGCAGATGAAAGAGGGGGCGAAAGAAAAGTCTGAAGAAGAGTTGGCAGAAATCTTTCATGTATTTGATACGTGAGTTTGACCTTTAACTACATTGGTGAAAATACTGTCCTTACTGAGAGAGAAGGAAATCAATTTTGAGACAGTAATTTCTCCATTGAGCAAATTGTAAAATGAAAGAACTTGGTCAAAGATCAACACAACAAACAGGAAAGCACACCCACTTAAAATTAAATGTAGAAGAGGGGGCTGGCTTGATCAGTTGTCTGTTTAGGTGGTTTGCACTGTACAGTAACAATGACAGTGTGGGTTTAATTCCTACACCAGCTGGGGTTACCACGAAGGACTCTCCTTCTCAACACTCAACTTAGGCATGGTTACCACCAGCCACCTCCCTCTAATGAGTAAGCAGCCCTATGATCTGGTGAGAGTATGGTGATTTCACCTTTAAATTAATATAACAAAGCCATTTTCACAATATGGTACAAAACACTGCAGGAGCTGGTAATCTGAAACACGATGGTTCAGTGGTTAGCACTGCTGCCTCACAGTACCAGAGACCTGGGTTCAATTCCTACCTCATGTGACTCTCTGTGTGGAGTTTGCACATTCTGTGTGTGGGTTTCCTCCCACAATCCAAAAAAATGTGCAGGTTAGGTGAATTGGCCATGCTAAATTGCCTGTAGTGTTAGGTGAAGGGGTAAATGTGGGTTGGTGTGGACCTGTTGGGCGGAAGGGCCTCTTTCCACACTGTAAGAAATCTAAATTATTTGAAACTCTTAGGAGGTTTAGCACCATCTGTAGAGAGGGAAAAACAGAGTTTGTGTTTTGAGTCCAATGTAAATTATTCAGAACCGAAGTGGGGGAGAAATTTAGAAACATTTCTAGCAGATCGAGAAACTGCCAAACACATGTTGAACCTTAGTTCATCCACATTGCATGCCACATGCAGTACCTTCATCATTTTATAAAAAAGATATAAAGGCATGAGAGATGATGCTTCAAGGATTTACAGTGCTGATACCAGAAATTCTTGTGTACACACTTCAGGAAAGGATTTGGGTGGCACGGTAGCTCAGTGATTAGCACTGCCGCCTCATAGTACTAGGGACCTGGGTTTGACCCCAGCCTTGGGCGACTGTCTGTGTGGAATTTTCACATTCTCCCTGTGTCTGTGTGGGTTTCCTCCGAGTGCACCGGTTTCCTCCCACAATCCAAAGATGTGCAGGTTAGGTGAAGTGGTCATGCTGAATTGCCCAATATCCAGGGATGTGTAGGTTAATTGCATTAGTCGGGGGTAAAACATGGATAATAAGGTAGGAGTCTGAGTGGGTTACTTTTCAGAGGGTCGATATGATCTTGTTGGACCGAAGCTCCTGTTTCTACATCGTAGGAATTCTATGATGAACGGTTGAGTCTGTTTTCACTTCACTAAAGAAGACTAAGGTGTGATCCAAAGAGGTCAATAAAATGAATAAATGTTTTGATAGCTTGGGCTGACAGCATATTTTCACTTGGAGAGATGATGGCATCGAGGAAATATCACTGGAGTAGATAGCCAGTGGCTCACACTAACATTCCAGACACAAAGGTTCAAATCTGTCATCTTAGCTGGTAAAATAGAAAACTCAGTTAATAAATCTGGAACATCAGACTAATGTCAGTAATGACTGTAACAACTGTCGTGACTGTTATGAAAATCTATGTGGTTCACTAGTGTGGTTCATCTGGCTGGCTAAAATGTAATTCCAGAACAATGGAAATGTGTGTCTGATTCTTAACTGCACTCTGCAATGACTGAATAAGCAACTCTGTTCAAGAGCAATTGGGCATGAGCAACATTGCTGTCCTTATCAGCAACACCCATGTACATGTAAAAAACGATGGAGAACATAGCTAGAGGCTATAGGTAAAATTGCGAGTGCCCTGGCTGATGAAATGAATCATTGCTTCCATGAGTGAGGTCCTGGAAGACTGGAGGGTAGTGAATGTTGTGCCCTTGTTCAAAAATGGCTGCTAAGAAAAGCCTGGGACCTGTAGACCAGTAAACTTAACATCTGTGTTAGGTAAGTTACTTGAGAAGCTTCTGAGAGGTAAGATATACATGTATTTGGAAAGACAAGGTTTGGTAGGAATAGTCAGCATGGCTTTGCGTGTGGGAGATCATGCATCACAGATTTGTTAGAATTCTTTGATGAAGTGACCAGGAAGGTTGATGAGGGCAGGACAGTAGACATAGTTTACATGCATTTCAGGAAGGCCTTTGACAAGGTTCGACATGGTAGGCTGCTCTGGATGGTTATATTGTGTGGAATCCAGGGAGAGATGGCAAACTGGATACACAATTGTCTTGATGGTAGGAAGCAGAGGGTAATAGTGGAAAGATACTTGTCGGACTGGAGGCATGTGACAAGAGGTATATCTCTGGGGTCAGTGCAGAGCCCATTGTGGTTTGTTATCTGTAACGATGATTTGGACGAGAATGTAAAAAGTGTGATTAGTAAGTTTGCAGATGACAGAAAAATAGGCAGTGTCGTGGACAGTGAGGAAGGTTATCAGGAATTGCAGCAGCACCTTGATCAGCTGGGGAACTGGGTTGAGAAATGGCAAATGGAGTTTAATAAAGATAACTGAGAGGTCTGGCATTTTGTAGGAGTTTCATGGTGAGTGGTAGGTCCTTTAAGGAGCACAGTGGAACAGAGGAACCTTGGAGTTCAGGTTCACTGTTCTCTGAAAGTGGAGTCACAGTTAAACAGGGCAATGATTATAGAACTTGGGAAGTTATGCTGCAGTTATACAGGATGTTGGTGAGGCTGCACTTGGAGTATTGTGTTCAGTTTTGGTCACCTTGCTATAGGAAGTATGTTATTAAATCGGAAAGAGCGCAGAAGAATCTTAAAAGATGTTGCCAGGGCTCAAGGGTCTGAGTTATCGGGAGCGGCCGGACAAGCTAGTTGGACTTTTGTCTTTAGAAAATAGGAGACTGAGGAGGAGGATCGAAGTATATAAAATCATAAAAGGCATGGATAGGGTAATGCACTCAGTCTTTTTTCCAGGGTTGGGGAATCGAGGACTAGAGGGCAGAAGTTTAAGGTGAGAGGGGAAAGAATGAAAGAGAAATCTGAAGGGCAATTTTTTGACACAGAGTATGGTTCACATCAGGAATCAGCTGCCAGTGGAAGTGATTGAGGCAGGCACATTATCAACAACATATATAAATCAGTTTAACAAATACATGGATAGGAAAGGTTTCGAAGGTTATGGGTCAAGTGCAGAGAAATTGGGTTAGCGTGGATAGACCTTTTGGTCAGCATGAACCAGTTTGGGCTGATGCGTAGGACTCTATGACTCTATGAGAAGATGTTCAGAAAAGCATTCATGAACAAAAATGTGGAACATCAGAGAGTGTGGTTGAAGATTATAATTGCAATTAAAGGGAAACGAGATATGACTGAAAGGAATAGGAGATTACAATGACAGATTTTTATTTTAAATTGCTTTCAGAGGAGAGGACACACTGTGCAATTCAGGTCATGAATAATCTGAGAATTGTGTGGCAAGTGTAGCATACTTGGATGGAACGATAACTTTGGAGGTAGCGTTTGATGAGACTTTTATACAGAATTTCTACAGTGTGGAAACAGGCCCTTTGGCCCAACAAGTTCACATAGATCCCTGAAGACAATAGACAATAGGTGCAGGAGTAGGCCATTCTGCCCTTTGAGCGAGCACTACCATCCATTATGATCATGGCTGATCATCCACAATCAGTATCCTGTTTCTGCCTTATCCCCATAAACCTTGATTCCACTGTCTCTAAGAGCTCTATCCATCTCTTTCTTGAAAGTCTCCAGACACTTGGCCTCCACTACCTTCTGGGGCAGAGCATTCCATAAATCTACCACTCTCTGGATGAAGAAGTTTCTCCTCAACTCTGTTCTAAATGGCCTACCCCTTATTTTTAAACTGTGTCCTCTGGCTCTGGACTAACCCATCAGTGGAAACATGCTTCCTGCCTGCAAAATGTCCAATCCATTAATAATTTTATTGTCTCAATCAGATACCCTCTCAATCTTCTAAACTCAAGTGTATATAAGCCCAGTCGCTCCAATCTTTCAACATATGATAGACCCGCCCTTCCAGGAATTGCCTTCTTGAACCTACACTGCACTCCCTCAATAGCCAGAATGTCCTTCCTCAAAATTGGACACCAACACTGCACACAATACTCGAGGATGCAGTTTCACCAGGGCCCAACACAGTTGCAGAAGGACTTCTTTGCTCCTAGAGTGCATTACCCTATCCATGCTTTGCTCTTGTTATGAAAGCTAGCATGCCATTAGTTTTCTTCACTGCCTGCTGTACCTGCAGACTTGCTTTCATTGACTGATGCACAAGAACACCTAGATCTCGTTATACTTCCCCTTTACCTAACTTGACTCCATTTAGACAGTAATCTGCTTTCCTGTCCTTGCCACTACAATGGATAACCACACATTTATCCACATTAAACTACATCTGCCATGCAACCATCCACTCATCTAGCCTGTCCAAGTCAGCCCATATTCTCATAACAACTTCCTCACATTTAACCCTGCCACCCAGCTTTGTTTCATCAGCAAATTTGCTAATATTACTTTTAATGCCTTCATCTATATCATTGATGTACATTGTAAACAGCAGCAGGCCCAGCACTGCACCTTGTGGTACCCGCCTGCCATTCTGAAAGAGACCCGTTTATCACTACTCTTTGCTTCCTGTCAGTCAGTCAATTTTCAATCTGAGTCAGTACCTTGCCCCCAATATCATGTGCCCTAAAACGAACCTACTCAGATCCATTCCCCTACTACTCTAGGTTTACATCTTTGAGGAGAAAGTGAGGTTTGCAGATGCTGGAGATCAGAGCTGAAAATGTGTTGCTGGAAAAGCGCAGCAGGTCAGACAGCATCCAGGGAACAGGAGAATCGACTTTTCGGGCAAAAGCCCTTCTTCAGGAATGAGGAAAGTTTGTCCAGCAGGCTAAGATAAAAGGTAGGGAGGAGGGACTTGGGGGAGGGGTGTCGGAAATGCGATAGGTGGAAAGAGGTCAAGGTGAGAGTGATAGGTCAGACTGGGGTGGGGGCGGAGAGGTCAGGAAGAAGATTGCAAGTTAGGAAGGCGGTGCTGAGTTCGATGGATTTGACTGAGACAAGGTGGGGGGGAGGGGAAATGAGGAAACTGGTGAAATCCGAGTTCATCCCTTGTGGTTGGAGGGTTCCTAGGCGGAAGATGAGGCGCTCTTCCTCCAACCGTCGTGTTGTTGTGGTCTGGTGATGGAGGAGTCCAAAGACCTGCATATCCTTGGTGGAGTGGGAGGGGGAGTTGAAGTGTTGAGCCACAGGGTGGTTGGGTTGGTTGGTCCGGGTGTCCCAGAGGTGTTCTCTGAAACGCTCCGCAATAGGCGGCCTGTCTCCCCAATATAGAGGAGGCCACATCGGGTGCAGAGGACGCAATAGATGGTGTGTGTGGAGGTGCAGGTGAATCTGTGGCGGATATGGAAGTTTCCTTTGGGGCCTTGGAGGGAGGTGAGGGGGGAGGTGTGAACGCAAGTCTTGCACCTCCTGCGGTTACAGGGGAAGGTGCCGGGAGTGGAGGTTGGGTTGGTGGGGGGTGTGGACCTGACGAGGGAGTCACGGAGAGAGTGGTCTTTACGGAATGCTGATAGGGGAGGGGAGGGAAATATATCCTTGGTGGTGGGGTCAGTTTGGAGGTGGCGGAAATGACGGCGGATGATACGCTGTACATGGAGATTGGTGGGGTGGTAGGTGAGGACCAGTGGGGTTCTGTCCTGGTGGCGGTTGGAGGGGCGGGGCTCAAGGGCGGAGGAGCGGGAAGTGGAAGAGATGCGGTGGAGGGCATCGTCGACCACGTCGGGGGGGAAAATTGCGGTCCTTGAAGAAGGAGGCCATCTGGGTTGTACGTTTTTGGAACTGGTCCTCCTGGGAGTAGATGCGGCGGAGACGAAGGAATTGGGAGAATGGGATGGCGTTTTTACAGGGGGCAGGGTGGGAGGAGATGTAGTCCAGGTAGCTGTGGGAGTCGGTCAGTTTGTAGTAGATGTTGATTCGGTCGCCTGAGATAGAAATAGAAAGGTCGAGGAAGGGGAGGGAGGAATCTGAGACTGTCCAGGTGAATTAGAGGTCATGGTGGTAGGTGTTGGTGACGTGGATGAACTGTTCAACCTCCTCGTGGGAGCACGAGGCGGCGCCGACACAGTCATCGATGTAGCGGAGGAAAAGGTGGGGGGTGGCGCCAGTGTAGTTGCGGAAGATGGACTGTTCCACATATCCTACGAAGAGGCAGGCATAGCTGGGGCCCATGCGGTTGCCCGTGGCTACTCCTTTCGTTTGGAGGAAGTGGGAGGATTGGAAAGAGAAGTTGTTCAGGATGAGGACCAGTTCAGTCAGTCGAAGGAGGGTGTCAGTGGAAAGGTACTGGTTGGTACGGCGGGAAAGGAAGAAGCGGAGGGCTTTGAGTCCTTCGTGCTGCGGGATGGAGGTGTACAGGGACTGGATGTCCATGGTGAAGATAAGGCGTTGGGGACCGGGGAAGCGAAAATCATGGAGGAGGTGGAGGGCATGGGTGGGGAGTTCTTGGACTAAGGGGGACAGGACCGTGTCGAGGTATGCGAAGATAAGTTCGGTGGGGCAGGAGCAGGCGGAGACAATGAGTTGGCCGGGGCAGTCAGGTTAATGGATTTTGGGCAAGAGGTAGAAGCGGGCGATGCGGGGTTGTGGGACTATGAGGTTGGAGGCAGTGGATGGGAGATCCCCCGAGGTGATGAGGTTATGGATGGTCTGGGAGATGATGGTTTGGTGGGGGTGGTGGGGTCATGGTCAAGGGGGCAGTAGGAGGAGGTATCTGCAAGCTGGCGTTTGGCCTCAGCGGTGTAAAGGTCGGTCCCAAACTACTACCGCGCCTTCCTTGTCTGCTGGTTTGATAGTGAGGTTGGGGTTGCAACGGAGGGAGTGGAGGGCTGCGCGTTCCGAGGGTGAGAGGTTGAAGTGGGTGAGAGGGGTGGGGGAGTTCAGGTGGCGGTTAATATCGCGGTGGCAGTTGGCTATGAAGAAGTCGAGGGCAGGTAGGAGGCCAGCACGGGGTGTCCAGGTGGATGGGGTGTGTTGGAGGCGTGAGAAGGGGTCGTCAGAGGGTGGGCGAGAGTCTTGGTTGAAGAAGTAGGCGCGGAGGCAAAGGCGGCGGAAGAATTGTTCGATGTCACGCTGTGTTTTGAACTCATTAATCCGAGAGCGTAGGAGAATGAAGGTGAGGCCTCTGCTGAGGACTGATCTTTCATCCTCAGAGAGGGGTAGGTCTGGAGGGATGGTGAAAACACAGCAGGGCTGGGAGCTAGGGCATGGTGTGGGACTGGAGCTGGGTGTGGGGGCGGGGTTAGGTGTGGGGGCGGGGATGGAGATCGGCGTGGGGGCGGGGTCGGGCATGGTGACGGAGATCGTCGTCGGGGCGGGGTTAGGCGTGGTGACGGAACTTGGCAGGGGCGTGGGGTTAGGCGTGGAGATCGGCGTGGGGGCGGAGACACATGCGTCGTTGTGGATGTGTAGGTTAGTAACGTCACTGGGGGCGGAAGTGGCTGCGGCGACCACAGAGACAGAGTTATTCCCCATAGCCGCGGAGGTCGCGAATCTGTCGGCGATTGTCTTCATGGCGATCGTGGAGGCGGTTGTCTGGGCAGCGATCGCGGAGGCTGCGAGGTCGGTGGGGGCGGAAGTGACGTCATTGTCCGCGGCGGCGGCAGCGGCTATTGCCGTGGGCGATGTAGCGGGCGCGTGTGTAATGGCGCCGGACTGATTTCGGAGGCCGATGGAAGATTCTGGAACAGTTGAGGAATCCGGAGTGTGGGGATAAGTACATGAAAGTTTTTCGGACTTCCTGTCTTTAATTTCCGATATGGCTAGGAAGAAATGTTTGTTTAGTTTATGGATCCTTCTTTGGATGAAGAACAGTAGAGGTCCTTTGCAGGTCTGTGAGAGTGTTGTCCTGAGCTGGGGTAGGTCGAGTTGCAGGGAATGTAGGTAGCGGCGCATGGCTGCAAGCGTGGAGTGGAGGATCCGGAGGGAGGTCTGTTGCTGGAGGCTTCGGATTTGTTGTAGGTACTGGTTGTCCTGGTTGGGTCCAAGTTTGTTGGTCGGAACGTAGTCCGGAGTCCGTGCGGGATCAGTCGGTTCCGTAGGCAGGTGCTGAGGAAGGAGATATGGCTGTGGTAGCGAGTCTGTTTGAGAATGTGGCTGAAGAGCTTCTGTGCAGAGGAGATGACCTGGGGGATGCAGTGAGAGAGGGACTCACTGAAATCTTTGTAGAGGGAGGAAGAGAGCTTCTTCAAGGAAGGCATCCTTGTAAGAGGATTCGCAGTAGGTTGAAATCTTTGAGGAGAAAGTGAGGTTTGCAGATGCTGGAGATCAGAGCTGAAAATGTGTTGCTGGAAAAGCGCAGCAGGTCAGGCAGCATCCAGGGAACAGGAGAATCGACATTTCGGGTATAAGCCCTTCTTCAGGAATGAGGAAAATTTGTCCAGCAGGCTAAGATAAAAGGTAGGGAGGAGGGACTTGGGGGAGGGGTGTCGGAAACGCGATAGGTGGAAAGAGGTCAAGGTGAGGGTGATAAGTCAGACTGGGGTGGGGGCGGAGAGGTCAGGAAGAAGATTGCAAGTTAGGAAGGCGGTGCTGAGTTCGATGGATTTGACTGAGACAAGGTGGGGGGAGGGGAAATGAGGAAACTGGTGAAATCCGAGTTCATCCCTTGTGGTTGGAGGGTTCCTAGGCGGAAAATGAGGCGCTCTTCCTCCAACCGTCGTGTTGTTGTGGTCTGGCGATGGAGGAGTCCAAAGACCTGCATATCCTTGGTGGAGTGGGAGTGGGAGGGGGAGTTGAAGTGTTCAGCCACAAGGTGGTTGGGTTGGTTGACTGAGACAAGGTGGGGGGAGGGGAAATGAGGAAACTGGTGAAATCCGAGTCTATCCCTTGCGGTTGGAGGGTTCCTATTCATCCCTTGTGGTTGGAGGGTTCCTATTCATCCCTTGCGGTTGGAGGGTTCCTAAGGTTTACCCCAGACAAATGCACCTAACCTACACATACCTGAGCACTATGGGAAATTTAGCACAGCCAATGCACCCTAACCTGCACATCTTTGGACTGTGGGAAGAAACTGGAGCACCTGGAGAAAACCCATGTAGTGACAGAGAGAATGTGAAAACTCTACATAGACAGTTGCCCGAGGTTGGAAGTAAACCCCGTTCCCTGGAGTTGTGAGGCAGCAGTGCTAACCACTGAGCCACTGTGCTGCCCCATGCTCTTTCCTGAGATGTTCATGCATTATATTCAGATCTGTTGTACACAACTGATTAAAATGGATTAGATAAATGTAAATCTATTAGATTATATCATGTAAATTATCAAGAAAGTGAAATTAAATGGATCTGATCTTTTCTCATTTAGTGTCAAGAGTGTGGTGCTGGGAAAGCACAGCAGGTTAGGCAGCATCCGAGGAGCAGCAGAATTGACATTTTGGGCATAAGCTTTTCATCAGGAATGTGGCTTGTGGGCCTGGGGCTGAGTGATAAATGGGAGGGGATGGGGTTGGAGGAAGTTAGTTGAGAAAGCGGTAGGTGGATGAAGGTGAGGGAGAAGGTGATAGGTCAGAGGGAAGAGTAATGGACGGGTACGGAGGGTGGTGCCGATTTGGAGGCTTGAGACTGGGATAATATGGGGGGAGGGAAAATGAGGAAGTTGTTGAAATCCATATTTATCCCATGTGGTTGCAGGATCCAAAGGTGGAATATGAGGTGTTCCTCCTCCAGGCATAGGGTGATAACGGTCTAACGGTGGAAGAGGCCCAGAACCTGCATGTCCTTGACAGTGTGAGGGGGCTGTTCAGCCATGGGGCGGTGGGCTTGGTGGGTGCGGGTGTCCCAGAGATGTTCTCTGAAATGATCCGCAAGAAGGCGTCCTGTCTCCCCGATGTAGAGGAGACCACATCGGGTTCAACAGATGCAGTAGATGATATTGGTAGACATACAGGTACATTTCTGATAGATGTGGAAGGATCCTTTGGGGCCGAGGACAGAGATGAGGGGAGTGGTGTGGGTGCAGTTTTTGCACTTCCTGCAGTGGCAGGGAAAGGTGCCAGGAGTGGGGTGTGGGCTGGTGGGGATGTGGACCTGATGAGGGGGTTGTGGAGGGAATGGTCTCTCCAGACTGCGGATGGGGTGGAGAGGGAAATAAATCTTTGGTGGTGGGTTCCATTTGAAGGTGGCTGATGTGGTGGAGGATGATGCGTTGTATGCGGAGGTTGGTGGGGTGGAAGGTGATGACCGGGGGGTTCTGTCCTTGTTGCATTGGGAGTGGTGGGGTTCAAGGTCAGTGGTGTGTGAAGTGGAGGGGATGCACTGGAGGGCATGGTCAACCACATCGTCTCCGGCGACCCACAGGCATCTATTACAAACCCATCGACTCCCACAGCTACCTGGATTACACCTCCTCCTGCCCTACCTCCTGTAAAAACTCCCTCCCTTATTCCAAATTCCTCACCTTCACCTCCGCCTCCACCGCGACTGTTCCCAGGATGACCAATTCCACCTCAGAAAGTCCCAGATGAAAATGTGACCTCTCACCTTTTCCGTCACCTTCATCCACCTATTGCTTTCTCAGCTACCTTCCCCCCATCCCCACCCTCCTCCCATTTATCTCTCAGCCACTGGCCCACAAGCCTCATTCCTCATGAAGAGCTTATGCCCGAAATGTCGATTCTCCTGCTTCTCAGATGCTGCCTGACCTGCTGCGCTTTTCCAGCACCACACTCTCGACTCTGATCTCCAGCATCTACAGTCCTCACTTTCTTCTTTTCTCATTTAGCACCTTCTGTTTTGGTGAGGCAGGTAACATTGTTGGATTGGAGACATTCATATTTTTCTTCCTGATTCTAGGAATGCTGATAGTTTTGTTGATCGTGCCGAGCTGCTCGGAATCATCAAGGCTATTGGCAACTCTATTACAGATGAGGAAGTTGGTCAACTCATGAAGGAGTGGGACAAGAATGATGATGGCAAACTTGACTTGGATGGTATGTACAAATAATAAACTGAGTGAAATTTATTGGTGATGTTATATTGGTTAGTACTGAGTATTTAAAATATGCATTTTTTCAATTAAATATTTTCTTCCCTTTACAGAATTCGTGAAGGTGTTGGAGAATGTCCAGTGAATGACTGATATTCCTCAGCAACTCATTACTCTCTCATTTCTAAAAGCAACATTTTGCATCTGTCCTATACAAAATCAATTGCTCCTATTGTCTTCAGGGTTGGCCCTGCTTCCAAGATCGCCAAACATAAAAGATTCAACAATTTAATGAATTATGTGTTGTTGCTCTTCTGTAGCCAACTGATCAAGCATCTGAAATATACAAAATGGTTGCAAGAGGGGAGCTACATGAGAAGCATTAAAATTTATAACTGCTACAGTTCTCTCTTAGTACGAAGCACTTAATGATTTCACTACGAGTGTAGAATACAGCACAATTTATTCAAAATACTTTCCAAATAAAAGTAATGACATCTTTTTCAGCCAGTTGCTGGTGCATTTCATTTGATGAATGATATGGATTCTCTGGATTTTTATTATCAATTTTAGCAGATAAAAATGTTCAATTACATCATTCAAAAGAAGTTGATATCCTGGTACCAAAACCATTTATGGCACACCTTTCATGACCACAGGCTAGTTCAATAGGTGGAACAACCTGTGAAGTATTTTCAAGTGTTGTCAGTGTTTCATGAAGGAAACACAGTCACCTACCTGCACGCAGAAAACTTCATATAACTAGATCACCTGTTCTTGTGATGCCATGAGGATTGGATATTGAGTTTGTTATGAACCAGACCGGACCCCATCAAAATATTTTAAGAAGGTAACCTAAAGCCAAACCTTTTCTTATTTTAAGGGCAAGTACGAAGTGCTGTGTTCCCGATACGATGTAACTGGTCGAACTACTTGACATTTGGGAAAATGCAATTTTAAACACTATAGTTAAAAATACAAACAAAAGAGCGAGGAACTTGGAATAAATTAACTTTCTCATTGAGATTTTGTTTTACAATAAGATCAAGTTTTGTTGTACATGTTTAATTGTTCCTTTAAATATTTCCCACTTTTTAATTACCATAATACCTTTTCATCTACTTGTCAATCAAGTTTAGCCAGTTCTTGCCCCATAACTACATAAATGTTTTAGTTTGAATTTATGATCTTTTTTGGGATGGGAGTAGGTCCCTCTCAAATTTTACAGAGAAATCAATTGTAAGACAACACTTTTCCAGATATAATTCTGTCTAATTGTTAAATGATCTAAAATACCTTAATCTCTAGCTAGTTCTGTCAGTGCTGTCAGTGTTAGAAATGTTTACCCCTTTCAGCATCAGAGTGAACAGCTTCAGAACTGTTTTCAGAACTGGTGATGTTCACTGAATTTGTACTTAGATTTTAGGCTTTTATGGTGGCTGCTTATTGTATATTACCCCTAAAGGGCTCTGTATGTAAGTTATTTATTTATTGCAAACACAGGTATTAGCCTGGGTTTACCTGGAGAGGGAACATTCACTGTCTACTGGTACCTTTAAAACATTTCAGGATCCGTGGGCTCCACAGGGGCTAAGGTGCATTACTCCCCCCTGCAATGATATTTAGATATTACTCTTAGATATCCCTTTTTGATGTTACAATGTGCCTAATTTTGCAGTTTTTGTTTGTAGCTGGATTCTGCCCTGGCTTAGGAGGGGTGTAGGTGGGGAGAGGGAATGGAGGGCTGGGATGTGGGGGTTTCTTCTGAACAGGAAAAGGGTTCAGAAGTTGAAGGAGGAAACTGGTGCTTGTGCTAAACTAGATTTATAATAAAACTGCTGATATTAAGCTGTTATTAGGTTTGATTTATTCTTTCTAACATGCCAGAGCTCTATGATATGAAATTGTTGTTTAAGTGACATCGTTTGTCTTGATTCTTCTTTCTTCAATTGCCTTTTATACAATAGTAAATAAAAACTGAAGTAAACTCTCATCAGAAACCCTTTAACATTCTTACTTCAACTCAATGTTTTGCAGCTTTTTTTTTACTATATCTATTAGCTCCTTGAAGGGGAACAGTTCACAAGGAGATCTCAATCCTTTTACTAATTCTCATTTCAGCACAAGTCTCTTCTCTTATCTGCAAGAGTCAAAATTATACAGCAAAATCCCAACACAGAATATTTCAATTAAATCTGCAATTTAATTAATATGTTTGTTAATCTGACACAGATACTTTAACTCAATAATTTCCACACTTTCATATCTCCATACACCTGGAAATATGAACTCCTCTCAGTTATAAACACAAGGGATAAAACATATCTTGAGATCTCAAGCCACAAAGAAAATTTGGTTCCATATAGAACAACATTCAGCAAACATGTGAAACAAATAGTTCAGTGACTGCAGGCACTTGCAAAACTCAAATAGAAACATTGTGTCACCTCACAAATATAAGAACACACCTGAAATTGCCTTCCAGGCACTTCCTTTCAGTCTCAGGTGTTATCTTGATGCCTCAATGTTCCTTGTTGTAGATGTGAGGGACACAGCAATGTTTTACAATCATGATCAGAAACTCCAGACAAAAGTACACAGTTGATATCTGAAAGCTTGCCTCCTTCATCTGAGCTGTCACTAGTGTCAGAGTCACAGGGTCATATAGCATTGGGACAGGCCTTTTGCCTAACCTGTCCATGTCGACCAGGTTTCTGAAACTGAACTGGTCCCATTTGCTTGCATTTGGCTCATATTCCTCTAAATCTAATCCATGTACTGCCCAAATGTCTTTCAAATATTGTAATTGTGCCCACCTCTACCACTTCCTATGTCAGCTCCTTCCATATACGAACCTCACTGGCTATTCCATACAGACTTTTTAAAATAATAGTACATTAGCCACCCTTCAGTGTTCTGGCACTTTACACATGGCTGTTGGTGTTATGAATATCTAACAGCCCTACAATTTCTTCCCAAGTTTGCCACAATGTCCTGGGATATTCTTGATCGGGACCTCGGGACTTACTTATCTCTATGTGTTTTATGACCTCCAGCACCTCCGTTTTGGTAATGTGGACTTGTTTCAAGAGATCACTATTTTCCTGAATTCCCCAGCTTTTATGTCTCTCACCATGATAAATACACTTGAGAAGTATTTGTTTCATATCCCACCCATCTCACGTAGATGGCCTCGTTGATCTTTAAGGGGCTCTATTGTCTCCTGATTTTTCCTTAACCTATTTTTAGAAGCTCTTTCCATTCTCCTTTATTCTTTCATTCAACATTATCTCATGTCTCCTTTCTGCCCTCCTGATTTCCCCGTACTCCTATACACCCTATACTCCTCAAGGGATTCACACGATCCCAGCCATCTGTACTCAACAAATACCTCCTTCTCCTTGACCAGGGTCTAATTATCTCTATTCACTCAGTATCCCCTACTCGTGCCAGCTTTGCCCTTCACACGAACAGGAACATACTGGTCCTGAACTCTCCTAATTTCACATTGTAAAACCTCCCAATTTCCAGATATCCATTTACCTGCAAACAACCTCCCTAATCAACTTCTGAACCATTAAAATTGGCCTTGCCTCAATTTAGAACTGTGACTTGTGGACCAGACCTATCTTTTTATTTAATTATTTTAAAACCAATAGAATTATGGTCACTGATCCCAAAGTGCTCCCCCACTAAGACCTGAATCATTTGCCCTGTCTTATTTCTCAAGGTTAAAAATCACACAACATCAGGTTATCATCCAACAGGTTTATTTGGAAGTACTAGCTTTCGGGGCACCGCTCATTCATCAGGATCATAAGACACAAAATTTGTAGCAAAAGATCACAGTGTCATGCATGCAACTGACATGAAAATACTAAACAAACCTAAATTGCTGTTAAATCTTTCATTATTTTCATTCATTTACTAATATGGTTTTCATTCATTAATATGTAAATTCCAGAACTTCTCTCAAATTACATTTTTGAGATAACTTAAGGTGTTATATTTTTAAAAATGACATCTCAGCTCAATGAATTAAAGGTGTAAAGTTAGAATCTGTCAGTATCCCAATCCTGAGTCAGACTGATTCTATTTTCAAAGTAGGAATTCATAAAATGTTACATGGATTGACTGCCTGCATTGATGCCTGCAGATTGTGCTCCTTGAGCAAAATAAAATGCATCTGCAATTACAATTCTGAAAATGCAAATTCACCCCATATGTGTGTGTGTATATGTGGGGGGAAAGAGAGAGAGAGTGAAAGTGTGCAGATGTGTGGGAGAGAGTGTGAGAGTGAGCATATGAGTGTGTGAGAGTGAGGGTGGGTATTTGCACCTCTCGGGGGGTGACTGTGTGTGTCTGAGAGAGAACAGGTGTATGAGAGAAGGTTTGCGTGAGTGTGTGAGTATACAAGAGTGTGTGTGTATGTGTGAGAGTGTATGTGTGAGAGTGTATAGTGCAGTGTGGTCACCTGTTGTGTGACATGAACCCAATGTCCAGGTTGAGGCCATCAGCATGGGTACTGAGCTTGGCAATTAGTCTCTGCTCGACTACTCTGCGTTGTTGCATATCCTAAAGTCCGCCTTGGAGGATGGTCAGCCAAAGATCCAAAGCCGAATATCCTTGAGCACTGAAGTGTTCTCCGACTAACGATCATTGCGCAGTGTCCATTTATCCGTTGGGATACAGACAGACTTTGACCTCATGAATGCATTGTCTGAGCTAAGATGTGACCTTTTTTTAATAAAACCCTCAGTTATAGTGAGAATGTGATTTGAAAGAAGTTCTGGGATTTACATATTAATGAACCAAAACCTGCAACCCATTCTAAAAGATGAAAGGCTTAATGACAATCTCGGTTTGTTCAATATGACGCATCAGTTGCATCCATGACACAGTGGTATTTTTGCTATAAATTATGTGTCTTATGATCCTGCTCCACAGCTAGCTGATGAAGGAGCAGTGCCCTGAAAGCTGGTGATTCCAAGTAAACCTGTTGGACGATATCCTGGTGTTGTGTGATTTTTAACTTTGTCCACCCCAGTCTAACACTGGCACCTCCACACCATTATTTCTCAAGAAGAGATCGAATTTGCTCCTTCTGTATTGGGCCATCGAGATAATGATTTCCTGAACACACTTGACAAATTTCTTTAGGGGGCAGTGTTATGTTTGGAAACTTAAAGTCCTCTAATATTGGAACCCTATTATTCTTCCACTTATCTGTGATCTACCAATATATTTGCTTCTCAATTTGCCGCTGACATTAGAGAGCTGATTAGTAGAATCCTCTAAAATACTGGTTGTCCCTAACACGTCATCTGCAAAATTTCACTTCTATTCCAAAAGCCTCATTTCCAACAGAGAATGATCAATTCATGGGAAATTGCTGTTAAAGTTGTTGCATTACGGTGACTTTGTCCCTTATCACTAATCTCTGTCACCTCCATGGCTTTAACCATTGGAGAGAATCATATTATTACTTTGTTTATATTTTATCTCATCTTCTTATGTTATCTGGTGAGATGAAGTAATATAGTCCCTTCTCCTCCCCGTACTTGCATGATCTCGAGTTCCGCTTTCTCAGCACTAACCTTTTCGGATCCCTCTGTCTGCATTCTCAAACATTTTTGATCTGTAGTTTCTAAACCGCGTGGACTTTCACACAAGGGACACGACCTACACTCCGATCTGTTTTTAGCTTGGTCTATTTTAAATTCAGATTGGATCTGCTCTGTTGGACCTTAGATCTAGCCTGACATGAAAACAATTATTTCAAGTGAAAGAATACTCAGAAGGTCATCAATTTCACCTTCAGGGCGGGCTCGGCAGCAACCGTCCTCTGATACGAAGATTGCAATGGGAATTTCCAGACTCTTGACAGTCGCCCCACTGTCCTCTGGCCTTTATTTGCATTGACTGACCAGACGGGGATCTATAGAGTATTGAAATGGCCTTTATTATTTGATAGAGTAAGGGTTTGCAAAGTATCAAAAATGGTATGCTGGAGACCAAAACAGAGTATTCTCGCATTCAGTTTCAAGACATGTAATTCTTCAGAACTGCACAGTTATCTAAATCCAATCATTAACATTGATTAGATTTCTATCATACATTGAAAATAAGTACAGGTAACCAATCATTACATAGACATGCCAAAATAATTCTATTAAAGGATGAGTGTGAAAGCATGTGCATATTACCAGGTCTCATTGCGCAATAGGCTACAAGTTTTTCTTATGTTTGACTTGCGTATATCAATCATCCTTCCGTGACTGATATCCCTGGTGTTTTAATGACTTCCTTCAAGGCTCAAAGATTCATTAACTGAACAAGATTTTTGTACAGTTGTGAGTATTATCCACGACTATTCCTTTGCTATCTTGTAGACAAATTTGCTCAGAGTCATTGAATCATACAGTATGGAAACAGACCCTTTGGTCCAACTTGTCCATGCTGACCAGATATCCTAAATAGATCTAGTCCTATTTTCCTCAATTTGGCCCATATTCCTCTAAATCCTTCCAACTCACATATGCTTCAAAATGCAAATGTTGTAATTATGGTCATCTTTACCATGTCCTCTGGCAGCTCTTTCCACACACACAAAGCCCTCTGTATGAAAATGTTGCCTCTCAGGTTTAAATCTTTTAAAGCTTGCCCCTCTCACCTTAACCCTATGCTCCCGAGGTTTGGACTCCCTTCTCCTGAGAAAAAGACCTTGGCTATTCACCTCATCTATGCATTTCATGATTTTCCAAACCTCTATATTGTCACCCCTCAGCCTCTGATGCTCCAGGGAAAATGGCCCAGCCGATTCAACCTCTCCCTACAGCTCAATCCCACTAGTCCCGGCAACATCAGTGTAAACCTTTTCTGCACAACCTGTTTGTAATAGCAGGGCACCCAGAATTACACGCAATATTCTGAAAGATATCTCACTAATGTCTCGACCAGGTGTAACATAACCTTCCAAAAGTTATACTCGATGCTCTGACCAACGAGGTTAAGTGTGTCTAATGCCTTCTTCAGCACTCTGCCTAACTGTGATGCCACTTTCAATGGATTATATACCTGCATCCCGAGCTCTCTCTGTTCAGCAACGTTTCTCAGGGCCCAATCATTAACTACAGAAGCCCTGTCCTAGTTTGTCTTACCAAATGGGCACCTCACATTTCATTAAATTATACTCCATCTGCCACTCTTCAGCTCATTGGCCCAAGATCTCATTGTACTCTCAAATAACCTTTTTTAATATCCACTATACCAGTAATTTTGGTATCATTTGCAAGCTTACTAACCATGCCTCATATATGAATCATTTAAATCAATGACAGAAAGCAGTGGACCCAGCACTGATCCTTGTGGCACAACAATGGTTTGTGGGACACTCTCAGAGTTGTCAACAGAATTATTACAAAAACACTTAGAAGGCTTCACATTAGAGTTTTGATTTTAGTTTCGAAGTCCTCAAATAAAATTGTGTATAACAGCTGATCTGACACAGTCAAATAAGAGAATGATGTGCTGAAGGAGGATCACTGGACGTGAAATGTTAACTCTGATTTTCTTCCACAGATGCTACCGGACCTGCTGAAAATTTCCAACAGATTCTGTTTTTGTTGCTGTTGAAGAGAATAGAGTGGCCTCTTTCAAAATGAAATGATAGAAAATCAAGGAGAGGAACTCAGGTCAGCAACTTATCCAAACTTCAGTCTGCAGGCTGCTGCTCTACTTACAGCAGAACCTTCTGGGTACAAACCTTCCAGGCACAGATTGGTCTTTGCAGCAATGTACAAACCCAGTGGACTCTTAATAAACACCCCAGATGATAAATATACTCATTTTCACAGTGAAGGGAAAGACAGAGCTATTCTATGGAAATGGGTTCCCATTAAACTAGGTGAGGATCAGTAGGGTGACAAATTATGCAACCAAGATTGTCTTTCTCTCAAGGGTTTTAATATAAGGTATGACAGGAGGCAGATTTAGAAATCTAGAGAGTGAATTAGCCAGCAAAATCAATGCTTATGAAACTCCTGCTAGGTATCCTGATATGCTGACGAGTTATCCCAAAAAATAGTTATGGATTCACACATAGAGTTATAAAGTCATAGAGATGCACAGCACAGAAACAGACCCTTCGGTCCAACTCGTCCATGCCGACCAGATATCCTAACTTAATCTAGTCCCATTGCCAGCACTAGGTCTGTAGCCCACTAAACTCTTCCTATTCATATATCCATCCAGATGCCTTTTAAATGCTCTAATTGTACTAGCCTCCACCGGGAGCTCATTCCAAGCATGCGCCACCCTCTCATGAAAACGTTGCCCCTGAGGTCCCTTTTACATTTTTCACCCTCACCGTAAACCTATGCCCTCTAGTTCTGGACTCCCCACTTCAGGAAAAGACCTTGACTATTTACCCTATCCATGCCTCTCATGATGTATATAAACCTCTATAAGGTCCAGGGAAAATAGCTCCAGCCTATTCTGCCTCTCCCTATAGCTCAAATTCACCAACACTGGCAACATCTTTATAAATCTTTTCTGAATCCTTTCAAGTTTCACAACATCCTTCCAATAGGAGGGATACCAGAATTGCACACAATATTCCAAATTTGGCCTAACCAATGTCCTGTATAGCCGCAACATGACCTCTAACACCTGTACTCGATGCTCTGACCAATAAAGGAAAGCATACCGAATGCGTTCTTCACTATCTTATCTATCTGAGACTCCACTTTCAAGGAACTATGAACCTGCACGCCAAGGTCTCTTTGTTCTGCAACACTCCCCAGTACGTCACCGTTAAGTGCATAAGTCCTACTCTGATTTGCCTTACTAAAATGCACCTCACATTTATCTAAATTAAACTCCATCTACCACTCCTTAGCCTGTTGGCCTATCTGATCAAGATCGCACTGTACTCTGAGGTAACCTTCTTCGCCGTCCACTGCACCTCCAATTTTGGTGTCAGCTGCAAACTTACTAACTATGCCTCCTATATTTGCATCCAAATAATTTATATAAATGACGAAAAACAGTGGACGCAGCATCAATCCTGTGGCACACCACTGGCTACAGGCCTCCAGTCTGAAAGGCAATACTCTACCTCCACCTCTGTCTTCTACCTTCAAGCCAGTTCTGTATCCAAATGGCTAGTTCTTCCTGTAATCCATGTGATTTAACCTTGGTGACCAGTCTACCATGAGAAACCTTGTCGAACACTTTACTGAAGTCCATATAGATCACGTCCAGCGTTCTGCCTGCATCAATTTTCTTCATAGACGTTTACAATGTGGAAACAGAACTTTCAGCTCAACTTCTCCATGCCAACCAGTTTTCACAATGTTTAAAAACGTTGCGAACCTACTATGTAACTACATGTCTAGGAAGATTCTAAATCCTCTAATTAATCAATTTCAGAAGCAACTTGAAGAGCCAACCAGAATGGTTATTATTTTCCTCATGATAAAACCAACTAAAACCCAACTGGTTCCATCAGAAAATATCTTTTTACATTGTAAACCTAAGTTCTTCAGTTACTGTAATTGAGAGACTGACATCAGTTAGTTTGTTAAGTAATTAAGTTCTTTTCCATGGCAAACTTCAAAGCAATTCAGACAGACAGATTTATTTCCCTACTGGAAGAGCAAGTGTAGAGACACTGCAATTCACAAATGTCAGGTAAAAGGGACCACAAATTCCTGATGATTTCAGAAAACAACTCCAGCAGAAATTTACTTCTCTAAGTGGGCATTCTTACTAGCAGTTACATTATTTATAACCATAAAATATGTAGGGAGGGGGATGCAGGGCAATGATTGTGAACGAGTTACGGAAGCATTTAAAATGAATCCCGCATCTCAAAACTGAAAATAAAAATATACACAGAGGTAAAATATATTGTGACCTGATAAAAGAATAGCTATTTGGGTTAAAACCAACCAAGGCATTCCTTACTCAGTTGTGGATCTGTCTGTGGTGTTTAAGAAAACAAAGAGTTGTATTGATATAGAACCTTAACAACTACAAGATTACTCAAAGCATTTACAGAAAATGAAATTTGTTTTTGAAAGTGCAGTTGTTGTTACAGTTTCAGAAATTGGCAGCCATTTAAACACACAGCAATTTCCCATAAAGCAAACAATGCCATAATGACTAGATAAACTGTTTTTTTCTGATATGGTACAAGGATAAATATTGGTCAGAAAACTATACAATATCTCCTGCTCTTCTGTGAAATGGTGCCATGGGAGTTTTTTTTAAACTAAAGATTTCAGCTGAATCATAAAAACCAGGGGCAGAAGTAAGTCATACGGTCTTTGAGCCAACTCTGCCATTCAATATGATAGTGGCTAATCGTCCAACTCAGTACCATCTTTCTGCTTTCAGAAGACTAGAAGATTATTTTAGCCCAGAAAACTAAGTCTAACTTCCATTTGAAGCATTTTAAATCATTTTCTGTGGCAGAGAATTCCACAGGCTCACCACTCTCTGGGTGAAGACATTTCTCATTTTAGTCCTAAATGGTCTATCTGTATCCTCAGACTGTGACCCCTGATTCTGGACTCCCTGGTCATCAGGCACATCCTTCCTGCATTTACCCTGTCTTGTTGGAATCTCATTGGTTCCTATGATATCACTCCTCTTTCTTTTAAATACAATTAATATAATCCTAACTGATCTGAGCACATCAGTTCTGTTATCCCAGGAATCTGTTTTTGCTGACCTTCCTCCATAGTCAGAACATCCTTCCTCAGATAAGGAGACCAAAACTGCAAACACTCTTCTAGGTGTGGTCTCACCAAGGCCTTGTACAACTGCAGCAAGCAGCTCTGCTCCTGTACTTGAATCCTCTTGCTGTGAAGGTAAACATTTGATTTGCCTTCTTCATTTCCACCTCCTCTACTTGCATGCTTAGTTTCAGTGACTGATGTACAAAGACACCCAGGTTTTGTTGTACCTCCCCCTTTCCCAATTTATCCCCATACAGATATTAATCTGCCCTCCTGGTTTTGCTACCAAAGTGGATAACCTCTCATTCTGCCATGCATTTGCCTTACTCAGTCATCTTGTCCAAATCACACTGAAGTGTCTCTACATCCGCGACACAGTTCACCTTCCCTGCCACCTTTGTGTTATCTGCAGCTTGGAGATATTACATGTAGTTCCAATATCCAAGTCATAATGTATATTTTGTAAATTGCTTGGATCCAAGCACTGTTTGCTGCAGTACTCCACTAGTCACTGCCTGTCACTCAGAAACAGGCCTTTTGTTTTGCAATCCTTGTTTCCTGTCTGCCAACCAGTTCTTAGATTAGATTAGATTACTTACAGTGTGGAAACAGGCCCTTCGGCCCAACAAGTCCACACCTACCCGCCGAAGCATAACCCACCCATTCCCCTACATTTACCCCTTTACCTAACACTACGGGCAATTTAGCATAGCCAATTCACCTGACGTGCACATCTTTGGACTGTGGGAGGAAACCGGAGCACCCGGAGGGGGGCTCACGCAAACACGGGGAGAATGTGCAAACTCCACACAGTCAGTCGCCTGAGTCGGGAATTGAACCTGGGTCTCTGGCGCTGTGAGGCAGCAGTGCTAACCACTGTGCCACCGTGCCGCCCATGTAGTACACTACACCCATTTGTACATGCTTTAATTTTACATGCTAATCTCCTATGTAGAACGTTGTGAAGCATGATTTCCTTTCATAAATCCACGCTGGCTCTGTCCAATCCCGTCACTGTTTTCCTCTGCTAGTAAATCTTTTGAGTAGACGCGAGCATTTCTCCTACTACCAATATCAGTTTAACTAGACTATAATATCCTGTTTTCTATCTTCTTTAAATAGTGAGGTGATATTAGCTATCCTCAAATCCAGAGGAAGAGTTCAAGAGCCCATAGAAGTTTCACCTGCTTACTGTTGATGCTCTGTTGCTTAATTATCAACAACTCAATAGTTTTGGCATGGCCTTACAGGCCTGTTATTCCTGTGAGCAGCTGGTCTACTGTCTTTCATCCTCTCTGGCATGTTTTTTTCTCACTGGGCAGATTTCCTTTTGCACCTGGACTCGGATTGTTCTATGGAGTTTATCCTTCCATGTTTGGATCATCTATATGGCTGGAGCATTTACAACTGATGAAACAGCATTAACTGATTAAAAAGGCGAGGTGAACATCAGAAACAGGAATATGAAGGGCTTTTGCCCGAAACGTCGATTTTGCTGTTGCTCCTCGGATGCTGCCTGAACTGCTGTGCTCTTCCAGCATTTGGCCCCTGAGCCTACTTCGTCATTCAATGGGATCATGGCTCATTCCTCACGTCCATGTTCCTGTGTTTTATCCGTAATCCTTAATTCACACGTAGAATTGGAGCTTCCTATCTTTTGAGGCCTCGTGATGTCAACAACCTTCTTTCAACATTACACAAGTCCCCAAGTATGAGGGCCTCATGTTTCACGTATGCTGAGGCCATTGAGGTTTACTACCACCAGTAGTATTTTGTGATTCACAGTCTTAGAATAGGATACATTTGATCTTTATAATCAGCAGAGGGTTCGAATACAGTGATTGGCTGTCAGGGTGAAGATTTACATCACCACTATGAAGCAATGCTTCTGTTGCTGACAGTACCTTTTTGGCTTCTAATTTGATTAGATTAGATTACTTACTGTGTAGAAACAGGCCCTTTGGGCTAACAAGTCCACACCGACCCTACCAAGAGTAACCCACCCAGGCCCATTCCCCTACATTTACCCCTTCACCTAATACTACGGGCAATTTTAGCATGGCCAATTCACTTAACCTGCACATTTTTGGACTGTGGGAGGAAACCGGAGCATCCGGAGAAAACACACGCAGACTCGGGGAGAATGTGCAAACTCCCCACAGACAGTTGTCTGAGGCGGGAATCGAACCCGGGTCTCTGGCACTGTGAGGCAGCAGTGCTAACCACTGTGCCACCATGCTGCCCACGGTGTGAGGGCAGTCCATGGACCAGGAAAGAAGTGCCACAGATAACTGGATTTAACTTAATATAAAGTAATCTCCCAAGGTTTGATTTAAAGAGGTAAACCTGAACAAGAGAGCTCAAAGTCTTAGTTTGCTCCTTTGGCAGCTTCCCCTTACACCCACACCCAGTCCAGAAGAAGGGTTACACCCGAAACGTTGACTTCTTCACTTCCTGATGCTGCCTGGCTTGCTGCGTTCATCCAGCTTCCTGCTTGTCTACCTCTTGCTCCATGTGGCAGGCCTGGGCCTGTTCCAGTTCCCCTGGGTCAGCATGTGTGCAGAGATGGGCTCCAGCTGCAGCTCCTGGAAACAGCGAAAAGGGACACTGCGGAGCATCTGTGAGGCAGAGAGTAATGTCATAGCACATAGAGAGATGTGGTCACACTGCAGGCTCATACTCTGCAGGCAGGAAGGGAATGGGGGGTCACCAGGCAGAGCAAGAGAAATAGGCAGACAGTTCAGGAATCTCCTGTTGCCATTCCCCTGTAAAACCAATAATGTTTTGGATAGTGTTGAGGGGAGTGACCTCTCAGAGGAAAGCAGCAGCAGCCAAACTCTTACACCACGGTTGGTTCTGCTGCAGAGGAGAGTGGTATAATGTGTGCCAGGGCAGTCGTAATGGGGGAGTAAATTCTAAGGTGAATAGACATGTATTTCTGTGGCCACAAACAAAACTCCAGGATGGTATGCTGCCTCCCTGGTGCTATGGTAAGGAAGTCTCAAAGCGGGTATTGGATATTCTGGTCGGGGAGGGTGAACAGCCAGTGGTCATGATAGACATCGGTACAAATGACATAAGTTAAAAAAGAGAAGAGGACTTAACAGCAGAATATAGGAAGCAAGGAAACAAGTTAGGAAAACGGCTTACTACTAGTGCAACGTGCTAGTCAGACGAAATGACAGGATATATGGGAGCAGTACATATTGGGCAGGTTACACCTCCGCATGATTGGCACTGATGTCCTATGGGATTGTTTGCAAGAGCAGTTGAACTAATATGCCAGGGGCATGGGAACCAGTTTAGAGAAGGAGGAAGCAAGGAGAAAAACAAAAGGTAGAAAAGGGAATAAAACAGTGAAAGGCTGAGAAACCAAGAACAGAATTCACCCAGGACTATTCAGAAAAATATTGGGAGCAAGACAATCATTGTTGAAAAGACAAGCTTAAAGGCTTTGTCTCTTAATGTGTAGACCATTTGTAATAAAGTGGATGAACTAATCATGCAGATAGATGTAACTAGGGGCAATAATTGGGATTATGGAGATAGGGCTGCAGGGTGACCAGGGATGGGAATTTAATCTTCTAGGATATTCAGTATTCAGGAAGGACAGGCAAAAAAGAGAAGGTGGTGGAGTGGTATTGCTGGTTAAAGAGAGAAATTAATACAAAAATGAAAGAGGATATTAGCTCTGCCAATGTGGAGTCTGTATGGGTAGATTTGAGAAATACCAAGGGGCAAAAAACATTAGTGGGTGTCATATAGAGACCCCCAAACTGCAGTGATGATGTTGGGAATGGCATTGAACAGAAAATTAGAGATGTGTTGATAAGGGAATATCAGTGATTATGGGTGATTTTAATCCACACACAGATTGAGCAAATGAAATTAACCACAAAGCCATAGAGAAGGAATTCCTGAAGTGAGGATGGGATGGTTTTCTTCACCAATATGTGGAAAAACCAGCTAGAGAGCAGGCCATCTTAGACTGGGTACTGTGTAATGAGAAGGGAATCATTGCCAATTTAGATGTGCGAGACCCCTTGGGGATGAGCAACCACAACATGACAGAATTTTTTATCAATATGGAGAGGGAGGTAGTTGATTTGGAGACGAGGGTGCTGAATCATAATAAAGGAAACTATGAAGATGTGAAGTGTGAGTTGGCCTTGATAGATTGGGGAGAGTTCCCTCCAGGGATGACAGTGAATAAGCAATGGCACACATTCAAGGAATGCATGGGGGAACTGCAACAACTGTTTATTCCTGTCTGGCCCAAAAGCAAAGTGTGTAACAGGGCACATCCATGGCTTACAAAGGAAATTAGAGATGGTATCTGTTCCAAGGAAGAAGCATACAGAATGGCCAAGAAAAATAATAGATCGGAGGAATGAGATCAGTTTAGAATTCAGTAAAGAAGGACCAAGGGATTGATTAAGAAGGGGAAAAATACATTGTGAAAGTAAATTTGCAGGGAACATAAAAACTGACACTAAGTGTTTCTACAGGTACGTGAAGAGAAAGAGATTGGTGAAGACAAATGTAGGTCCCTTACAGACAGAAATGGGGGAACGTTTCAGAGAACACCTCTGGGACACCTGCACCAACCAACCCAACCGCCCCGTGGCTGAACACTTTAACTCCCCCTCCCACTCCGCCAAGGACATGCAGGTCCTTGGCCACCTCCATTGCCAGACCATGGCAACACGATGCCTGGAGGAGGAGCGCCTCATCTTCCGCCTAGGAACCCTCCAACCACAAGGGATGAATGCAGATTTCTCCATCATTCTCATTTCCCCTCCCCCCACCTTATCTCAGTCCCAACCCTCGGACTCAGCGCCACCTTCTTGACCTGTAATCTTCTTCCTGTCCTCTCCGCCCCCACCCGCTCTCTGGCCTATCACCCTCACCTTAACCTCCTTCCACCTATCGCATTCCCAACGCCCCTCCCCAAGTCCCTCCTCCCTACCTTTTATCTTAGCCTGCTTGGCACACCCTCCTCATTCCTGAAGAAGGGCTTATGCCCGAAACGTCGATTCCCCTGCTCCTTGGATGCTGACTGACCTGCTGCGCTTTTCCAGCAACACACTTTTCAGCTCTGATCTCCAGCATCTGCAGTCCTCACTTTCTCCCAGAAATGGGGGAATGTATAATAGGAGACAGTGAAATGGTTGAGTAATACATACTTTGATTCTGTCTTAACAAAAGAGGAGACAAATCAGATACCAGAGATGTTGGAGAACGCAAGACTTAGTGAGAGGGAAGAACTGAGGGAGATCATTATTAGTAGAAAAATGGTGCTGGGAATGTTGATTGGATTGAAGGTGGATAAATCTCCAGGGCCTGATAAACTACATCCCAACATACTTAAGCAAGTGGCTTTTGAAATAATGGATGCATGTGTAATCATCTTCCAGGTTTCTGTCATTCTAGCAGTTTGGAGAGTAGCTATTGTTACCCCAGCATTCAAAAAACGAGGTACAGAGAAACAGGGAATTATAGAACAGACAGCATAACATAGTGGGGAAAAGTCTCAAATCCGTTATCAAAGATTTTAATTAGAAAGCAGTGGCAGGATCAGACAGAGTCAGCATGGATTTATGAAGGGGACATGGTTTTTGACAAATCTGCTGAAATTCTATGAAGATGTAACGCGTAGAGTTAACAAGGAGGAGCATTGATTGGTACATGTGGGCTGTCTGAAAGCGTTTCACAAAGTCCTGCAAAAGAGATTACAGAGCAAGATTAACATGCATGGGATTGGGGGAAGAGTATTAAGATGGTTGGAAGACTGACTGACAGAGAGGAAACAAAGAGTAGGAATTGAGGGGTCCTTTTCAAATTAGCAGGCAGTAGCCAGTGGGGTGCCACAGATATCAATGCGGAGTCCCTATATATTCACAACATATGCTAATGATTTAAATGAGAGAACAAATAGTAACATCTCAAAGTTTACAGATGATACCAAGTTGGGTAGGAGGGTGAACTGTGCAGAGGATCCAGAGATTCTTCAGCATGATCCAGACAAGTTTCTTTTGTGGGGTGGGGGTGGGGGGGAGAGGGAGGGAGGAGTCAATGGCAGATGCAGTTTAATTTGGATAAATGTGAGGTTATTCACTTTGGAAGCAAAACAAGAAGGCAGACAACTACCCAAATGGTTGGGAATTGGGAGAGGGGAGTGTACAGCGTGCCCTGGGTGCCCTTGTGCACCAGTCGCAGAAGGTAAGCACACAGCTGCAGCAGGCGATAAAGAAGGCAAATGGTTTATTAGCCTTCATTGTGAGAGGTTTGTGTTGTTGCAGTTATACAGGGCCTTGGTGAGGCCCTACCAAGAATATTGTGTGCATCTTGGGTCTCCTTTTCTGAGGACAATGTCATGCTCTTGAGGGAGTGCAGCGAAGGTTTACCAGGCTGATTCCAGGGGATGGCAGGACTGAGACATGAGGAGAGACTGATGAGGTTAAGATTGTTTTCACTGGAGTTCAGATGAATAAGGGGAATCTCATTGATACTTGTAATATTGTAACAGGGGGACAAGACAGTGTAGATGCACGAAGAATGTTCCTGATAGTGGCTGTATCCAGAACCAGACACCACAGTTTGAGGTTTTGAGGTAGACCACTTTGGATGGAGATGAGTAGACATTTCTTCACCCAAATAGTGGTGAGCCTGTGGAATTCATTACTACAGGAAGTAGTTGATGCCAAAGCATTGAATGTCTTGAAGAGGCAACTAGATATAGCATTTGGGACGAATGGGATCAAAGGTTATGGGGAGAAAGCAGGATTAGGCTATTGAGGTTCAGCCATGGTGGCAATGAATTGCAGAGCAGGCTGCTGAATGGCCTCCTCTTGCTCCTATCTTCTCTGTAACACCACCCACTTGTAAACATATTGGCATGGTCAGAATACTTCAATGGCTCAGTTGTAGTTGTTATTGATGTAGTACTATTAACTGAGTTGGTTGTTTTAGTCATGTTATTGTGGAGGGGATAAATAGGAACTACAACCGCTCACCTCACAACATTGTCACATGATATACCCTTCCTGTAGGTGGCCTAATACTTGGCAATTTTTCTTTTGCTCCTGATCATACTTGTAACATTAGCTATTCTGCATGGACAACAAGATTTTGGACACAAATTCACTCATGTATGATTGCACACATAACATCATTTCTCCCCTCATTTCAGATTTGTCACTCTTTGACAAAACTTTTTATACTGTCACTTTTGTGGTTTTAATTTACATTCTTTTCGTTGATAGACTCCCATTATGGGATGTTATGGACTAGCCCGGACACTTTCAACACATTTGAAAAATGTAGCCTGGACCCTAGCTTGGCTGGTTGTTTTTACCAGGTGTGATGTAGATATTCTAGGAGTGATGCAGCTGGCCCAAATACTTAGTTTTAAACAGAACAGAATTTATTTGCTAGATTACCAAATGAAACACAAATAACAAGAATAATTTAACCAATCTGAAAATTCAATAGATTTTCCCAACTTAATGATTCTGTTTCAAATTCCTGCAACAGTCTTCATAAAAAACTCTTGGCAAAAAAGGTAAAATCAACCACTGGATCTTACACGAGAGAGAGATGCTCGAGAGATTCAGCATGGAACACCTTCTGTTTCTTTGACCTCAATAAAACTGACTGCTTGCTCTGAAAAGACTGTTAATATAAAACCAAACCCAACCAGAAATAAGCTGAGCTGGGAGAACTTACCGCTTCCCTTTCATTGTCCAAGTTTTTATTTAAAAATACTTGAAAGCTTCCTCAATTAAGTCAACCGAGACATTTCAGAACCTGTGTCTTTACGACCTCCTGAAAAAAAAGCCAAGGACACCATACCCTTGCAAAAGGAGCGTCATCATCACAGGTAGCTTCCCAGAAATGGATGCTCCAACCATGCTCTGAATCAGGCTGGTCCAGAGAATAGCCCACTATTGTTTCTGAACAATGAACATAGGCTGTCATATAGTCCCTTTTTGAATTGAAGATATTTATTGAAGAACAATAACTCCCAGATGGAATACTAACACAATATACATTGTAATGGCTCTTTCCTGAAGTCACTGTGCATCAATATTCCTGTATCCATCCTGCCATGGTGCATATGTGTGGTGTCCATCCCTTTCATACTCATATGGTGATGTTGATGCTACTGTACAGATGGCCAGCACAAATATCCCAATTCTTTGATTGTTTTTAAAATTAAGAACAACATGAAAATTCTCACTGCACATATTGGGGTTCACTATCTTTTTACAGAGGCACCCTAATGATCCAAATGAGATGGGTGTGCAGTATTTCGTTCAGATAATTGATTACCCAGATAATTAATTTTAGCTTAAACAGGGGAAGCCATGTTGATCTAATTCTGTGCTTTACCAGAGAATTTGTTTGAATCTATAATTTTAATGAGTCTGTGATATAAACAAACAAATCTTTTCAGTCTGCAAATTACAGGTTAAAATGAGAAAAAAAATAAACTCTTACCATGAAATCCCAGCATTAAACAAGGTCCTGAACAGCTTCTACAATCACAAGATCATTTACAGTATCAGTGTCTGGGAACTCAGTCTCACAATAGAAAGACAGAAGCCCCACCTCACGTATACGTTCACATTCTCTGCTTTTTTTAAAAATGAACTGCCTGGTAAAATGCCAGAAATAGTGTAAAACACTAACTTTTGCAACGGGCTGTGGAACAACGCTTACCAAAAAAATCTCTAGTCACTGAAGCTTGAGGTGCTAGTGTTTCTTTGATTTTGCCAGTGTTTTCACATCTTCTTCAGTACAGGTAAATACAATACACTTACCTCTTTGATGTAACATTTTTGTGGGATCTTGAAATCTGTTTTGGAGAATCCGATATTCGGAAAATCAAGATTCAGATAATCGAGGTTTCTCTGCAATTAGGTCCAGTGCTTCTACACTTCCTGCTTGTGCATGTCAGATATCACTTCTCAGCAGTACCTTGTATTGTTAACCACATGTTGCACATTAATGGTGAACAGGTCATAGTGGTTCAAGATCCTGTTCATTGCCTTTACATTTCTTTTGATCTCTGATCTGCTGACACAACTTCCTGAGTTGCTTGCTGTGACAACACTGTGCTGTTAACAGATGTATTCTGCCCTGTTTCTCTTGCAGAGGATGCTGCCACAGTGGTGCTGAAATGTCTCCATCAGACAGACAGTTTGGAAACAAGTTTGAGCTATCCCTGGGTGCTTCTTTTTGAAGTCAGACAAGAGAATCATGAGTGGGTGGATTCTGTCTCATACAGAGATCCAGAGGATTTTGGTTTTGCTTTCAGATAGGGGGTGGATTTTTACTGGTTGCCAGTCTTAAAAGCTTGAGTTCTCTGCTGCTACAGTGAAGTCTTAGACAGAGAGGCTTCCTCTTAAAAATTACCAGAGGCAGATTGTTCTTTCAGTGTTTCTTTCTCATAAACTGGACAGAGACAATACGTGAGAATAATAACCATGTAGCTGCATTGCCTTTGCCAAGGGCATGTTTATGGGATGCAGCTTATATTGGAATAACCTATGATTAGTGATTAAATACGACATTATATTGTTAAGTAATCTTATAGAGTAAAGTTATGCCAATTCTTCTTTTTGTTGTATTTTAATTGTGTTGTAAGATTAAGCGTGTTTTAATTACAGCTTTCCAGTAGACCAATCAAATCAAATCTGGAACACACATCTGTTGTGTTTCAACAAAAAGAAAATTGGGTGGAGGCTGTCACATAATATAGTATGGGGGAACTGCTCTGATCCATAACACTTAGATACAGTTCCATTAAATATTATCAAACTAAAAAAGGCTTAGTTATGTCTCTCCAATCAGTATGTTCTCTGGGAGTGTCATTCCCATTCTGTGTTCCTAAGGGATTAAACCAATTGGCAGTGGTTTGCAACCTCATGAGGTTTGTAGGCAGAATATCCACCCACAAGACCCTGTTCATCTAGTGAATGGATCTTCCTGTTCGCGAGATAGCCCTTGCCAGGGAACTCATTAGGTTTTAGTTCATTCTTTCCAACATCCCAGAACATTGGGGATGGTTGGGTACGTGGAACTTCTGTTTTATTCTCATTAATTTACCAATCTACTTTACTTTCTGGTGAAATGGGCTTCCTGATCAGAATCCATCTGAGTGGGGAATGTCCACCAAAGAATCAATACATTAGCTTACATCCTTGCGATTGTTGTTGCAGTGCAATCACATGTCTTGAATGCTCTACTCATCAGTTAGTGTAATCCTTTAGAACTAAACAGTACGTTTCCACCTCAGCATGGGAGGCACAGTCCCTGTAAAGCTCTCTTAATGGTTTCTCAGGTCCCCTTGATCTGAGTTGATGGAGTATTTTAATGTTAAAAATCACACAATACTAGGTTATCGTCCAACAGGTTTAATTGGAAGCACTAGCTTCCAGAGCGCCGCTCCTTCATCAGGTGGTTGTGGAGGACACAATTTTAAGGCGCAAAATTTATAGCAAAAGTTTACTGTGTGATGTAACTGAAATTATACATTGAAAAATACCTTGATTGTTTGTTGAGCCTTTCATCTGTTCGAATACCATGATAGTTTCACTTCTTTCATGTATAAATCACAATACTTTTTTTAAGAAGTTGCATTCTCAGGTTAACTGTAACAATTGGTGTTAGCTAGACAATATGTTGAAGGTGTTAGCCCCTTTTAATGTTGATAGCCTTCCCGGGATGTATTGGCTGCAGGGTATATATTGTTGACACTATTTAACCACCTCACATCCAAGTGCTAGCCACCACCAGTCTTGACGTAAGCTACATTCTTCCCATGGTAATCATCTCATGATGGCATTTGATCAGCGTTTTCCTCATGCATTCTGGGATATTAAATTTTACGGTCGTGGTTCTGCTATTGCTGCAAAGTAAAGTATTGTATTTTGGCAACAGGTTAAGAGTTCCAGAACTTTCATTATACACCATTTCATTTGTTGGGCATGATGGAATACATCCCATTGGCCTGGATGAGTACAGCTTCAACAACACTCAAGAAGCATCACATAATCTAGCACAAAGCAGCCTGTTGATTGGCACCATGTCCACAAATATTCATTCCCTCAATCAACAAATAAATAGCAGTAATATCTACTCTCTGCAAGGCACACTGCTGAAATTCGCCATGTCTCCTCAAACAGAATGTTCTAAACCCATGACCACCACCACCTAGAAGGACAAGGCCTGCAAATACATTGGAACACAATCACCTCCAACTCTCCCTCCAAGCCACTCACCATTCTGACTTGGAAATATATCTCCATTTCCCCAGTGCCATTGTGTCAAAATCCTGGAACTCCCTACATACAGGGAGACCAAGGTGCCTTCCTGCACCAAATGGACTGCAGTAACTTAAGACATTCAGCACCTTCTGAAGAGAAACTAGGATGGGCAATAAATACTGACCCAGCCAGTGATGGCCACATTCTGTGAATGTATTTTTAAAAAATCTTCAAAATGCAAATGGTTTGATCACTGCCAATTTGATATTAATTGTAGGCAATCCCAGTTGATAGCACCTTTATACATATGAACCTCGATGCTTGACAGGTATCAAGAACAACCTCCTTGAAGAAAAACCCTTATCCAGAAGCAGCCCATCACAGAATCTGGAAGTTGACCTGGAGAAGTGAAGAAATCTCATCAGATAATGGAATCATGAGATTTCCAAAATGCATGAGTGTCTTCTCCATTTAGGAATCTTGCAGACTGGCTTCTTCATGCCTGGATGGTAAGAAAAAATGAACAATCAATCTCTCCCTGGATCAACAGGAATCCATCAGTGGCTGCAGATCCCAATATCCTCTGTACTAACCAACCCATCCTTCCCCACCTAGTTCACCCTCTGTAATAGGGTTACTGTATCCTTTCTGATGGAATGATGAGATTCTACTCAGGTCCACATTGGATGTCTGGAATGATCTGGTTGCATAAAACTTCAGGCTAATAATGACCTTGAAGGCTGGAGTAAGGGGGATTGATATGTAATCTGAAAGGCATTAAATCCTTCTGGGTCAGAGCACAGATGTCCACAATTATCTTCTGGCATTGCGACAATTTCCAACAACACTGGAATGGTAATTTCAAAGTTACTGACTGAATGATGGTATTATTTCCATCATATGCCCGCATTTCCCCTTGCAGTTTGTCTCTGTGCTCCTATGGCCTCCTCTTGACCAGGAGGATTTTTCTCTGAAGCTTATCTTCCCCTCTGCCTGATATCAGAGGAGTCTGCTCTTACCTGAATAACCTCAGTTGCTCCTTTTTTGTCCTCAGGGCTTCCACTACTAACCTCTGTTGCACAAGTTTTAAAGACAATATCTTTTATTTTAGTTTTTTTAATTGGAGAGTGAATTGCGAAAAGGGTTGTTTAAAACAGTAATGAACTGATGAAGAAATTTCTGCATGTTTAAAAAGCAAATTATTGAAACCCATTGCAAGCAAAGTTCACACTGATGTATTGTTGAAGTCATGGGGGGAGGATGTCTGTAACCTAGCTAGCACGGGGGAGTATTTGTGAGAATGTGAGATCTGGATGGCATTTTAGCATTCTGAAGGGATTTTCTTCATGATAGTCCAACTTTTGTCACCGACAACAGCTCATTCTATTCCCAGAATTCCTTTCCAAACAAAAGCAGCAGCTGTAACATCTAGCCTTTACTCTCCTTCCTCCTCACTGTTCACGGCTCTGAATACCCCTGCGAGGTGAAGGATTGATTTATGTGCACTTCTTTCAATCTGTTCCACTTTATTCTCTGTTCAAAATGGAGTCTCCTGTACATTGGGAAGACCAAACACAGACTGGATGACCATTTTGCAGAACACTTCAATGTAGCTTACAAGCATCTCACTGACCTCATTTAGAAGACAAGGCACTGTTTGTTATGTCGAGCTTCTTTGGAACAGTGCAGCAGGCTAAGTCAATGTCAGACTGATGGCAGGGTGGAGATACAAAATGACATGTCACTGAAAGCGACAGGACACAGTTGTGAGCTGCAAAATGGTCCTCCAGTCTGTGTGTTTGTTCTTCCCAATGTAAGGGAGGCTCCACTTTGTGATGTGTGTAGTTTTACTCTGTCATGTTATTTCTTCATCGAGCAATTCTGGATTAGCCAGGATAAGAGCTGCAGATAAAGTAGTCCTTACTCGTCTAAAGTAAGAAGTAATTTAATGCTAACTATTATCTTATTTCCTTACTCTTCTACTTACCCTATGAAGGGAATACTTAACTTTTTAAATGTGTTTCTGTTCCAACTTTGCAGCTAAATTTTTCATTCCTAGGTGCCTTTCTACCTCAGATGGAGCCATGTGTGGTAACTTTATACACTTTTTACTGTACTCCAGTGATTCTGTACTTGAGCACCGATGATAATAGAGTCTAAATCAAAATTAATTAAACCCTTCACTAATTAGTACACAATATTTTACCCATTTCACTTATGATTGATGTCTTGGGTTTACCATAGGATAGTCAAATCTCAGATTGCAACAGTTCTCACGAACACTCATATGGAGTTTAAATACTGAGATTGAGCCTATTGGTTTGAATGGCTGTATCTGTGCTTAAATACTATGAACTGTGTAACACCAAACCAGCACAGTCCTTACTTAATCTACATGTGATTGTCTGTGAGATGATGTGCACATATTGACTGAGCTAATGCCGATATTTCTCCGAAATAGAATGAATCAAATAATTACATGATAATAATTACCTCAATTTCTTTTCACAGAGTTTCAGGCAGTGTTTGATATGTTTGATGCTGATGGTGGTGGTGACATCAGCAGTTGGTTGAAATGATGACAATCCTGGATCAGAACCCCACCAGAAAAGAGATGGATGCCATCATTGAGGAAGTGGATAAAGAGAGTAAGAAAGCATTTTCTTAATAACATTTAGCAATTTCAATTCATTAAAACATTATTTTGTTCTCAAAAGTTCATAGTTAACAGTTGATAGATCTTATATTTCAGTGTTGCCTTAACTTAGGAAGTGGCACCATTGACTTTGAAGAGCTCTTGGTGATAATGGTGAGAAGGATGAAAGAGGAGGTGAAAGGATTCTTCAAACAACAGTTGGTGCAATTATTTCATGTATTTGATAAGTGAGTTTGATGTTCGGCTAATTTGGTGGCACTGTGGCCATGCAGAAATTCGATAGTTTCACTGATGTATACATTATAAAATGAAAGACTTTGCTCAAAGAGCAGCAGAACAAACAGAAGAGCACAACCACTTGAAACTAAATGTAAGAAGGGGAACCGGCTAGCTCAGAATTTGAGTTTCGAGTTGAATATAACTTCTTCAGAACAGAAGTGAGGTAGCAATGTAGAAACATTAGGTGTTAGAACTGGCTAGCAGAACCAGTAATTGCCAAACATGCATTGAATCTTGGTTCATGCACATTGTATGTCACATGCAATATCTTTCATCATTTTATACAAAGGATATAGGGGCTCCAGAGATGGTGCTTATAGGAGCTACAACAATGATACCAGAAATTCTTGGGTATGCACATCAGGAGATGATTAACGGTTGAGTCTATTTTCTCTTCAACAAAGAAGACCAAGGAAAGATCCATAGATGCATGTAAAGTTAATAAGTGTTTTGGTAGAGTAGATAGACAACATGTTTTGACTTGAGAGAGGTGATGGGATAGTTTGGAAATGTCACTGGATCAGCCAGCCAGTGGCCCACACCATAATCCTTCAGTGACAAAAGTTCAAATCTCATCTTGAGAGCTGATGAATTTGAAAACCCAATTTATATATCTGGAACATGAAACTAATGTCAGTGGAGACTGTGACAACCGTCATTGATTGTGGTGACTCCTATCTTGTTCACTAGTGACCTTTAAAGAAAAAATGTGCCTTCCTTACCACGTTGGCCTCAATGTGATCCCAGACCAACAGAAGTGTGTCTCAATCTTAACTGCATGGTCAAAACACATCCCTCCTTGATGCACTGAATGCTTTTTATGCTGACCCAACAGCTCCAGACGCACTTGCTCCCTCTGTCACTGCTACATATTTCAGTTCAGTCTTTTTGACCAAGTAAAGGCATTGCCTGAGACAGAGACCCTGCTGTGCAATGATAACCTGTGCAGATCAGTGTTCCCCACTGGTAGAAGTATTTGCTGACATCTTCAACTTCTCCTTGCCACAATCTGAAGTCCCCACCTGCTTCAAGAAGACCACCATCATCCCAGTACCAAATAAATCACATGCAATGTGCCTTAATGATTACTGCCCAGTGGCTCTGACCTCCATAATCATGAAGTTTAGTCTTGGCCCACATCAACTCTAGAGTGCCAGCCTGACTCTACACCCTACCTACCAATGAAATAAGGTCACATCGGACACCATTTCCCGAGCCCTACACTTATCCCTGGAACATCTGGATAATAAAGGCACCTATATCAGGCTCCCACTGATCGACTCCAGCTCCGCCTTCAACATCATAATCCCTACAAGACTAATCTCAAAACTCCGAGACCTAGGTCTCAGCTCTGCCCTCTGTAGCTGGATCCTCAGCTTCCTGACCCACAGACCACAATCAGTGAAGATAGACAACAGCACCTTCTCCACAATAATCCTCAGCACTGGCACCCCTCAAGGTTGTGTTGTCAGCCCCCTCCTGTACTCCCTGTACACCCATGACTGTGCAGCCAAATTCCATACGAGTGCCATCTACGTTCGCTGAGGGCTGGATATCAAATAATGATGAGTCAGGATACAGGAAGGAGATAGATTGCTTGCTGTTGTGATGCAATAATAACAATCTCTCTCTCAGTGTCAGCAAAAGAAAAGAACTGATCATTGATTTCAGGAAGGAAGTAGGAGGAGGACACGCCCCTATCTACATCAATGGAGCTGAGGTGGAGAGGGTTGCAAGCGTGAAGTTCCTTGGAATGATGGTACTATCCTGGAGCTCCCAATGGATGTGATGGTCAAGAAGGCACTACAATACCTTCTTCCACAGGAGGCTAAGGAACTTTCGCATGTTGATTAAGACCCTCACTAATTTTTACAGATGCACCATAGAAAACATTGTATGAGAGTGCATGACAGTTCGATGCACAACTGCTCTATCCAGGAGTGTAAGAAACCACAGAAGGTTGCCTGCATAGGTCAGATCATCCTGGAAGCCAACCTCCCATCAATGGACTTAATTTACACATCTTGTTGCGAAAGAAAAGCTGCATCATCAAAGGCTCCTCCCACCCTGGTAATACTCTCCTACTATCTCTTCCATCAGACAGAAGATACAGAGCTTGAGACATGCACCAACAGGTTCAAGAACAGGTTCTTCCTTGCTTTTATTAGACTATTGAATGGACCTCACTAATTCCAAATCATAATGTTGACCTTGCTTTTGTGCACCTCCTTGCAGTTGTAATCTTGAATACTTCGGTCTGGCCAATCACCCGACAATCTGTAAGGTCCTTGTTTCCTAGAATCTGCCTGTACTGTTTGCAAGACATAGATGCATGTGAAAACAATAAATCAAATCAAATCAAACCTAATAGCTGAACAAGCAACTCTGTTCAAGAGCAATTAGGCATCAGCAACAATACTGTCCCTGTCAGCAATGCCCATATCCATGTAAAACGTGATGGAGAACATAACTAGAGACCATAAGACCATAACTCGAGAACATAACATAAATAGAAGATATTCAGAAAAGCTTTCATGACCAAAATTTAGGAACAACAAAGAGTACAATTAAAGATTACAACAGCAATTAAAGGGAAACTGGATAAAATTGAAAGGAACAGGGGCTTACAATGACATCTTATTTTTAGTTGCTTTCAGAGTAGAGGACGTAATATTCAATCCAGGTCATAAGTAACTTCAGACATTGTGTGGCAAGTATAGCATCTTGGATGGGACAGGTGACTTTGAACCGAGAGTGTCTGAAGCTCTTTCCTGAGATGTTCATACATCATAGATCTGTTGTAGACCATTGATTAAAATGGACTACTCAGATTGGATTATATCATGTAAGAAGAATGGCTGGATGACAGTGAAATTATATAGATCTGATCGCTTCTCATGTCGAAACTTCTATTTTGGTGAGGCAGATAAAACTGATTGTTGACTTTTCTTGCTGATTCGGGATTGCTGATGGGTTCACTTATTGTGACGAGCTGAAATATCTCTTCAATGCCTGTAGGGAGCATAACACAGATGAGGAAGTTGATGAACACATGAGGGACTGGACAAGAATATTGATGGCAAATTTGACTTTATTGATATGTACAAATAATATAATAAATTAAATTCATTAGTGATATTATATAAGTTTACTATTGAGTATTTAAAACATGTATGTTTTCAATCAAATATCTTCTTCACTTTACAGAATGGATGGAGATGATGGAGAAAACCACCAAGATTCCTTAGCACTTCATTACTAAAGAATTATCTCGCACAGCTCTCATACAGAATCTGTTGGTCCTATTATCCTAATGCTCAGTCCTGCTTCCTAGATCACCAAGCATAAATGATTTAATGATTTAATGAATTGTATGTCATTGTCACCCTCTTCTATAGCCAACTGATCAGACATCTGAAATAAACAAGATGATTGCAAAGAACCCAAATCTGTTAGACAGGACTGGAGCAACACATGAATCATACAGAATCATAATTGCTACAGTTCTGTCTGAGTAGGTGGAATCAACCTCCCATATACAAAACTCTTACTGATTTTGCTACCAAAATAGAACACTGCACAATTTATTCAAAACTCTTTCTGAATAAAGTTAATGTCTTCATTTCCAGCAAATTGCTGTTGCATTTCAGTTGGTGAATGATGTGGATTCTCTGGGTTTTTGTTCTCTGTATTTTTATGCTGTATTTTCTGCAGATGACAATTTTGAGTCCTCTGGGCTGTAGGCTGCCCAGACGGAAGATGAGGCGTTGTTCCTTCAATTTGCAGTGTGCTTCATTAAGGCAATGGAGGAGGTCAAGGATGGTCATGTTGGAAAGGGAGTGGGAAGGGGAATTAAAATGGACAGTGATTGCGAGGTCCAGTCAGCTCTGGCAGACCTGGTTGTGATGCTTGGCGAACTGCTCCCTAAGTTTACGTTTGGTCTCCCTGATGTAAAGAAGACCACATTGGGAGCACCTGATGCAGTTAACTATGTTGCAGGTGATTCAGGTGAGCCTCTGTCTCACCTAGAAGGCCTGTTTGGGGCCCTGGATGGAGGAGAGGGGCATGGTGTATTGGTAGGTTTTGCATCTTTTCTGGTTGCAGGAAAAGGTACCTGGAGGTTTGGGATTGTAGGTTGGCAGAGTGACGCAAACCCAAAGACTGTCGAAGTGAACAATCCTTGTGGCAGGCAGAGAGGGTTGGGGAGTGGAAGATGTTCTTGGTGGTGGGGTTTAATTGGAGTTGGCGGAAGGTTTAAAGATGATGCGTTGGATGTGGTAAAATTTCATGACCACAAGATATCTCAACAGGTGTAACATCCAGCAAAGTATTTTTCAGGAAACGTAATCACCAACCTGTATGCAGCAAATGCTGTATAACTAGATAATCTGTTCTTGTGATGTTGTGAGGAACAAATATTGGCCTCTCCTTCTCTGATATTTAATAATATCCCAGAATCCACAGATGGCAGCTATTACCAAAAGACAAAGTGCATGGGAGTAAAACATTCCCTCCATATTACACTGGCCTTTAGTCAGCAGGTCCTAATGTCAGACTGGAAACCACAACTTTGTATTCACTGGACAAGAGTGCTTCTAACTGAGTCGTACCTTGATCTATTGCACAAGCTGCTATTTGTGAAAGCTCACTCAAATGATCGTTATGAATAATTGTGCAATTATGTTTAATCAGAGAATCCCTGTGGTGTGCAAGCAGGCTATTCATCCCATTGAGTCCACAACAATCCTCCGAAGATCATTCCACTCCCTCGACCCTGTAACTCTGCATTTCTCACAGCTAATCCGCCTAACCTGCACATTCCTGGACACTACGGACAATTTAGCATTGCCAGGCCACATATCTGCGTGTCTTTGAACTGTAAGTGGCAACAAGAGCACCCAAAGCGTCCAAAGGAAACACACACAGACAATGGGAAAATGTGCAAAATCCATACAGTCAGCTGGGGGTGGAATTGAACCCAGCTCCCTTGGCGTAGTCAGGCAGCAGTGCACTGAGCCAACGTGCCATCCTTAATGTTACAGACAAAGACAAGATGGCCAATGTCTCACACACTTTAAAGCATGAAACACACCTATGAATCATGAAACAGGAATGATAACGATACATATATCACTATAAATATATCGTTTCTAAAGTCAAATTAAATTGCAAATTGGCAGAAATGTAAACTTTTCTCCACAAGGTGCTGTTGATTAATGAGTGGAAAAGACATTAAACCTGGGTGAAGAATAGACCAGATAGCCCCTTAAATCTACTCTTCTGTTCAATTAAACATTGGCAAAGCAACAATGAAAACAATTTGAAGTAAAATTCAGTAATATTATCAAAAATTCTGTCCAGGGATTTTTAACAATGAGACTAGTAATAACTCCTGTAAATTCTTATTTTAAGTAATAGCGTGGATGATGCTGTTGTTTTACTGAAGAAAAGATGAGCTGGAATACATGGATAATTTGATGCAGGTTCATGAAAACAAAGAAATGGTCTGTCACGGTGTTAGTGCCCCTCTCTCTGAGCAAGGAGATCCAGATGCAATTCCACTGGCTCACAGTAGTATCACAACATTTATAAACAGGTTGATTCACAATATCAAGAGCTGGGCCCTTTTGGAGCAGTGATGGTGGATGTCTCTCTGACCCAGAAGGCCAGTTTTCAAGTAGCAGCTGCCCCAAATGTGTGTAATAATGTGGCTGGTCCAGTTGATTTAGAAGAGTTGACATCTGGCCCTTGAAGAGCTTTGCATGAGTTGGAGGGAGAAATGTGAGAAAGTGGTCTTACGTCTTGCATTCCTTAGCACAAGCGATTTTTATTCAGAGCTCTATTACCACATAAGTGGGAGTGGCCAGAGACCATCCTGAATCTGACCTTTACATGGGTGCAGTTGTTCTCTTAAACACCAGCTCAGGTCAGGGGTCACTGACATTGAGTTCCCCAGCAAAATACAACAATTTTATACCCTTCACATTCCTCAATAACTCAATGCAACATTGATGTCATAGTTAGCCATATCCCTCCTAAACTATTCACTGCGTCCAATAAACACACAAACAATGATGGACAACTGTATCGACATTCCTCAATCCTCTCATAATCTCATGATGTTTATCAGGCACATCTACCAGGAGGCATGGTGGCTCAGTGGTTAGCACTGCTGCCTCACAGTACCAGGGTCCTGGGTTCGATTCCTGCCTGTTTGTGTGGAATTTGCATATTTGCGCTGTGTCTGTGTGGGTTTCCTCCCACAATCCAAAGATGTGCAGGTAAGGTGAGTTGGCCATGCTAAATTGCCCACAGTGTTATTCAGGGTAAATGTAGGAGAATGGGTTTCTCTTTGGAGGAGTGGTGTGGACTTGTTGGACCAAAATGCCTGTTTCCACACTGTAGATAATCCAATCTATCATCTGTCTTTCAGATCTTACAATGCTCTGACAGTTTTATGCCTTCCTAGACTTTTGCCATCTGCACTGCATTATTTACCAATAGCCGAAATAGCTGCTGTTCTCAAAGGAATCCGGAAGTGGTGGAGTCTGGTACAATTACAACATTTAAAAGACATCTCGGAATATGAATAGGAAGGGTTTAGAGGGATGTGGGCCAAGTGCTGATAAATGGGACTAAATTAGTTTTGGATATCTGTAGGCATATCTGAGTTAGCCCGAAGGGTTTGTTTCCGTGCCAAACATCTCTGTGACTCTTCCAAATTCTGTACTACCTTTAGTATGGCACATGAGGAAACATTAATTTCCATCAATTGTTATAAAGTCTTTAAAATCAACTCTAATATAAAGTTACTGTGACACAGCTGACAAATTAAGAACAACCCCTCTCTCATTTCAGCCCGAGAAATTGAACAATAGTGCCTCTGTCTTGCAACTGTAGTTTACGATCCCGGCTATTTAGATATGATGGCACATTGGCTCAATGATTAGCATACTGCATCACAGTGCCAGGAACCCAGGTTCGATTCCAGCCTCGGGTGACTGTCTGTGCGGAGTTTACATCTTCTGCACATGCCTGCGTGAGTTTCCGCTGAGTGCTCTAGTTTCCTCCCACAATCCAAAAATGTGCAGGTTAGGTGAGATGGCCATGCGAATTTGCCCATAGTGTTCAGGGATGTGCAGGTGAAGTGCATTACTTAGGGATAATTGTAGAGTAAAAGAGTAGGGGAATGGTTCTTGGAGATTTACTCTTTGGAAGGTCGGTGTGGATTTGTTGGGCTGAAGGGCCTGTTTCCATACTGTAGGGATTCTATGTTTTATGCTGTCAGTGGATTTTAAACTAAATTTTCATTTTATATAAAGCTTTACTATTTCCACACTGCATAGTTTCCAGTATTAATGATCCTTTCTTAATAAATGCATCTGTTGGAACTCCACTGATGAGGATGAAATTCTGTCACTTTATAACTCTATCAAGCCATTAAATGACACTTGGTTAGATTCTACAAACAACTTGGGGAGAAATATATCTTCATTGAAATATGGCTTTGTCACGCTTCCGTTGAACTTTGGACTTAAGAATTTGTTCGAATGATCTACATTTGCACTTAAGTTTCAATTGTTTAACTCCTGCAGTCATGACCTCTCTTTTTAAAACCTTCCTCTGCCCTTCTGCTGTGCCAATATTGTTTTGGAAGCCATGTTTCCACCATTACTTTATCTCAATGTAAGTTTGCTGGCTGAGCTGGAAGGTTATTTATCAGACGTTTTGTCACCATACTAAGTAACATCACAAGTGAGCCTCCGGTGAATCACTGATGTTAGTCACCAGTTTTCCATTTATGTGTTTAGGTTTCCTTGGGTTGGTGATGTCATTTCCTGAGGTGATTTCAGTTCCTGTGGTGATGTCATTTGCTGTGTTGATGTCATTTCCATTCTTTTTCTCACAGGGTAGTAGATGGTGTCAACATGGTGGCTCAGTGGTTAGCACTGCTGCCTCACAGCACCAGGGTCCCATTTTGATTCCAGCCTCAGGCAACTGTCTGTGTGGAGTTTGCACATTCTCCCTGTGTATGTGTGGGTTTCCTCCGCGTGCTCCGGTTTCCTCCCACAGTCCAAAGATGTGCAGGTCAGGTGAATTGGCCATGCTAAATTGCCCACAGTGTTAGGTGCATTAGTCAGAGGGAAATGGGTCTGGGTGGGTTACTCTTCGGAAGGTCAGTGTGGACTGGTTGGGGTGAATGGCCTGTTCCACACTGTAGGGAATCTAATCTAATCTAAACGTGGATGTGTTTGTTGACAGAGTTCCGTTTGGAATGCCATGCTTCTCAAAGGAGGCTATGGGCAGCACGGGAACGAGGTAAGGACCTCTGCAAATAGCATGGTGAACAGAAATGGCTTGTATGAAAAAAAAATGCAACTCTGCAATCAACAAATATAATCTGGTTGTCGCACTGGGTAAAGTACAATAGAAATACACTTCAAAGCATAAATGAGAAAATAAAATCAATGTTATTTGCTGAGCAATGGTATAGTTATACCAATGCATCTGAAGTCGTAAGTAGGACATGGATGATGGCTCTAGAAGTCAGTCCAAAAAACTAGACAACAACAGTTAAGGATGGCCCATGTCGAATGCCTCCTCTTAACATGCACCAAAGTGGTTGTTCTCCCAATGTAGTTCATCTTACGAGAACGGTTCAATATGTGTCAAAACGCACAGGGTGTAAAATGAAAACTTTACTTGTGCACCTACAAAAGACCAGGCTAAAGCAGGGGCTTGGTACGATGTTAGGAGGGATAGGATCAGGCATTGGAGCATTGAATGCCGTGGGTATTAAGAACTTTTAGAACAAGATACAAAAAGTGAGCAGCCTGACTGGCGATGCCATGAGGCTATGAAATGATTAGAACAGGGGGCTGACCAGAAATATGTCATCCAGTTGGTTATATGATATCATATGATGGGAACAATTGTATAGAATATAACGGAAACAATTTCACACATCCCTACAACAGAATAGTTTCAATAATTATATGGTTTGCATGTTCCATGACATTCCTCATCAGTTGTTAAGAGTAGAATTGGAATGAATAGTTCTCTCAGGCCACAGTGATAATTGGGTGAACTTATTCAAGTTAGCTCAATGAAGATTATAGATCAAACCTGATACGCACTATGCCACCTGTAACATGAAAGGGTGTAATTTTACTGTGAACATTATTAATGAGACCCATACACAGAACTGGTGTAGCTTTATTACTCTCCCTCATCTGTTTGGCCCGCAGTTGTGGCTGCCAGAGATGAGATGAAAGTGGATTGATGAGAGGAATAAACTTCACAATGAGACTGCTTGTCCAGGGGTGGCCATTTGGTACGGCATGTCCATTCCACAGCCCAGTGTTTGGACTGTGCTTCCTTGAACATTCTGCAGGAACATGCACATGGCAATTAGTTTCATATATTGACGCAGCTATTCACAAGACAGGACAAAATCAGGCCTTTATTACCAGTCCCCGCACCAGTTATTTAGATGGTATCTGAAAGGATGCCCCAGTTAATCATTGTAGTAAGGACACACACACGATCCATGATCCCCAAGTAGACAGATCATATCAATTAGGGAAATGGGAAATGGATAGCACTACCATACTGCCTTTGGGAGACAGGATCCTCCCCCTTTTGTAAATTTGATTCGGTTGGAGCAATTTCTCCATGAAAGCACTTGTATTGTTCAGGAACTGGTGGCAAGGGGGTGAAATATACTTCCAATGAAAGTTGCCATGTCATATGTTGATGAACAGTTACACCACTTGCTGATTCAATCACGGCCTTAACCGTACATCACTGGTGGGTTGGTATCCGAAGAGCATTGCGGTCATTATTTTAATGATTCACCCCAATGTTATATTATTTATATCGGTGCTGGTTATTTTCATTATGGTTTTAATTTACTCATGCCGCTTACATACTCTTTATTATTTGTTCTCACGTGGCGATCACTGATTGCATCTATATTTGCAATTATAACATGCGCTGTCAAATATCATCAGGGGTGGGTTGTACAGGATGGGCTGAAGGGCTGAAAGGAATTGCTGATATTGGGCAGCTGCATGACCTTGAAGGAGTCCTGTGAACATTCCCGTACATGCCTCAGACGGCACAATCAGAACTTGTTTTCTGTACTTGCAAGCAGCTTGTGCTGGCTGTGTGTTACTCTGTGAGGGAGAGAGCTTCATTCCGCGTCATTGGACTTCACCTCGGACCGGGATCGGGAACGGGGCCAGGAATAAAGCTCAGCCTCGATCGAGGGGTCTCCGACGGGCAGAAGCATGTGAGACTTAGTGTTTTCCCCCCCTTTTTCCCTATTTCTTATTATCATCATTAATATCACCTAATAAATATCCACATTTAAACAAATTGCTATTGCCGAGTCGTCTCTTCACCACATTTCACCAAATCCGAAAAGAACTATTTGGAGACACCCTATGATTCCAGACAGGAGTAAATTGTGTGGAGAGCATGATCCTAATCAATATTGAATGTTAGCTTTGGATAACTGCACAGCTCTTAACTGGTCTATGTTCATTTCTGGAAACTGAATCCGAGAGTATAATCCCCTCTTCTAATCATTTGTTCTGGGTCCCCAGCAGACCAATCTTCGACATTCTGGGTCCCCTTGGTATAACTGGGATCAAGTAAATCCCTTGAGGGGTATAAGAGGTGTAGAAGAATACTAACAAGGGACGTCAGATTAAGTGATTGTGCAAAGAACTAGGCAGATAGCGTATAAGGTGGGAGTGTTGTCTACTTTGGCCGGAAGAAGGGAAAAACAGCCTGTCAATTGAATGGCGACAGTTTACAGAAGATATTGGAACACTTGATCTGGGTGCGTTCATGATGAGTCACAGAAGGTTGGTATTCATGTTCAAAAAATTATTTGAAAGGCAAATGGCATTTATTGAAAGCTAAAAGGATTTAAAAATAATATAACAAAATAACTTGCAGAGAAATATATAATTTTATTCAGATATGGGCTGCTATCTGAGGGGATAACCAGACAACAGAACAAACTGTTAGTCAAAATATAAATGGGACCATCTGTTTTCGGAACTTGGGGAAATAAACAGTGATGTATTGAAAAGAGTCTCTGTTACAGAAGAGGAAGGTCTGAAGGTCTTAAAACACATAAGTCTAAATAAATCCCTGGGATGTGATCAGGTGCATTCCGGAACATTTTGGGAAGTGATGAAAGAGATTGCAGGGCTCCCGGTGAGAAATTTGTATCATTAACAGCCACGGGTCAGGTGCCAGCGGACTGGAGAATGTATAATGTTGTGGCTTTATTTAAGAAATGCTGCAAAGAAAAGCCAAGGAATGACAAGCTGTTGAGCCTGACATCAAGAAATGACAAGATGCTGATTGGGCTGATGCTGGGACTGATAGATGTTCACGGGCTGTCCCATGATGTCTGATCCTTCTCTTCACAGAAGCAGTTGCCAAAACATAAAGAAATTCACTTTCCAGTTTCTAGCAGAATAACACCCTTCAAGAAACAAAATGGTGATTGGGGTCAAAAACAGAGACATAAGGTACAATGTCAACACAGTGTGTTTCAGTAAACACAACATATTTATGTGCACTATAAGAAATATGAGTATTCATGCTGAGCTCTCTGCTCTCATTCTGCCAGAGTTATAAAATTGCATAGATTTTACATGGTTACTCTTGGCTGCATATTCTTAAAGCATTCAGCTACCCAGTCTAACACAGCTGAATATGTATAACCCAGAGCCATGCCTCCAGATCACATACACACAGATGATCAGACTGTATTCTCCTAACTATGAGACATTATGATTCCAGCAATAGCGTTCAATGATCCACTGGGATTTCTTCTAACAAGCTCATTCTATTACCATGAGAAAGTAACCATGTATGTTCACTCAATTGAAAGAAGTAGTGACACAGTTCTTTCTTACCACAAGCATACTCAAACAATCTTTTGATGCTTCTGTTCTTGATATACTGTAGTGTCCTGATGAAGGACTTTTGCCCGAAACATTGATATTCTTGCTCTTCGGATGCTGCCTGACCTACCGTGCTTTTCCAGCACCACTCTAATCTTGACTCCGATCTTCAGCATCTGCAGTCCCACTACAGTCTATCATTTAATACTTGCCATAACTACCCAAGCTAACATACACTGGCTGAATTCAGCATTCCTGAGTTTGCTGCGCCTTCTCTGGTGACCAAGCAAGTAGTTAGAGAGGCAGAGACCTTGAGGGATGTAGAACATTGCCCCACCTGTTCATTCACCATCGAATAACTTTCTTTGTTTCTTCACTAGAGCAAAGCACAATTCTGGTTTCTTCACTTAGACCAGGCAACATATTCTACTGTCACTAAGACTGCAATAGCAAATCAAAGTCACAATACTACTAAAACATGTAAGATAATGTATATGTGTGTGCTAACATTCATTTTTCAGTTCAGTATGTCTTTTTATTGAGTCCCTCTGATTCTTTTTCTCAATGCTGATACCATGTTGTACTCTCCCAAAGCAGCCCTTTAGATCTTCCAAATCTTCCCTTACCAGGGCCTCCGCATGTTCCTCCAAATTTGTTTTGACCTTTTCTGCCATGCTTAGGCTCATGATTTTCCAAGAGTGTAGTTTGATTATTCAGGCCCTTTGGTATTAATCCATACTCAAGGGGTGAAGCAGAAATATGGCTTTTGCACTTCACCAAAAAGTTTTCCAGATTTAAGCTGTTTATATTGTTTTCCATGCAGTATTCTTCATGACCACGTAACCACGCACGCTCTGGTCATGCTTTTGGCTTTACAGGCATCTTGCGCTTGAGCGGCAGCTCGGGACAATGTGAAGCATTCGCAAGACAGAGCGTAACGTGGGTAGCACATAGAGAGAGGTGGTCACACCGCAGGTACAGACACTTCAGATAGGAAGGGAATGTGTGACCACCAGGCAGAGCAAGGGAGATAGGCAGACAGTGCAGGAATTTCCTGTGGCTAATCCCCTGCAAAACAAATATACTATTTTGGATAGTGTTGAGGGGAATGACCTTTCAGGGGAAAGCAGCAGCCAAACTCCTAACACACTATTTGATCTGCTACAGAGGAGAGCGGTAAAATGTGCCAGGGTAATATTTATTGAGGAGTGAATTGTAGGGGGAATAGACTGGATTTTCTGTGGCCACAAGCAAGACTCCAGGATTGTATGTTGCTTCCTGGGTGCTATAGTAAAGAACATCTTGAAGAGGGTACAGAACATTCTGGAGGAGGAGGGTCAACAGCCACTGGTTATGTTCACAAATTACATAGGTAACAAAAAGGATGAGGTCCTACAAACAGAATGCAGGGAGCAAGGAAGAAAGTTAAGAAATTGGATTACTGCTGGGGACACGTGCTGGTCAAAGTAAAAATGACAGGATATATCAGATGAATACGTGACTGAAAAGATGGTGTCAGGGGGAAGGTTTCAGATTCCTGGGGCATTGGGCCCAGTTCTGGAGGAAATAGAAACTGTACAAATTGCACGTGTTACATCTGCACAGGACCGGGACTGATGTCCTTGGGGGAGTGTTTGCTAGAGCAGTTGAGGGATGTTTAAACTCATTTGCCAAGGGCATGGAAACCGATGTTAGCGGTTAGAGAAGGAGGAGCAAGGACTAAAACAAAAGGTAGAAAAGGGAATTTAAAAAAAGTGATAGGCATAGAAACCAAGGACAGAATTCAATCATGGCTATTCAGAATAATATTGGGAGTAAGGCAAACAATGTTGAAAAAACAAGCTTAAAGGCTTTGTGCCTTAATGTTTCGAGCATTTGTAATGAAGTGAACTAATCACGCAGATAGATGTAAACAGGTACAGCAGTTGGGTTTGTGGAGACAGGGCTGCAGGGTGATCAGGGATGGGGATTGAATCTCCCAGTTTATTCAGTATTCAGGAATGACAGGCAAAAAGGAGAAGGTGATGGAATAACATTTCCGGTCAAAGACAAAAAGTTAACACAACAGTGAGAAAAGATCCTAGCTCTGACAATGTGGAGTCTGTCTGGGTAGAGTTGAGAAATACCAAGGGGCAAAAAACATTAGTGGGTGTCTTATAGAGTCCCCCAAACTGCAGTGGTGATGTTGGGAATGGCATTGCACAGGAAATTAGAGATGCATTGATAAGGGAATATCAATGATCCTGGGTGATTTTAATCTGCACATAGATTGTGCAAATGAAATTAACCACAAAGCCATAGAGGAGGAATTCCTGAAGTGAAGATGGGATGGTTTATTTCACCAATATGTGGAGGAAACAGCTAGAGAGCAGGCCATCTTAGACTGGGTACTGCGTAATGAGAAAGAAATCATTGCCAATTTGGCTGTGCAAGTCCCCTTGGGGATGAGTGGCCATAACATGATAGAATTTTTTATCTGTATGGAGAAGGCAGTAGTTGATTCAAAGAATAGAATGGTGAATCTTATTAAAGAAATCTATGAAGATATGAGGCATGAGTTGGCCTTGACAGATTGGGGAGAGTTAATTAAAGAGATGACAGTGGATCATTCAAGGAATGCATGGGGGAGCTCCAACAACTGTTTATTCCTCTATGGCACGAAAGCAAAATGGGTAAGATGGCCAATCTATGCCTTACAAAGGAAATTAGAGACAGTATTCAATGCAAGGAAGAAGCACAGAGATTGGTAAAGAAAAATAATAGGCCTGAGGATTGAGAGCAGTTTAGAATTCAGTAGAGAAGGACCAAGGGATTGATTAAGAAGGGAAAAATACAATACGAAGGTAGGTTTGCAGGGAGCATAAAGACTGACATGAAGCATTTCTATAGGTATGTGGAGAGAAGGAGATTGGTGAAGGCAAGGTAGGTCCCATATAGACAGAAATGGGGGAATGCAAAGTAGGAAGCAAAGAAATGGCTGAGCAGCAGAATTACATAATTTTGTTCTCGCTTCACAAAAGAGGATAAAAAAGATACTGGAAATGTTGGAGAATGCAAGGTTGAGGTTGAGGCTGAGGGAAGAACTTAGGGAGATCAATAGAGAATGGTGCTGGGAAAATTGATGGGATTGAAGTTGGATAAATCCCCAGGGCCTGATCATCTACATCCCAGAGAAGTTAAGAAAGTGGCTCAAGAAATAATGGATGCCTTTTTAGTCATCTTCCAGGATTCGATAGACTCTGGCACAGTCCCTGCAGATTCAAGTGTAGCTAATGTTATTCCAATGTTCAAAAAAGGAGGTAGAGAGAAACAAGGGAATTATCAGCAATGGGGAGAATTCTCAAATCCATTGTCAAGGACTTTATAACGGAGCATTGTGAATGCAGTGGCAGGTTCAGACAGAGTTAGCGTGGATTTACAAAGGGAAAATTGTACTTGACAAATCTGTTGGAATTCTATGAAGACGTAACTAGTAGAGTTGACAAGGGGGAGTCAGTTTATGTGGTATATTTGGACTTTCAGAAAGCATTTGACAAAGTCCTATGTAAGAGATGATTGTGCAAAATTAAAGTGCATTGGGTGGAGGAAGTACAGTGAAATGGATAGAAAACTGGCTGAAGCGAGCAAACAAAGTGTAGGAATTAATGGGTCCTTTTCAAATTGGCAGGCAATGGATCGAAGCTGGGGCTCCACGTATTCACAACATATGCTAATGATTTGGATGAGGTAAAAAAAATATAACATTTCAAAGTTTGCAGATAATACCAAGCTGGGTGGAAGGATGAACTGTGAAGAGGATCCAAAGATCCTTCAGCATGATCTGGATGGGTTGGGTGAGTGAGCAAATCAATGGCTGATGCAGTATAATTTGGATAGAAGTGACCTTATTCACTTTGGAAGCAAAACAAGATAGCAGGTTACTACCTGAATGGTTGGGAATTGGAAGAGAGGAGTGTAGAACATGCCCTGGGTGCCCTTGTGCACCAGTCACAGAAGATGCAGTAGGCGGTAAAGAAGGCCTTATTGCGAGAGGTTTGAGTTGCTGCAGTTATACAGGCCCTTGTTGAGGCCACATCTAGATTTGTGTGTGTACTTTTAGTCTCCTTTTCTGAGGAAGATGCTCATGCTCTTGACTGCAGCGATGGTTTACCAGACTGATCCCAGGGATGGCAGAACTGACAGAGGTGGAGAGATTGGCGAGGTTAGGATTGTTTTCAGTGGAGTTAAGATGAATGAGGGGAATTTCACAGAGACTTGTAAAATTCTAACAGAACGAGGCAGGGCAGATGTAGGAAAGATGTTCCTGATCAAAGGTGCGTCCGGATCCAGGGTAACAGCCTGAGCATTCAAAGTAGATCATTGAGGATGGAGATCAGGAGACATTTCTTCACACAAAGAGTGGTGAGCCTGTAGAATTCCTTACCACAGGAAGTAGTTGATGCCAAAACATTGAATGTATTGAAGAAATGGCTAGATATTTCACTTGGGGCGAATGGGATCAAAGGTAATGGGGAGAAAGCAACATCAGGCAATTGAGTTGGATGATTAGCCATGATCGTGATGAATGGGGGAGCTGGCTCAGGGGGCTGAATGGCCTCCTCTTGCTCCTATCATCTATGTAAAACCACCCACTTGTAAATCTATTGGAATCTTCAGGACACCTGAATAGCTCAGCTCTGGTTGTTATTGACATAGTGCCATTAATTGAGGTGGTTGATTTAGTCTTGTTATTGTGGAGGGGGAAAATAGGAACTACAATTGCTCACCTCACAATTTGTAGATGCCGGTGTTGGACTGGGGTGTAAAAAGTTAAAATTCACACAACACCAGGTTATTGTCGAACAGGTTTAATTGGAAGCACACTAGCTTTCGGAGCGACACTCCTTCATCAGGTGATAGTGGAGGGCTTGATCGTAACACAGAATTTATAGCAAAAATTTACAGTATGATGTAACTGAAATTGTACATCGAAAAATTGATTGTCTGTTAAGCTTTTCATCTGTTAGAATACAGTGATAGTTTCACTTCTTTCATGTGTAAATCACAAAACCTTTTTTTTAAAGTTGCATTCTCGTGTTAGCTGTTAACAATGGTGATAGCTAGACAATATGTTGAAGGTGTTGGCCCCCTGAACTCCCTAGGTTGCTCATTTTTTGTCCATCTGAGATTCCTCTACCAACCTCTGTTGCACAATTCTAAAATAAAATCTTTGATTGTGGAGTGAATTGGGAAAAGGGCTGTTTCATAGCAATGAACTGAAGAAGAAATTGTTGCTATAATGATACTGTGCCTTAAAGAGATGTGTTCTGTCCTGTTCTCTTGCAGAGGATGCTGTCACAGTGGAGCCAAGTTGTCTCCATCAGGCAGACAGTTTAGAACAAGTTTGAATTCTCTCTGGATGTTTCTTTTTGAAGGAAGGCAAAAGAATCATGAGTTGGTGGGGTCAGTCTCACACAGAGATCCAGAGGATTTTGGTTTTGCTTTCAGTTATTGGGTGGGTTTTGTGGGTTGTCAGAGCTGAAAACTTGAATTCTCTGTTGCTACTGTGAAGCCTCAGACAGATAAACCTCCTCTTAAAAATTAAAAGATGCAGGTAGTTTCTTTCAGTGTGTCTTTCCAGTAGACTGGAGAGACAGCATGTGAAAATAATAGCTATGTTGTTGAAATGCATTAACCAAGGGTGTGTTTATGGGATGCTGCCAATATTGGAACAATTGATGCTTTGTGTTTCAAAAATACATTATCTTGTTAAGTTATTTTACAGAGTAAAGTTATATCAGTTCTTCTTTTTGTTGAATTTTAACTGTGTTGTAAGTTTAAAGTGTGTTTTGAATAAAGCTTAGTGGTTGACCAAGCAAATCAAATCTGGAACAGAGTGTCTTTCCTTTGTCTTTTAAACAAAATTGGATGAAATTTAGGGGAGAGGTTATCACATAATATAATATGGGGGGACTATTCTGGTCCATATCACTTGCATAGAGTTCCATTACATACCATTGAAGCATAGAGGGCCTGGGTCTGTCCCTCCAGTCACTCAGGAGGTTTGTGAAGAGAACATCCATCCAGGATCTTCCTGTTTGCAAGAGGGAGGTCATTAGGGTTCAGTTCTTTCTTTCCAACATCCCAGAACATTGGGGATGGTTGGGTATGTGGAACTTATATTTTATCCCCATTAATTTCTGGTCTATTTTACAACTTTTCTGGTGAAATGGTCTCCCTGAGCAGAAACCATCTGAGTGAGGAATGCCCAGTAAGGAATCAGTACCTTGGCTAATATCCTTGCAATTGTGGTTGCAATGCAATCCTTTGTCTTGAACACCTCTACCCATCACGTAAAGTGATCCATTATAACTGAACAGTATGTTTCCCCCTCAGCATGGAAGGGACAGGCCGTGTAAAACCTTTCTTGATGGTTTCTCAGGTCCACTTCATCTGGGTTGATGGAGTATTGTAACGTTGTTAGCTTCACTGGATGTATTGCCTGCAGGGTATATACTATTTGCACTATTTAACCACCTTGTGTCTGAGTGCCAGCCACCACCAGTTTTGGTATAAGCTTGATATCATGACTATCCTCCCATGGTGATCAATCCCATGATGGAGTCTGATCAGAATTTTCCTCATGCATTCTGGGATGCTCCTCTGCTTTAGTGGTTCTTCACTGAAAAATGTGGTGCTGGAAAAGCATAGCAAGTCAGGTAGCATCCATGGAGCAGGAGAGTCAACATTTCAGGCATCAGTTCTGATGAAGAGCTTAGACCCGAAACATGGACTCTCCTACACCTTGAATGCTGCCTGATCTGCTGTGCTTTTCCAATGCCACACTTTTCGACTCTGACTCTCTGCATCTGCAGTCCTCACTTTCTGAAGTGGTTCTGCTATTGTTGCAAAATAAGGTACAGTATTTTGGCAACAGTTCCAGAGTTCCAGAACCTCTATTACCCACATCACACCACCCCTGCCTTTGATTTGTTGAGCATGGTGGATTACTTCCCATTTGCCCGTATGGGTGCAGCTGCAACAGCACTCAAGAAGCATCACATCATCTAGCACAAAGCAGCCTGTTGATTGGCAACACATCCACAAACATTCATTCCCTCAATCAACAACTTAATAGCAGCAACATCTACCATCTGTAAGATGCACTATTGAAATTCACCAAGTCTCCTCAGACAGAAGCTACAGAACCCATGACTACTACTGCCTACAAGGACAAGGTCACCAACAGCTTCAAGTTCCCCTCAAAGCCACTCACCATCATGACTTGGAAATGTCCCTCCATTCCCTCAGTGTCATTGTGTCAAAATCCTTGAACTCCCTCCATAAATGGAACCTAAGGTGTATAACTCCACCAAATAGACTGCAGTGACTCAAGACATTCAGCACCTGCTGAAGGGAAACTAGGGATGGGCAATAAATACTGACCCAGCCAGTGATGGGCACATCCTGTGAATGATTTAATTTAAAAAAAAACTTCAAATACAAATAGATTGATCACTGCCTATCAGACTTTAGTTGCAGGCAGCTCCAGTTGATGGCACCACTTTACCTCTTTACCTGGTGCTGGATAGGTATCAAGAGTAAGCTCCTTGGAGGAAAACCCTTCTCCAGAAGCAGCCCAGCACAGAATCTGGAGTTTGGCCTGGAGAGGTGGAGAAATCTCATTGCATGATGGAATCATGAGAGTTCCAAGATGCATTTCCTGTGCCAGATTTTCAATGAGTGTCTTCTCTATTTAGGAATCTTGCAGACAGGCTTCTTGCTGCCTGGATGACAAAGTATATCCAATCAATCTCTCCCTGGATCTATAGGAATCCACCAGTGACTGCAAATCCCAATAACCTCTTTACTAACCAACCCATTCTTCCCCACCTAACTCACCCTCTGCAATGGTGTTACTGTATCCTGTCTGATGGGGTGATGATCTACCAACTGGGAGATGCTACTCAGGTCCACATTTGATGCCTGGAATTATCTGGTTGCATAAAACTTCAGGCTAATAGTGACCTTGGAGGCTGGAGTAAGGGATCTGTTATGGAATGTGTGAGGTATTAAGTCACTCTGTGTCAGAGCACAGATGTCCACAACCACCTTCCTGGTTTGCTGCAGTTGACAACAGCACTGAAACAGTCATTTCTAAATAGCTGACTGAATTGTGGCATAATTTCCATCAAATGCCAACATTTCCTCTTGCAGTTTGCTGGCCTCCTCTTGACCAGGAGGATGCTTCTCTGAAACTCATTTTCCACTCTATCTAATATTAGAGGAGACTGCTGTTACCTGAACTCCCCACGTTGCTCATTTTTTGTCCATCTGAGATTCCTCTACCAACCTCTGTTGCACAATTCTAAAATAAAATCTTTTATTTTGGTTTATTTTTGATTGTGGAGTGAATTGGGAAAAGGGCTGTTTCATAGCAATGAACTGAAGAAGAAATTGTTGCACTTTTAAAAAGGAAATTATTGAAACTCATTGTGAGCAGTGTTTACACTGCTGTCTTGTTGAAGCCATGGAGGAAGATGTTTGTAGATTGGCTGGCAGCAGGGAATATTTACAATGTGAGATTTATCTGGTGTTTCATAAAGGGATTTCCTTTATGATGGTCCAACCTGAGTCACCCTGAACTGCTCATTCCATTCCCAGATTCCTTTCCAGGCAAATGAAGCAGGTGTAACACTTTGCCTTCAATCTCCTTCCTCCTCACTGTTCAAGACCCTAAACACCCCTTCCATGTGAAGGATTGATTTGCTTCTACTCCTTTCAGTCTAGTCCACTGGATTCACTGTTCAAACTGCAGTCTCCTGTCCATTGCGAAGACCAAACACAGATTGGATGACCATCTTCTGGGACACTTCAGTGCAGTTCATGAGTATCTCACTGAGCATTTAATGGCCTCTCATTTTCATTCTTCACCCTGCCCTCTTTTGGTCAAAAGAAAGATCTGGGATACAATGGAAGACAGGAGAGGTCAATGACAGAACAATCAGTATTCAGGACTCAAAGGCAATTGAAATGTGGCAAGAAACAAAAATGTGCCTGGAGCAAATGTGTTGCTAGCTAAAACAAATATTAAAAATGGAAAGAAAAAGAAAATTGCTCAAGTCCAGAAGACTATAAAAGCCTCATGAGAACACTGGACTCAGTTCCCTTGAGCTTCTTTGGAACAGGGCAGCAGGCCAAGGCGATGCCAGTCTGACAGCAGGGTGGGGCATTAAAATGACAGGTTACTGAAAGCTCAGGGACATTCTAGTGAGCTGCGCTGAAGTGTCGGCAAAATGTTTTTCCAGTCTGTGTGTTTGTTCTTCCCAATGTACAGGAGACTCCACTTTGTGTTATGTGTAGTTTTATTCGTTGATGTTATTTCTTCAGCGATACCTTCTGGACCAGCCATGAGAAGTGCTGCAGGTAAAGTAGCCCTTCATAGTCTAAATTAAAAAGTACTTTAATGTTAGATATTGTCTTATTAGTCTGTATGTATTCCAATCTTGAGTCGGACTGGTTCTATTTCCAAGGTAGGAATTCATAAAATGTCACATGTATTATGTAAAAATTGCCTGCCTACAGCTTGTGTGCTTTTTGAACAAACAGGAATATATCTGCAAATACAACTCTGCAAATGCAAATTCTCCGTGTGTGTGTGTGTGTGTGTTCTGGTGAGTGAAAGAGAGAGTAGGAGAGTGGGTGTGTGTGTGTGCATGCTCAATACAGTTTGTGCATGAGTATAATGAAGTACATGCCTGTGACAGGGTATGTCTGTGTGCTTCTGTGTATGTGAGTGCATGGCGTAGTGGGGTCACCTGTAGTTTGACATGAATCCAAAGTCCCAGTTGAGTCCAGCTTCACAGTACTGAACTTGGCTGTCAGTCTCTGCTCCGCCACTCTCCATTTTATAAATTCCTCCAGTTATGATATGTTTCCCTCTTTATATCAAAACCCTAAAAGCATTCTTAGGTCTGCAAGTTGTCAAGATTCTGATGTCAGCCCAGTTTAGGAGAACCCATCTCAATGGAATAGGCCCTTCTTTTCCAGAGATCCCAGTGCCTGATGAAGCAAATTCCCCTTCCCTCCAACTCCACGCTCTGAGATACAGAGATTAATTCTCAAATCTGCAGATGCCTTCTTTGTCCTTCAGAGTAAAAATGATCATATTTATCATCTGGGATGTTTGTTAAGTGTCCACTGGGTACGTATGTCACTGCTCAGGCCAATCTGTGCCTGGAAGGTTTATACACAGAAGGTTCTGCTGCAGGTAGACCAGCAGACCGCAGATTGGGGTTTCGATAAGCTGCTGGCTCAAGAGTTAATCTCCTTGATTTCCGATCATTTGATATGCACTTGCTTTTGAGAGAGACTGCACCACTCTCTTCAACAAAAACAACAACTATAAACAGAAATTGCTGGAAAATCTCATCAATTCTGGCAGCACCTGTGGAGAGAAATCAGAGTTGATGTTTTGGATCCAGATATCCCTTCTTCAGAACACCATTCTCTTATTTGGTTGTGCCAGATCCACTCTCTTACATGAATTTTTCCCAGGACTGGAAACCCAAATCAAAACCCTTAGGTGGAGTGTTCTAAGTGTCCTTCTTACGCTTCTGTTGACCATCTGAGACTGTACTGCAGACTCAAACTTTCTATAGAGGAGCTGCTTCCTTAGCGAGTGTCAGGCAGTCTGACATTTGTGACTCTCCTAATATGTGGTGGATACTTGGTAAATGTGCTCAGTGGCTGGTATTTTGTCCTGCTATCTGATGATCAGAAGCTTCTGAAGGTCGGTCATGTGAAAGCTCCCTTTCATGGTTATATCAATGTCTGGGTGTCCTTATGGAGAGAGCACATGTTGTTCATTGATTAGCAAAAAGCTTCTCGGATTGGTGGGAAGGATAGGGCTGAGGTCCATTATTTCCCTCCTCCAATAATATTTTTATTTAACTTTAGTTGTCAGTTTTTGTTTCCATTTGAACAAAAAAGAACAGGGCCCTGCTGAGCATGTGCAGTACTAAACTGTCAGCCAGTGTAATCATCCTGACAGACAGAACATCATGAAGTTTATCCTTGAATCGTACACTAATTGACATGTAGCACAGGTTCCTGACTTCGAGATTCATAGTATTATTTCTGATACTGACTCTTCAAACTCATTCACAGTTCAGACCATAATTCCTATTTTTGTTTAATTTGACAATTGGCCATGACAACTGCACGTTACGATTCGCATCCAGTTTGCACACTAATCTAAATAGTGAGGTTCATGGCTCTTCTCATTCCCCTATGATGTGTCACGTCTAAAAGATGAACAGGATGAAAGGGTGGAAAGACAAATATATTTCCCCAACCCCACTCAGATCAGTTAGTTGTGGATCACAGTCATGTTGTGAAAGGCAGCAATTTGTATTCCCAGAAAGCCTGGCAGAACTAACAGCAACAAAGACAAAGTGAAAGCCGTGGATGTGATCTACTTGAATTTCTAAAGGTTGGTTGACAAGCTGCTACGTCTGAGATTATTAAAAAAAGACAAAATTACAAAGATTATCACAAAAATTAAAAGATCATTGTGAAGAGGGTAATGTATTAACATTGATATGTTTATTGGCTAACAGTAAATAGATGAATAAGTTAGTCATTTTCAGGTTGGCAAGCTGTAACCAGGAAAGCATCACAGAGATGAACTATTCACAATCATTATAAATGATTGATGAAGGAAACATTTTTATGGTAACCACCTTAAGGGTGGCTCAATGTTTAACACTGATACCTTTCTGCACCATAGGAATGCAGTTATTTGCTGATAGCACAAAGGTAAGTTGGGAAGTAAATTGGAAGGAGAGAATAATGTGTTTACAAAGTGACAGAAGGTTAAGTGATTGGGCAAAAACATTGGCAGTTGAATTACAAATGAAAATGTTGTCTACTTTGGCAGGAAGAACAGAAAAGCAGGTTATGATTTGAGTGGAGACAGCTTGCAGAACTTATGGATACAATGAGATCTAATTACCTTTAAATATGAGTCATTCAGGTTGGTATGCAGGTTGAACAATAATTTGGAAGGCAAGTTATGTGATCATCTATTGAAAAATAATAGGACTTTAAAAAATAATATAATAAAATAACTTGCAGAGAAATCTTTAATGGCATTCAGTTATGAGCTGTTGTGAATGGTTTGCACTGCTGCTCACAACGCCAGAGGCCCGGGTTCAATTCCTGCCTCAGTCTGTGTGGAGTTTGCACGTTCTCCCCGTGTCTGTGTGGGTTTTCTCCAGGTGCTCTGGTCTCCTCCCACAGTCCAAACATGTGCAGGTTCGGTGAATTGGCCATGCTAAATTGCCCGTAGTGTTTGGTGAAGAGGTAAATGTAGGGGAAGTGTATGGATGGGTTGCTCTTTGGAGGGTCAGTGTGGACTTGTTGGGCTGAGGGGCCTGTTTCCACACTGTAAGTAATCTAATCTAAACTGTGGATAAACTCACAAAAACTCAAACTGCTAGTTAAAAAAATACAGGTCTGTCCAGGGAACTTGAGAAAATAAATCGTAATAGCTTGAAAAGCATCCACACAACAGAAGAGGAGGGCTGGAATTCTTTAAAATGCATGAATGTAGATAAATTGCCAGGATCTGATCCAGTGCATTCCAGAACGTTGTGCGAAGTTTGGGATGACATTGCAGGGCCCCTTGCTGAGTTATTTGCATCATTGACAGTCAGGTGTCAGGTGCTGGAAGACGGCAGAGTGGTAATGTTGTGCCATTATTTAAGAAATAGTGCAAGGAAAAGCAAGGGAACAAAAGGCCAATGAACCTTGACATCATGGTAGGGAGGTTATTGGAGGTGATTTTGAGACAGAGTTGTTCCATGCATTTGGAAAGGCAAGGATTGATGGGAGGTAGTAAACCTGGCTTTCTATGTTGGAAATCATGTCAGACTGACTTGACTGAGTTTTGGGTAACCCAAGGTTGAGGACAGAAAATTTTCTGGCTGTAACAGCTGCATCTTTTTCGAGGTATTTTAGGTGTTAGAGGTGAGTTTCTCAAACTCCAGGAGCAGCAATTTCCCTTTTATATGCTGCTGCATTGTTTTGGAACTTTGGAGAAAAAAAAAGTTAAAACAACAGCACTTTTAAATGGGAGAAGAACAGACAAAGGAAGCACATGGTAAGTCAGTGCAAGAGAGAAAGAGAGAGAGAGAGAGAAAGAAACCCATATTGCTAACTGACAGAGTTAGCAGTTACTGCTTTTGCTGTTGAATTCATGTATCGCTGGACATCGGAGTGCGTCTGGGAAAATTATCAAACAGTGAAGTGCACAACTGATCTTGGAGGAACCTGTCTGGGAGAGGTCACAGCACAGAAGCAGATAAGCGGATTTTAAGCATGGCCTTAAAATAAGTCTGCAGTTGTGAGTAAAGTGGGTTCTTTCTTGATTATGTATTTTATTGAGCTATGTCTCTGAATTAAACTTAAAATATAAGCCATAAGTATTAATTTAACCTGGAGCAGTGTGCTGAGGAATAAGACAGTGCTATTTTTTGGGTGTGCAGATTGAAAGAAGCAAAAATGACCCTTAGTAGAGTGATATGCTCTTCTTGTCGGATGTGGGAGTTTAGGGAGAGATTATGGGTTACTGAGGATTCTATCTGCAATAAATGTCATTGATTGCAAATCCTATCAGATCGAATGGATCAGTTGGAGAGGCAGTTATTGGCAATGAGGAATAAACAAGAGCAAGGGAATGTGATGGATGGCAGTGATAGAAAGGGGGTCGTCTCAGATACAGTCACATAGTTGGGTTAACTCCAAGAAATTTAAGAGAGGTAGGCAGTTAGTGCAGGATTCTTCTGTGGCTATCCCCATTCCAAACAAGTATGCTGTTTTGGAAAATGTAGGGGGTGATGGAATCTCAGGGGAGCGTAGCATGAACAGCCACAGTTCTGGTATTGAGAGTAGCTCTAACGCTATGAGAGGTACATCGGGTTCCATGGCGATTGATTGTGTTAAGGGACTCTCTAGCCGGAGGTACACACAGATGTTTCTGTGGCTAGCAGCAAAAAATAGGAATGGCTGTGTTGCTTCCCTGATGACAGGATCAAGGATGTCTCAGAGAGGGTGCAGAATGTTCTCAAGGGAGAGAGGGGCCAGCAGAGGGGGTCATTGTACACATTGAAACCAACGACATAGGAAGGGAATAGGTTGAGATTCTGAAGGGAGATTACCGAGTTAGGCAGGAATTTAAAAAGGAGGTCCTCGAGAGCAGTAATATCGGGATTATTCCTGGTGCAACAAGCTAGTGAGGGCAGGAATAGAAAGATAGAGCAGATGAATGTATGGCTGAGGAGCTGGTGTACAGGAGAAGGATTCACATTTTTGGATCATTGGAAGCTGTTTTGGGGTAGAAGTGACCTGTAGAAGAAGGATGGATTGTATGTAAATTGGAATATACTGGCAGGGAGATTTGCTCGAGCTGCTCAGGAGGATTTAAATTAGTAACATAGGGGGAGCGCGGTGGGGTGGGACCCAAAGTGATGGTGAGGTAAGATTTCAATCTGAGACTGGTGCAGTTGATAACGAAGGTGAGTGAAACAGTCAAGACAGGCAGGGACATGGCAGAGAACAAGGTAGGGCTGATAAATTAGATTGCATTTATTTCAATGTAAGAGGCCTAACAGGGGAGGCAAATTAACTCAGGACCTGGTCGGAACATGGGACTGGAGTATCATAGCAATTACAGAAACATGGCTCAGGGATGGACAGGACTGGCAGCTTAAGGTTCCAGTATACAAATGCTACAAGAAGGACAGAAAGGGAGGCAAGAGAGGAGGGGGAGTGACGTTTTTGATAAGGATAGCATTACAGCTGTACTGAGGGAGGATATTCGTGGAAATACATCTAGGGAAGTTATTTGGGTTGAACTGAGAAATAAGAAAGGGATGATCATCTTATTGGGATTGTATTATAGACACCCTAATAGTCAGAGTGAAATTGAGAAACAAATTTGTAAGGAGATCTCAGCTATCTGTAAGATTAATAGGGCGGTTATGGTAGGGGATTTTAACTTTCCAAAAATAGTTTGGGACTGCCATAATGTTAAGGGTTTAGATGGAGAGGAATTTGTTGTGTCTACAAGAAAACTTTCTGATTCAATATGTGGATGCACCTACTAGAGAAGGTGCAAAAGTTGACCTACTCTTGGGAAATAAAGCAGGGCAGGTGACTGAGGTGTCAGTGGGGGAGCACTTTGGGGCCAGTGACCATAATTCTTTTAGTTTTAGTGATGGAAAAGGGCAGACCAGATCCAAATGTTGAAGTTCTAAATTGGAGGAAGGCGAATTTTGACAGAATTAGGCAAGAACTTTCAAAAGCTGATTGGGCACAAATATTCGCAAGTAAAGGGACGGCTGGAAAATGGGAAGCCTTCAGAAATCAGATAACGAGAGTCCAGAGAAAGTATATTTCTGTAAGGGTGAAAGGAAAGGCTGGTAAGGAAAGGGAATGCTGGATGACTAAAGAAATTGAGTGTTTGTTTAAGAAAAAGAAGGAAGCATATGTCCGGCATAGATAAGATAGATCAAGTGAATCCTGAGAAGACTAAAAAAGGCAGTAGGAGTACACTGAAGAGAGAAATCAGGAGGGCATAAAGGGGTCATGAGATAGCTTTGGCAAATAGAGTTAAGGAGAATCCAAAGTGTGTTTACAAATATATTAAGGACTAAAGGGTAACTAGGGAGAGAGTAAGGCCCCTCCAAGATCAGCAAGGCGGCCTTTGTATGGAGCCGCAGAAGATGGGACAGATACTAAACAAGTATTTTGCATCAGTGTTTACTGTGAAAAAGGACATAGAAGATATAGAATGTAGGGAAATAGATGGTGACATCTTGAAAAATGTCCATATCACAGAGGAGGAAGTGTAGGATGTCTTGAAACGCATAAAAATGGATAAATCCCCAAGACCTGATCAGCTGTACCCTAGAACTCTGTGGGAAGCTAGGAAAATGATAGCTGGGCCTATTAGTGAGATATTTGTATCGTCAAGAGTCACAGGTGAGGTGCTGAAAGACTGGAGGTTGGCTATCGTGGTGCCACGATATAAGCAAGGTGGGAAGGACAAGCCAAGGAACTATAGACCAATGACCCTGACGTCAGTGGTGGGTAAGTTGTTGGAAGGAATCCTGAGGGACAGGGTGTACATGTATTTGGAAAGACAAGGACTGATTAGGGATAGTCAACATGGCTTTATGTGTGGGAAATCATGTTTCACAAACTTGATTGAGTTTTTTGAAGAAGTAACAAAGAGGATTGATGAGGGCAGAGCATTAGATGTGATCTATGTGGACTTCAGTAAGGCATTTGAAAAGGTTCCCAATGGGAGACTGATGAGCAAGGTTAGATCTCATGGAATACAGGGAGAACTAGCTATTTGGATTCAGAACTGGCTCAAAGGTAGAAGACAGAGGGTGGTGGTAGAGGGTTGTTTTTCAGACTGGAGGTCTGTGACCAGTGGAGTGCCACAAGGTTCGATGCTGGGTCCTCTACCTTTTGTCATTTACATAAATGATTTGGATGTGAGCATAAGAGGTACAGTTAGTATGTTTGCAGATGACACCAAAATTGGAGGTGTAGTGGACAGCGAAGAGGGTTACCTCAGATTACAACAGGATCTGGACCAAGTGGGTCAATGGGCTGAGAAGTGGAGTTTAATTCAGATAAATGCGAGGTGCTGCATTTTGGGAAAGCAAATCTTAGCAGGACTTATACACTTCATGGTAAGGTCCGAGGGAGTGTTGCTGAACAAAGATACCTCAGAGTGCAGGTTCATAGCTGCTTGAAAGTGGAGTCGCAGGTAGATTGAATAGTAAAGAAGGCATTTGGTATGCTTTCCTTTATTGGTCAGAGTATTGAGTACAGGAGTTGGGAGGTCATGTTGCGGCTTTACAGGACATTGGTTAGGCCACTGTTGGAATATTGTATGCAATTCTCGTCTCCTTCCTATCGGAAAGATGTTGTGAAACTTGAAAGGGTTCAGAAAAGATTTATTAGGATGTTGCCAAGGTTTGAGGATCTGAGCTACAGGGAAAGGCTGAATAGGCTGGGACTGTTTTCCCTGGAGCGTTGGAGGCTGAGGGGCATGGATAGGATAAATAGACAAAGTCTTTTCCCTGGGGTCGAGGAGTCCAGAATGATAGGGCATAGGTTTAGGGTGAGAGGGGAAAGATATAAAAGAGACCTAAGGGGCAACTTTTTCACACAGAGGGTGATATGTTTATGGAATGACCTGCCAGAGGATGTGGTGGAGGCTGGTACAATTGCAACATTTAAGAGGCATTTGGATGGGTATATGAATAGGAAGGGTTTGGAGGGATATGGGCCAGGTGCTGACAGGTGGGACTAGATTGGGTTGGGATATCTGGTCAGCATGGACAGATTGACTGAAGGGTCTGTTCCATGCTGTACAGCTCTATGACCCTATGACTCTAAGAGAGATGAAGCCTGAGTGATAGATGTTGTCTACATTTTCAGGGTCTTTGACAAGGTTTTGCATGGGAGGCTGAATAATAAGATAAGATCATACTGGAACAAGGGAGAGTTAGCTAATTGGATACAAAATAAGTTTGACAGTGGGAGATAGAGATTTGTGTTAGAGAGTTTCTATTTGTACCAGAGACCTGTGACCAGCAGTGTGCCATAAAGATCTGTGCTGGGTTCACTGCCTTTTGTCATTTATTGAAATGATCTGGATGATAATACAGGAAGCATGGATGGTAAGATTGCAGATGACACCAAAACTGATGATACAATGGACGGTGAAGAAGTTTATCGAAAAGAAAAATGAGATCTTGATCAGATGGACCAATGATCTCACTGGTCCATCTGAGGAGTGGCAGATGGAGTTTAATTTAGATAAATGTGAAGTGTTCCATTTGAGTAAAACTAACCAGGGCAGTACTATCACATTTAATGGAAGGGCCCTGGGGAAGTGTTGCCAAACAGAGAGACCTTGGTACATTGTTCCTTCAAAGTGGAGTCACAGGTAGGCAGAGTGGTGAAGGCAGTGCTGGGTATGTTTGACTTCATTGGTCAGAGTATTGAGTATAAGAGTTGGCAAGTCATGTTGCAGCACACAAGGCAAGAGTGAGGCCGGTTTCTGAATATTGCATTCAGTTGTATTTGCCCTGTTACAGGAAAGATGTTGTTAAACTGGAAAGCATGTAAAAGTTTACAAATGTGTTGCTGGGACTGGAGGGTTTGAGGTCCACGCAGAGGCTGAATGAACTGTAACTGATTTCCCTTGAGCATTGCAGGCTGAGGGGTGACACTTTTGAGGTTTATAAAATTATGAGGTGAATAGAGAAGGTGAATAGCCAAGATCTTTTTTCCCAGGGTAAGGAAGTCCAAAATTAAAGGGCATCGCATTAAGGTGACAGGAGAAAGATCTAAAAGGGACTTGAGGGGCATCTATTTCACACAGAGGGTGGTGTGTTTGTGGAACAAGCTGACTGAGAAAGTGGTCGAGGCAGGTACAATTACAACATTTAAAAGGCATTTGGATGGACTCATGAATCAGAATGTTTCAGGGGGACATGGGTCAAATGCAGGCAAATGGGACTAGGTTGGTTTCTGACGAGGACGATTTGGAAGGAAGTGCCTGTTTGCACGCTGTATGACTCTATGACTCCATGACTGTAGCCACAGCTGAGATGGAGGAGACAAGCTCCCATATCACAGCAGTGTACCTTTGTCTGGAGCTTTTGATCACAAATGTAAAGATGTTTGTACCTCTCACTCCTACAACAAGACAGACTGAGGCATCAGGTTAAAACGTGAGATTGGAAGGAAGTGCCTGGAAGGCTTTGTTGTGTAAAAAAATGTGTCCTTGTACTTTTTTGGCGACATGGAAGTTTTTTCAGTTTGAATTTCGCAAGTGCCTGCGGTCACTGAGCTGCTTGCTTTGGTTTCTTGGTTGTTCTTCGATGTGTGATATTAATTCAGAATACACTGGAGAGCTGGGTGACAGTCCTCCTCGGGATCCTCAAGCATTTAGGAGCTATCCCAAAAAAAAACAAGCAGGGATTCACAGCGTTGGGATTAATGACTGGTTGAACTGAGCAGTTGCTGGGCGGAAGGAAAATATGTGAATATGCCGGGGAACTAAGTAAACAGTAAGACTGAATGAAGTCAAGGCCAGGCCGGTAGCTAAAGACAGAGAGATCAACAGTTGAATAATCCCAGGGACCAGGAGACAATGTCATGGGAAAGGTGGGGCCACAATTCCGCAGATTCCAGCCATAGAGATACCGCCTTTATGAGGGAATGGAACAGGAAATGTGTGTGCGCTGATGGATATGAGAATGTGGAATAGATGGAAACACTGAACACAATTATATTGTACGAGGATATTATGGAGTTAAACTGGTGGGTGTCAGCCTTAATTTTATTACAGGGACTTAGATATTTGTCCACTGCTCCCGGACATTCATGTAGCACATTATTTTAATGACTTTTTGATCCGCGGACCAATGGAAAATGTGGTGACGGAAGCTCTCGTCACCCTGGTGCAGCAGATGTGAGACAGAGACTGGGAAGGGAACCCGAAAATGAGACAGGGAGCAGCACAATCGGTGCAGGATTTAAGCATTCAGTGTACAAAAAGGAATAGAGTTATCTTTAAAAAAAGAATAAAATTCAAGAAATGTTTGTTCCAACTATCAAGACTGAGGCACAGAATTTTATAGGACGGCTCGGATATTGGCGCAGACGTGTCCCTCACTTGATCATGTTACTCAGATGTTACTGATATGCCATCACTCAAAAGAAAGCTGAGTGTGAATGGGGCGATGAAGAACACAGAGCATTGATGGCCGCGGAAGAGGCCGTAGCACTAACACCGCCCCTGGGCCCCTCAGATACCTGGCCTAGCCTTTGAATTAGAAGAAAGTGAGGACTGCAGATGCTGGAGATCAGAGCTGAAAAGTGTGTTGCTGGAAAAGCGCAGCAGGTCAGGCAGCATCCAAGGAGCAGGAGAATCGACGTTTCGGGCATAAGCCCTTCTTCAGGAATGAGGAAGGTGCGCCAAGCAGGCTAAGATAAAAGGTAGGGAGGAGGGACTTGGGGGAGGGGCATTGGGAATGCGATAGGTGGAAGGAGGTTAAGGTGAGGGTGATAGTCCGGAGAGGGGGTGGGGGCGGAAAGGTCAGGAAGAAGATTGCAGGTCAAGAAGGCTGTGCTGAGTCCGAGGGTTGGGACTGAGATAAGGTGGGGGGAGGAGAAATGAGGAAGCTGCAGAAATCTGCATTCATCCCTTGTGGTTGGAGGGTTCTTAGGCGGAAGATGAGGCGCTCTTCCTCCAGGCGTCATGTTGCCATGGTCTGGTGATGGAGGAGGCTAAGGACCTGCATGTCCTTGGCGGAGTCAGAGGGGGAGTTAAAGTGTTCAGCCACGGGGTGGTTGGGTTGGTTGGTGCGGGTGTCCCAGAGGTGTTCACTGAAACGTTCCGCAAGTAAGCGGCCTGTCTCCCCAATGTAGAAGAGGCTACATCGGGTGCAGCGGATGCAGTAAATGATGTATGTGGAGGTGCAGGTGAATTTGTGACAGATATGGAAGGATCCCTGAGGGCCTTAGAGGGAAGTGAGGGGGGAGATGTGGGCTCAAGTTTTGCATTTCTTGCGGTTGCAGGGGAAGGTGCTGGGAATGGAGGTTGGGTTGGTGGGGGGTGTGGACCTGACGAGGGAGTCTCGGAGGGAGTAGTCTTTCCGGAATGCTGATAGGGGTGGGAAGGGAAATATATCCTTGGTTGTGGGGTCTGTTTGGAGGTGGTGGAAATGACAGAGGATGATACGATGTATCTGGAGGTTTGTGGGGTGGTAGGTGAGGACCAGTGTGGTTCTGTACTGGTGGCGATTTGAGGGTCGGGGTTCAAGGGCAGAGGAGCGGGAAGTGGAGGAGATGCAGTGGAGAGCATCATCAACCACGTCTGAGGGGAAATTGCGGTCTTTAAAGAAGGAGGCCATCTGGGTTTTTCGGTATTGGAATTGATCCTCCTGGGAGCAGATGCTGCGGAGGCAAAGGAATTGGGAACATGGGATGGTGTTTTTACAGGAGGCAGGGTGGGAGGAGGTGTAATCTAGGTAGCTGTGGGAGTCAGTCAGTTTATAGTAAATGTCCGTGTTGAGTCGGTCACCCGAGATAGAAATGGAGAGGTCTAGGAAGGGGAGGGAGGAGTCTGAGACGGTCCAGGTAAATTTGAGGTCGGGATGGAATGTGTTAGTGAAGTGGATGAACTGTTCAACCTCCTTGTGGGAGCACAAGGTAGTGCCAATACAGTTATCGAAGTAGCGGAGGAAAAGGTGGGGGGGCTGGTGCCAAAGTAGCTGCAGAAGATGGATTGTTCCACCTATCCGACGAAGAGGCAGGCATAGCTGGGGCCCATGTGGGTGCCCATGGCTACGTTTTGATTTGGAGGAAGTGGGAGGATTGGAAAGAGAAGTTGTTCAGAGTGAGAACCAGTTCAGTCAGTCGAAGGAGGGTGTCAGTGGAAGGGTACTGGTTGGGTCGGCAGGAAAGGAAGAAGTGGAGGGCGGTGGAGAGCAGCTGTTTTATCCCTCCACACAGACGATTAACTGTAGTGAAGGAGGTGGAGGAATTGAGCAAGTATGCCGAATAAGCAGCTGTGGTCCTTGCACATGAAGAGTCAGTGTTTGTATGTTTATATTGACAGGTGTGTCGTGGCTGTCTGGATGCCAACTTGCCAGTCACATGACTGGAAAATTGCTGGAAAACACCAATGTGGAACAGAACTATGTAAACAAATGTGGGTGAAGGCACAGCACATGGAAATTACTGTGCACCATGTTAATGCCCATGTGAAAGATTGTTTGTATTATGCTGATCCTAACAATACTGTAAGATAGGATAGTAAAAGGCAGCACAATTGAAGGTGCATCTGAAAAGTATCGCACTGGAAAATGGGCTCATGAAAAATCAGGATATTGAGGGTATCAGGGCCTTGTGTCGTGGGCACGAGATTGAGGTTTGCACTTCCCCGCCGATCTGGTGAAAGGAGTCATTGGCAGGTGTGAAATATGCCAAAAGGTAAAACCCATATTACTGCTGAAAAAGTCAATGGCACAAATCAATTGGGGAGTGCAGCCTGATCAAATTTGGCAGACGGACAATATTGACCCATGACAGTTACAACAAGGATATCAATATCTGTTAACCATGGTGGACACTTACTCTGGCCTATTGTTAGTTTTCTGGACATTTAAAGCAAATCAGAATAACATTGTTAAGGGCCTGGGACCATTGATATCCCACTATGGTGAACCATTGGAAATACAATCACATAATTATTGACCCTAATCATACGTTACTGGGATTGCTCAAAGTGTTTTAACAGATATTGTACAACCTGAACAATCGGCCTCTGAAAGGAGGGGGACCTGTGAGTAGAATGTTTGAAGGAGGTGGCCAGTTACATCCTCCCAATAAACCTACACTGTCCGACGACCTTTGTACAGGGGGAAAGGTTTGGGCACACCACCCACAACACCCTCCTCAGCCTTGTGAGAGACTTGCCCATCGACAAGGTGATGTCTAAAGAATATTGGTAATGGAGCAGGAAGTTCCAGAGTGTATAGGCAGTGGGAAGTTGATGAAAGGAGAGTGAGTTGTCAAAGATTGTGCGCTCATAAGATATAAGTTGTTCACAGTACCATGTGAATTATTATGGATGAGTGCTGCTGTGGATTACACTGTTTACACAGGCAACGAATTTACGTAGTTGGTGTGTGGAAATGGTGTTGACAGCATGAGAGACTAACAGAGTGCAGGACAGCTTCACCGATCGATCAGGAAATCAATGTGTCATTGCACATTATACTGCAACATGTACGTCATGTGGGTTAGGGGGCGGCACGGGAACGGGGGAAGTTCATCTGTAAACTGCATGGTGAACAGAAATGGTTTGTGCGAAAAACAATGCAACTACGCAGTTAACGAATACAACTTTGTTGTCGCACTGGATAAAGTACGATACAAATACATTGCAATGCGTAAATGATGCAATTAAAAAAAACACATTATTTGCCGGTCAATGGTACAGTTGAACCAAAACATCTGAAGTAGTGGGCAGGACATGGATGGCAGCTCGAGAAGTCAGTCCAGAAAAATAATCAACAACAGTTAAGGATGGTCTGTGTCCAACGCCTTCACTCAACATGCACCAAAGTGGTTGTATCTCCCAAATGTACTTAATCTCATGATACGGTTACAATATGAGTCAAACCCCGCAGGGTGGAATGTTAAACCTTTATTTAGGCGACTGCAAAAGATCAGGCGACAGCAGGGGCTTGGTACGATGTTAGCAGGGCTTGAATCAGACATTGCAGCATTGAACACCATGGATATAAAGAACTTACAAAATAAGATACAATAACTGAGCATCCTGACCGGGGATGCTACAAAAGGTTGGGACAGAGGGCTAACCAGAAATATATTATCCGGTTGGTTATCTGATGTAATATGATGACAACAATTCTATAGAATGGGATCGAAACAATTTCACACATTCCTATAACAGAATAATTTCAATAATTATATGGTTTGCATGTTCCATGACATTCCTCATCAATTGTTAAGAGTAGAATTGGAATGAATAGTTCTCTCAGGGCACAGTGATAATTGGGTGATCTTATTCAAGTTTGCTGAATGAAGATTGTGGATCAAACCCAATCAGCAATATGCGACCTGGAACATGAAAGGGTGTAATATTACTGTGAGCATTATTAATGTGAACCATATACAGAATTGGTGTAACTTTATTACTCTCCCTCATCTGTTTGGCCCGCAGTTGTGGCTGCCAGAGATGAGAGGAAAGTGGATTGATGAGAGGAATAAACCTCACAAGGAGACTGATTGTCCAGGGGTGGCCATTTGGTACGGCATGTCCATTCCACAGCCCAGTGTTTGTACTGTGCTCCCTTGAACATTCTGCAGGAACATGCACACAGCAGTTAGTTCCATACAATGACACAGTTATTCACAAGACAGGACAAAATCGGGCCTGTATTACCAGTACCCGCACCAGTTATTTAGATGGTATCTGAAAGGATGACCCAGTTAATCATTGTTGTAAGGGTACATACACTATCTATGATACATACACTATCTTGGTGAGCACCTCACCAAGATCTTCCCCACACCTCCACTACTTGCCTTTAAACAACCGCCAAACCTCAAACAGATCATTATTCGTAGCAAACTGCCCGGCTCTCAGGACGACTCCATACAACCCTGTCATGGTGGACGCTGCAAGACGTGTCAGATTGTGGACATAGATACCACCATTACGCGTGGGAACACCTCCCACCTTGTACTCGTGTGACTCAGCCAACATTGTCTATCTTATACGTTGCAGGCAAGGATACCCGGAGGCATGGTACATTGGGGAAACCGAGCAAAGGCTATGACAATGGATGAATGGGCACCGCACAACAATCAACAGACAGGAGGGTTTCCTCCCAGTTGGGGAACACTTCAGTGGTCCAGGACATTCAGCCTCGGACCTTCGGGTGACCATCATCCAAGGTGGACTTCAGGACAGGCAGCAGAGGGAAGTGGCCGAGCAGAGTCTGATAGCTAAGTTCGGTACCCATAGGGAGGGCCTCAACCGGAACCTTGGGTTCATGTCACATTACAGGTGATCACCATTGCACTACACACACACAGATATTCCTACACACACACACTCTCACATGCACATGGACACAGGTACACACAGACGCGCACACAGACACCCACACACACCCTTATAGACACACACACTCCCACACATGCGCCCCCTCACAAACTTAAGACATTCTGTACTCACTACACACACACACTTTCTCACAATCACAACCCCCACCCCAGACAGACACACACACAAAGACCCACATGCACACATATACTATATGTAGTTTGCTCAAAAACTACATACATTCATGTAGAACTCTGAGCTCAAAAACTGCATGAATTTATGTAAAACTCTGTTATCTCACTTTTTAGATTGGAATCAATCTCAACATCAGGTCATAGACAGAGAACACAGGGGGCTAACACCTTCAACATATTGTCTAGCTATCACCATTGTTAACAGCTAACCCGAGAATGCAACTTTAATAAAAAGGGTTTTGTGATTTACACATGAAAGAAGTGAAACTATCACTGTATTCTAACAGATGAAAGGCTTAACAGACAATCAATTCTTCAATGTATAATTTCAGTTACATCACACTGCAAATTTTTTGCTATAAATTCTGTTACGATCGAGCCCTCCACAATCACCTGATGAAGAAGCGTCGCTCCGAAAGCTAGTGTGCTTCCAATTAAACCTGTTGGATTATAACCTGGTGTTGTGTGATTTTTAACTTTGTACACCCCAGTCCAACACCGGCATCTCCGAATCATGTACACTATCTATGATCCCCAAGTAGACAGCTCATGTCAGTTAGGGAAATGGGAAATGGACAGCACTGCCATACTGCCTTTGGGGGACAAGATCTTCAAATTTTGTGAATTTGAATCGGTCAGAGTAATTTCTCCACGAAAACACTTGTATTATTGCGTTTGTATTGGTAACTGCCATATGAGCTGTCAAATATCATCTGGGGGGGGGTTGTACAGGACGGGCTGAAGGGCTGAAGGTATTGCTGATATTGGACAGCTTCATGACCTTGAAGGAATCCAGTGAACATTCCTGTACGTGCCTCAGGCAGCACAACCAAAACTTGTTTTCTGTACTTGCAGGCAGCTTGTGCTGACTTTTGTTACTCTGTGAGGGAGAGAGTTTCGTTCTGCGTCTTTGGACTTTACCTCGGACCGGGATCGGGAACGGGGCCAGGAATAAAGCTCAGCGTCGACACCAGCCTCGATCGAGGGAGTCTCCAACGGGCAGAAGCATGTGAGACCTAATGATTGTTTTCACCCTTTTACACCCATTTCTTATTATCATCATTATTATCACCTAATAAAAACCCACATTCAAACAAATTGTTCTTGCCGAGTCTTCTCTTAACTACATTTAACCAAATCCAAAATCATACTCCCTGTGATTCAAGACAGGAGTAAATTGTGAGGTGAGCATAATCCGAATCAATTTTAATGATTAGATTGAGATACTTGTACAGCTCTTAACTGGCATATGTTAATTTCTGGAAACTGAATCCGAGAGTATAACCCCCCTCTTCTAATCTTTTATTCTGTGTCCCCAGCGGATCATTCTTAAACATTCTGTGTCCCCTTGGTATAACTGGGATCAAATGAACCCCTTGAGGAATATAAGTGGTGTAGAAACAAGGGTAAGATTAAGTAATTTGGCAAAGAATTTGGCAGATGGCCTATAAGTTTGGAATGTTGTCCGGCTGGAAGAATATGAAAAACAACGTATGCATTGAACCCCAACAGCTTCCAGAATTTGTTGGTGCACTGAGATCTGGGTGCGTTTATGATGAGTCACAGAAGTTTGGCATTCATGTTGAACAAGTTATTTGAAAGGCAAATGGCATTTATTGACGGGCAGAAGGATGTGAGACATAATGATTTTTTCTCCCTTTTCCTCCCATTTCTTATTATTATCACCTAATAAATACTCATATTTACACAATTTGCTATTGCCGAGTCTTCTCTTAACTACATTTAACCAAATCCAAAATTATACTCCCTGTGATCAAGACAGGAATAAATTGTGAGGTGAGCATAATCCGAATCAATGTTAACAATTAGATTGAGATACTTGTACAGGTCTTAACTGGCATATATTAATTTCTGGAAACTGAATCCGAGAGTGTAACCCCCCACTTCTAAACTTTTGTTCTGGGTCCCCAGCGGACCATTCTGAGACATTCTGGGTCCTCTTGGTATAACTGGGAACGAGTGAATCCCTTGAGTATAAATGGTGTAGAAACAAGGGACGTAAGATTAAGTGCAAAAATTTTGCAAAGACCTTGGCAGATAGCTGATAAGTTTGGAATGTTGTTTACTTTGGCAGGAAGAATAGGAAAAACAATTTATGAATTGAACCTCGACCGTTTCCAGAACTTATTGGTGCACTGAGATCTGGGTGTGTTCATGATGAGTCACAGAAGTTTGGCATTCATGTTGAACAAGTTATTTGAAAGGCAAATGGCATTTATTGAAAGCTAAAAGGGTTTAAAAATAATGTAACAAAATAACTTGCAGAGATATATCTATTTTCATTCAGTTATGAGCTGCTAACTGAGTGGATAATGAGTTCAACACGCGGATTAATGAGGTCAACACGCGGCGTGACATCGAACAATTCTTCCGCCGCCTTCGCCTCCGTGCCTACTTCTTTAACCAAGACTCTCGCCCACCCTCTGACGACCCCTTCTCCCGTCTCCAACACACCCCATCCACCTGGACACCCCGTGCTGGCCTCCTACCTGCCCTCGACCTCTTCATAGCCAACTGCCACCGCGATATTAACCGCCACCTGAACTCCCCCACCCCTCTCACCCACTCCAACCTCTCACCCTCGGAACGCGCAGCCCTCCACTCCCTCCGTTGCAACCCCAACCTCACTATCAAACCAGCAGACAATGGAGGCGCGGTAGTAGTTTGGCGCACCGACCTCTACACCGCTGAGGCCAAACGTCAGCTCGCAGATACCTCCTCCTACTGCCCCCTTGACCATGACCCCATCCCCCACCACCAAACCATCATCTCCCAGACCGTCCATAACCTCATCACCTCGGGGGATCTCCCATCCACCGCCTCCAACCTCATAGTCCCACAACCCCGCACCGCCCGCTTCTACCTCCTGCCCAAAATCCACAAACCTGACTGCCCCGGCCGACCCATTGTCTCCGCCTGCTCCTGCCCCACCGAACTCATCTCCGCATACCTTGACACCGTCCTGTCCCCTTAGTCCAAGAACTCCCCACCTACGTTCGGGACACCACCCATGCCCTCCACCTGCTCCATGATTTTCGCTTCCCCGGTCCCCAACGCCTTACTTTCACCATGGACATCCAGTCCCTGTACACCTCCATCCCCCATCACGAAGGACTCAAAGCCCTCCGCTTCTTTCTTTCCCGCCATACCGACCAGTACCCTTCCACTGACACCCTCCTTCGACTGACTGAACTAGTCCTCACCCTGAACAACTTCTCTTTCCAATCCTCCCACTTCCTCCAAACGAAAGGAGTAGCCATGGGCACCCCCATGGGCCTCAGCTATGCCTGCCTCTTCGTAGGATATGTGGAACAATCCATCTTCCGCAACTACACTGGCCCCACCCCCACCTTTTCCTCCGCTACATCGATGACTGTATCGGCGCCGCCTCGTGCTCCCACGAGGAGGTTGAACAGTTCATCCACTTCACCAACACCTTCCACCCTGACCTCAAATTCACCTGGACAATCTCAGATTCCTCCCTCCCCTTCCTCGACCTTTCTATTTCTATCTCAGGTGACCGAATCAACACGGACATCTACTACAAACCGACCGTCTCCCACAGCTACCTGGACTACACCTCCTCCCATCCTGCCCCCTGTAAAAACGCCATCCCATTCTCCCAATTCCTTCGACTCCGCCGCATCTGCTCCCAGGAGGACCAGTTCCAAAAACGCACAACCCAGATGGCCTCCTTCTTCAAGGACCGCAATTTCCCCCCCGACGTGGTCGACGATGCCCTCCACTGCATCTCTTCCACTTCCCACTCCTCCGCCCTTGAACCCCGCCCCTCCAACCGCCACCAGGACAGAACCCCACTGGTCCTCACCTACCACCCCACCAATCTCCATGTACAGGGCATCATCCGCCGTCATTTCCGCCACCTCCAAACGGACCCCACCACCAAGGATATATTTCCCTCCCCTCCCCTATCAGCATTCCGTAAAGACCACTCCCTCCGTGACTCCCTCGTCAGATCCACACCCCCCACCAACCCAACCTCCACTCCCTGCACCTTCCCCTGCAACCGCAGGAGGTGCAAGACTTGCGCCCACATCTCCCCCCTCACCTCCCTCCAAGGCCCCAAAGGAAACTTCCATATCCGCCACAGATTCACCTGCACCCCCACACACATCATCTATTGCATCCTCTGCACCCGATGTGGCCTCCTCTATATTGGGGAGACAGGCCGGCTACTTGTGGAGCGTTTCAGAGAACACCTCTGGGACACCCGGACCAACCAACCCAACCACCCTGTGGCTCAACATTTCAATTCCCCCTCCCACTCCACCAAGGATATGCAGGTCTTTGGACTCCTCCATCGTCAGACCACAACAAAACGATGGTTGGAGGAAGAACGCCTCATCTTCCGCCTAGGAACCCTCCAACCACAAGGGATGAACTCGGATTTCACCAGTTTCTTCATTTCCCCTCCCCCCACCCTGTCTCAGTCAAATCCATCGAATTCAGCACCGCCTTCCTAACCTGCAATCTTCTTCCCGACCTCTCCGCCCCCACCCCAGTCTGAACTATCACCCTCACCTTGACCTCTTTCCACCTATCACATTTCGACGCCCCTCCCCCAAGTCCCCCCTCCCTACCTTTTATCTTAGCCTGCTGGACAAACATTCCTCATTCCTGAAGAAGGGCTTATGCCCGAAACGTCGATTCTCCTGTTCCCTGGATGCTGCCTGACCTGCTGTGCTTTTCCAGCAACACATTTTCACCTCCTCATATTCCTCCAAGTTTGTCTTGACCTTTTCTGCCATGCTTGGCTCACCATTCTCCAAGATTATAGCCTGATTATTCAGGCCCTTTGATATTAGTCCATATTCAAGGTGTGTAGCACAATATGGCTTTTACATTTCATGGGATAGTTTCCCAAAGTTAAGCTGTTTATGTTGGTTACTGTGCAGTATTCTACATGCCTCTGTAACTATGTATGCTCTGGTCATGCCCTTGGCTTTACAGGCAACTTGCACTAGAGCAGCCGCTCGGCATGATGTGGAGCATCTGCGAGTCAGAGAGTATCGTGGACTCCATGTAGAGAGAGGGGGGGGGTCACACTGCACGCTCAGACTCTGCAGGTAGGATGGGAATGATTGACCACCAGGCAGAGCAAGGACGATAGACAGGTAGTGCAGGAATCTCCTGTGGCCATTCCCCTGCAAAACCAATGTACTGTTTGGATAGTGTTGAGGGGAATGAACTTTCAAGGGAAAGTAACAGCAGCTTAACTCCTTACACCATGGTTGGTGCAGAGGGTAGTGGTAAATCTGTGCCAGGGCAATATTTATAGGAGAGCGAATTTTAAGGGGAAAAGACCAGTGTTTCTGTGGGCACAAACGAGACTCCAGGATGCCATGTTGCCTCCGGGTACTATGGTCAAAGACATCTTGAAGAAGATACAGGACATTCTGAAGGGGGAGGATCAACAGCCAGTAATCATGGCTACAAATTATGTGAGTGAAAAAAGGAATGCGGCACTTTGAACAAAATGCAGGGAACAAAGAAGAAAGTTAAGAAATTGGATTACTACCAGGGTGACATGTTAGTCAGAGTAGAAATGATAGAACATATTGGATGATTATGTGACTGAAAAGGTGGTGTCAGGGGGAGGGTTCTGGAATCCTGGGGCATTGGGATCGGTTCTGGGGTAAGTGGAACCTCTATAAATTAGATGGGTTACACCTGCGCAGGACTGGGGCTGATGCCCACAGTGGGGGTGGGGGTGGGGGTGTAGTGTTTGATGGAGCAGTTGAACTAATATGCCAGGGGCATGGGAACCTATGTTAGGAGTCAGAGAAGGAGGGAGCAAAGAGAAATACAAAAGGTAGAAAAGAGAATAAAAAAGGTGATAGGCAGAGAAACCAAGGACAAAATTCAAACAGGGCTATTCAGAAATAATTTGGGAGTAAGACATATAATGTTAAAAAGGCAAGCTTGTGGCTTAACGTGTCAAGCATTTTCCACAAAGTGGATGAACTAATCACACAGATAAATGTAAACGGGTACAATATGGGATGACAGAGACGGGGCTGCAGAGTGATCAGAGATGGGGATTGAATCTCCCAGGATATTCAGTATTCAGGAAGGACAGGCAAAAATGATAAGGTGGTGGAATGGCATTTCGGGTTAAGGAGAGAAAAAAAAACACAATAGTGATAAAAAGATATTAGTTCTGACAGTGTGGAGTCTGACAATGTGGAGTCTGACAATGTGGAGTCTGTATAGGGAGAGTTGAGAAATACCAAGGGGCAAAAAACCTTCAGAGAGTGCCATATAGAGACCCCCAAACTGCAGTGGTGATGTTGGGAATGGCATTAAACAGGAAATTAGACATGCATGTGAGAAGCGTACATCAGTTATCATGAGTGATATTAATCTGCATATAGATTGATCAGATGAAATTGACCACAAGGAGGAATTCCTGAAGTATATGGGATGGTTGTCTTGACCAATATGTGGAGGACTTGGCGAGAGTGGAGGCCATCTTAAACTGGGTACTGTGTAATGAGAAGAGAATCATTGCCAATTTGGCTATGCAAGTCCCCTTGGGGATGAGTTGCCATAATATAATAGAATTTTTTATCAGTATGGAGAGGGTAGTAGTTGATTCGGAGAATAGAATGGTGAATTTTAATAAAGGAAACTATGAAGATGTGAGGCATGATTTCACCTTGACAGATTGGGGAGAGTTACTTCAAGAGATGACAGTGGGTTCATTCAAGGAATGCAAAGGCGAACTGCAACAACAGTTTATTCCTGTCTGGCACAAAAGCAAAATGTGTGAGAGGGACAAGTCATGCCTTCCAATGGAAATTAGAGTTAGTATTCAAGGAAGAAAGATCAGATTGATCAAGAAAACTAATAGGTCTGAGAATTGAGAGCAATTTAGAATTCAGTACAGAGAACTAAGGTATTGATAAAGAAGGGGAAAACACAGTACAAACGTAGTATTGCAGGGAACATAAAGGTTGACATGAAGAGGTTCTAGAGATACGTGAAGAGAAGGAGATTGGTGAAGACAAATGTAGGTCCCATACAAACAGAAATGGGGGAATGCATAATAAGAGGCAAAGAAATGGCTGAGCAGGAGATTATATACTTTGGTTCTTGCTTCACAAAAGAGGATACAAAAGATACCAGAAATGTTAGAGAATGCAAGATTTAGGAAGAGGGAAGTACTGAGGGAGATCAATGCAAGTAGAGAAATGGTGCTGGGAAAATTGATGGTATTGAATTTGGATAAATTCCTAGGGCCTGATAATCAATATCCCTGAGAACTTAAGAAAGTAGCTTGAGAAATGATGGTTGATTTGGTAGTCAACTTCTAGGATTCTACAGGTCAACTTCTAGGATTCTACAGATTCTGGCACAGTCCATGCAGATTGGAGTGCAGCTAGTGTCACGCCAATATTCAAAAAATGAGGTCGAAACAAATTAGTGAATTATAGGCCAGTAAGGCTAATATTGGTATCAAGAACTTTGTAGGGGAACATTTCGAAAGCAGTGGCAGGATCAGGCAGAGTCAGCATGGATTTACGAAAGGGAAATCGTGCTTGACAAATCTGTTGGGATTCGATGAAGATGTAACTAGTAATTTTGACAAGGGGGAGTAAGTCAATGTGGTATATATGGACTTTCAGAAAGCATTTGACAAAGTCCTGCATAAGAGATGATGGTACAAAGTTAAAGTACATGGGATAGGGGAAGTGTATTAAGATGGATAAAAAATGTCTGGCAGAGAGCAAACAAAGAGTAGGATTTAACGGCAAATCTTTTCAAATTGGCAGGCAGCAACTGACGGGGTGCCACAGGGATCGGTGTTGGGACCCCACATATTCACAACATAGGCTAATGACTTGGATGGGGGAGCAAAACGTAACATTTCAAAGTTTGCAGATAATACCACGTTGGGTGGGAAGGTGATATCTGAAGAGGATCCAAAGATCCTTCAGCATGATCCAGACAGGTTGGGTGAGTGAGCAAATCAATGGTGGATGCAGGATAATTGGGATAGATGTGAGCTTATTCATTTTGGAAGCAAAGTAAGAAGGCAGATTACCACCTGAATGATTGGGAATTGGGAGAGGGGAGTGTACAGCGTGCCCTGGGTGTCCTTGTGCGCCAGTCACAGAAAGTAAGCACACAGGTGCAGCAGGCGGTAAAGAAGGCCTTCATTGCGAGAGATTTGAGTTGTTGCAGTTATACAGGGTCTTCGTGAGGCCACACCTAGAATATTGTGTGCACTTTTGGTCTCCTTTTCTGAGGAAGATGCTCATGCCCCTGAGGGAGTGGAGCGAAGGTTTGCCAGGCTGATTCCATGGATGGTAGGAGGAGAAATTGACGAGGTTAAGATTGTTTTCACTGGAGTTCAAATGAATGAGGGGGGAATCTCACAGAGACTTATAAAAGTCTAACAGAACTAGACAGGGTAGATGTAGGAAGGATGTTCCTGATTGTGGGTGTGTCCTGAACCAGGAGTCACAGTCTGAGGATTCGAAGTGGACCATTTAGGATGGAGATGAGGAGATATTCTTCACCCAAGGAGTGGTGAGCCTGTGGAATTCATTAGTAAAGGAAGTAGTTGATGCTAAAACATTGTATATATGGAAGAAAAGGCTAGATACTTCACTTGGGGTGACTGATATCAAAGATTATGGATAGAAAGCAGGATCAGGCTCATGAGTTGGATTCAACTGGGGAAAAATGAGGACTGCAAGTGTTGGAGATTGGAGACGAGAGTGTGTGATACTGGACTAGCACAGCAGGTCAGGCAGCATCCGAGGAGCAGGATAATCAACTTTTCAGGCAGAAGGTCTTCATCAGGATGAGTTGAATGATTAGCCATGATCATGGTGAATGGAAGAGCAGACTCAGTGAGCTAAATGGCACCCTCTTGCTCCTACCTTGTATGTAACACCCACCACTTGTAAACCTATTTGTAAGGTCAGAACACCTGAATGGCTCAGCAGTGGTTTGTTATTGATGTAGTGCTATTAATTGAGGTGGTTATTTTCACCTTGTTATTGTGGAGGGGAAAATAGGAACTACAGTCGCTCACCTCACAACATTGTCTCATGGTATGCCCTCCCTGCAGGTGGCTTAATACCTGCGAATTTTCTCTTTGCTCCTGTTCGTACTTGTAACATTAGCTATTCTGCACGGTCTGCATGATTTTGGATTGAAATTCTCTCATGTATGGTGACACACAGAACATCCTTTCTGTCAACTTTCAGACTGTAACCCTTTCTACAGTCACTGCTGGGGGGTGTTTAATTTATATTTCATTTCTTCATAGACTCTCATTATGGGGGCTTCACAGAAATGGATGCTGTTGCCTTCCTCTTGGCCAAGCTGGTCAAGATCATGGTCCACTATTGTTTCTAAGCAATGAGCAAGAGCTTTCATACATTCCATTTATGAAGTGAGGATTTTTATTGAAGAACAATAACTCCCACTCAGAATATTAACATATTATGCATTATAATCACTCTTTACTAACGTCACTGTAAATCTGTATTCCTTTTTCCAACATGTTGTGGTGCATATGTGTGGTGTTCATCCTTTTCATATACACCTGGTGATGCTGATGCTATGGTACAGATGGCAAACACAAATATCCCCAGTCTTTGAATTGCTTGTTAAATTAAGAACAACATGCAAATCCTTACTGCACTTATCAGGCCTCATTATCTTTGAATTGGGACCTGTGCTTCAAAACATCCTTCTTGCACCTAGTAGTCATGATTTGGAGATGTCAGTGTTTGACTGTGGTGTACAAAGTTAAAAATCACATGACACCAGGTTATAGTCCAACAGGATTTAATTGAAAGCACACTAGCTTTCGGAAGGACGCTCCTTCATCAGGTAATAGTGGAGGGCTCAGTCCTAACGCACAGAATTTATAGCAAAAATTTACAGTGTCATGTAACTGAAATTATACATTGAAAAATTGATTGTCTGTTAAGCCTTTCATCTGTTAGAATACAGTGATAGTTTCACTTCTTTCATGTGTCAATCACAAAACCTTTTTTTTAAAAAGTTGCATTCTCGGGTTAGCTGTTAACAATGGTGATAGCTAGACAATATGTTGAAGGTGTTGGCCCCTGTGTTCTTTGTCTATACCATGATGTTTAGATTGTGAGATTGTAAATAACAGAGTTTTACATAAATTCATGCAGTTTTTGAGCTCAGAGTTCTACATGAATGCATGCAGACTTTGAGCAAAGTACAATGTAACTCTGCAAGTACAAATTCACCCCACAACATATATGTGTGCATGTGAGTCTTTGTCTGTCTATGTGTGTGTGTCTGTCTGGGTTGGGGGTTGTGAGTGTGAGAAAGTGTATGTATGTGTGTAGTGAGTGCAGAGTGTCTTAAGTCTGTGAGGGGGTGCATGTGTGAGTGTGTGTGTCTGTAAGGGTGTGTGTGGGTGTCCGTGTGTATGTGTGTATGTGCCAGTTCCGACGTGCCACAGCAAGGAACCGTAATGACCTCCTCAGGAGACAGACACGTGCTGCAACCGACAGGTTGCAGCACTCTGTTATCTCACTTTTTAGATTAGAATCACCTGATGAAGGAGCGTTGCTCCGAAAGCTAGTGTGCTTTCAATGAGACCTGTTGGACTATAACCTGGTGTTGTGTGATCTTTAACTTCTTGCACGTGTCAGGTATATCACTTGCACAGATACCACTTGTCGACCCTACCCTCCCCTTCACTGTTTTGATCACACAGCACTGCCCTTTGATGTGAAGGGCAGTGTTTGTCACTGGCCACCCGGGTGTTTTCCTATCTTCCTGGTGGTGGAATTTGAATAAAGATTCATGCACTTTGTGTCTTTCACTGTGTCTCACACCTGCACACACACACCATGGGTGCTGGGGAAAAAATAAGCACTACCGCACTTAGGTGTTAGTGTGGGGGTTAAATTAAAAAACAAGAAAAAAAACCAATTGTCGACAATACTTTGTATGGGGGATTTCACCGGGAAGTCATTGAGGTTTTGTCTATAATTTTTACCACCACAATCTCATCCACCTGTTAGGTTCAAGATCCTGTTCATTGCCTTTGCATTCTTTTTGATCTTTGACTTGCTGACACACCTCTCTGAGTTGATTGCTGTGACAATACTGTGCATAAAAGAGATGTGTTCTGTCCTGTTCTCTTGCAGAGGATGCTGTCACCGTGGAGCCAGGTTGTCTCCATCAGACTGATAGTTTGAACAAGTTTGAATTCTCCATGGATGTTTCTTTTGGAAGGAAGGCAGAAGAATCATGAGTTGGCTGGTCAGTCTGACACAGAGATCCAGAGGATTTTGGTTTTTCTTTCAGTTATTGGGTGTTTTTTGCTGGTTGCCAGAACTGAAAGCTTCATTTATCAGCTGCTACAGTGAAGCCTCAGACAGATAAACTTCCTCTTAAAAATTAACAGAGGCAGGTTGCTTCGTTCAGTGTGTCTTTCCAGTAGACTGGAGAGAGACAGCCTGTGATAATAAAACTATGTTGTTGAATTGCATTTACCAAGGGTGTGTTTACAGGATGCTGCCTATATTGGATCAACTGATGATTTATGGTGAAGTAATACATTATCTTGTTATGTAATTTTACAGAGTAAAGTCATGTCAGTTCTTCTTTTTCTTGTATTTGAACTGTGTTGTACGTTTAAAGCATGTTTTGTATAAAGCTTAGTGGTCCACCAATCAAATCAAATCTGGAACACAGTGCTTTACACTTGACTTTTTAAAAAAGTTATTAAAACTTAGTGTAGAGGTTCATCATTATATACAATGGGGGGGGAGCTGCTCTGGTCCATATCAGTTATATGCAGTTCCATTACATACCATTCAACCACTGAAGGCCCACTCTGTCCCTCCAGTCACTATGCTCTCTGGGAGTCTCATTCCTGCTCTGTGTTCCTAAAAGGTTGAGCCAATTGGCTGTGGCTTGTAACCTTATGAGGTTTGTGGGGAACACATCCACCCAAGGTCTTCCTGTTTACAAGATGACCCTCGGGAGGGAGGTCATTGGGGTTCAGTCCATTCTTTCCAACATCCCAGAACATTGGGGATGGTTGAGTATATGGAACTTATGTTTTATCCTCATTAATTTCTGGTCTACTTTACCACTTTTCTGGTGAAATGATCTCCCTGATCAGAAACCATTTGAGTGAGGAATGCTCACCAAGGAATCAGTACCTTGGCTAATATCCTTGCGATTGTGGTTGCGTTGCAATCCCTTGTCTTGAACACCTCTACCCATCATGTAAAGTGATCCATTCTAACTGAACAGTATGTTTCCCCCTCAGCATAGAAGGGACAGGCCCTGTAAAAGCTTTCTGGATGGTTTCTCAGTTCTATTCATCTGGATTGATGTCGTATTGTAATGTTGATAGCCTTCCTGGGATGTATTGTCTGGTGGGTATATGCTGTTGGTACTATTTAACCACCTCGTGTCTGAGTGCAGCCACTATCAGTTTTGGTATAAGCTAGTTATCATGACTCTCTCCACATGGTGATCAATCCCATGATGGGTCTGATCAGCATTTTCCTCATGTGTTCTGGGATATTACTCTGCTGTATTGGTTCTCTGTCAATGAATGTGGTGCTGGCAAAGCACAGCATGTCAGGCAGCATCCATGGAGCAGGAGAGTCAAAGTTTCAGGCACCAGTTCTGTTGCAGAGCTTACTCCCAAAACATCATATCTCATGCTCCTCAGATGCTGCCTGAATGCTGTGCGTTTCCAGTGCCACACTTTCCGTCTCTGACTCTCCAGCATCTGCAGTCCTCACTTTATGTCATGGTTCTGCTGTTGTTACAAATTAAGGTACAATAGTTTGGCAACAGTTTCATTTTTCTGGAGCCTCCATTACACATCCCACTCCCCCACCTTTGATTTCTTGGGCATGGTGGAATACTTCCCATTTGCCTGCATGAGTGCAGCGGTGGCACGGTGGCACAGTGGTTAGCACTGCTGCCTCACAGCGTCTGAGACCCGGGTTCAGTTCCCGCCTCAGGCTACTGACTGTGTGGAGTTTGCACGTTCTCCCCGTGTCTGCGTGGGTTTCCTCCGGGTGCTCCGGTTTCCTCCTACAGTCCAAAGATGTGCAGGTCAGGTGAATTGGCCATGCTAAATTGCCCGTAGTGTTCGGTAAGGGGTAAATGCAGGGGTATGGGTGGGTTGTGCTTCGGCGGGTCGGTGTGGACTTGTTGGGCCGAAGGGCCTGTTTCCATACTGTAATGTAATGTAATCTAATCTAATCACATCATCTCGGGCAAAGCAGCCTGTTAATTGGCACCAGATCCACAAACATTAATTTCCTCAATCAATAACTTAATAGCAGTAACATTTACCATAAGTAAGAAACACTGTTGAAATTCGCCAAGGCTCCTTAGACAGAATCTTCTTCACCCATGATCATTACCAACTGGAAGGACAGTGGCAGCAAGTACATGGAATCACCAACAGCTTCAAATTCCCCTCAAAGCCACTCACCATCCTGACTTGGAAACTTTTCTCCATTCCCTCAGTGTGATTGAGTCAAAATCCTGGAACTCCCTCCATAAAGGGAGCCGAAGATATATAACTCCACTAAATGGACTGCAGTGACTCAAGGTATCCAGCATTCTGAAGGGAAACTAGGGATGGGCAATAAATAATGACCCGGCCAGTGATGGCCACATCCTATGAATTAATTCATAAAAAGTATCTTCAAATGCAAATAGATTGACCACTGCTAATCAGACATTAATTACAGGCAGCTCCAATTAATTGCACCTCTTTACCTCTTTACCTGGTGCCGGAGAGGTATCAATAACAAGCTCCTTGGAGGAAAACCTTCTCCAGAAGCAGCCCAGCACAGAATCTGGAGCTTGGCCTGGAGAGGTGGAGAAATCTCATTGCATGATGGAATCATGAGAGTTCCAAGATGCATTTCCTGTGCTGGGTTTTCAATGAGTGTCTTCTCTATTTAGGAATCTTGCAAACAGGCTTCTTGCTGCCTGGATGACAATGAAACTACAATCAGTATCTCCCTGGATCTCCAGGTATCCACCAGTGGCTGCAAATCCCAATAACCTCTGTAACAACCAACCCATTCTTCCCCACCTACCTCACCCTCTGTAATAGAGTTCATGTAATCCTATCTGATAAGGTTATGAGCTACAAACTGCGAGATGCTACTCAGGTCCACATTTGATGCATTGAATTATCTGGTTGCATAAAACTTCAGTCAAATACTGACCTTGGATGATGGAGTAAGGGGGCAGCTATGGAATGTGTGAGGTATTAAGTCATTCTGTCTCAAAGCACAGATGTCCATAACCACCTTCCTGGTTTGCTGCAGTTGACAACAGCACTGAAACAGTCATTTCCAAGTAGCTGACTGAATGGTGGTATAATTTCCATCAAATGCCAGCATTTCCCCTTGCAGTTTCCCTCTGTCCTACTCTTGACCAGGAGGATGCTTCTCTGAAACTCATCTTCCACTCTGTGTGATATTGGATGAGACTGCTGTTACCTGAATTCCCTTAGTTGCTCCTGTTTTGCCACTTGGGTTTCCTCTACCAACCTCTGTTGCACAACTTTAAAGGTTATATCTTACATTTTAATTTATTTTTGATTGTGGAGTGAATTGGGAAAAGGGCTGTTTCATTGCAAAGAACTGAAGAAGAAATACTTGCACTTTTAAAAAGCAAAATTTTAAAACTCATTGTGAGCAGTGTTTACACTGCTGTCTGTTGAAGTTGCGGGAGAGGATGTCTGTAGATCGTCAAGGACCAGGGAATATTTACAATGTTCGATGTAGCTGGTGTTTCAGCACTCTGAAGGGATTTTCTTTATGATGGTCCAACCTCAGTCACCCCCAACAGCTCATTCCATTCCCAGTTTCCTTTCCAGACAAATGAAGCAAGTCTAACACTTTGCCTTCAATCTCCTTCCTCCTCATTGTTCAAGACCCGAAACACCCCTTCCAAATGAAGGATTGATTAGTGTGTACTTCTTTCAGTCCAGTCCACTGGATTCACTGTTCATACTGTAGTCTCCTGTCCATTGGGAAGACCAAACACAGATTGGATGACCAACTTCCAGAACGCTTCAGTGCAGCTCACGAGTATCTCACTGAGCATTCATTGGCCTCTCATTTTCATTCCCCACCCTGCCCTCTTTTGGTGAAAAGAAATATCTGGAATACAATGGCAGACAGGAGAGGTCGAGGACAGAACAGTCAATATTCAGGAGTCAAAGGCAATTGAAATGTAGCAAGAAAATAAACAAAGAAACAAAAATGTGCCTGGAGCAGGTGTGCTGCTGGCGAAAACAAAAATTAAAAATGGAAAGAAAATAAAGGACAGTGTGATATGGAGTGAAATTTTCATGTCCAGAAGACAAGAAAGGCCTCATTAGAATATGAGGCACTGTTTGCTCCCTTCAGTTTCTTTGGAACAGGGCAGCAGGCCAAGTCGATGCCAGCCCGACAGCAGGGTGGGGTATTAAAATGACAGGTCGCTGAAAGCTCAGGGACATTCTGGCAAAATGTTCTTCCAGCCTGTGTGTTTGTTCTTCCCTATGTACAGGAGACTCCACTTTGTGTTGCATGTCGTTTTAGTCTTTGATGTTATTTCTTCACCGATACCTTCTGGACCGACCAAGATAAGTGCTGCAGGTAAAGTAGCCCTTCCTAGACTAAATTAAGAAGTATTTTAATGTTAATTACTGTATTATTTCTTTACCTTACTACTTATTCTATTAAGATTTGGAGGTGCCGGTTTCGGACATGGGTGGGGAAAGTTAAAAATCACACGACAACAGGTTATATTCCAACAAGTCTATTAGGACGTACAAGGTTTCAGAGCACTGCTCCTTCATCAGATAGCTAGCGGAGTAGGATCACAGGACATATTGAATGAACCTAGATTGCTGTTAAGTCTTTAAACTTTAAGGATGGGTTACAGGTTTTAATTCATTCATATGTAAATCCCAGAATTGCCTTCATGTCACATTCCTGAAATAATTAAGGATGTATATAAAAATGTGACATCTCAGCTCAATGAATTAAAGGTATCATGTTAGAGTCTGTCTGTACTCCAATCTTGAGTCAGATTGGTTCTGTTTCCAAAGTAGGAATTTATAAAATGTCACACGTATTACAAAAAATATAGACTGCCTACAGATTTTGTGCTTTTTGAACCAAATGGAATGTATCTGCAAATACAACACTGCAAATGCAAATTTACCCAACGTGTGTGTGTGTGTGTGTGCTTGGTAGAGTGTGTGCATGTGTATGATGAAGTATATGCCTGCAAGAGGGTGTGTATGTGTGTTTTTGTGTATGTGAGTGCACAGCGTAGTGGGGTCACCTGTAGTTTGACATGAATCCAAAGTCCCAGTTGAGTCCAGCATCGTGGGTACTGAACTTAGCTATCAGTCTCTACTCAGCTACTATCCATTTTATAAGTTCCTCCAATTATGATGCCTTTGTCTATTTACATCAAAATCCTAAAAACATTCTTATGTCTGCAAGTTGACACGATTCTGACCTGAGCCCAGTTTAAGGGGAACCCATCTCCATGGAATAGCTCCGTCTTTCCTGGAGATCCCAGTGCCTGATGAAACAAATTCCCCTTCCCTCCCACTCCCTGCTCTGAGATACAGAGATTAATTCTCAAATCTGCAGATGCCTTCTTTGTCCTTCAAAGTGATAAGGATCATATTTGTCATCTGAGGTGTTTGTTAAGTGTGCACTGGGTACATATGTCACTGCTGAGGCTAATCTGTGCCTGGAAGGTTTATACACAGAAGGTTCTGCAGCAAGTAGACCAGCAGACTGCAGATTGAGGTTTCGATGTGCTGCTGGCTCAGGGGTTAATCTACTTGATTTTCTATCATTTGATATGCACTTGCTTTTGAAAGGGGCTGCAACATTCTCTTGAACAACAACAACAACAACAAACAGAAATTGTTGGAAAACCTCAGCAGTTCTGGCAGCACCTGTGGAGAGAAATCAGAGTTAATGTTTTATATCCAGATACCCCTTCTTCAGCACACCATTCTCTTATTTGGTTGTGCCAGATCCACTGTCTCACAGGGAGTTTTCCCAGGACTGGAAACCTAAATCAAAACTCTTAGATGGAGCTTTCTAAGTGTCCTTGTAACGCTTCTGTTGACCACGCTGTGAGTGCACTGCAGACTCAAACTTTCTATGGAGGAGCTGATTCCTTAGGCAGTGTCAGGCATTCTGGCATTTATGGCTGTTCTAATACAGGTTGGATACTTGTGTTAGCACGGATGAAATGATATCAGTCCGAGCCCAGAGTGTGGTTCAGCAATCGGTAATGTTTATTGATACAGTAACACCGGCGGAGACCAACCGAGGTCCGAATCTCGACTGTTCTGCTGTTCCCGCGCGCTGCTACACATTATATACCTTTCCTTGTCAGGATGTGAGGATTTTGAGTATGAATGGGATGATAGTTCCCCATCATCGCTGGAGTAGGTACAAATGGTGGGTTTTCTGCCGTCCCAGGAGAGTTGCAGTGTGCACACAATAGGGTGCTAATTGGATTATTTAAGCGGGTCCGGGTACTATCTGCTTGTCTCTCTCTGTGATGGCTGGGGCTAGCACCCCCCTTTGTTCCCTTGGGGTGCTTGTGTGTATTAGTCTGTTCATTCCTGTCTGGTGGATGCCTGTCCTTTGTGTCAGGATGGTTCTGTATTGATGAATATGGGTGTGTTTCAGTCAGTCTCTTGATTCGATTAGGAGATGGGTTTTCATATTAATTAGCTCCGGAGTTTCGGTCTATGAGTCATGGTTAGTGTCTGGCCTAGTGTGGATTTGATCTGTCCTCTGGCTCCCATCTCCCGGTCATGTGGGCGGACCGGCAGCTGCTGAGTTCTGTGGGTTTAAGCTGCGGCTGCCATTTTTTTAAAACACAAAATGAATTCCTATAGTTTTACCGATGTAGGCATAGTCCCATGGCAAATGCGGGGCGGCTCTGATGCCCGCTTGCAGTCCCCCCTTTCGGCAAGGGGTTGGACACGTCCACACCCCCGATGCCGATACCTTGAAAGTCGGTTCCTCGCCCGGTACATTCCGCCGGCCGTCATGCTGCAGTCATGGGGCCTTTGGATAGTCCCGGGAGATGGTTACATTAACTCGAGCCCTGTGAGTTCGTGGTGCCTGATCGCCCGCCAGGAGTCGATGGCGTGGAGCATGGTCTTTCTGGCCTTTCGTTTCTTGTGCTGACGGCATGAGTGACACGCCACCAGGAGCCAGGCCAGAGCCAGCAGCAACTGTATGCCTACAATGGTGTGCGAGATGATTCGGATCCAGGGATGTATGTTTAAGTTTAGGCCCCAATCCCACACCCTCTGTGCCTCGCCCTGGGACTGCAGAGCTGTCTCTGTGTCCTCCTCTAGGTCCTTTATATGTGATTGCAACTGGTGGTACAGTTTCACTGAGTGCCCTACCCGGATCCTAAGCTCCCGTAAGTCCTCAGCCAAATGTGGGATGGGGGCTTGTTCGGGCTCCTGATATTCCCTGAGGGTGTCCCTGAATTTGTTGGTAGTTTGTATGGACCCGGGGTTCCGTCGTCGGACCTCTGAGATGTGAGCTTGCCCTATCGTGACTGGGCGCCTGGGGGTGAAGCAGAACTCGTGCTGGGGAATCGGGCACTGCAGTCCGTTATACCGCAATGAGGTTTCAAGAGCGGAAACACAATATTATCCCCTTCCACCATACCCCGCCCTAGTGAAGTGGGGGCCCGTGGGTTCGATTTCCAGGGTGCAGCCCTGTGTCCGGTTGAACCCGCATTCCGCTGTTTCACTCCTTCGTAAGGGGTGAGGGCAGATGGTAATTGCCCCCCGCCACTTGCAGCCTGTAAGCGGCACCCCGTACACAGGGTCATTTCGAGATATGGCTGTGTGGTGAGCTAAACGATATTTGAGGGAAGCGTTTTCCCGCATGACTCCGATGTTCTCAATGTGAAACAGGGGAAATGGCCCAGACCCTGGGGTGACCACGGGGATCAGGAGGACAATCCCGACTCCTGTTGCCTCACTGACCTCACAGTCGGGAATCACTGGGTATACTCTGGTCATACCCTTCAGAGTCCGGCTGTCGAGCGGCCCGGAGCGCCTCGCGAGTGAGGCCAGTTTGGTGCTGTGGATCCAGTCGGGCACCTGCCCCCTTTGGACCTGGTCAAGATTATGCCGGATCTGGGCTACCATCCACAGGCCATACGCATGGCACAGCTGCCCCTCGTGGATATGGGCCGTGTTTTCTCTTTCCCGGTCTATAATGCGGTTAATGGTGTGGGCGTGTGTTTCCAGGACTGCAATGCCGTCGAGCTGGGTGTATGCTTCCTCTTCCCCCAGGCGTGCCTGGTCTACCTGATCTGTGAGAGACCTTTGTAGCAGGTCCCTCATTACCCCTTTTAGTTGCTCGATCTTTTTGTTAAGGCCCTGAATGTCTAGGGAGTTTACTACGGATGTCCCCGTGTTGAGTCCTGTGAGAGCATCGTTGACCATGTCCCGTCTGTGTCGTTGTGTGTGCGTGTTATGTATGTCGGTCCGGTAGTGGGTTGTCCCCATGGCGTCTATGGCCCTCTCTATAACCTCCTTCCCCATCATGGCGTATAAGTTGCGTACCTGTGCTGTGCAATAGTCTGGTACCCGGATGCCCAATATATTGACCTGCACAGGCACGACCTCATGTCGGACGTTGTCGTAAAGTTCCTCTCCCTCATCCCACAATACCAGTCCCCCCGCGGGCCCCAGTCCCAGAGAGGGGCACGGCAATATCTCGGGAGTCGTGGTCGGGGGTGGTGTGGTTGGGGCGGGTGGAAAGCACAAATACAAGGAGATTACTGCGGCATTGGTGGGCTCATAATACCCACAAACAGACAGATCCCGTAAAGTAAAAGCGTCAAAGGCCAGGGCAGAGGAGAGGTCCTCCGGCCTGGCACGCATTGTCCCGAACATGCCACCCCCCAAGTCCATCGCCTCAGCACGCTGGAGGCAGGTCGGCCATGGATCGCGCTCCGACGTGCAGAATAAACAGAGTGTTTGTACGCCCAGGAGGACCTCCAGCCAGGCGTTGTAGAACGCGTCGATCTCGTCGGGCTTGTCCCTTGCAGGAATACAGATGGCGTCGGACGCGTTGAAGGCAACACCGTGGCGGTAGAAGTTGTCATGTATCTCGGGGAAAGAAGGCATCAGTTGTAGGGTGAAGAGGAGAAGGAGAAAGTGAGGTCTGCAGATGCTGGAGATCAAAGTTGAAACTTTATTGCTGGAACAGCACAGCAGGTCAGGCAGCATCCAGGGAACAGGAGATTCGACGTTTCGGGCACAGGCCCTTCTTCAGGAATGAGCAGAGAGTGTTCAGCAGGAGAAGATAAAAGGTAGGGAGGAGGGACTTGGAGGAGGGGCGTTGGAAATGTGATAGGTGGAAAGAGGTCAAGGTGAGGGTGATAGGTCGGAGTAGGATGGAGGCGGAGAGGTCAAGAAGAAGACTGCAGGTCAGGAAGGCGGTGCCGGGCTGGAGGGATCCGGCTGAGACAAGGTGGGGGGAGGGGGGATGAAGAAACTGGTGAAGTCCAAGTTCATCCCCTGTGGTTGGAGGGTTCCCAGTCGGAAGATAAGACGCTCCTCCTCCGACCGTCGCGTTGTTGTGGTTTGGCGGTGGATGAGTCCAATGACCTGCATATCCTCGGTGGAGTGGGAGGGGGAGTTGAAATGCTGTGCCACAGGTTGGTTGGGTTGGTTCGTCCGGGTGGCCCAGAGGTGTTCCCTGAATCGCTCCGCAAGTAGGCGGCCTGTCTCCCCAATATAGAGGAGGCCACACCGGCTGCAGCGGATGCAGTAGATGATGTGGGTGGAGGTGCAGGTGAATCTGTGGCGGATATGAAGAGGAGAGCAGAGAGGAGAGCGGTGCACCAGTGAAGCATGATCTGTGGGAAGAAAGGGAGAAAGAGAGGGGCACCCTTACCAAGGGTGTAGGGTTAGGGTGTGTAGGAGCAGGCCTCCCCGGACCGGTCCGCCCGTCGCACTGTAAGGAGAAAAAGGAGGCGGTTAGAGTCAAGTCAAAAAGGGGTGGGGGGTGGGGGAGTGTCTGTCCGATTGGGGCTTAAGGGAAGGGTTTAAGCTGGGACCAGTGTTTCCATCTGCCCTTTCCTTTCATGTCGACACAGGCGCAAGTGTCGCTGGTGAGGATGATTTCGTGCGGTCCCAGCCACCGGGGGGGCGAAGCCGGGCCGGTCAGGGGCGGCCCTGACCAGGACTTTGTTCCCAACGCCGGGAAGGGGTTGGGTGGGCAGATGCAGTTGCAGTTTTGTCTGGTCCCTAATGTCCTGCTGGTCGCGCGCAGTTTGTCTAAGGGACCGCAGCTGCGCGTCCAGCTGCCTGATATAGCGCATCATCCTGTCCCTCAGGGGGGCCATGTCTTCCCCCCCGACCATGACGTTCTCTGGTAGTCGCATGGCCCTCCCCGTCATGAGCTCGAAGGGAGTGAGGCCAGTGGAGCGGCCCGGGGTGGCCCTTAAGCGCATCAGTATGCAGGGCAGAACGTCCACCCAGCCCTGCCCTGTTTTGGCGATCGCCTGTGCGATCACCGCTTTGAGGGTCCGGTTCATGCGCTCGACCATCCCGGAGCTCTGGGGATGGAACGGGACGTAGAAGCGCTGTCTGATGCCTAAGAGGCGGCAGGTCAGTTTCATTGCGCGCCCGGTGAAGTGCGTGCCCTGGTCCGAGTCACTCTGGAGGGGGACACCCCAGCGCGGGAAGATGTCGAAGGCCAGCACTCTGGCCATGGTGGCGGATGTTCAGTCCCGTGAAGGGAAGGCTTCTACCCAGCGCGTGAAAGGGTCAACGATCACCAGGCAATACTTCTTGCCATGGCTGGAGGGTAGGGGGCCTGTGAAATCAAACTGGAGGTTCTCCCAGGGCCCCTTGGGCCGTGGCTGGTGCGCCAGGGGAATGCGCAGGGGCCGCCCCGGGCTGTGCTGGGCGCAGGCAATGCATCGGCGGCAGTGTTTGGCCACGTCGTGGCCGAGGCCGGGCCACCACCAGTCGGTCCGGAGCCTAGCAAGCGTTCCGTCGCGGCCCGCGTGGTCTGGCTCGTGGTGTAGTTGCATCAAGGTTGTTCTGAAAGCCGCGGGGGCCACCACCCTGCCGCTGTGCCGCCACACTCCATCGGGGCCACGGGCTGCGCCCTTTGCCAGCCAGTTCTCTACCTCTCCGGGCTGTGCGCAATTCTGGACGTCCAGGACGTTCATATCCCGGACCTCAGTAGCCGGTGCTGCATGCGCGGGCGGTAGCGCTGCGCCCGCGGCGGCCTTTGCGGCCAGGTCGGCCCAATGATTCCCTAACTGTTCAGCGGTGGTGGCCCGCTGGTGTGCTTTGATTTTCACCACCGCAGCGAGCAGGGGGAGGCGTGCGGCCGCCACCAGGTCGCGGACCGTATTTTCGTGTTTAATCTGGCCACCGCCGGCCGTAATAAAGCCCCGGCAGCTCCACGCTTCCATGTAATCATGGACTACCCTGAAAGCATACTGGCTGTTGGTAAAGATGTTTACCCACTTGCCTGTTCCCAGGCGGAGTGCGGCGGTGAGGGCGACTGGCTCCGCGACCTGGGCGGAGGTGTCGCCCCCATCGTTCCCTATGCTCGGGTGGTCCCGGTATGTTCGACCACCGCCCATCCCGTTTGGTAGGACCCCTCGACAAGCCTACGTGAGCCGTCCACATACAAGGTCAGGTCGGGATCAGGGACCGGGCTGTCGGCCACGCAGTCCCCCTCCGCCGAGTCGATGGCGGCCTGGCAATGGCGGGGTCCCCCACCGCGATAATCCCGTCGGTGGGGTTTGGCCCTGTGTCCCTAACGATCTGAATGGACTGGTCCCGGGGGAGGAGAACCCCCTCCCAAATTGCCCTGCGGGCATCCGAGACCGTCCGGAGGCGGCCCGTGTTCAGGAGTTCGACTATTGTGTGTCTAGTGTGTAACATTATCTGGCCGGACATGGTAACCGGCTCACACACCCGGACCGCCCATGCTGCGCAATCCAGCGCCACCACGCAGAGGTGCATGCCCTTCACGACCGGGGACTCCTTTGTGGAGTAGTAACCCACTGGTCTCATGTGGTCGTCTGAGGTTTGGTGACAACAGCGCTGTAAAACCCCCCTTCAAAGCCGTAAAAGATATGGAAGGGCTTTGATAGGTCAGGGAGGCGCAGGGCCGGGGCGCTGAGGAGATGGGACTTTAACTTAGAATAAGCATCGTCCTGTTCGGGTCCCCATTCCACCCTCTCCGCTCCTGGCCTGCCCCCCTTCACTAGGCGCTGAATGGGTTTGGCGATAGTGGCGAAATGTGCAATGAAAGAGCGGCAGTAGTTAAAAAGCCCCAAGACGCGGCGGATTCCCCTGACTGTGTCCGGCCACGGCATGTCGGCGATGGCTGACTTGCGGTAGGGGGGTAGGGTCTTGCTTCCCTGGCTGATGTCGTGTCCCAGGCACCGGACTTTAGCCAGTCCGACCTGGGCCTTCGTGGGGCTTATTTTGAATCCTGCCTGGCCGAGGGTCCGCAGGACGGCGGCCAGGGCTCCCAGGTGGTGGCGCGCGTCCATGGACGTGATCAAAAGGTCGTCTACATACTGTAGGAGGGTGCTCCAGGGTCCGGCTCATGACCCTGTGGAAAATGTTAGGGCTGTTGTGGAAGCCCTGCGGCAGGCGGGTCCATGTATACAGTCTGTCCCGCAGCTTGAAGGCAAACTTGTCCTGTGAGTCACGGTGCAGGGGAATGGACCAAAAGCCATTCGCCACATCCAGGACTGTGAAGATCCGGTGTGATGGTTCGAGGCCTTTGAAGATGGTGGTTGGGCTGGCTACGATAGGGTGCTCTTTGGGGGTGACCCTATTGAGTGCCGTGTAGTCGATGGTGAGCCTGTAGCTCCCATCCGGCTTCCGCAATGGCCATATAGGGGAGTTGGTGGTGGACACCGTGGGGCGCAGGACGCCGTGCAGGGTGAGCTCGGCAACGATTGCCTCAGTGGCGCGCAGCGCCTCAGGTTTAATCGGGTATTGTCAGTGCGGGGCGTGTATGGGACCGGGTATCCACACAGGAGGGGAGCGGATGAGGCCGCAGTCTTGCTTGCTCATGGCCCACACCTCCGGGACTAGTTGGCAGACAGCCTCGAAGGCACCGTCCTTGGCCCAGTCCCGGGCGATGGACACATTGGGGGCAAGCTCAGCGACGGATTTAGTGGGCACCCATCTACCCTCGTGGGTGCTCTTGTGAAATTTGCGGGATGTCCACAGGAGGCGGCGATGGAACGCGTCCACCACCGCCCCCAGTTCGCCCAGAAGGTCGATACCCATAATCGTCCCCTCCGAGTTTGGGCAAACCCAGAAATGCACGGGGAGTAAAATGTTGTCTACCTCTAGGAGGATGGCCTCGCTTTGGCGTGCAATGACTGAGCTGCCCCCAACCCCTTTAATGGAAATGGAGTGGTGGGTTGAGGGAAGGTCGAGGTCGGTGAGGGAGACCGACGCCCCCGTATCAATCAAAATCTTGCATCGGCGGCCCCCTAGCGATGCGGAAACCCAGATACGGGGGTCGGCTCCTGGGACAGGGGCCGACGCGACTCAGTCTTTGCGTCGGGCGAGCAGCTGTAAAAGCTCGAGCAGCTGGTCCCGACTGAGTTGATCCCAGTCGGGGGCGGTGGGTTTCGGGCTTGGGCAGCGGGGTTCGTGGGGTCTGTGGGGGCTAGGGTCGCTGTTGACCCCTTGTCTGGGGCGCTCCTGGTCGTGGGGGCGCAAGGAGTGCGGCTGTGGAGGTGGCTGGCCCCCCTTCGGACCCGGACCCCAGGGATGTTGGAAAGAGAGCGGGCATTGGGCTTTGCGGTGCCCCGTCCGTTTGCAGCGGAAGCAAACATCCGATACGTCCGTCGAAACTGCCGCAATGGCGGGCGCCGCTCGGTTGTCAAGGGACATTGCCCAGTTCTCAAGCTCCGCAAAGGTGACATAGGGCACCAGGCCCGTCCGTAGGACTGCCTGGTATGCGGGGCTCAGGCCGTCTTTGTATAATTGGACGAATGCGGGGTTCTGACTATCAGCATTGGGAACCTCGCTGTGTGCTCGGAACGCCTCAAACTTGCGGACCCCATATTCCTGGGAGCCCTAGGTTTCTGAGTGATACCCACAATGGCGTTCCAGTCGACCGGTGTATGGCCGAGCGCCTTGCTGACATCAGCCTTGAAGTCGGCGAGGGCAACCTCCTGTTCGCGACGGCTATCGCTGAGGTCAGCGCACCAGGACCCATTCTGGTGCGCGGGCTGGAGCCTGGACCACAGGTTCTCCGGGAGTTTGGTCTGGACCAGGCCGGCCATGTCCCTATTGTGAAGGTTGTGGCAGATCTGCATATCCCTAAGCCTCTGCCAAAATTCAGCGTTATTGTGCCGATGCTTAAGGGCGGGGAGCCTGTCCAGAAGTTTCATGGTGTCGTCCGGGGTCAGGGAGACAGGGTGTAGCCCGTGCGCGATTCCCGGGGGTCCGGATTGTCCGTGAGCCCCTCCCAGTCCCAGGTGGGGGACGGTGGGGCGCTGGGCGCATCGGATAAGGTCGGTAAAACCGTACGGGCAGCAAGCGCCTGGGCTTCTGTGGCCTGCTTTTTCTTGTCTTGGACATAAAGCTGAACCTTGCCAGCAAGCCTAACGTGTGCCTGTAGCACCAGGACGCCAGCTTTCTCGTACCTATCTTTCTTCTGGCGGGCCCACCACTTGCGCTGTACATCCAGCGGGTCGCCAGCCTGAGCGAAGCATAGCCTTAATAACTTTTTATTCTCGTTGGCCCCCAATCTAGGTCTTCAGCCGCACTTGCACCCATGGTAGAGGCGCAGCGGGTGTAACTTGACAGAAGCTAAACTAAAGTAAAGCTAGCAGGCGTGCTAAGGGATGTCGTTGGCACTAGCTTATTAATCTCCCAGTCGGGGAGCCCACTCCCTGTAAGTCGAACCCTAGCCCCGCAGGTGAACCTGGGCAGGCGTGGGGATAGTTACAGACGGGGCGCGTGTTGATTCCTGAGCGCGCGACCCTGGGTTTCCGTGAGTCTCTCTCTCACCGCCTGACGTTCAGCGGCCCGTGTGTACCCCACGAACACTGGGCGTGAAGCAGCGGCCCGAGTGCAAGGGGGGGGGGGGGGCGTGAACTCAGACCTAACCGCGCCTGATCCTGCAGAGACCAACACCTCGGGACCGCGAAGTCAATGGGCAGAGCGCGTAACTATCGCTTGGCCCAGAGGCTCCACGTCTCGGGCTGGTTTGGAGGACTTCCCTTCTTGTAGCGTGCGTAGACCTCCCAGCCTCTATCACGTACTCAAGGAAGGCGCTAAAACTACAATGGGGTCCCCTATCTCCCACTGCAGAGGTCAACCAGGAAGGCTTGTTTAGTCGGTTTTTAAACAGTCGTAGGTCCAAGGATAGTCCGTCAGTCATAGTAACACATTAACAATACACGACAATAATAATAATTACGCAACAATTACTAGTGTTCCACGACCCCAATTGCCCACCCGCGAAGGATCACTCACACATACACACACACACACACTTTTAAAGAGTACTCTACCGTTACACGACTGCCGGACTCACTCTGTTCACAGGTTCAGATAACGGCCGGCAGTGAAGTCCCTTGCAGGGCACTGGGAGACTTTTACACGAGAAGTAAAAGAGTAAAGATACTCACCCAGTGCCGTTGCAGGGATCCAGCAGCCGTCGTTAACCAGGACGAAGCCCCAATTGTTAGTGTGAATGCAATGATATCAGTCCGAGCCCAGAGTGCGGTTCAACAATCGGTAACGTTTATTGATACAGTAACACCAGCGGCGACCAACCGAGGTCCGAATCTCGGCTGTTCTGCTGTTCCCGCGCGCTGCTCCACATTATATACCTTTCCTTGTCAGGATGTGAGGATTTTGAGTATGAATGGGATGATAGTTCCCCATCATCGCTGGAGTAGGTGCAAATGGTGGGTTTCCTGCCGTCCCAGGAGAGTTGCAGTGTACACACAATAGGGTGCTAATTGGATTATGTAAACGGGTCCGGGTACTATCTGCTTGTCTCTCTCTGTGAGGGCTGGGGCTAGCACCCCGCTTTGTTCCCTTGGGGTGCTGGTGTGTATTAGTCTGTTCGTTCCTGTCTGGTGGATGCCTGTCCTTTGTGTCAGGATGGTTCTGTATTGATGAATATGGGTGTGTTTCAGTCAGTCTCTTGATTCGATTAGGAGATGGGTTTCCATATTAATTAGCTCCGGAGTTTCGGTCTATGAGTCATGGTTAGTGTCTGGCCTAGTGTGGATTTGTTCTGTCCTCTGGCTCCCATCTCCCGGTCATGTGGGCGGACCGGCAGCTGCTGAGTTCTGTGGGTTTAAGCTGCGGCTGCCGTTTTTATAAAACACAAAATGAATTCCTATAGTTTTACCGATGTAGGCATAGTCCCATGGCAAATGCGGGGCGGCTCTGATGCTCGCTTGCACTTGATACATGTGCTCAGTGACTGGTATTTTGTCTTGCCATCTGATCATGAGAAGCTTCTGAAAGCTGATCATGTGAAAACTCCCTTTTGTGGTTATATCAATGCCTGGGTGTCCTTGGCAAGGGAGCACATGTTGTTCATGGGCCAGCAAGAAGCTTCTTGGGTTGGTGCAAAGTGAGAGCTGAGGTCCATTATTTCCACCTCTCATAATATTTTTATTTAACTTTCGTTGTCAGTTTTTGTTTCCATTTGAACAAAAAAGTGCAAGCTTCTGCTGAGTATGCTCAGTACTGAACTGTCAGCCAGTGTAATTCTCCTGCCAGACAGAACATCATGAAGTTTATCCTTGAATCGCACTCCAATTGACATGTAACTCAAGTTACAGCGCACAGGTTACTAATTTTGAGATTCATGGTTTTATGTCAATACTATCTCTTCAAACTCATTCACAGTTCAGAACATAATTCCTATTTTTCCTTAGATTTGACAATTGGCCATGACCACTGCAGCTTATGACTCACATCCAGTTTATACACTAATCTAAATAGTTCGGTTCATGGCTTTTCTCATTCCCCTGTGATGTGTCAGGTCTCCAAGATGAGCAGGATGAAAGGGTGGAAAGACAAAGATATTTCCCTCTTTCCATTCAGATGAATTAGTTGCGGATCACAGTCTTGTTGTGAATGACAGCAATTTGTATTCCCAGAAAGCCTGACAGCACTAACAGCCACAAGCATAAAGGGAAAGCTGTCGATGTGATCTACTTGAATTTCTGAAGGTTGTTTGACCAACGTGTTACATCAAAGATTAATACAAAAAGTATAAGATCATTGTAAAGAGGGTTACATATTAGCATGGGTAGGGATTCATTGGCTAACAGCAAGCAGATGTATAAATTAGTCATTTTCAGGTTGGCAAGCTGCAACTAGTAGAGTGTCACAGAGATTAGCTATTTACAAACATTATAAATGATTGATGAAGGAACAATTTTGATGGTAGCAATATTATGGGGTGGCAGACTGACTCAGTGGTTAGCACTGTTACCTCACAGCACTAGTGACTCCAAATCCAACCTTGGGTGACCGTCTGTGCAGAGTTTGTACATTCTCCCTGTGTCTGCATTGGCTTCAACCCAGTGGTCTGGTGTTTCCTGCAGTCCATGGATATGCAGATATGGTGGATGGGGTCATGCTGAATTGTCTGTAGGGATGTCTAGGTCAAAATGGATTAGCCATGGTAAATGCAGGGAAGAGTTGGGGTATGGGTGGCATACTTATTGAAGTGCAAACGTGATGGGCCAAATGGTCTCTTTCTGCACCATAGGGTTTCCTAATTTGCTGATGGCACAAAGATAGGTTGGGAAGTAACTTTTAAGGAGATCATAACGTACTTATAAAGTGACATAGCATTAAGTGATTGGGAAAAACTTTGGCAGATGATTTACAAAGTGAGAATGTTATCTACTTTGGCAGGAAGAATAGAAAAGTAGGTTATGGTTTAAGTGGAGACAACGTATGGATGCAATGAGATCTGGATGCGTTCAAATATGAGTCATTCAGGTTGGTATGCAGGTTGAACAAGTAATTTGGAAGGCAAATGAAATAGCCATCTATTCAAAACTAAAAGTTTTTTTTTCAAATAGTATAAAATATCTTGCAGAGAAATACTTAATAGCATTCAGTTATGATCTGTGAACTGTGGATAAGCTCACAAGAAAGAAAACGGTTAGTTAAAATATTCATGATTTGGAGATGCTGGTGTTGGACTGGGGTGTACAAAGTTAAAACTCACACAACATCAATTGTTACAGTTAACCTGAAAATGCAACTTGTAAAAAAAGGTTTTGTGATTTACTCATGAAAGAAGTGAAACTATCATGGTATTCGAACAGATGAAAGACTCAACAGACAATCAAGGTATTTTCCAATGTATAATTTCAGTTACATCACACTGTAAATTTTTGCTATCAATTCTGTGCCTTGGAATTGTGTCCTCCACAATCACTTGATGAAGGAGCGGCGCTCCGAAGGCTAGTGTGCTTCCAATTAAGACTGTTGGACTATAACCTGGTGTTGTGTGATTTTTAACTTTAAAAAATTCATTCTGTTCTAGGAATTTGAGGAAATAAATCGTGATATCTTCAGAGGAGTCCATATTACAGAAGAGGAGGGGCGGGAGGTCTTAACATGCATAAATGTAGGTAAATCCCTGGGAATAGATCAGGTGCATTAAGAATGTTGTGCAAATTAAGGGATGAGATTGCAGGGCTCCTTGTTGAGTTATTTGTATCACTGACAGCCAGGGGTCGGGTGCTGGAATACTGGAGAGTAGATAATACTCTGCCATTATTTAACAATAAACGCTGCAAGGAAAAACAAGGGAACAACGGACAAATGAGCACTAACATCAATGTTACTGGAGGGGATTCTGAGAGAGAGATTTTCCACAAATTTGGAAAGGCAAGGATTGATGAGGGGTAGGAAGCATAGCTTTCTGTGTTGGAAATCATGTCTCACTGACTTGACTGTTTTTTGACAGTTGCCCTGGAAGAGAGATGAAGGCAGAGTAATAGATGTTTTCTCCAAGGGCATTTTAAAGACCTTCGACAAGGTTCTGCATGGTAGACTGGTTAATAAGTTAAGATCATATGGGATCACGGGAGAGCTAGAGAGTTGAATACAAAATAGAGTTTTGGGAACTGACAGTGGGAGGTTGAGATTTGTGACAGAGAGTTGTTATTCAGAGTGGAGGACTGTGACCAACCACAAAGATGAGTGCTGGGTTCACTGCCTTTTACCATGTACTGAGATGATCTGGACTATAATACAGGAAGCATGGATAGTAAGTTTGCAGATGACAACAGAATTGTTGATATTGTGGACAATGATGAAGGCTATCCAAGAGTGCAATGAGATGTTGATCAGATGGACCAATCAGCTGAGTAGTGGCAGGTGGAGTTTAATTTAGATAAGTGTGTGGTGTTGCACTTTGGTAAAACTAACCAGGGCAGGACATTTAATAGAAGAGCCCTCGGGAAGAGTTGCCAAACAGAGAGAGCTCAGCACATAGTTACTTCAAAGTTGTATCACAGCTCAGCAGAGGGTGAAGAAGGCATTTGGGATGCTTGACTTCATTGGTCAGAACATTACATTACATTACATTACAGTGTGGAAACAGGCCCTTCGGCCCAACAAGTCCACACCGACCCGCTGAAGCGCAACCCACCCATACCCCTACATTTACCCCTTACCTAACACTACAGGCAATTTAGCATGGCCAATTCACCTGACCTGCACATCTTTGGACTGTGGGAGGAAACCGGAGCACCCGGAGGATTAGAGTTGAGAAGTCACGTTACAGCACACTAGACATTGGTAAGGCCCGGTTCAGAATATTGCGTTTGTCCTGTCAGAAGAAAGATATTGTTAAACAGGAAGGCACATTGAAAATATTTACAAGTGTCTTGCCAGGACTGGAGGGCTTGAGTGCCAGGCAGAGGCTGAATAAGCTGAAACTTATTTCCCTTGTGTGAAGCAGGCTGAGAGGTGATACTATGGAGGTTTGGAAAATCACAAGGTGAATCGAAAAGGTGAACAGGCAAGATCTTTTTCTCCCAGGGTACGGAAGTCTAGAATTAGAGCAAATAGCATTAAGGTGAGAGGGGAAAGATTTAAAAAGGACTTGAGGGATAACTATTTCACACAGAGGGTTTATAGAACAAGCGATCTGAGGAAGTGGGAGAGGCAGGTACAATTGCAAGTTTTATAGAACATAGAACATAGAAGAATACAGCGCAGTACAGGCCCTTTGGCCCTCGATGTTGCGCCGATCCAAGCCCACCTAACCTACACTAGCCCACTATCCTCCATATGCCTATCGAATGCCCGCTTAAATGTCCATAAAGAGGGAGAGTCCACCACTGCTACTGGCAGGGCATTCCATGAACTCACGACTTGCTGAGTAAAGAATCTACCCCTAACATCTGTCCTACCACCCCTTAATTTAAAGCTATGCCCCCTCGTAATAGCTGACTCCATACGTGGAAAAAGGTTCTCACGGTCACCCTATCTAAACCCCTAATCATCTTGTACACCTCTATCAAGTCACCCCTAAACCTTCTTTTCTCCAATGAAAACAGCCCCAAGTGCCTCAGCCTTTCCTCATACGATCTTCCTACCATACCAGGCAACATCCTGGTAAACCTCCTCTGCACCCGTTCCAGTGCCTCCACATCCTTCCGATAGTATGGCGACCAAAACTGCACACAATACTCCAGATGTGGCCGCACCAGAGTCTTATACAACTGCAACATGATCTCAGGACTCTGGAACTCAATTCCTCTACCAATAAAAGCCAGTACACCATATGCCTTCTTCACCGCACTATTTACCTGGGTGGCAACTTTCAAAGATCTGTGTACATGGACACCAAATCTCTCTGCTCATCCACACTACCAAGTATCCGACCATTAGCCCAGTACCCCATCTTTTTGTTACTCTTACCAAAGTGAATCACCTCACACTTACCTACATTGAACTCCATTTGCCACCTTTCTGCCCAGTTCTGCAGCTTATCTATATCCCGCTGAAACCTGCCACATCCTTCCTCACTGTCAACAACTCCTCCGACTTTCATATCTTCCGCAAACTTGCTCACCCAACCTTCTAGCCCCTCCTCCAGGTCAGTTAGAAAAATCACAAACAGCAATGGTCCCAAAACAGATCCTTGTGGAACACCGCTAGTAACTGCACTCCACGATGAACCTTTACCATCAACTACTACCCTCTGTCTTCTTCCAGCCAGCCAATTCCTAATCCAAACCTCCAACTCACCCTCAATGCCATACCTCCGTATTTTTTGAAGTAGCCTACCATGGGGAACCTTATCAAACGCCTTACTAAAATCCATATACACCACATCTACCACTTTCCCCTCATCCACCTCCTTAGTCACCTTCTCAAAGAATTCAATAAGGTTTGTGAGGCACGACCTGCCCTTCACAAAACCATGCTGACTATCCTTAATCACATTATTCCTATCCAGATGTTCATAAATCCTGTCCCTTACAATTCTCTCTAAGACTTTGCCCACAACAAAAGTGAGACTCACCGGCCTATAGTTACTAGGGTTATCCCTACTCCCCTTCTTGAACAAGGGAACCACATTTGCTAGTCTCTAGTCTACTCCTGAAGACAACGAGGACATAAAAATCAAGGCCAATGGCTCTGCAATCTCCTCCCTTGCTTCCCAGAGAATCCTAGGATAAATGCCATCAGGCCCAGGGGACTTATGTATTTTCACCCTTTCCAGAATTTCCAACACCTCTTCCCTACACACCTCAAAGCCATTCATTCTACTTATTTGTGGCTCAGTATTCACATCGGCAACAATGTCCTGTTCCTGAGTGAATACTGATGAAAAGTATTCATTCAGTGTCTCCCCAATCTCTTCAGCCTCCACATGCAACTTCCCACCACTATCCTTGACTGGACTATTCCTACCCTAGTCATTCTTTTATTCCTGACATACCTATAGAAAGCCTTAGGGTTTTCCCTAATCCTACCAACTAAGGACTTTCATGTTTTCTCCTTGCTGCTCTTAGCTCTCTCTTCAGGTCCTTCCTGGCTACCTTATAATTCTCAATCGCCCCAACTGAACCTTCACGCCTCATCTTTACATAGGCCGCCCTCTTCCATTTAACAAGGGATTCCAATTCCTTATTAAACCATGGCTCCCTCACACGACCCTTTCCTCCCTGCCTGACAGGTACATACTTATCAAGGACACTCAATAGTTGCTCCTTGAACAAGCTCCACATATCAATTACGCCCTTGCCTTGAAGCCTACTTTTCCAAGCCACGCATCCTAAGTCATGCCTCACTGCATCATAATTTCCCTGCCCCCAGCTATAACTCTTGCCCTGCAGTGCACACTTATCTCTCTCCATCGCTAGAGTAAAAGTCACCGAATTGTGGTCACTGTCCCCAAAGTGCTCACCTACCTCTAATTCTAACACCTGGCCTGGTTCGTTACCCAGAACCAAATCCAGTATGGCCTCAGCTCTTGTTGGCCTATCTACATATTGTGTCAGGAAACCCTCCTGCACACATTGGACAAACACCGACCCATCTAACGAACTAGAGCTATAGCTTTCCCAATCAATATCAGGAAAGTTAAAGTCCCCCATAACAACCACCCTATTACTTTCACTCTTCTCCTGAATCATCCTCGCAATCCTTTCTTCTACGTTTCTAGGACTATTAGGAGGCCTGTAAAAAACTCCTAACAGGGTGACCTTACCTTTCCTATTCCTAACCTCAGCCCAAACTACCTCAGATGGCGAGTCTTCATCCATCGTCCTTTCCACCGCTGTAATACTATCTTTGACAAGCAATGCCACACCTCCCCCTCTTTTACCCCCACCTCTGACTCTACTAAAACATTTAAACCCTGGAACCTGCAACAGCCAATCCTGTCCCTGTTCTACCCATGTCTCCCTAATAGCCACAACATCGAAGTCCCAGGTACCAACCCACGCTGCAAGTTCACCTACCTTATTTCGTATACTTCTTGCATTGAAGTATACACACTTCAAGCCACTTTCCTGTTTACAGGCACCCTCCTTTGAGATTGATGCCATGTTCCTAACCTCCCTACACTCCAGGTCCTGCACCCTAAAGCTACAGTCTAGGTTCCCATGCCCCTGCAGAGTTAGTTTAAACCCCCCCCAAGAGCACTAGCAAACCTCCCCCCAAGGATACTGGTGCCCCTCAGGTTCAGGTGGAGGCCATCCTGCTTATAGAGATCCCACCTTCCCCAGAAAGAACCCCAGTTATCCAAATACCGGAATCCCTCCCTCCTGCACCATCCCTGTAGCCACGCATTTAGCTGTTCTCTCTCCCTATTCCTCGACTCTCTATCACGTGGCACGGGTAACAAACCAGAGACAGCAACTCTGTTTGTTCTAACTCTGAGCTTCCAACCTAGCTCACTGAAAGCCTGCCTAACATCCTCAGCCCTCTTCCTACCTATGTCATTGGTGCCAATGTGGACCACGACTTCGGGCTGCACCCCTCCCCCTTAAAGACCCGGAAAACACGATCAGAGACATCACGTACCCTTGCACCTGGGAGGCAACATACCAAACGTGAGTCTCTCTCGCCCCCACAAAACCGCCTATCTGTGCCCCGAACTATCGAGTCCCCAATTACTATTGCTCTGCTCTTCTCCACCCTTCCCTTCTGAGTAACGGGGACAGGCTCCGTGCCAGAGGCCTGAGCCCCGTTACTTACCCCTGGTAAGTCGTCCCCCCCACAAGTATCCAAAATGGTATACTTGTTCTTGAGGGGAACGGCCGCAGGGGGTCCCTGCACTGGCTGCTTCCTCCCAATCCCCCTCACTGTCACCCATCTGTCTGCAATCTTTGGAGTTACTACTTCCCTAAAGCTCCGATCTATGACCCCCTCTGCCTCCCGAATGATCCTAAGTTCATCCAACTCCAGCTCCAGTTCCCTAACACGGTCTTGGAGGACTTAAAAGACATTTGGATGGACTCATGAATCGGAAAGGTTTAGAGGTACAGTATATGGGCCAAATGCTGGCAATTGGGTCGAGGTTAGTTGAGGATATGCGATCTGCATGGACGAATTGGACTGAAGGGTCTGTTTCCACACAGTACTCCATGTCAGTAGTCACAGCTGAGATGGAGGAGACAAGCTCCCATATCACAGCAGTGTACTTTTGTCTGGAGCCTCTGATCACAAATGTAAAGATGTCTGTACCTCTCACTCCTACAACAAGACAGACTGAAGCATCAGGTTAAAACCTGAGATTAGAAGGAAGTGCCTGGAAGGCTTTGTTGTGTTAAAAAAATGTTTTTGTATTTTTTGGCGTCATATAAGTTTTCTGTTTGAATTTCACAAGTGCCCGCGGTCACTGAACTGTTTGGTTTTGTTTGGCGAAAGTGAGGACTAGAGATTAGAGTTGAGAGTGTGGTGCTAGAAAAGCACAGCAGTTCAGGCAGCATCCGAGGAGCAGGAAAATTAATGTTTCAGGCAAAAGCCCTTCATCAGGAATGAGTTTGGGAGCCTCAGGGGTCCAGAGATAATTGTGTGTGCGTGTGTGGTGGTGGTGATGGTGGGGGGGGGGCTGGCATAGCTGAGAGTGTCATAGGTGAATGGAGCTGGGGGTAAAAACAATGACTGCAGAAGCTGGAAACCCGATTCTGGATTAGTGGTGCTGGAAGAGCACAGCAGTCAGGCAGCATCCAAGGAGCTTCGAAATTGTCGTTTCTTTTGCCCGAAATGTCGATTTCAAAGCTCCTTGGATGCTGCCTGAACTACTGTGCTCTTCCAGCACCAGTAATCCAGAATCTGGGGGTAAAGTTGATAGGTCAGAGGGGACGATTGTGCGGATATGTGGGAAGGAAGATGGACAGGTAGGACAGGTCATGAGGGCTTGGTGAGCTGGAAGGTTGGAACTGGTATAAGGTGGGGGGAGGGGAAATGAGGAAACATGTGCGGGGGTTTGGTATTCGTGTGTGAAGTTAATGTAATGTACACAACTCCATCCACCTTCACCACAAAAACTAATAATGTGGGACCATCGATACAACTGGCAGTGTGTGGACCCGGCTCCCTGTGTTTGTGTGGGAGTCCGGCCTTAACGGTCAGTATTGACAAGAACACTGTGCACATTTAATCGATACACTGGGGGACCCTAGTACTTGTGGAGATCAAAAACCTCAAAACTTGTGGAAATGGTAGAGCTCCTCCCAGACAGATTAGTCAGGGTTGGAAAGGGAAAGCCTTTACAACATAATGTGATGATGGAGCCTTTAGGGAAAACCCGCGATATTTCTGGGTTGTTGGAGGGAATACACTCCACCTGATCCCATCATCCCAATGTTATTCAGCGGGACAAAGCCAAGCTCCAGGGAATTGTTAACGATTATCCTGACAGAATTTCCCCAGATACCAACAAAAAGTGCACTGGGAGATATCGGGGAACCATTCGGGAATGCAAACTCAGTAATTAATTCAAGACAGCAATCCGAATTAAATAGCTGTTCCTCCTGGGCTCCCAGTGAAGTCGGGAAGGATTGAGCTGATGGGACTGAGTGTGCATTGACCCCCATAGACCGTCAAAGTGAAGGGCTCCTGAAAATCCTCCCCCAAACGGCTGAAGGAATAATTATGATTCCCTCCACAGGAAGGGCGGGTGATAACCATGTCCGGAACCTGATAGTCACTGGGGTGTGATTGGGAACTGTACCCCGACATTTATTTACCCCTTTTCTCAACATACACCGATATTTCTAACTGAGCAATTTCGGATCATAAACAGAATCAATGACCCACACAGTTCACTCTGAATAGAACTGATGTGGTGCACATCCCCACCTGCTGGTGTGCTAGTGTATTACAGATGGAGATCACAATCTGCAGGATTGAAACGCCTCAACAGAGGAATAGGAGGGTAAATTCAGCCTGGCCAGTCGGTTTAGCCATCCAATTAGGTCATTGCTGATCATCGACCTGTCTCCCCAATGTAGAAGAGGCCACATCGAGAGCAACGGACATGCCAACTTGTGGAATGTTTCAGGGAAATACACATCAATCAACCCCACTGTTCTGTTGTTGAACACTTCATCTCCCCTCCCACTCTGCCAAATCCGAGCCTCCCGATGCCTGGATGAAGAACAACTCATCTTTTGCCTTGGGACCATCTAACCACATGGGATCAATGTAGATTTCACTATTTTCCCCAGCTCTCCTCCCCCACCTTATCCGAGATACAACCCTCTTGACTGTCCTACCTGTCCATCATCCTGCCAAAATGTCTGAGCCACCCTCCTCTCTGACCTTATCACCATCATCCCTCACCTTCATCTAACTATTGCATTCCCAGCTACCTTCATCCCTGCTCCATCCCCTCCCATTTATCTCTCAACCCACTTGCGGTGATCCCCTCTGCCCCTACATACCTGATAAAGACCTTCTGCTTGAAACATTGACTCTCCTGCTTCTCGGATGCTGCCTGACTGGTTGTGCTTTTCAAGCACCACAAGTTTTGACTCTGATCTCCAGCATCTGCAGTCCTCACTTTCTCCTCAAAGTGTTTGTAGTGTTTACTCTCTCATTTTCTTCAGACAGGGTTTCATCTGTGGTCCTGAGTGTGACTCAGAGCTTGGTCAAATAGATAAGTTAGACAATTAAGATACACTTCATGAACTTAATTGGAAGTAATTTCATCATTGGAGTTGGGATCCTGTCATTCAGATAATTTTAGAGGTTTGTGGATCTGGAGTGCTCTTTGTAAAGGCAAATAACAACCATGACTGGCTTCGCTGGTCACTGAGGATATATCACAGCAGGGTGCTGATTGGGCTGATGCTGGGACTGATAGATGTTTGTGGGCTGTCCCATGATGTCTGATCCTTCCCTTGGCAAAAACAGTTGCCAAGAGGTAAAGAAATTCACTTTACAGTTTCTAACAGAATAAACCACTTCAATATACAAAATGGTGATTCGGGTCAAAAACAGAGATATAAAGTACAATGTCAAGACAGTCTATTTCAGTAAGCAGAACATGTTATATGCCCAACTGGAAATAAAGTATCTAACCAGCTCATGCTGAGCTGCCTGCTCTCATTCTCCTGGAGTTACAAGATTGTATAGATTTACACAGTTACTCAGCTCATTTTGGATGCATATTTCTTGCAGTGTTGAGCTACACAGCCTATCACAGCTAAACATACACCACCCAATGCCATTCCCCAGTTCACATCCACACAAATGATCAGACTGTGTTCTCCTAATTATGAGGCATTGTGATTCCAGCAGCAGTGTTCAATGGTCCACTGGGATTTCTTCTAACAAGCTCATTCTAACTATAACCTTGAGAGTGTAACTATGACTGTTTACTCAATTGAAAGAAGTAGTGACACAATGCTTTCTGAGCACAAACGTACTAAAGCAATCTTTTGATAGTTCTGTTCTTGATTTGTTGTACACTGCTCCACTTCAGTCTATCCTTTTCATACTTGTCGTGACTACCCAGGTTAACGCACACTTGCCTAACTCACCATTCCTGGGTTCCTGCCCCTTCTCTGGTGACCAAGCAAGTAGTTAGAGAGGCACAGACCTTGAGGAATGTGGAACATTCCCCCACCTGTCCATTCACCATCTAATAACTTCCTTTGTTTCTTCACGAGAGCAAAGCACAAGTCTGGTTTCTTCACTGAGACCAAGCAGCATATTCTACTGTAAGACAGCAATAACAAATCAAAGTCACAATATTATTTAAACATGCAAGATAATGTAAATGTTTGTGCGACCATTCGTTTCTCAGTTCCAAATAATGTTTTTCCTTCAAGTGCTGTCTGTCTGTTTATGAAGGCCCTCCAATTCCTTTTCTAAATGGTGATACCACTTTACACTCTCCCACAAACAGCCCTGAAGGTCTTCCAAATCTTCCCTTACCAGGGCCTCCTCTTATTCCTCCAAGTTTGTTTTGACCTTTTCTGCCATGCTTAGGCTCACCATTCACCAAGTGTGTAGGTTGATTATTCAGGCCCTTCGATATTCATCCATACTCAAGGGCTGAAGCAGAAATATGGCTTTTATATTTCACTGGATAGTTTCCGAAATTTAAGCTGATTATATTAGTTACCATGTAGTATTCTACATGACCCTGTAACTATACGCTTTGGTCATGCCCTTGAATTGACAGGCATAATGGGACCCTGCATAGCTGTGTGCTGCATTTCCAACCGGTGACCTTTCCTTGCTTTATCTGTGTCAGATTCTGTGAGATATATCCTATGATCTAGGAAAGTCCTATCATCCATGGCAAACATCTCATTTCACCTGCTTCCTATTAATACTCTGTTGTTTAATTATCAACAACTCAATAGTTTTGGCATGGCCTTACAGATTTTATTCCTGTGAGCAGCTGGTCTACAGTCTTTCATCCTTTCTGGCATGTATTTTTCACTGGGCAGATTTCCTTTTGCATTTGGATTCAGATTGTTTCATGGAGTTTCTCCTTCCATGCTTGGACCATCTGTATGACTGAAGCATTTACAACTGACATCCCAGCTGATTAACTGATTAATAAGATCATATGAACATAAGAAATAGAAACAGGAATAACCGATTTGGTCCTTGAGCCTGCTTCATCATTCAATAAGCTCATGGCGCATTTTACACGCCCATGTTCCTGTGTTTTTTCCATATTCCTTAACACACACTGAGAATGTAAATGTTGGAGTCTCCTATCATTTGAGGCCTCCTGACATCAGCAACCTTCTTTAAACATCGTTCAACATTATACAAGTGCCCAGGAATGAGGGGCTCACAACTCACACATGCTGAGGTCAGGGAGGTTCATTACGCCCGGCAGTATTTTGTGATTCAAAGAGTCATAGAGTTGGACACATTTGATTCTTTTCACCAGCAGAGGGTTCCAATGCAGTGATTGGCTGTTGGGGTGAAGATTTACATTGGAACAATCATCACAACGAAGCAATGCTTTGTGAAGAGAGTGTTGTCAAGATACAGCAGATTGGTGAGTTGTGGGTAAGGAAAGTGAGTCCCTACAGCTTCTGTTGCTTCTAGTACTCTTTGTGCTGACCTGCTCTTGGTGGATCTTTTTTTTATTTCAAAAATATTCTTTATTCATAAAATAATTTGATGGTCTGTACAGTTGGTCATGCCATACATATGTAAACATGTACATACAGAGATCAGAATTTATCATTTTTATACAGGTCTGTACATTTTTCAATCATATGCCCATATATTTAGCTGAGGCGTCAGCAGAGCCCAAATGACTGCATGGGCCCCCTGTTCTTCGTTAGGCAGGCAGACTTTACACAGTGGTCTTTCCCCACCGCGCCTTGGCGGCAGCTGCCCCAAGCTTCAGCGCGTCTCTCAACACGTAGTCCTGGACCTTGGAATGTGCCTGTCTGCAACACTCAATAGGGGTCAACTCCTTCAGCTGGAAGATCAACAGGTTTCAGACCACCCAGAGAGCGTCCTTCACCGAGTTGATGATCCTCCAGGCACAGTTGATGTTCGTCTCAGTGTGCGTCCTGGAGAACAGGCCGTAGAGCACGGAGTCCCGCGTCACGGCGCTGCTCGGGACGAACCTCGACAAACACCACTGCATTCCTCTCCAGACTTCCTCTGCGTAGGCACATTCCAGAAGGAGGTGTGTGACAGTCTCGTCCCCGCCGCAGCCGCTTCGAGGGCAGCGTGCGGTGCGGATGACAGTCCGGGCATGCATAAAGGATCTCACAGGCAGAGCCCTTCTCACCACCAGCCAAGCCATGTCTTGGTGCTTGTTGGAAAGTTCTGGCGATGAGGCATTCTGCCAAATGGCTTTGACAGTCTGCTCAGGGAACCGCTCGATAGGATCCGCCCTCTCCTTTTCCCGAAGGGTCTCAAGGACACTACGTGCTGACCACTTCCTGATGGACTTGTGGTCAAAGGTGTTTTTCTTCATATATTTCTCCACGAAGGACAGGTGATACGGAACGATACAACTACTCGGAGCGTTCCGCGGCAACGAGGCCAGGCCCATCCTTTGCAATACCGGGGACAGGTAGAACGTGAGTACGTAGTGACACTTGGTGTTTGCGTACCGGGGATCCATGCACAGCTTGATGCAGCCACACACAAAGGTGGCCATCAGGGTGAGGGTGGCATTGGGTGTATTTATTCCCCCGTTGCCCAGATCTTTATACAGTGAGTCCCTTCGGACCCGGTCCATCTTTGACCTCCATATAAACTGGAAGATGGCCCGGGTGACTGCAGCGGCACAGGTTCTGGGAATAGGCCAGACCTGTGCCACGTATAATAGCAATGACAGTGTCTTAAACCTGATGACCAGGTTTTTTCCCGCGATGGAGAGCGACCGTAGCTTCCATCTGCCCAGTTTCTGCCTCACTTTGCTGATACGCTCCTCCCAAGACTTGGCGCACGCACCAGCCCCTCCGAACCAAATACCCAGCACGTTCAGGTGTTCGGTCCTGACGGTGAAGGGGATCGAGGATTGGTCGGCCCAGTTCCCGAAGAGCATGGTCTCGCTCTTGCCTCGGTTTACCTTGGCCCCGAGGCCCGTTCGAACTGGTCACAAATGCACATGAGTCTGCGCACGGACAGCGGATCCGAGCAGAAAACGGCGACGTCATCCATGTACAGGGAGGCCTTAACCTGCAGGCCCCCGCTGCCAGGAATAGTCACCCCTCTCAGGCTCGCATCCTTCCTGATGGACTCGGCAAATGGCTCTATACAGCACACAAACAAGGCCGGAGAGAGACGGCAGCCCTGCCTGACTCCAGATCTGACTGGGAAGCTATCTGATTCCCACCCGTTGATTGAGACTGCACTGACAATGTTGGTGTAGAGCAGTCTGATCCAATTGCAGATTCCCTCCCCAAAGCCCATTTTGGAGAGAACATCTCTCATATACCTGTGTGATATCCTGTCAAAGGCTTTCTCCTGGTCCAGGCTGATCAGGCAGGTGTCCAACCCTCTGTCCTGCACGTAGGCAATCGTATCCCTGAGGAGCACGAGACTCTCAGCGATCTTCCTGCCCGGCACAGCACAGGTTTGGTCAGGGTGAATCACCGACCCCAGAGCAGACCTGACCCAGTTGGCGATTACCTTTGACAGAATTTTGTAATCTGCATTCAACAGTCAGATTGGTCTCCAATTTTTGAGTTCCTCCCTCTCCCACTTCCGCTTGTAGACGAGGGTGATGATGCCTTTCCTCATGGATTCACTCATGGTACCTGCCCGAAGCATACTGACATACACCTCCAGCAGGTCCTGGCCAATCAAGTCCCAAAGAGCGGAATAGAGCTCGACCGGTAAGCCGTCGCTTCCGGGAGTTTTATTCTTTTCGAAGGACTCGAGGGCCTTGGTCAGCACGTCCAAAGATAGCGGCTGGTCCAGCCTCTCCCGTGTTCTGTCGTCTAAAATCTCCGTGATAGAGGACAGGATCGACTGGGAGGCCGCGCTCTCGGTCGGCTTCGTGTCATACAGACTGGCATAGAAGGATTTACTGATCCTCATGACGTCAGCCTGAGATGACGTTACCAAGCCATCTTCTTCCTTCAGGCTGCTGAGCACGGAGCTCTCTTTGTGCACCTTCTGGAAGAAGAAACGTGAGCACGTCTCGTCCTGCTCCACCGAGTGGACCCTTGACCTGAAGATTATCTTGGAGGCCTCCAAAGCAAAGAGCGAGGCTTGCTGGCCCTTCACCTCCTTGAGGACCTACGTGACATCCACCCCCATCGTCTGCAGCAGGAGCAGGTTCTGCATACTTTCCTGGAGCTAGGACAGTTTTCCCCGCCTCTCTCTCGCCTCCTGAACACCTTTGAGGATGAAGAACCTCTTGATGTTCCCTTTTACTGTTTCCCACCAGTCCACTGGGGACTCAAAGAGGGGCTTCACGGTTCTCCAACCTGCGTAGTCCCTCTTGAGCTCCTCAATGTTTCCCGGGGTCAACAGCTTTGTGTTCAGCTTCTATGTTCCCTTACCAGCCCGCTGCTCGTCCTGTAGGTGACAGTTGGCCAGCAGGAGGCAGTGGTCAGAGAAGAACACTGGCTTGACGTTGGTGGATCTGACCGAGAGCGTTCGGGACACAAACAGGTAATCTATCCTTGAGCGGATAGACCCATCTGCCCGTGACCAGGTGTATCTACGCTGCGCTCCGTCTGCAGGGGTGCTGAAGACGTTGTGCAGCTTGGCATCTTTTACCGTGTCCATCAGGGCTCTGGACGTGGTGTCCAGTTTACTGTCCCCCGCACCGGATCGTCCATCTGCATCAATGATACAGTTGAAGTCTCCGGCCAGAATGACCGGTCTGGACAAAGCCAGCAAAAGTGGAAGCTGCTGCAGGACGGCCAACCGTTCACTCTTACCCACTGGGGCGTACACATTAATCAGTCTCAGGGGAGCATTCCTGTACATGACGTCGGCGACGAGGAGACGCCCGGCCACCACCTCCTTAACCTCGGAGATGGTGAAGTTGCCTCCTCTCAACAGGATACCCAGGCCGGAGGCGCGGCTATCGTTGCCTCCCGACCAAACTGACGGCCCATGGGCCCATAAACTCGACCATCTCCTGTAGCTGCTGAGGTGCGGTATCCCACACTCCTGCAGAAACAGGACGTCGGCTTTAACGTTGGCCAGGAAGGCCATCGTAGAAACACATCGTGTAGCCGATTTGATGCTACGCACATTGATGCTGACAACTCTTATCCCCATTTTAACAGTTTACAAGGTTAACAGTGTCCATTTGCTGCTGGTCTTGCCCCTCGGGGTAGCTGTGTGCATTCCCGTGGTGACGGCAAACTGCTGGATCATCCCAGGGCTGAGGTAGCTGTCCGGCTCCACACTGGAGCCATTTCCCCGCTCTGGTGTCTTCAGGTCGGGCCCAGGCTCCGCATGGTCCAGTTCTCCATCTGACAGCGGGGCTGTCACAGGACCGCTGCTCCCAGTTACCTGGAGCTGTGGGCCAATGGGTACCTCTTGGTTCTCACCGGGTGGGGGGAGGCCTTTACGTATCCCCTCAGAGGGATTGTCTTTTCCTGCTTGGGCGGTGCTGCCCTCCTTTTTCCCCGCGGCGCTCTGTCTCTTCCTCTGGTGACGACCCTCCTTGCCCCCGTCCTCACCGTCGGAAGAGCTGCCTGTATCCTCATCGTGTAGGTGTCGCTTCCCCCTTCGGGAGGTTTCCTCTTCCTGCTTTTGACAGTAATCCAATCCTCTGCTTCCTTTGGTCCCTTCTCTTCCATTTCCTCCGTCTGTCCTGAAGGAGCTTGGATCGGCTGCTGCATCTCCCCGCTCTCTGCCGTCTGCTCCGCTACAGCCTGCCCTTCCTTCTGGTTGCCTCCAGACACCGTTCCTGTGCTGTTTTGTGGTACCTTGCTGGTCTTGGGCGGTCCACGGCTCGTGTTGCCACCTCCGGCCATCTGTGCGTAGGTGGCGGCCCCTCGTCTTGGGCAGGCCTTGTACATGTGGCCCGCCTCTCCACACAGATTACAGTTCTTGGCCTCCTTACATTCCTTGGTGGGGTGGCCTTCCTGCTTGCAATTTCGGCAGGCGGTCACCTTGCAATCCGCCGCCACGTGGCCTGACCTCCCGCAGGTTCGGCACACTTTTGGCTGCCCTGCGTATGTCAAGTAACCTCTGCTTCCTCTGATGGCAAAGTGGAGGGTGGGTGGAGGATGTTCCCACTGGCATCGACCCTCAGGGTTACCCTGACCGCTCGTTTGCTGGTCCAGATCCGAAAGGATCCACCACATCGGTACTCTCTCCCTCGACCTGGACATATCTCCTCAAGAAGGTCAGGACATCTGCTGCTAGGACGTGAGGGTTGTACATCTGGATTGTTACAACCCGACTCCTCTGCGCAGGAAGCACACACAACGGGACCGGCGACAAGATGGAGAACAAAGGTTCCCCTTCCTTCTCCTTGAAGACCTTCAGGAGCTGCTCGCAATTCTTCACGCTCCTGAAGGTCACATCGAAATAGCCTGCCGCAGGGAAATCCTGCTCTGCTGGCTTCGGCCTAACGCCAATTCAGGTACCAGCCAACCTCAGAGCTATGGCCTCAGCAGCCACTCGCAGCCCTGGCCAGGGCATTCGCAACACAGTCAGGGTGACTGTGAAGAAGGTGGAGGAGCACACACCGGTCGATCGGTGGAGTGCTGCGGGTTTGAAGCAGCGGACGTGTACTGCCTGCAGGATTTCCCTGCGGCAGGCTATTTCGATGTGACCTTCAGGAGCGTGAAGAATTGCGAGCAGCTCCTGAAGGTCTTCAAGGAGAAGGAAGGGGAACCTCTGACGGAACGGTGTCTGGAGGTACCCAGAAGGAAGGGCAGGCTGTAGCGGAGCAGACGGCAGACAGCGGGGAGATGCAGCAGCCGATCCAAGCTCCTTCAGGACAGACGGAGTAAATGGAAGGGAAGGGATCAAAGGAGGCAGAGGTTTGGATTACTGTCAAAAGCAGGAAGAGGAAACTCCCAAAGCCACCCAGTGAAGGGGGAAGCAACACCTACACGACGAGGATAAAGGCAGCTCTTCCGACGGTGAGGATGGGCACAAGGAGGGTCGTCACCAGAGGAAGAGACAGAGCGCCGCGGGGAAAAAGGTGGGCAGCACCACCCAAGCAGGAAAAGACGATCCCTCTGAGGGGACGGGTAAAGGCCTCCCCCGACCTGGTGAGAACCAAGAGGTACCCACTGGCCCACAGCTCCAGGTAACTGGGAGCAGCGGTCCTGTGACAGCCCCGCTGTCAGATGGAGAACTGGACCATGCGGAGCCTGGGCCCGACCTGAAGACACTAGAGCGGGGAAATGGCTTCAGCGTGGAGCCGGACAGCTACCTCAGCCCTGGGAGGGTCCAGCAGTTTGCCGTCACCATGGGGATGCACACAGCTACCCCAGAGGGGCAAGACCAGCAGCAAATGGACAGTGTCAACCTTGTAAACTGTTAAAATGGGGTTAAAAATTGCCAGCATCAATGTGTGTAGCATCAAATCGGCTACGCGATGTGTTTCTACGATGGCCTTCCTGGCCAACGTTAAAGCCGATGTCCTGTTCCTGCAGGAGTGTGGGATACCGCACCTCAGCAGCTACAGGAGATGGTCGAGCTTGTGGGCCCATGGGCCGTCAGTTTGGTCGGGGGGCAACGATAGCTGCGCCTCCGGCCTGGGTATCCTGTTGAGAGGAGGCAACTTTACCATCTCCGAGGTTAAGGAGGGGGTGGGCGGGCGCCTCCTCGTCGCCGACGTCATGTACAGGAATGCTCCCCTGAGACTGATTAAGGTGTACGCCCCAGTGGGTAAGAGTGAATGGTTGGCCGTCCTGCAGCAGCTTCCACTGTTGCTGGCTACGTCCAGCTGGTCATTCTGGCCGGAGACTTCAACTGTATCATTGATGCAGATGGACGATCCGGTGGGGGTGACAGTAAACTTGACACCATGTCCAGAGCCCTGATGGACACGGTAAAAGATCCCAAGCTGCACGACGTCTTCAGCGCCCCTGCAGACGGAGCGCAGCGTAGATACACCTGGTCACGGGCAGACGGGTCTATCCGCTCAAGGATAGATTACCTGTTTGTGTCCCGAACGCTCTCGGTCAGATCCACCAACGTCAAGCCAGTGTTCTTCTCTGACCACTGCCTCCTGCTGGCCGACTGTCACCTACAGGACGAGCAGCGGGCTGGTAAGGGTACGTGGAAGCTGAACACAAAGCTGTTGACCCCGGGAAACATTGAGGAGCTCAAGAGGGACTACGCAGGTTGGAGAACCGTGAAGCCCCTCTTTGAGTCCCCAGCAGACTGGTGGGAAACAGTAAAAGGGAACATCAAGAGGTTCTTCATCCTCAAAGGTGTTCAGGAGGCGAGAGAGAGGCGGGGAAAACTGTCCCAGCTCCAGGAAAGTATGCAGAACCTGCTCCTGCTGCAGATGATGGGGGTCGATGTCACGGAGGACCTCAAGGAGGTGAAGGGCCAGCAAGCCTCGCTCTTTGCTTTGGAGGCCTCCAAGATAATCTTCCGGTCCAGGGTCCGCTCGGTGGAGCAGGACGAGACGTGCTCACGTTTCTTCTTCCAGAAGGTGCACAAAGAGAGCTCTGTGCTCAGCAGCCTGAAGGAAGAAGATGGCTCGATAACGTCATCTCAGGCTGATGTCATGAGGATCAGCAAATCCTTCTATGCCAGTCTGTATGACGCGAAGCCGACCGACAGCACGGCCTCCCAGTCGTTCCTGTCCTCTATCACGGAGGTCCTAGACGACGGAACACGGGAGAGGCTCGACCAGTCGCTATCTCTGGACGAGCTGATCAAGGCCCTCGAGTCCTTCGAAAAGAATAAAACTCCCGGAAGCGACGGCTTACCGGTCGAGCTCTATCCTGCTCTTTGGGACTTGATTGGCCAGGACCTGCTGGAGGTGTATATCAGTATGCTTCGGGCAGGTACCATGAGTGAATCCATGAGGAAAGGCATCATCACCCTCATCTACAAGTGGAAGGGGGAGAGGGAGGAACTCAAAAATTGGAGACCAATCTGACTGTTGAATGCGGATTACAAAATTCTGTCAAAGGTAATCGCCAACCGGGTCAGGTCTGCTCTGGGGTCGGTGATTCACCCTGACCAAACCTGTGCTGTGCCGGGCAGAAAGATCGCTGAGAGTCTCGCACTCCTCAGGGATATGATCGCTTACGTGCAGGACAGAGGGTTGGACACCTGCCTGATCAGCCTGGACCAGGAGAAAACCTTTGACAGGATATCACACAGGTATATGAGAGATGTTCTCTCCAAAATGGGCTTTGGGGAGGGAATCTGCAATTGGATCAGATTGCTCTACACCAACATTGTTAGTCCAGTCTCAATCAATGGGTGGGAATCAGATAGCTTCCCAGTCAGATCTGCAGTCAGGCAGGGCTGCCCTCTCTCTCCTGCCTTGTTTGTGTCCTGCATAGAGCCATTTGCCGAGTCCATCAGGAAGGATGTGAGGGGTGACTATTCCTGGCAACGGGAGCCTGCAGGTTAAGGCATCCTTGTACATGGATGGCGTCACCGTTTTCTGCTCGGATCCGCTGTCCGTGTGCAGACTCATGTGCATATGTGACCAGTTCGAACGGCCTCAGGGGCCAAGGTAAACCGAGTCAAGAGCGAGGCAATGCTCTTCGGGAACTGGGCTGACCAATCCTCGATCCCCTTCACCGTCAGGGTGAAGGTGCTGGGTATTTGGTTCGGGGGAGCTGGGTCGTGCGCCAAGTCTTGGGAGGAGCGTATTAGCAAAGTGAGGCAGAAACTGGGTAGATGGACGCTACGGTCGCTCTCCATCGCGGGAAAAAACCTGGTCATCAGGTGTGAGGCACTGTCATTGCTATTATACGTGGCACAGGTCTGGCCTATTCCCAGAACCTGTGCCACTGCAGTCACCCGGGCCATCTTCCAGTTTATATGGAGGTCAAAGATGGACAGCGTCCGAAGGGACTCGCTGTAAAAAGATCTGAGCAACGGGGGAAAAAATACACCCAATGTCACCCTCACCCTGATGCCCACCTTTGTGTGTGGCTGCATCAAGCTGTGCGTGGATCCCCGGTACGCAAACACCAAGAGTCACTACGTACTGAGGTTCTACCTGTCCCCAGTGTTGCGAAGGATGGGTCTGGCCTCGCTGCCGCGGAACGCTCCAGTAGTTGGACCGTTCTGTATCACCTGTCCTTCTTGGAGAAGTTTATGAAGAAAAACACCTTTGACCACAAGTCCATCAGGAAGTGGTCAGCACGTAGTGTCCTTGAGACCCTTCGGGAAAAGGAGGGGGCAGATCCTATCGAGCGGTTCCCTGAGCAGACTGTCAAAGCCATTTGGCAGGATGCCTCATCGCCAGAACTTTCCAACAAGCACCAAGACATGGCTTGGCTGGTGGTGAGAAGGGCTCTGCCTGTGAGATCCTTTATGCACGCCCGAACTCTCAGCCGCACCGTACGCTGCCCTCGAAGCGGCTGTGGGGGGGTCGAGACTGTCACACACCTCCTTCTGGAATGTGCCTACGCAGAAGAAGTCTGGAGAGGAATGCAGTGGTGCTTGTCGAGGTTCGTCCCAAGCAACGCCGTGACGCGGGACTCCGTGCTCTACGGCCTGTTCCCCGGGACGCACACCGAGACGAACATCAACTGTGCCTGGAGGATCATCAACTCGGTGAAGGACGCTCTCTGGGTGGTCCGAAACCTGTTGATCTTCCAGCTGAAGGAGTTGACCCCGACTGAGTGTTGCAGACTGGCACTTTCCAAGGTCCAGGACTACGTGTTGAGGGACGCGCTGAAGCTTGGGGCTGCTGCCGCCAAGGCGCGGTGGGGAAAGACCACCGTGTAACATCTGCCTGCCTAAGGAACAGGGATTTGGGCGCAGTCATTTGGGCTCTGCTGAAATGTAATCGTACAGACCTGTAAATGTAATCATACAGACCTTTAAATAGGAATGATTACTCTGTTTTCGGTATGCAAACAAATGGAATGTTTACATATGTATGGCATGTCCAGTTGTACAGATCATCAAAGTATTTTATGAATAAAGTATATTTTTGAAATTAAAAAAATTTTTTTTGGCTTCTTGTCTGTGAGGGTAGTACATGCAACAGGAAAGAAGGTCCACAGATAACTGGATTTAATTGAATATAAAGTAATCTCCCAAGGTTTGATTTAAAGAGGTAAACCCGAACAAGAGAGCTCAAAGTCTCAGTTTGCTCCTTTGACAGCTTCCCCTTACACCTACCCCCAATCCAGAAGAAGGGTTACACCCGAAACGTTGACTTCTCCACTTCCTGATGCTGCCTGGCTTGTTGTGTTCTTCCAGTCTCCTGCTTGTCTACCTCTTGCTCCATGTGGCAGGCCTGGGCCTGTTCCAGTTCCCCTGGGTCAGCAGGTGTGCAGAGATAGGCTCCAGCTGCACCTCCTTGAAGCAGTGACTAGGGATGCTGTCAAGCATCTGCGAGGCAGAGAGTAATGTGGATAGCATACAGAGAGAGGTGATCACACTGCAGGCTCAGAATCTGCAGGCAAGAAGGGAATGGGTGACCACTAGGCAGAGCAAGGGAAATAGGCAGACAGTTCGGGTATCTCCTGTCGCCATTCCCCTGCAAAACCAACATACTGTTTTGGACAGTGTTGAGGGGAATGACCTCTCAGTGGAAGCCACAGCAGCTAAACTTCTTACATCACGGTTGGTTCTGCTGCAGAGGAGAGCAGTAAAATATGCACCAGGGCAATAGTTATAGGGGAGTGAATTGTAAGGGGAGCAGTCAGGTGTTTCTGTGGCCAGAAACAAAACTCCAGGATGGAATGCTGCCTCCCTGACGCTACGGTAAGGAAGTCTCAAAGCGGGTATAGGATATTCTGGAGAGGGAGGGTGAACAGCCAGTTGTCATGGTACGCGTTGGTACAAATGACATTGGTTAAAAAAAGAGAAGAGGTCCTAACAGCAGAATATAGGGAGCAAGGAAGCAAGTTTGGAAATCGGATTACTCGCAGTGCAATGTGCTTGTCAGAGGAGAAATGACAGGATATATTGGAGCTGTACAAATTGGACAAAGTTACACTTCTGCATGACTGGGACTGATGTCCTGGGGGAGGGTTTGTGAGAGCAATTGAACTAATATGCCAGGGGCATGGGAACCAATGTTAGGACTCAGAGAAGGAAGGAGCAAGGAGAAAAACAAAAGGTAGAAAAGGTAATAAAACAGTGATAGGCAGAGAAACCAAGGACAGAATTCACCCAGGACTATTCAGAAAAATACTGGGAGTAAGACAATCATTGTTGAAAATACAAGCTTAAAGGCTTTGTTTCTTAATGTGTAGAGCGTTTGCAATAAAGTGGATGAACTAATCACACAGATAGATGTAAACGGGTACAATAATTGGGATTATGGAGATGGGGTTGCAGGGTGACCAGGGATGAGGATTGAATTTCCCAATATTCAGTATTCAGGAAGGACAGGCAACAAGGAGAAGGTGGTGGAATGGCATTTCAGATTAAAGAGAAAAAATTAACACAACAGTGAGAAAGGATATTAGCTCTGACAATGTGGAGTCTGTATGGATAGAGTTGAAAAATACCAAGGGGCAAAAAAAATTAGTGGGTGTCTTATAGAGACCCCCACACTACAGAGGTGATGTTGGGATTGGCATTGCACAGGAAATTAGAAATGCATGTGATAAGGGAATATTGGTGAGCATGGGTGATTTTAATCTGCACATAGACTGCACAAATGAAATTAACCACAAAGCCATAGAGGAAGAATTCCTGAAGTGAGGATGGGATGGTTTTCTTCACCAATATCTGGAGGAACCAGCTGGAGAGCAGGCCATCTTAGACTGGATACTGTCTAATGAGAAGGGAATCATTGCCAATCCCTTGGGATTGAGTGGCCATAACATGATAGAACATTTTATCAGTGTGGAGAGGGAGGTAGTTGATTTGGAGATTAGGATGCTGAATCTTAACGCAGGAAACTATGAAGATATGAGGCGTGTGTTGGCCTTGATAGATTGGGGAGAGTTACTCAAAGGGATGACAATGAATAAGCTCTGGCACACATTCAAGGAATGCATGGGGGAACTGCAACAAATGTTTATTCCTGTCCAGCACTAAAGCAAAATGTGTAACAGGACAAATCCATGGCTTACAAATGAAATTAGAGATGGTATCTGATCCAAGGAAGAAGCATACAGACCAGCCAAGAAAAATAATAGATCAGAGGAATGAGATCAGTTTAGAATTCAGTAAAGAAGGACCAAGAGATTGATTGAGAAGGGCAAAATTCAGTGTGAAAGTAAATTTGCAGGGAACATGAAGACTGACACTAAGAGCTTCTATAGATATGTGAAGAGAAAGAGATTGGTGAAGTCAAATCTAGGTCCCTTACAGACTGAAATGGGGAATGTATAATAGGGACAGAGAAATGGCTGAGTAACTGAATACATACTTTGATTCTGTCTTCACAAAAGAGGAGACAAATCAGATGCCAGAAATGTTGGAGAAAGCAAGTGAGAAGGAAGGACTGAGAGAGATCAATATTAGTAGAAAAATGGTGATGGGAAAATTGATTGGATTGAAGGTGGATAAATTTCCAGGTCCTGATAGTCTACATCCCGGAGTACTTAAGGGAGTGGCTCTAGAAATCATGGACACATTGGTAATCATCTTCCAGGATTCTGTAGATTCTGGCCGTTTTGAGAGTGTGTTAATCATGTTATTGTGGAGGGGTAAATAGGAACTACAACCGCTCACCTCACAACATTGTCACATGATGTACCCTAATACTTGCGAATTTTGTTTGCTCCTGATCATACTTGTAACATTAGCTGTTCTGCATGGGGACCACACGATTTTGGATACAAATTCACTCATGTATGATTACACACATAACATCGTTTCTTCCATCATTTCAGATTTGTCACTATTTGACAAAACTCTTTACACTGTCATTGTTGGGGTTTTAATTTACATTCTTTTGCTTGATAGACTCCAATTATGGCATGTTATGGACCAGGCCGGACACTTTCAACACTTTTGAAAAAAACTAGCCTGGATCCTAACTTGGCTGGTTTTTTTAGCAGGTGTGATGTGGACACCATCATCTTGCTTAAGGAGCAGCATAATCACAGGCATCTTCTCAGAGATAGATGCTCCGACCATGCTCTTGGTCAGGCTGGTCCTGAGAATAGCCCACTATTGTTTCTAAACAATGAACAAAGGCTGTCATATAGTCCCTTCCTGAAGTGAAGATTTTTATTGAAGAACAATAACTCCCACATGGAATGCTAACACATTATACATTGTAATGGCTCTTTACTGATGTCACTGTGCATCTACATTCCTGTATCCATCCTGTCATGGTGCATATGTGTGGTGTCCATCCCTTTCATACTCACATGGTGATGTTGATGCTACTGTACAGATGTCCAGCACAAATATCCCTAATCGTTGAATTGCTTGTTAAATTAAGAATAACATGAAAATTCTCACTGCACTTATTGGGGCTCATCTTTTCACAGAGGAACCTCAATTATCCCAACGAGATGGGCGGGCACTGTTACATTCAGATAATTGATTATTCAGATAATTGATTTTAGCTTAAACAGGAGAAGCCATGCTGATCTAATGCTGTGCTTTACTGGATAATTTGTTTGAATCTATAATTTTAATGAGTCTGTCATCTAAACAAATTAATCTTTGCAGTCTGCAAATTATAGGTTCAAATGAGAAAGAACTAAACTCTTAGCATGAAATCCCAGCATTAAACAAGGTCCCAAACAGCTTCTACGATCCAAAGATCATTTACAGTATCAGTTTCTGGAAATTCAGTCTCACAATAGAAAGACAGAAGCCCCGCCGCACGCATGCGTTTGTGTTCTCAGCCTTTACATTTCTTTTGATCTCTGATCCACTGACACAACTCCCTGAATTGCTTGCTGTGACAACACTGTGCTGTTAAGAGATGTGTTCTGTCCTATTTCTCTTGCAGAGGATGCTGCCACATTGGTGCTGAAATGTCTCCCTCAGACAGACAGTTTGGAAACAAGTTTGGTTTTCTCCACTAGTGTTTCTTTTTGAAGTAACAAAATGAATCATGAATGGGAGGGGTCTGTCTCACACAGAGATCCAGAGGGTTTTGGTTTTGCTTTCAGATATTCGGCAGTTTTTACTGGTTGCCAGAACTAAAAGCTTGAGTTCTCTGCAGGTACATTGAAGTCTTAGACAGAGAGGATTCCTCTTAAAAATTACCAGAGGCAGATTATTTGTTCAGTGTTTCTTTTTCATGAACTGAATAGAGACAGTCCATGAGAATAATAACCGTGTTGCTGAATTGCCTTTGCCAAGGGCATGTTTATGGGATGCAGTTTATCTTGGAATAACCTATCATTAGTGATTAGATACTGCGTTATATTGTTAAGTAATTTTCTCGAGTAAAGTAATGCAAATTCTTCTTTTTGTTGTATTTAAACCCGAGTGATAAGATTAAGCGTGTTTTGATTAAAGCTTAGTGGTCAACCAATCAAATCAAATCTGGAACACACATCTGTTGCTTTTCAACAAAGAAAATGGGTGAAGGCTGACACACAATATAGTATGGGGGGACAGCTCTGGTCCATAACAATTACATACAGTTCCATTACCCATTACCAATCCAGAAAAAGCTTAGTTCTGTCCCTCCCAATCAGTATGTCCTCTGGGAGTCTCATTGCCATTCTGTATTCCTAAGGGATTAAACCAATTGGCAGTGTTTTGCAACCTCATGAGTTTTGTGAACCGAACATCTGCCCACAAGATCCTGTTCATCTTGTGAATGGATCTTCCTGTTCGTGAGATGGGCCTTGCCAGGGAGCTCATTAGGTTTTAGTTCATTCTTTCCAACATCCCAGAACACTGGGGATTGTCAGGTATATGGAAATTCTGTTTTATTCCCCATTAATTTACCAATCTATTTTACTTTCTGGTGAAATGGTCTCCCAGATCAGAATCCATCTGAGTTGGAAATGTCCAACAAGGAATCAAAAATTAGCTTACATCCTTGTGATTGTTGTTACAGTGCAATCCCATGGCTTCAACACTCTACTCATCAGGTACCATAATCCATTAGAATGAAACAGTACGTTTCCACCTCAGCAGGGGAGGCACAGGCTCTCTTAATGGTTGCTCAGGTCCACTTGATCTGAGTTGATGGAGTATTTTAATGGTATAACCTTCCTGGGATGTATTGCCCACAGGGTATATATTGTTGGCAGTATTTAACCACCTCACTTCTGACTGTCAGTCACCACCAGTCTTGATGTATGCTAGTGATCATAACAATCTTCCCATGGTAATCATCCGATGATGGAGTTGGATCAGCTTTTTCCTCATGCATTCTGGGATATTACTTTGCTGTAGTGGTTTTAGACTTGTTGCAAAATAAGGTATTGCATTTTGGCAACAGGTTAAGAGTTCCAGAACCTTCATTACACCCCCTTTTATTTGTTGGGCATGATGGAATACATCCCATTGGCTTGGATGAGTACAGCTCCAACAACAACTAACTTATCAAATCTTTTACTGTTCCAACTTTGTAGCTAAATATTTGATTCCTAGGTGCCTTTATACCTCAGATGGAGCCGTGTGTGTTGATTTTATACACTTTTTACTGTACTCCAGTAATTATGTGCTTGAGCACTCGTGATAATAAAATCTAAATTAACATTAATTAGACTCTTCACTAATTAGAACACAATAGTTTAGCCACTTCACTTCATGATTGATGTTTTGTGTTTCCCATAGGATAGTCAAATCTCAGATTGCAACAGTTCTCACTAACACTCATATGGAGTTTATATACTGAGATTGAGCCTGTTGGTCTGAATGACTGTATCTGTGCTTGAATACGATGAACTGTGGAACACCAAACTAGCACTGTCCTTACTTAATCTGCATTTGATTGTGAGATGATGTGCACATATTGACTGAGCTAATGCCAATAATTCTCTGAAACAGAATGAAACAAATAAATACATGATAATAATTACCTCAGCTTCTTTTCACAGAGTTTCAGGCAGTGTTTGATATGTGTGATGCTGATGGTGGTGATGACATCAGCAGTGAACAGTTGGTTGAAATTATGAAAATCCTGCTCAGAACCCCACCAGAAAAGAGATCAATGCCATCATTGAGGAAATGGATAAGGAGAATAAGAAAGCATTTTCTTAATAATATTTAGCAATTTCAATTCATTCAAACATGATTTTGTTCTCAAATGTTCATGGTTAACAGTTGATTGATCTTATATTTCAGTGTGCTCTTAACTTAGGAAGAGGCACCACTGACTTTGAAGAGCTCTTGATGATAATGACAAGAAGGATGGAAGAGGAGGTGAAAGGATTCTTCAAAGAACATTTGGTAGAAGTATTTCGTATATTTGATAAGTGAGTTTGCCGTTCGACTAATTTGGTGGCACTATGGCCATGCAGAAAAACAATAGTTTCATGGATGTACATGTTGTAAAATGAAAGACTTTGTTCAAAGATCAGCAAAACAAACAGAAAAGCACAACCACATGAATCTAAAGATAGGGAAGGGAGCCGGCTAGCTCAGTTGCCTGGATAGCTGGTTTCAATGCAGAGTGACACCAACAGTGTAGGTTTAATTCCTACTCCAGCTGAGGTTACTATGAAAGACATTCCCTCTCAACCCTCAACTGAGACATGGTGACCCTCAGGTTAAACTCACCAACAGTCATCTCTGTCCTATGAGAAAGCAGCCCGATGATCTGGTGAGACTGTAGTGAATTTACTTGTAAATTACTGTCACTAAACTATTTTAGTAATGGAGTACATTTATTAAACAAACAAAATATATCAGAAGCTTGTAATCTGAAATAATAATACAAAATCTCAGCAGAGATCACAATCAATAGAGAGGGAAAATCAGAGTATGAATTCCTAGTTGAATACAACTTCTTCTGAACAGAAGTGAGGTAGAAATATAGAAACATCAGGTGTTGGAAACATTGCTAGCAGAACCAGTAATTACCAAACATATATTGAACCTTGGTTCATGCACGTTGTATGTCACATGCAATACCTGTCATCATTTTATATAAAGGATATTGAGGCTCCCGATACCAGAAATTCTTGGGTAAACACATCAGGAAATGATTAACGGTTGAGTCTATTTTCTCTTCAACAAAGAAGACGAAGGGATGATCCATAGATGTACGTAAAATTAAAAAAAGTTGTGATAGTATAGATAGATGACATATTTTTAGTTGAGAGAGGTGATGGCGTAGTTTGGAAATGTCACTGGATCAGTTAGCCATTGGCCACACGAATGCTTCAACAACAAAGGTTCAAATCTCATCCTGTCAGCTGGTGAAATATAAAACTCAATTTATAAATCTGGGACATGAAACGAATGTCAGTGGAGACTGTGACAGCTGTAATTGATTGTGATGACAACTGACCTTGTTCACTGGTGTCCTTTAAAGAAACAATGTGCCTTCCTTACCTCTCTGGACAAAATGTGATCCCAGACCAACATAACTGTACCTAAATCTTAACCGTACTGTCAAAAAACTTCGCTACTTGATGTGCTGAATGCTTTTTATGCTGCCCCAATAGCCCCAGACACACGAGCTCCCTCTGTTACTGCTACAGATTTCCGATCAGTCTTTTTGACCAAGTAAAGTTATTGCCTGAGACGGAGACCTGCCGTGCAATAATAACCTGTGCAGATCAGTGTTCGCTGGTGGAAGTATTCACTGACATCTTCAACCTCTCCTTGCTACAATCTGAGGTCCCCACCTGCTTCAAGAGGGTCACCATCATCCCAGTACCAAAGTAATCGCATGCAATGTGGGTTTAATGATTACCATCCAGTAGCTCTGACCTCCATAATCATGAAGTGCTTCAAGATGTTAGTCGTGGCCCATATCAACTCTAGCCTCCCAGCCTGAATCGATCCCCTGTCTACCAATGAAATAAGACCACATAGGACACAATTTCCCTACCCTACGCTTATCCCCGGAACATCTGGACAATAAAAGCATCTATATCAGGCTCCTATGCATTGAATCCAGCTCCGCGTTCAACATCATAATCCCTACCAGATTAATTTCAAAACTCCTCAACCTCGGTCTCAGCTCCACCCTTTGCAACTGGATTTTTTGCTTCCTGACCCAAAGACCGCAGTCAGTGAGGATAGACAACAGCACCTTCTCCACAATAATCCTCAACACTGACAGTCCTCAAGGATGTGTTCTTAGACTCGCTGTACACCTAGGACTGTGCAGCCAAATTTTATATAGATGCCCTCTCCAAGTTGGCTGATGATACCACCTTTGTAGGCTGGATATCAAATAATAATGAATCAGAATACAGGAAGGATATAGATTGCTTGCTGTTGTGGTGCAATGCTAACAATCTCTCTCTCAACGTCAGCAAAAGAAAAGAACTGATCATTGACTTCAGGAAGAAGGGAGGAGGACACGCCCCTATCTACATTAATGGAGCTGAGGTGGAGAGGGTTGGAAGCATGACGTTCCTTGGAGTGATGATACTATCCTGGGCCTCCCACTAGATGTGATGATCAAGAAGGCACAACAATACCTTCTTCCTCAAGAGGCTAAGGAAATTCAGCATGTTGATAAGGACCCTCACTAATGTTTTCAAATGCATTATAGAAAACATTGTATGTGGGTGTATGATGGTTTGGTACACAGCTGCTCTATCTAGGACTGTAGGAAACTACAGAAGGTTGCATGCACAGTCCAGATCATCACGGAAGCCAATCTCAATTCAATGGACTTAATTTACACATCTCATTGCCACAGAAAGGCTGCCAACATCATCAAAGACTATTTCCACCCTGGTAATACTCTCCTAATGCCTCTTCCATCAGGCAGACGATGCAGAAGCTTTGCATACGCACCAACAGGTTCAAGAACAGCATCTTCCCTGGTGTTATTAGACTACTGAATGGACCTCTCTAACTCAAAATCTAATGTTGACTTTGCTTTTGTGCACCTCCTGTGCAGTCGTCACCTTGAATACCTTGGTCTGTCTAAGCACCCTACAATCTGTAACATTCTCGTTTGCTATGATCTGCCTCTATTGATCGCAAGACAAAACTTTTCACTGTACTTAGGGACATGTGAAAATAATAAGTCAATTCCAATCAAATCAAATCAAACTAAACCTAATGGCTGAACAAGCAACTCCATTCAAGATCAATTAGGCTTTGGCAACAATGCTGTCCCTGTCAGTAATACTCGTATCCATGTAAAAAGGTTATGGAGAACATAACGAGAGACTATAAGTATAAGTTATTCAGAAATGCTTTCATGACCAAAATTTTGGAATAACAGAGAAAATAAAGATTACAATAGCAATTAAAGGGAAACTAGATAAAATTGAAAGGAACAAGGGCTTACAATGACAGATTATTTTTAGTTGCTTTCAGAGTAGAGGACACACTATTCAATCCAGGTCATAAATAATTTCAGACATTCTTGCAAGTATAGCATTCTTGGATGGAAATTTGAACCTAGAGTGTCTGAAGCTCTTTCCTGGGATGTTCATACATTATATTTAGATCTGTTGTACAGCCGTGATTAAAATGGATTACTATGATTAGATATATAATGTAAGAGGAATGGCTGGATGAAAGTGAAATTAGATGGATCTGACCTTTTCTTGTGTGGAAACATCTATTTTGGTGAGCCAGATAACATTACTGGATTGGTGACTTTTCTTGTTGACTCCAGGAATGCAGATAGGTTCATCGATTATGATGAGCTAATGTATATGATCCATTATGGTGGGGAGCATTTTGGAGATGAGGAAGTTGATGAATTCATGAGAGAGTGGGACAAGAACAATTATGGCAAACTTGACTTGGATGGTATGTAGAAATAATATAATGAATTCAATTCATTGGTGATGCTACATAGGTTTACGATGGAGTAGTTAAAACATGTATGTTTTCAATCAAATATCTTCTTCACTTTACAGAATGGATGGAGATAGAGTAAACCATCAACATTCCTCAGCACTTCATTACTAAAGAATTATCTCGCACAGCTCTCATACAGAATCTGTTGTCCTATTATCCGAATGCTCAGTCCTGCTTCCCAGATCACCAAGCATAAATGATTCAATGGTTTAATGAATTGTATGTTGTTGCCACCCTCTTCTACAGCCAATTGATCAGACATCTGTAGTACGCAAGATGGTTGCAAAGAAAGCAAATCTGTTGGACTGGACTTGAGCTGCACTTGAAGCATAAAGAATCATAGCTGCTACGGTTCTCTCTGAGTAGGTAGAACGAACCCCCTATGCATGAAACTCTTAATGATTTTGCTAGCAGCGTAGAATACTACACAACTCATTCAAACCCTTTCTGAATAAAGGTAATGTCATCTTTTCCAGCAAATTGTTGTTGCATTTCATTTAGTGAGTGATATGTATTCTCTGGATTTTTATTCTCTGGATTTTAATGCTCGATTTTCTGCAGGTGACAACGTTCAATTACATCCTTCAAAAGAGGTTTTGATCTTGGTACCAGAACTGTTTACATTTATATGGTACATCTTTCTGAACAGGGGAAAGGCTGGAAGAACACAGCAAGCCAGGCAGCATCAGGAGGTGGAGAAGTTGACGTTTCGGGTGTAACCCTTCTGCAGCACCGGGGGGAGACTGTAGGGGGAGCTGCAGATAAAGGAGGTGGAGGGGACAGCATGGTGAAGTGGAGACAGATGAAGAGAGGTAAAGGGTGTGGCCTGGTTGGTCAATGGGAGGAATGAATCTGGTTGGTGACAGGGAGGAGTGGAAGGGAGGGGGAAGAGCTGGGAAGGAGGTTATTTGAAATTGGAGAACTCAAGTGTTGACTCCTCCGGGCTGTAGGCTGCCAAGGCAGTGTGCTTCATTAAAGCAATAGAGGAAGTCAAGGATGATCATGTCAGAAAGGGAATGGGAAGGGAGTTAAAATGGGGAGTGACTGGGAGTTCTGGATGGCCCCTACGGGCCCGGCTACAATGCTTAGTGAATCGTTCCCTAAGTTTATGCTTGGTCTCCCCGATGTCGAGAAGACCACATCAGGAGCACCTGATGCAGTAAAGTATGTTGGAGGAGAGGCAGGTGAACCTCTGTCTCAGCTGGAAGGACTGTATGGGGCCCTGGATGGACGTGAGGTGGGGTGGTGTACCGGCAGGTTTTGCAGGAAAAGTTACCGCAAGTTTGGGGGTATCTATGCATAGGGTGGCACAAACCAAAGACTGTCGAAGGGAATGATCCTTGCGGAAGGCAGAGAGGGTGGGGAGGGGTAGATGTTCTTGGTGGTGGGGTATAATTGGAGTTGTCGGAACTGTTTAAGGATGATGCGTTGGATGTAATAAACTTTCATGACCGCAAGATGTCTCAATGGTTGTAACAGCCAGCAAAGTATTTTCAGGAAACACAATCACCAACCTCTATGCCGCAAATTCCGTATAACGAGATAATCTGTTCTTGCGATAATATCCCAGAATCCACAGCTGTCACCCAAAAGACAAAGTGTATGAGAGTGCAACATTCCATCCATATTACACTGGCCTTTTGTCAGCAGGTCTTAATGTCAGACTGAAGCCATAACCTGATATTCACTGGACAAGCGTGCTTCCAACTGAATTGTAGCTTGATCTATCACACAACAAGCTGCTATTTGTGAAAGCTTGCACAAATGATTGTTATGAAAAATTGTGCAATTATGTGTAACCATAGAATCCCTATGATGTGCACGCAGGCTATTCATCCCATTGAGTCCACAACAAACCTTTGAAGATCATTCCACTCCCCCGACCCTGTAACCTTGCATTTTTCACATCTAATCTGCCAAACATACAACATTCCTGCACACTATGGGCAATTTAGCATTGCCGGTCCACCTAACTGTGCGTCTTTGAATTGTAAGAGGCAACAAGTGCACCCAGAGCATCCAGAGGAAACCCACACTGACAGGAGGAAAATGTGCACACTCCATACAGGCCGTCAGCTGGGGGAGGAATCGAACCCAGCTCCCTGCACTGAGACACCATGCCATCCTTAATGTGATAGACAAAGACAAGATGGCAAATGTCTCATACACTTTAAAGCATAAAATACACTGATGAATCATGAAACGGGAATGATAACTACACATATATCACCATAATTATATGATGTTTCTAAAGTCAAATTTAATTGCAGATCAGCAGAAATGTAAACTTTTCTCCTCAAGGTGTTGTTAATTAACGAGTGCAAAAACATTAAAGCTTGGTGAAAGAATAGACCAGACAGCCCCTCAAATCTACTGTTCTGTTCAATTAAACCTTGGCAAATCAACAATGAAAACAATTTAAAGTAAAATTATATTACCAAAAACTCTGTCCAGGCATTTTTAACTGTGAGAATATTAATAACTCTTATAACTTGTTATTTTAACTAATGGCATGGGTGATGCTGTTTTACTTAAGAAAAGATGTGCCAGAATAATGGATGATTTGATGCAGGTTCATAAAAACGAAGAGATGTTATGTCACAATGGTAGAGCCCCTATCTCTGAGCCAGGAGACCCAGAAACAATTCCACTGGCTCACAGTCGTATCACAACATTTACGAACAGGTTGATTGACAATATCAAGAGCAGGGCCCTTTTGGAGCAGTGGTGGTGGCCTAAGTTCTGACCCAGAAGGCCAGGTTTCAAGTAACAACTATCACCGACATGTGTAATAATGAGGCTTGTCTAGTTGATTAAGAAGAGTTGACATCTAGCCATTGAAGAGCTTTACTTGAGTTGGAGGGAGAAAAATGAAAGAGTCGTCTTATGTCTCGCATTCCTTAGCACAAGCGATCGTTATTCAGAGCTCTATTACCACAAAAGTGGGAGTGGCCAGAGACCAACCTGAATCTGACCTTCACATGGGATGCAGTTGTTCTTTTAAAAGCCAGTTCAGATCAGGGGTCACTGACATTGAGTTCGCCAGCGAAATACAACATTCATATACCGTTCAAGTTACCCAATAACCCGATCAACATTGATGCCATTGTTAGCCAAATCCCCCTAATCTACACACTGTATCCAATAAATACACAAACAATGATGGACAACTGGACATTTCTAGGTCCTTCCATAATTTCATGATGTTTACAAGATACCGCTATCATCTGTCTTTGGGATCTTACAATTCTCTGACAGTTTTATGCCTTCCTAGACATTTGCCATCTGCACTGCATTATTTATCAACACCCTAAAGAATTGCTCAAAGGACTATGGAAGTAATGGCGGCTGGTACAATTACAACATTTAAAAGACATCTAGATGGGTATATGAATAGGAAGAGATTAGAGGGATGTGGGCCAAGTGTTGGCAAATGGGACTAGATTAGTTTAGGACCTCCGTAGTCATGTCTAAGTTGGACAGAAGACTTTGTTTTCGTGCCAAACGTATCTATGACTCTTCCAAATTCTGTGCTACCTTTAGTATGGCACTTTAGGAAACATATTAAATTCCACCAATTCTTATAGAGTCTTTCAAATAAACTCGAATATAAAGTAACAGTGACACAACTGGACAAATGGAGAACAACCTTGCTCTCACTTCAGCCTGAGAGACCAAACAACAGTCCCTCTGACTTGCAACTGCAGTTTATAATTCCAGCTACTCGCATGCAATGGCTCAGTAGTTTAATGGTTAGTACTGTTGCCTCATGGTGCCAGGGACCTGGGTTCGATTCTAGCCTTGGGTGACTGTCTGTGTGGAATTTGCACCCATCTGTGTGTTTCCTCTGAGTGATCTGGTTTCCTCCCACAATCACAAAGATGTGCAGGTTAGATGAATTAGCCATGCTAAATTGCCCATGGTGTTCAGGGATGTTTAGGTTAGGAGTAAATATAGGGGAATGGGTCTGGGTTGATGTGAGAACCAAAGCTCACTCACTTCAATAATTTCAGTCCGAGACAAAAATCTGAAACAGTAGTGTCGTTTATTTGTAGGAGAAAGTGAGGTCTGCAGATGCTGGAGATCAGAGATGGAAATGTGTTGCTGGAAAAGCGCAGCAGGTCAGGCAGCATCTAGGGAACAGAAGAAGGGCTAATGCCCGAAACGTCGATTCTCCTGTTCCCTAGATGCTGCCTGACCTGCTGCGCTATTCCAGCAACACATTTCCATCTCGTTTATTTGTACACTTGCTAGTGGGTGCAATGTCTAATGCCAGGTAAGGCAATGACAAGTACACATAAAATCCAACAAACTCTCGAAATTTATACAATTTGAATCCCCATATTTTTTCTTATTTCATTGTTTGCCCCGTCCTCCGCTTACGTCACTCATTTCCTTAACAATGATCCCACAACTTCTGTTTATCCGGCCTTGTCCGTGACAAATGCCTATCTCTGGCCCCCATAAGGTTGTTTGACGTCATCCTACTGCAGGTCACTGCTAGGCATATCCTTTCTTTATCAGCATTTATTCCTCTCTGGACGCCACTCTGACCTTTATGACCTCTTTAATTAGGGTTTGTTCCTGTGTCCCCATACAAGTGGGAAATCAAATGTTTATTCAGGACTCTCTTCACAGCATTTTATCAAGTGCCTGTATTTCTACCATTGTTTTGTAATCACGTCTCATGCTAACATACCATTTTTTTTAACGGATTATATACTTCCTCATTTTTGCTAATTCAGCTCTCGGCCGAAACAATCCCAAACTAATGTGAATTCATTTACTCTGTATCAGAACTTATAATTGCAGAAATAACATTAATTCACCGATATCCCACAATTTCCCCTTTTTCTTTTGATTACCATTTGTTATCTTCTGCATTTTTGTCTCCTTTTTTTTCTTTAAACATCGTTCCCAAAATTCGCAAGCATCATTTCAGAGATTTCATCCATCTTGGTTTCACTCATCTCCTCATTATTTAGCCGATAAAGTTCCTCTGTCTGATTCCCTCTTAGGGGCATCTGTTTCATCAAGGCTGTTTCAATCAGTCTTTGGGTGAGCCCTCGTATACAGGGTATCACACAACAGCCAATGGCCACCAATACCCCGACTACTACTATCAGGGAAGTAAGGATAGAAACCACCACCCCCTTCTATTTTCCAAACCAGGATTCAAGCCATCCCGTGAGAGATGTGTCTACTCCTGAATTCTCAGCCAGTTCCTCTGCTAAAGTAGTCAATCCCCGTACGGCCCGAGTAATTGAACCATCAGGCGCAGTATTATTAGGAATAAAGGTACAACAGCTTCCTCCTGACATCACACACACACACCCTTTTTCTGCTAAAATCATATCAAGGGCTATTCTGTTTTCCCATGCCATCCTACTTGTCACATCAAGCTGTTCTGATATTCCTTTAACCGCATCTCTTGTATAATTTATAAATCGCTGTTGGTTATAGAAAATGTAATTTATCCAATCTACATTTTTATTAATTGTTACCCACCAAAAGAGAGCTGACTCAAAGCCTGCTGCAATCTGGTTACGAGCCTTGAATTCATCAGGCACTCCCCTAGGGACTCCTACCGAGTCGAGATAAATCCTGTCATCAAAAGAAGTATCTAACAGTAATCTCTTACCCCTTCCCTTTTTCCCTACGATCTTTTCCTTCTCAAATGCCAAGGTAAATGGAATTGCCAATTGTACAGTTGCACATATCCCCCTCCAATCCGGAGGTAGGGTGGGTCTCAATATTTTGCTTCCACAGTACCACCACAGATCCGCTCGGGAAACCTTTAATGCTGAGTAGTTCCCTCCCTTCTCCGTTTCGGTAACATTCTTAATCTCTGTACATAATTTCAGCTCCCCCAAATCTCTCGACCGACTTGTACCTCGCCTGCGCACACACGATATGTGATTTCCAACTGCGGCGGAAAATGTGGGGGGAACTTTTGCATCTTTCTTCTCCAAGGGAGGGAACATCAGAGATAGGGAGGTACAATTCCTATCATTCCATGCAGTCTCATCCTGGTACAGGGCTATCATACATTTCATGCCCTTCCTGTCTCGCTTCCACCCGAGCGGAAAGGGAACCACCTGGGCCACTGGCCTACCGGAGGCACATCCATAGCAATTGCTTTTGTTCAGACTTTTTACAGTATACTTTACCCATTCAACCCAGGCATTTGCATCCCCGTACCCAGTTTCTATTTCGATAGTCTGTTTCAAGTCCTTTACCTCTATAATTTTTACTACTTTAGGATCATCGGGAGGGGTGAAGGGTTGTATCTCATTACCCAGTAATTCTACCCGTTTTCCCTGTCCTACACTAATTCGAAAACAACAGCCCACGAAATCCTTCCCATTTGCTTTCATTTAATTGTATCTCATAGGTTCCCCCCACCCCAAATTGCTTTGTGCCACGTGGTTTTCCTTATTGTTAGGTATAAAATTAGATTAGATTACATTACATTACAGTGTGGAAACAGGCCCTTCGGCCCAACAAGTCCACACCGACCCGCCGAAGCGTAACCCGCCCATACCCTTACATTTACCCCTTACCTAACACTATGGGCAATTTAGCATGGCCAATTCACCTGACCTGCATATCTTTGGACTGTGGGAGGAAACCGGAGCACCCGGAGGAAACCCACGCAGACACGGGGAGAACGTGCAAACTCCACACAGTCAGTCGCCTGAGGCGGGAATTGAACCCAGGTCTCTGGCGCTGTGAGGCAGCAGTGCTAACCACTGTGCCAAGTATATTGGGTTACACTTTTTATCGGGACAATCGCGAGCTGGTCGGAAGGGGGCCCGGTGTACTGTGACGAGACCATTATACCAGGTACCATATGACTTAAGATGTATCTCTGAGCTGCGGTACTGTCTTTGATTATCTACATCCCCACAATTTACTAAGCTGCATGCATCAGTGTCTATTACTTGTGGATTATCAGACTCAGGAACCATTAATAATACATATGAAAATGATATTTTACAAAATCCCAATACTAAGAGGGCGAGCATCATAACTCTAAACATTCCCAGTATTCTAATCATCATGCTGAAGCACAAAAAGACTTAATATACAATCTTACAGAAATAATCCCGCACTCGCGTCGCCACTGTATAGTCAGTTACTCAAAGTCTCTTTAGTCTGAGTTTTAGCGGGTCTTACATTGATTCGGCTGTCCAGACTTCTTCCTCAACTGGAGGGTCCACTGGCCCTTTGATCCGAGTGTAATGAGTCCAGCCTTTCTCCGCCGTCCTTATTGCCGTTTCGGTAGTCAAAAGAGCCTGGTACGGCCCTTCCCAGTCCGGCTGCAATTTAGTCTCTGTCCATGATTTTACTAAGACCCAATCTCCTGGCCGGATGGGGTGAACAGTGAATTCAAGGGGCGGAGTCTGTGCCAATAGACCCTGTTTTCTAAGGAAAGATAAAGAGGAGGACAAGCCCAGTATATACTTCTTTAAAAACAAACCTTTAGTTTCAGGAATTGGCAATTCTCCATTCGTTCCCAGATAAGGTAATCCAAATAAGATTTCATAGGGGGATAGTCCCAAATCATTCTTCCGCCAAGGGACAAGCCCAAAAGGCATCCTTTAAATCTATCACACTAAACCATCTGTAATCATGAGGGATCTTACTTGACAACAAATAGGGGTTTGGTACCACTGGATGCCTGATCTGTACTATTCGATTTAATGTTCTTAAATCTGGCACTAATCGATAAGTTCCATCAGATTTCCACACTGGTAGAATTGGGGTATTATATGGAGACATACATGGCTCCAACAGTCCATCTCTAATCAGTCCTGCAATTACTGGCTGCAGTCCTCGTTTACCTTCTATGGAAATGGGATATTGTCGTTCACAGACAACGTCCCCTTTCCATTTTAAATTTATTAAAAGGGGAGGGATCTGTAGTTTTCCACGATTCCCTTCTCTAGTCCATACAATAGGGTCTATCTCTCTCTCTGCATCCTCTGTCAACATCGCCAGTTGTACAACTAATTCTTTTTCCTGAATTCCAATCTCCAGTCCTAAGAGGATAATTAAGTCTCTCCCTAGTAAGTTACTTCCTATATCAGGGATATACAGCAGTTCCCCTGTGACCCTATCCTTAGGACCTTCTATCATCATAGGTTCAAATACCAGAACAGTAAATCCTTCCCCTTTTACCCCCGAAACAGTAATTGATCGTGTTGACATTTCTGCTTTCTTTGGTTTAAAATTCAGCGGTGACTGTGTCACCCCCGTATCTACTAGGAAGACTACCTCTTCCCTACAGGGTCCCACCTTCAAGTTTATCAAGGGTTCCTGGTGGGCCCCCGAGTGCAGGAACCCCTGACACCCCTATTCTTCATCAAAATTCATAAGCGGAATTGCCCTTTCTTCCCTTTGTAGATCAGGACACTCCGGCTTAAAATGCCCTATCTTTCTGCAATAATAGCATCCCACCTGTGGAGACTTCCATCTCTGCCCCTGTTGCCCAAACCCTCTATCAAATGTACCCCCTTGTCCTCTCCCTCTCCCCTTTTCTCTCTGTCCTACATGCTGCCACCCGCCACTCCGGTTGCTCACTATTGGTTCCATTCTTTTCTTAACTACCTCATCAACCGTAGCTACCATCATTTTCACCTTCTGTTTTTGTCTCTCATCCTCCCTCCTTACAAACACTTTCTGTGCCTCTCTCAACAATTCATCTAATGGTTTTTCGCTCCAGCCTTCTATCTTCTGTATCTTTCTCTGTATGTTTGGCCTTGCTTTTGTCACAAAATGTACTTTCAAAAGACCCTGTGCCACTGGGTCCTCAGGGTTCATTCCAGAATATTTCCGCATTGAGTCCCTTAATCTTAGCAAGAAAGCTGAGGGAGTCTCATCTTTCTCCTGTCTAACTTCAAAGGCTTTAGTCAAATTCTGTGACTTCGGAACTGCCTCTCTTATTCCTTTTAGAATCAGGTCTTTCAATTCCCTCATTTCTTCTCTATGCTCCAGGTTTTGATTTTCCCACTGGGGATCTCTGAGGGGAAACTTCACCTCTCCCTGTCCAGCAACCCCATCTCCAATCGGGTGTTCCCTGTCCCATATTTTAATGGCAGCTCCTCGTATAAGTCCCCTTTCTTCCCCAGTAAATAGTATATTCAAAATAAACATTAACTCAGCCCAGGTATACAGACTGGGCTCCAGAAATTGATCAATTTGTTCAGACAACCCCACCGGATCCTCAACCAGGACCTTCATTTCCTTTTTAAATGTTCTGACCTCCCCACTGGTGAGGGGGGCACTTACAAACCCAATCTCTTTGTCTCCTATGGGTACCTCCCGAAGGGGATAAGTCGTTACGTTCTTCCCCTTTTTCTTTAAAGAAATATTGCAATATTTCTAGCTCCCCATAACTTCAAACACCAATTCATCAATTCATGCTTGACTAACCTTTAAAGCCTGTTCCTAACTTATAAATATATTTATATATTTACGTTCATTTCTTCAGTATTTAATATTTAAAATGCAAAATGCATACAGTTCCCAATTTTAAAATTCACTGTAATTACCCAGTTTTAGTCCTTTAATTTAAATCCAAAATTAGTTTTTTTAAATAGTCCTGACCAATCATTGCTCAATTACAATACTATAAGTCGTAAAATAATCAGAGCTGCCTTAAAAGAATTTGTCTATTCAAGTTTAAAAAAAAACTTCTAATGCATGAACAATGGCTGAATCCAAGGTCACAGATATTAACCATAGAATTTTGTTTTTACTACAATCTAATGTTGAACTGAAATTTCAACTGTCCTCCATAAATCGCATTTATGTAAAGATAAAAGAGATTAGTTAGAAACTGATAGTAAGGCAGTCATGATCTGTAAAAAGAACAGGAGTTATCATTCTTTTTTTTTCTTCATAATCTCGATAGAATCCTTAACCTTAAAAGAAATCATGTTAAGCTTCCATAATAAAAATCAGATCCAAAACAGTCCTGGAACTCAAGCTCCAGGGAATAAAACACAAACATTCAATCACCAACAAACAAATGTTCACTCAAACCAAATCACAAAGGGTTAAACTTCCTACCAGCTATACAGCTCTTTTCATTCTCTCTCTCTCTCACATTGACATATAAATTCAGATATTTACAAACCCAGTCTTTGTCCGATCTGTACTTTGGCCAGAAGACAGCGGGACGAAGAATGGATTCCTTAGTCCATACAAAGCAACAATATTTAATCATCTTTCTCCCTTGTACAAGCATTATTTTGCCAATTCCACAACATCCTGCCCAAAGGACTTTCTGGAGGTATGTTGTAAGGGACCCCGTCTCCATTTCCATTGCCTTTTTCTTACTTTGTTGTCCTGGAGGCTTTTTCCTCACCCACAGCACAATCCATATTGAGTTCCTTCGTTAGTCCCTTATTAACTACTAAAACTCAATCCTGGCCACCAAGGCAATACTTAAAAGTCAATTTTCTTACCTTGGTCTGTGCACAGAGTTGCCTGGCCCCTTTTTGCCGTATTGTCTATCAACCTCCTCTCACTGTCTGATTCAGATGTCTCTCTTGTAGGATTCACACCAATCACCCAAGGGAGCAGACCAAACCGGGACACGAGACCGCGTCTTCCCAGTGTCCAAGGCCAGCCACTCCCCCGGTGATTGAAGAAAATCCCGGACGAGCCCCCAATTGTAAGAACCAAAGCTCACTCACTTCAATAATTTCAGTCCGAGACAAAAATCTGAAACAGTAGTGTCATTTGTTTGTACACTTGCAAGTGGATGCAATGTCTAATGCCAGGTAAGGCAATGACAAATACACATCAAATCCAACAAACTCTCGAAATGTATACAATTTGAATCCCCATACTTTTTCTTATTTCATTGTTTGCCCCGTCCTCCGCTTACGTCACTCATTTCCTTAACAATGATCCCACAACTTCTGTTTATCCGGCCTTGTCCGTGACAAATGCCGATCTCTGGCCCCCATAAGGTTGTTTGACGTCATCCTACTGCAGGTCACCGCTAGGCATATCCTTTCTTAATCAGCATTTATTCCTCTCTGGAGGCCACTCTGACTTTTATGACCTTTTTAATTAGGGTTTGTTCCTGTGTCCCCATACAAGTGGGAAAACAGATGTTTATACAGGCCTCTCTTCACAGCATTTTATCTAGTGCCTGTATTTCTACCATTGTTTTGTAATCACGTCTCATGCTAACATACCATTTTTTTTAACGGATTATATACTTCCTCATTTTTGCTAATTCAGCTCTCGGCCGAAACAATCCCAAACAAATATGAATTCATTTACTCTGTATCAGAACTTATAATTGCAGAAATAACATTAATTCACCTATATCCCACAGTTGATTACCCTTTGGTGGGCAAGTGTGAACTTGTTGGGCTGAAGGGCCTGTTTCCACACTGTAGGGATTCTATGTTTCATGCTGTAAGTGGATTTTAAACTAAATTTTCATTTCACATGAAGCTTTACTATTTCCACACTGCATACTTTCCAGTATTCCTTTCTTAATGAATGCATCTGTTGGAACTCCACTGATGGAGATGAAATTCTATCACTTTACAACTCGATCAAGCCATTAAATGACACTTGGTTAGATTCCACAAACAACTTGGGGAGAAATACATCTTCATTCTGTATTTTAAAATGTGGTTCCTTTGAAATTTGGATGTGAAAATTTGTTCAAATTATCTACATCTGCACTTAATTTTCAGTTGTTTAACTCCTGAAGCTGTGACCTCTCTTTTAACAACCTGCCTCTGCCTTCCTCCTGTGCCAATGTATTTTGGAGACCATGTTTCCACCATTACTTTATCTTCCCTGATAATGCATGTGGTCTCGTTCCTGCATCGAAACATTTGCTCAAGGAACACAACTAACCTTTTCACACTAATTTCTTGCTTGCCTTTGTAATTCTGCAATTACCTAAACAGTTCAAAATATTGTAGGATCAGATTTTACTTCTTTTTTTTACCCCAAAACAAGCTTGAGACTGTGGCTAAAGTAGGCTTTACAAAAATGCCCCTCATTAGAAAGGTCATATATTTGGAACTGCTTGTTTACAGAATCCTGATTAACTTCTGTTGGAGAAATTTGGTTAGGTTAGAGATCACAAAACACAGCTCGGAGTGAAATTGACAAATTGTTTGACACAGAACTGACAGTCTGCACAGAGAATTTGATTTCTCCTCCCAGAGCTGAGGATGAGACCAGATTTATAGTAATGCTGCACAATGACACTAATTAAGAAATGGGAAAATACCATGTTTCAGGAAATGGAGTAATTTAGTTGCAAGGGTGCGAATTGGAAAACAGTTTATCAGATGAATGTCCGGTTTCTTCACACAATGCAACATCCTGACAGTATCATGGTTCCATTCATCTGCACAAGTAGGTGTTAAAGTTTTTTCTGGGGTGGTGAGGTGTTTCCATTGTCCTGTGGTGCCTGTCTGTCTGTTCTACTATTTGTGTGGCTTTGCTGTTGCTGGGTTGTGAAACTGCCCTTAGGGCTTTGAGACCTCTTGTCATGTCCATGTGAGCTTGAAAGCGTATTCCATTGCCTGTGTGCAGGCTGACTCAGTTTGTGAGCTGCTCAGAAATTCTGGGTGTCCTGGTACAATTTGGCCAATTTGCTTTTGTGGGCCTATCATGAGTTAGCAAATCTTTTCCCACAATTCCCCTTTTTTTTGTTTTGCTTAGGGGAGGGATGAGAAGGGGCAATGTAGCCAGAGCCAGAGGAATTGTCAGGTGGGGGGGGGGGGGGGGGGGTCTCCGTATTGGACAGGTAGCTCTCAGTGTCCGAGTCTAACCCAACAGAGGCTATCCCGGGGCAGGGATGTTCTCTCAGTGGATCTGTGCTAGCTGAGTGGTAAGGGGGGCAGAGGGTAACAGGAGTGCACATAGGCGTGAGCAGCACAGTTGGATGGCCATGGCTAGCACTATAAGGCTGATAATGATAGCAATGAGAGCTATCAGTCCCTGTAGTAGGACTGTGACCATAACTCTAGTCAGGAGGCTGCCTAGTCCCATAGGTCACAACGGGTGTTCTGGTCATTTAGGACAGAAGCTGCCTGCCGGATATGTTGGGCCAAGTCTGTGGTGTTTTCATTGGGGTCAGGAATGTAAGTGCAGCTGTCAGCACCAATAAGGGAGCATGTGCCCCCTTTTGCAGCAAGCAGGTAGTCCAGGGCCATCCTGTTCTGCAGAGCCACAGTTCAGAAGGCAACAGCCTCTGCATTCAGCTGGGTGAGTGCATCTGCTGTGGAGTTTGCCACCTCCTCCAGTGTGGCGCGGGTTTGTGGGCTTCTACCTGTAACTGCAGGGTTGTAGAGTGGGATGACATCAGGTAAAGAGCTGCTTCAATGGCAGCGAGGGCTCGTCTGCTGCGGTTCATGGGCTTTGGGAAGGGAGGGGACTGGGTGTGATACATGAATGGTATGGCGTACCCGACATAGCAGCTCCCAGTCCAGGATACCGACAACCAGGGGTAGGCTTTGCGGCCACAGATAAGAGGTGCCGTTGTTGGTCCGGAGATGATGGGTCTGGATCCCTGTCCAGATGGTGAGGAAGGTGGTGTTCTGATGGTCCTATTGAAGACCAGTAGGTTTAAAATGCTGCCTTCTGCAGCGGATTGACATGCTGCGGGAGTTAGGAGCAGGGAGTCTGTGCACCGTCTCCAGCCAGCCTCCCATCCAGATGGCTGTGTGCTTTTTAAACAGATGGATCCCGCCAGTGTGTGTCAGTGTCGGCAATGGTCAGGGCTGGGGGTTCATGGGAGAGGTTGTAGGCTGGGTAAAACCACCCTTTAAATTTGTCCAGGCAGTACCCCGCTGACCTCCAGCGGGCTGGGCTGTTGTCCCCATAGTTGGGCTTGGCTAGTGTGGTAACTTCAGGGGATCTGTCTGGGTCTAGCCATCACTCCGCCATGTCAGATATGTTTAAGGGGATTGAGGCTAAGGGAATGCCCCTGTGAGAGTGGACAGAGACCCTAGTGCAGACCCAGCAGCGGGTCTGAATAAATCACTGGGCATACCCATGGGCCATTTTGAAGAAGGTGTTGGCCCGTAAGTTACGACGGGTTATGAAATGTGCTGCCCCTTGTCCCTTTTTACCAGCAAGCCAGAGTGTGTTGGTTAGACAGATCAGGCCGAGGGTGCTGATGGTCATGGCTGACGTGAGCAGTTGGATCCATCCTCGGTGGTCGGAGTAGTGTCTTCCTCTGTGTGGTCCCTGGTCATTGGTTGTGGAGCTCTCTTGCAGAGTGTGGCATATGGCCATTCGGTCCATCCTTCCAGTTTCACAGCAGTCCGGGTCGTCATTAGGATCGGGTACGGGCCTTTCCACCTCGGGGAGAGAGAATCCTTTTCTAGTGATTTGATCATTACATAGTCCCCGGGTTGGAACGGATGAATGGGCACTGATTGGAGTGTGGGTAACGTGGCCTTGACCTAGTCATGTGTAGCACTAATGGTCCTGCTGGTGGAGCTAGGATACCCTGCTGCAGGGAGTCAATCATCGGTTTGATGCCTTCTACTGCTGCCGGGGACAGTGGGTATTGTCGTATAGATGACAAGTTGGCTCCTTGTTTCAGTGTGACAATGTGTGGTGGGGCAGACTTCATCTAGCCTGCGTGGTTAGGGTGTTGTGCCCACAGTGAAGTCGGGGGGTCTGCTAGCAATAGGGGTTCTTGTAGGAGGGGGTAGTGTCTAAGGCTAGCTTGGTGAAATTGGCCTGGAGTGTTGCAGAAGGACTTCTGCTCAAGTTGGGCAATCTCTACTTGATGGGTGGGAGCTTGACCGAGTTTTGCGAAATGGAGCGGGGGGGGAAATGAAGGGGCCAGGCTGTCCTTGCTTGCATGGTAACCAGCAGCATGTAGCCAAGTGTCCTGGTTTGCCACAGTTCCAGCACGGTCCTTTAAAGAACTCTATCAGTCTCTGTACTAGTGTGGCTATGTCCCTAGGGCGGATCTCTGTAGCACTCTGGCTATATCCCTAGGGCGGGTCTCTGTATCAGTCTGGCTGTGTCCCAAGGACGGGTCTCTGTACCAGTCTGGCTGTGTCCCTAGGGCAATCCGGTTGTGCAATTCGGGGGAATGCCCCCATCTGTCTTGTTGTGGTGAACAGTCCATTCCTATCCAGGTCAGTGAGTGTGGTTAGGGTGTCCCCCAGGACGTTGTTTGCCAGGTTAAGTTATGTAGCATGTATACATGGGCATATGTAGGGAGCATGCAATTGACGAGAGTCTGCACAGCCAGCTTCTCATTCTCTGTTAAGAGAATGCCTGCTGAAAAGTCCCAGACCTCCCTAAATCAGGCAATGAAGTCTAGAAGGGGCTCGTCTGTTTTCTACAGACACCGGGTAAAAGCACCTAAGTCTGCATGCTGCCTTACACTAGTTTTTATCGCCTCTTTTACAGTGCTGTCCAGCCATCTGTCCCGGTCTGCAGCAGTGTCTGAGGGGTGGGTGGGGAAGTTAATGGTAGGGCGAATGGTCGCCCAATGGGTACCATAGGCGAGTTGTAACAGGGTCTGTACATCTTGTGGCAGACTGTTGTAAACGGTGGAAATTTGTAGCAGCCAATTAAAAAATGGGAGTGGTCTTTTCAAAGGGTCTGTGGCATCCTGTAACATGGCCTGGACCTCTGCATGCGTCCAGGGCTTATCAAGGGGAGTAGATCCAATCATAATGCGTGGAAGCTGGCATTCAGTGCCCTGGTTTTTCAGTGCAGTAGCCATGCTGCGTGTGAGCCTGACGTTATTGTCGGAGTTGGGCAGTGGTAGTGACTCAATGCTCAGCGGCTGCTGTATCCTGCTGTGAGCTTCTCGTGGGCTGCATGGTAACAAAGGCAGCCACTTCATTTAGCAGCAAGTCTGGCTCTGGGGCAGGTAAGGGAAGTTTAGGGTATTGCGGGGCATAGGGTGGCAGGGCTGTGCCCTGGGTGGTAGGGGTCTCCACAGTCGGGGATTTATTGCTGCGGTCTTTAACTTTAGAGGGCTGGTGGTGTTTGGCAATATCCCGAAATTTTGCAAGACATTGCAACATGTCGACAGTGTCCCATGAGGGATCCCCATGCTGCCCTGTAATGGTCGTGGTCCAGTAATCAATTTTATCAATTTTGAAGGACCCCCCATATGGCCAGTTCCCATGGGACCAGGTGTAAAGGTCCCTTGTGAAGGGGATAACGTAACGGCTGTCCCCTGTGTCTTTTAGTACGGTGTCTGCTGGTGACCCATGTGTAACAAGAGCATCTCCTACCTTGTTCTTGCAGACTACGTATTTACCATGCCTTTTCAGGATACTCTTCTTCATTTTCGGCCCTGGGCCGTTCTCACCACGTAGTTGGGTTTGCCCAGCTCTCACAGCTGGCATCTCCCGCCAGATGGTGGATGTCTGTGCCCCCATGGCGTCCTGGACATCTTGGGATGATTTCTAAGTGCTGTATTAGGTTTAGAGGGAAAAAAAACAGAGATAGAGAGCTAACAGAACACAGGCAGTGAATGATTGACAGGCTAGGCAATAAAAGTCACTCAAGCGTGCAATCACTGACCACAAAGTTAACAAACCCTTCAGCTCTGAACAAACACAGCCAGGTGGGACACCTGACATTGACAAAGCAGCATTCCTGAAGCACAGAACAAGCAGACATACCCAAAACAGACACTTAAAAACCACAGGACAGGACAACACAGCTGGGCCCAAGTCAATTTTGCTCGAGCTGCGGATCTATCAGTGGCAAAGCGTGAATTTGATGAGCGGTCTCTCCACGTACTGTGCCTAACTTTCTCTGCCTGACCGTCTTTCTCCTGGCTAGAACAGGTTCGTGGCAGCAGTTCTGACTCAAGGTGAATCACGCGTGATCCAAATTAAAGTTTGTTGTAAAATTTCAGGTCATTAATTTAGCACAGGTGGACTTCCACAAGCCCAGACAACGCTGTTTAGTACCGAATTACCGGCTGCCAGTTCACTTACTTTCCCACCAGACCACCTCCTCAGGCCCAGACAAAGCAGCTTAAAAGTCAGTTAATAAGTTAGGAGCCAAATGCTCACCTCCACAGCCCAGAGTCATTACTCACATTCCAAATTGCAGCAGCAGCCGGCTGCCAATTAGTTAAACTTGAAAATTAATTTAGCCGCTTACCAGACTACCTCCTCAGGCCAAGTTCTGGCAGCAATTTAGGAGCCAAATGCACACCTCCCCAGGCCAGGGTCATTACTCAATTTCCGAACAACAGTAGGTGAAGCCAATTCACCACACATCAGAATTGTGGCCACCCTCTGCAGTCACCCAGCCTTTCTCTGGTCTGACCCGCTGGGCAGGGCTGGCCGCTAGGTACTAATCGGGTCAAATTTAAAATGTAAGGTTTGCTTACCCTGTTGAGAGAGAAAAACGGGCCTGCCGACTAACGCCAAACTGTCAGAGAAATTTAGGTAAAAACAATGACTGCAGATGCTGGAAACCAGATTTCTTTAGAGACCGCAATTTCCCTTCCCACGTGGTTAAAGATGCCCTCCAACGCATCTCGTCCACATCCCGCACCTCCGCCCTCAGACCCCACCCCTCCAACCGTAACAAGGACAGAACGCATCTGGTGCTCACCTTTCACCCACCAACCTTCATATAAACCAAATCATCTGCCGACATTTCCACCACCTCCAAACAGACCCCACCACCAGTGATATATTTTCCTCCCCACCCCTTTCCACCTTCCGCAAACACCGTTCCCTGCATGACTACCTGGTCAGGTCTACGCCCCCCTACAACCCACCCTCCCATCCTGGCACCTTCCCCTGCCACTGCAGGAACTGCAAATCCTGCGCCCACACCTCCTCCCTCACCTCCATCCAAGGCCGTAAAGGAGCCTTCCACATCCATCAAAGTTTTACTTGCACATCCACTAATATCATTTATTGCATCCATTGCTCCCGATGCAGTCTCCTCTACATTGGGGAGACTGGACGCCTCCTAGCAGAGCGCTTTAGAGAACATCTCCAGGACACACACACCAATCAACCACACCGCCCTGTGGCCCAACATTTCAACTCCCCCTTCCACTCTGCCGAGGACATGGAGGTCCTGGGCCTCCTTCACCGCCGCTCCCTCACCACCAGACGCCTGGAGGAAGAACGCCTCATCTTCCGTCTCAGAACACTTCAACCCCAGGGCATCAATGTGGACTTCAACAGTTTCCTCATTTCCCCTTCCCCCACCTCACCCTAGTTCCAAACTTCCAGCTCAGCACTGTCCCCATGACTCGTCCTACCTACCTATCTTCTTTTCCACCTATCCACTCCACCGTCCTCCCTGACCTATCACCTTCATCCCCTCCCCCACTCACCTATTGTACTCTATGCTACTTTCTCCCCACCCCCACCCTCCTCTAGCTTATCTCTCCACGCTTCAGGCTCTCTGCCTTTATTCCTGATGAAGGGCTTTTGCCCAAAATGTCGATTTTGCTGCTCCTCAGATGCTGCCTGAACTGCTGTGCTCTTCCAGCACCACTAATCCAAAATGTCGGAGAAATTTGCCCAATAGGTTAGAGATCACAAAACACAGCTCAAAGTGAAATTGACAAACAATTTATTCTAAGTAATACCACTGGAGGAGAAAACACACTAGCTGACTTTTTTTAATTGCAAAAATATACTTTATTCATAAATTATTTTGATGGTCTGTACAGTTGGTCATGCCATACATACGGAAACATTCCATTTCTTTACATACAGAGATCAAAATGTATCATTTGTAGATACAGGTCTGCACATTTATCAATCATATATCCACATATTTAGCTGAGGCGTCAGCAGAGCCCACAGAACTGACCGTCTGCACAGAGAATTTGATTTCTCCTCCCAGAGCTGAGGATGAGACCAGATTTATAGAAATGCTGCACAATGACACTGATTAAGAAATGGGAAAATACAATATTTCCAGAACTGGAGTAATTTAGTTGCAAGGATGCTTATTGGAAAATGGTTTATCGGATGAATGTCCTGCACCTTCACACAATGCGACATCCTGACAGTACCATGGTTCCATTCATCTGCACAGGTAGGTGTTAAAGTCTTTTCTGGAGTGGTGAGGTGCTTCCAGTGGTGCCTGTCTGTCTGTCCTACTCTTTGTTTAGCTTTGCTGTTGCTTTGTTTGGTTTTGCTGGGTTGTGAAACTGCCCTTAGGGTTTTGAGACCTCTTGTCATGTCCATGGGAGCTTGAAAGCATACTCCATTGTCTGCGTGCAGGCTGACCCAGTTTGTGAGCTGCTCGGAAATTCTGGGTGTCCTGGTACAATTTGGCCAATTTGCTTTTGTGGGCCTATCATGGGGTAGCAAATCTTTTCCCACAACTTCCTTAATGTTTTTTCCTCTGGAGAATTTCATTTCACCCAGAATATTAAACAGAGACCACTGGAGAATTTCATTTTACCCAGAATATTAAACAGAGACCACAAGTCTAGCTGTGAACATTTGCTGTAACTAACAGTCAGACCCTTTCGCTCATTTGTGTTAGCTAAAAAAAACTCAAGCAGCCATCTTGGCAACTTAGTCATGGGCCACTACAGCAGCTTGTTGCTTGTTTTGTTCTTTCAATTAGTTAATTTGGTGAAGGGTCTGAACAAAAAGAAGTGGGTTCTGAGACTCTTGTCCACACCTCTGGGTCTTAAAGCCCAGATTCCAATCCCTCTTTCACTGGATAATTGGAATATCATGTTAGAGCAGGTTAATTTAAAATACTTAAGAGTTGGGTTCTGACATGTGTACTGGCTTGTGGTAGATTGCACACCTTTTTTTGTAATATGTCAAGCCCATTATTGTACTTTCTTGTTTGCACTTCACCTTCACACTCCTGATATTCGGGAACCCAGTACAAAGTGGGTTGGCATAAAACTTGACAGAGCTTCATTTGTGCCTGCTTTTGGACATTGCCAGGATCACCATTAATACGCATAAACAATCACCCTTGAAGGGGGCTGTAATCCCAAACAACTGGCCTCTCTTTTGCAATTGAATCAATGCCTGTGTTTACATTAGATTAGGTTAGATTAGATTAGATTCCCTGCAGTATGGAAATAGGCCCTTAGGCCCAACAAGTCCACACTGACCCTCCGAAGAGTAACCCACACAGACCCATTCCCCTACCCTATGTTTACCCCTAACTAATGCACCTAACACTATGGACAATTCAGAATGGTCAATTCACCTGATCTGCACACCTTTCAATTGTGGCTTACTTGGAGAGAGAACATTCAGTGATGTCACAATGCCCCAGTTTAGTAGTTTTGCTTTTATTTGAACAGGTGATGCCCCAGTATTGTGCCTAACTTTCTCTGCCCGACCGTCTTTCTCCTGGCTAGAACAGGTTCGTGGCAGCAGTTCTGATTCAAGGTGAATCACGCGTGAACCAAATTAAGGTTTGTTGTAAAATTTCAGGTAATTAATTTAGCACAGGTGACGACTTCCACAAGCCCAGACAACGCTGTTTATTACCGAATTACCGGCTGCCAGTTCACTTACTTTCCCACCAGACCACCTCCTCAGGCCCAGACGAAGCAGCTTAAAAGTCAGTTCACAATTTAGGAGCCAAATGCTCACCTCCACATGCCAGAATCATTACTCACAATCCAAATTGCAGCAGCAGCCGGCTGCCAATTAGTTAAACTTGAAAATTAATTTAACCACTTACCAGACTACCTCCTCAGGCCAAGCTCTGGCAGCAATTTAGGAGCCCCAGTTTGGGAGGGGTGTAGGTGGGGTTCGGGTAGGCAGGGATGAACTGTGGGGTTGCCTCTGAATATGGAAAGGGACTAGAAGGGAAAGGAGGACAGTAGTGCTTGTGCAAAACTACAGGTTTATAATAAAACCCTTGTGAATTTCTGAAAGTGTTTTGCTGCCTAACTCACTCTCTAGAAAAATAAATCTCCCTCATCTGATACATTTCAATTATTACATTACAACCCAAACAGTAATCTTTTATTTTTAACGTTTTGGGTCCAGTTACCCCTGCTTCAGAACATTCTCTTAATTGATTGTGCCAGATCCACTGTCCTTCACAAATTTTTCCCAGGAATAGAATCTTAATCAAAACTCTTAGGTGAAGCCATCTCAGTGTCCTTGTAACGCTTCTGTTGACCATCCTGACAGTGTACTGCAAACCCAAACTTTTGATAGAGGAACTGCTTCCATGCAAGTGTCAGACATTCTGACATTTGTGACTGTCCTAATATGTGGTGGGTACTTGGTATGTGTGCTCAGTGAATGGTATTTTGTCTTGCCATCTGATCATCAGAAGCTTCTGAAAGCCAATCATGTGAAAGCTCCCTTTCGTGGTTATCAATGTCTGGGTGACGTTGGTGAGGGAGCACATGTTGTTCATTGGTAAGCGTGAAGCTTCTCGGGTTGGTGGGAAGGAAGTTCTGAGGTCCATTATTTCCTACATCCAATAATATTTATATTCAACTCCAGTTGGTAGTTGTTTCCATTTGAACAAAAAAGAGCAGAGCCGTACTGAGCATGCCCAGTACTGAACTGTCAGCCAGGGTAATCATCCTGACAGACAGAACATCATGACGTTTATTCTTGAATTGTGCACCAATTGATATGTAGCTCACGTCACAAAGCAGAGGTTAAAATTTGGGTTTTATTTGCAATATTAATTGTTCAAACTCATTCACAATTCAGAACATAATTCCTACTTTTCCTTTGATTTGACCATGACAACTGCACCTTTTGACTCACTCCAGACTCACATACACTAATCTAAATAGTTAGGGTCATGGCTCTTCTCATTCCCCTATGATGTGTCAGGTCTAAAAGATGAGCAGGATGAAAGGATGGAAAGACAAATATATTTCCCTCATCCCACTCAGATCAATTAATTGTGGATCACAATCTTATTGTGAATGCCAGCAATTTGTATTCCCAGAAAGCCTGGCAGAACTAACAGCAACAAAGACAAAGTGAAAGCCATAGATGTGATCTACTTGAATTTCTAAAGGTTGTTTGATGAGGTGTAACATCAGAGATTATGACAAAAAGTAGAAGATCATTGTGAAGAGGGTTATATATTAGTATGGATAGGGATTCATTGGTTAACAGTAAATTGATGCATAAGTTAGTCATTTCAGGTTGGTAAGCTGTAACCAGGAAAGTGTGGCAGAGATTAGTTATTTACAATCATTATAAATGATTGATGAAGAAAACATTCTTATGGTAACCATCTTAAGGGGTGGTAGAGTGGTTCAGTGGTTAGTACTGATACCTCACAGCACCAGCGATGCCAAATCCAGCCTTTGGTGAAGGTCTATGCAGAGTTTGCACATTCCTCTTGTGTCTGCCTGGGTTTCCACCCAGTGCTCTGGTACCCTCCTGCAGTCCAAAGATATGCAGATATGGTGGATGTGCCACACTAAATAGTCTGCAATTTTCAGTGATGTCTAGTGTCAGGTGGATTAGCAATGGTAAATGTAGGGAAGAGTTAGGGTCTGGATTGGGTACTTATTGAAGGGTCAATGCAAATGTGATGGGCCAAGCAGTCTCTTTCTGCACCATTATTATTATTTTGCTATTATTTGCTGATGGCACAAAATTAGGTTGGGAACTAAATTATAAGGAGAAAATAATGTGTTTTCAAAGTTACAGAAGATTAAGTGATTGGGCAACAAAATTTGCAGATGAGTTACAAAGTAGGAATGTTGTCTACTTTGGAGGAAGAATAGAAGAACAGGTTATGCAGAACTTATGGGTACAATGAGATCTAGATGCCTTCCAACATGATTCACTCAGGTTGGCATGCAAGTTGAACAATTAATTTGGTAGGCAAATGATGTGGCCATCTATTGAAAATTAATAAGGTTTTGCAAGAAATGCAAAGGAACAAAGGACCAAAGAGCCCTGACATCAATGGTGGGTATGTTATTGGAGGGGTTCCTGAGAGACAGGTGTTGCATGCATTTGGAAAGGATTCAGTGTGGAAAGTCATATCTCACTAACTTGACTGAGTTTTTTGAGATTTTCTCAAGAAGAGAGATGAAGCCTGAGCAGTAGATGTTTCCTACACATTTTTAAATGCCTTTGACAAGGTGCTGCATGGTAGACTGGTTAATAAGGTAAGATCATCTAGGATCAAGGGAGAACTGGCGAATTGGATATAAAATAGGTTTGACAGTCGGGGTGGAGAGTTGGGTTGGAGGGTTGTTATTTGGACTGGAGGCCTATGATCAGCAGTGTGCCACAAAGATCAGTGCTTGATTCACTGCCTTTTGTCATTTATCAAAATGATATGGATGATTATACAGGAAACATGGCTAGTAAGTTTGCAGATGACACCAAAGTTGGTGATATACTGGACAATGAAGAAGGTTACCTCAGAGTACAATGAGATCTTTATCAGATGGACCAATGGCCTGAGGAGCAGCAGATGGAGTTTAATTTAGATAAATGTGAGATGTTGCATTTCAAGTAAAACTAATCAGGGCAGGACTTACACATTTAATGGAAGGGTCCTGGGGAAGTGTTGCCAAACAGAAAAACCTCAGTACATAGTTCCTTGAAAGTGGAGTCACAGGTAGGCAGAGTGGTGAGGCAGTACTGGGTATGTTTGACTTCATTGGTCAGAGCATGGAGCATATGATTTGGGAAGTCACATTGCAGCATACAAGACATTAATGATGCCAGTTTCAGAATATCACATTCAATTGTGTTTACCTGTGAAAGGACAGATGTTGTTCAACTGGAAAGCATGAAAAATGTTTATAAAGATGTTGCCGGGTCTGAAGGGTTTGAGTGCTAGGCAGATGCTGAATAAGCTGAACCTTATTTCCCTCGAGTGTTGCAGGCTGAGAGATGACACGATGGAAGTTTGTAAAATCACAAGGTGAACCCAGAAGGTGAATAGATAAAGTCTTTTTTACCCTGGGGTAGAGAGGAGAAAGTTTTAAAAGGGATTTGAGCCACACAGATGGCTTATGAAACAAGCTCCCAGAGGAAGTGTTAGAAGCAGGTACAATTACAACATTTAAAATGCATTTGGATTTATTCATGAATCAGAAGGGTTTTGAGGGATTTGGGTCAAATGCAGGCAATTGGGGCCCAGTTAGTTTAGGATATGTGATCTGCATGACCGAGTTGCAAGAAAATGTCTGTTTCCACACAGTATGACTCTAAGACTCCATGACTGCAGTCACAGCTGAGATGGAGGAGACAAGCTCCAATATCACAGCAGTGTACTTTTGTCTGGAGCTTCTGATCACAAATGTAAAACTGTCTGTACCTCTCACTCCTACAGCAAGGCAGACTGAGGCATCAGGTTAAACCTGAGATTGGAAGGAAGTGCCTGGAAAGCTTTGTTGTGTAAAAGAAAGAGTTCTTTTATTTTTTGGCATCGTGCAAGTTTTCGGTTTGCTTTGGTTTCTTGAATGTTAAATACTCTTCTATGTGTTGTGCCATTTTTTCCATAGCTTGACATCTCAAGAAATGTTTTATGACATGTGCTTATAACCGATAGGTGTTCATATTTCCGTGTACATGCAGAAATGAAGACATGAATGATTTTAAGTGTCTGAATCAGTTAAAAAAAATACATGAAGTTAAGTTGCAGATTTAATTGAAGTATTCCGTGTTGTTTTGCTCAAAAACTGCATGAATACATGTAAGACTCTGTTCACTCACTTTTTAGATGAGTATTAGTCTAATTGTTATGGCACATACAGGGAACATGAGGGGGGGGGTGGCTAACACCTTCAACATCTCAACATCTTATCTACGCTGACACCAATTGTTACAGTTAACCTGAGAATTTAACTTTTTAAAAAAAGTTTTGTGATTTACATATGAAAGAAGTGAAACTATCATGGTCATTCTAACAGATGAGAGACTTAACAAACAATCAAGGTATTTTTCAATGTGTAATTTCAGTTACATCACACTGTAAACTTTTGCTATAAATTCCGTGTCTTACAATTGTGTACTTCACAACCACCTGATGAAGGAGCAGCGCTCCGAAAGCTAGTGTTTCCAAGTAAACCTGTTGGACTATAACCTGGTGTTGTGTGATTTTTAACTTTGTACACCCCAGTTCAACACTGGCATCTCCAAATCAGCACTTTTCTTAGTTTAAGTCAGAATGGTGAAGGGTTTCTGATGAGAATTTCCCTCCTAGTTTTTCACTACATTCACATAAAAGGCAATTGAACAGAGAACACCTAACACAATTAAAACTGTACGAGGGTTCTGTGGAGCTTAACAACGCCTCAACTGGTCGGGGTCATCTTCAGTATTGTTACAGGGACTGCCCCCGGACATTCATGTAACACATTATATTGATGATATTTTGATCGGCGGAACAACAGGAACTGTGGTGATGGAAGCTCTAATCACCTTGGTGCAACATATGTGAGACAGAGATGGGAAGTGAACCCAAAAATGATACAGGGAGCAGCACAATCACTGCAATTTTTAAGCATTCAGTGTTAAGGGCTTGGATGGGGAGGAATTTAACCTGCTCTTCAGAAATAAGGCAGGGCAAGTGACGGAATTGTTTGTAGGTGTGCACTTTGGGATGAATGACCATAATTGTGGGAAGCTGCTCACAAGTTATGGGAGATTTGGCAAGTGGAAAGGTTTCCAAAGCGGGTTACTCAGAGTTCAGGGACAGCATTTTCCTGTTAGTGTGAAGGGCAAGACTGGCAGGAGTAGGGAATACTGGGTGAGTAGAGATTTTGAAACTCTGGTCAAGAAATGGAAGGAGGCATACAGAGGAAACTACAGACCAGTAAGTTTCATGTTGGTAGATGGGAAGTTAAGGATAGAATTTCCATGCATTTGGAAAAGCATGGCCTAATTTGTAATAGTCAGCATGGTTTTGTGTGGGACAGAATATGTATTACTAATTTGACTGAATTTTTTGAGGAGGTGACAGAAATAATCAATGAGGGTTGAGCAGTGGGTGTTGTCTTCATGGATTTTAATAAGGCTTTCAACAACATCCCTCGTGGTAGGTTCATCCAGAAGATTAAGATGCATGGGATCCATGGTGACTTGGCCGCATGGTTTCAGAATTGGCTTGTTCATGGAAAGCAGAGGATAGCAGTGGATGGGTGTTTTTCTGGCTGGATGTCCATGACTAGTGGTGTTCCGCATGGATCTGTACTGGGACCTCTGCTGTATGTGATATATATAAATGACTTAGAGATGAAAGAGTAGATGAGTGGGTTAGTAGGTTTGCAGACGATACAAAGATCAGTGGAGTTGTGGATTGTGTAGGAGATTGTCAGAGGATACAGAGGGATATAGATCAGTTGCAGAAATAGATGGAGACATGGCAGATGGAGTTTAATCCAGGCAAGCATGAGCTGCTGCTTAGAGATCAAAGGTTAAGGAAATGTGTACAGTTAATGGCAGGACCCTGAACAGCATTAAGGTATAGAACGATCTTGGGGTTCAAGTCCATAGCTCCTTGAAAGTGGCCATACAAGTAGATAGGGTGGTAGAGATGGTACATGGCCTGCTTGTCTTTATTGGTTGGGGCATAGAGTGCAAGAGTCAGGATATCATATTGCAGCTTTCTAAGACTTTGGTTTGGCCACACCTAGAGTCATGCATTCAATTCTGGTCGTCACATTACAGAAAGGATGTAGAGGCATTGGAGAGGGTGCATTGGACATTTACCAGGATGCTTCCGGGGTTAGATGTTATGAGCTATAAGGAGAGGCCAGAAAAAGTCAGATTGTTTTCATTGGAGTGACGGAGGCTGAGGGGAGACAGGGTATAAAATTAAGAGATGCATTGATAGGTTGATGGTCAGAATCTTTTTGCTGGAGTTGAAATGTCAAAAACCAGGGGGCATGCAATTAAGATGAGATGGGGAAAGTTCAAAGGAGATTTGAGGGGCACGTTTTATTGCACAGAGTGAATGGTAGGAGTGTGTAATGCGATGCCAAGTGTGGTGATGGAGGCAGATACGATAGGGGTGTTTAAGGGACTTTTCAATAAGCAGATGAATAGCAAGGAATGGAAGGATTGGACCAAGAGTAAGCAGAAGGGATTAGTTTAATTTGACATCATGTTTGGTACAACTGCATGGGCCGAAGGGCCCCTTTATATGCTGAACTGTTCTATGTTCTATGTTCTAATGCTACTTTCCTGCACTCCCTTTATATTTATTGATATAATTAATCTCCAGGAACATATCAATTGGTTATAAACATGCTCAGTGATTGCTCTCCCACTGCCCGTTGTGGTACAGAAATCCAAAGATGTACCACTCTCTTAGTGAAGAAATTCTTATTTCAGATTTACATGGCCCATCCCTTATCCTGAGATTACAGCTCCTGGTTTTAATCTCGCTAGCCAAGGGACATATAATATCTCCATCCACGCTTTCATGCCTCACTAGAATTTTATTAGTTTCATTGAGGTCACTCAGTATTCTCCAAAACTCGAGGGAATACAGACCAGGTCTTGTCAATCTCTCCTATTCAGACATTCTTGCCATTCCAGCAACTAATCTGGTGAACCTCTACTGCACTCAGTCTTTGTACATCCCTCTTTATAACATGGCTAAAACTGTACACAATACTGAAAAAATGAGAACTCACCAAGACTATAATAAAACACCTTTATTCCTCTTTTTTGCAATGAAGCCCAACTTACGATTAGCCTTCCCTAATCACTTACTGCACTTGCATGCTAACCTTCAGGACACTCTCATTTCCAATCTCTCACAATTTAAGAATTATTCCACTTTTCTGCGTGGCAGGATGAGCTGCTCAAAATGATGAATTTATGACAGATTTATAGAGATTGCATAGTAACTAAGGCATGCTAGGAAACTAAGACAAGCCTTGAACAAAGTGACTGTGCTAATAAACATGCCACACAATCTAAACAGTCTGCAGCCACCAACAGAGAATTTGCGACCGACATGGTGGCTGCAAACCCTGCAATACACACCCAAGTTTGTGTTTGAATGTAGTCAATGGAATGTCATCCTCAGCACGATCGAAAACGTAGAGGTGTGGACCATATACGGCACACCTCACACATGTATTTGGAGGAGGCTAGGTGCCTTTAGTACCTCCAGGAATGGAGGCTGAAGGACCACTTTGCCATCAATACGCCAATGCTTAGTTATGGTCTGATTGATCAGGGTGATTGAGCCTGATGGATCCATTGGTGAATGGTGAAGACCCTCCAGAAAAGGCACAAAGATTTTGGAGTATAAGAATTGCCACAACACCAAGCTTGGTACGGTAACTCAAGACCAACCACCGAGAAGAGAAGATACCCCTGCAATCATCAGGAAGAGACCAGACAACATCACCATGCGAAACACAGCCAAGTTCTAATGTGGTGGTTTCTGATCGTTCAGAGTTAGCTGAAAGCACATGATCTCATTTGGAGTGTAAATTATTCATTTATAGTGTATTTTGTTGTGATAGTATGAATTGTGTCAAATAAATGAATATTATTGTTTATCATTGTTAAGAGTCAACTCACAGTTCTTTTGCTAGTTATAAGAGTTAAAACACACTGTGTGGCAGACAACAAATTAGCACCCCAGATGGGACCTTGATAACAAGTGACCTTGTTGCTCTGAGATCGAAGCCCGTGGAACCTAATATTGATTGAGATTTTGCCTAACGCAGTTGTTAAGAGGACAAGTGTCCCACATGAAAGCCACGAATTCAAGTAAATCAAAGGGAATAGGGAGGTCAAAACAGAGCCATTCTTTAAGGGATTTACTCCTGATTCAGCAAACAACTTTTTTCTTTGTGTTATGGGATAGGTAAGGTAAAATACCGAAAGTTGATCGAGACCCAGTGGGGTTAGGATTGGAACATAGTGAAAGCCATACGCTCAGACTGACCCACCCCCGATATCCTGCAGTTTAACCGAAAAGTGGCAGAGAAATGTGTCAGATTAGAGGAATGTCCCATATGGGAAAAAAAACTGAGGCAGAACATCAGTAAGAAAAAGAGGCCCATATGGCCAGAACTTTGATTCATTGATGAAAAGGGACCAGGCTCCCTCGGGCAGAAAGATTGGGAGGATTTTAGGAGAACTCAACGAAAATGGGCTTCCAAACTAGAGAAGGTCACTGTGATAATGTGCTGTTATGGAGAGTTATGAGGAACAGAGCAGGAGTTAAAAACCATCAGTAAGGAACTAGAGGATGCAAAAAGAGATCATACAGTTAAAGTTGAATAAAGGATAAAGGCCAAAAGGTGTTTACTCCTGATCCAGCAAACGGCTCTTTTGTGTGTGTGTGTGTGTGTGTGTGAGACAGCTAAAGTAAAAACTGAAAGTCAGTCAAGGCCTGGTGGGATTGGAACTGGAACATAGTGAATGCTGTACTCTCATTCTAATCCACCCCCGAGAAGAATTTAAGAATTCTTCCACTTTTCAGTTTATTCTACCAACATCACACTAGTTCACATTATATTCCATTATCCATATTCTGGACCACTCACTAAACGTGTTCAAATCCAAGGAAGCTCCACTGTCTCATACTCAAAATTTACATCCCCACCCAGGTTCATATTTAGAATGCCTGCAGTGTGGAAACAGGTCCTTCAGCCTAACAAGTCCACAGCAATCCCCTTGAAGAGCGATCCACCCAGACCCATCAGAAAATTTGAAAATGCTACAATCTGAAATAATCAAATTACTTACACAGATCACAAACAACTTTAAAACCAGGGTTAATCCCTGAGATTCATGCTATTAACATGCGGCTATACTGTAAATGATGTATCTGTTCCAACTCTCTGCTTTGTGCGTTTATTAATGAATACTCAATCCATAACAACATAATATATTTCCTCCAACCAAATATCTTCTAATTTATGTACGAACCTACTTGTATGGGATTTTATCAAAAAGTCTACAGAAAATCCAAACACATGATTTTTTTGTGATCCATCCATCTTAGAAGATTTTCACAGTGATTAATCTCTAACTTCCTTCAAACAGTTATCCTTGGTCCTGATTGTGACTCACAGCTTGAGCAAGAAGATAAGTTAGACAATGAAGCAACAAGTTTTGAAATTAATGAGAGGCATTTTCAAAATTGGATTTGAGATCCAGTTGTCCAGATAATTTCTGAGGGTTTCAACACAGTCTGCAAGATGTGGAGCTGGAGTACTCTTTCAAGAAGCAAGTAATAGCCATGACTGGGTTTGCAGTTCACTGAGAATATATCGCACGCGGGTGCAGTTTGGGCTGATGCTGGGACTGATAGGTGTCCCCGAGCCATCACTTGGTGTCTGATCTATCCCTTAGCATAGGCAGCTGCCAAGAGAAAGGAAATTCTCTTTCTAGTGTTTGGCAGAAGAACGCCATTGAAGAAACAAAATAACGATTGAGGTCAATGGCGGAGACATAAAGCACAATGTCAAGACAGTCTGTTTGAGTAAACAGAACAAGTTTATGTCCTCACGGGAAGTACGAGAATTCTAGTCAGTTCATGCTAAGCTCTCTGCTCTCATTGTCCCTGAGTTACAGGTTTGCATATCTTTTACACTGTTACTCAGCCCAGTTTGGCTGCAAATCTCTTACAGCATTCAGCTACACAGCTAACCATGACTGAAAACGCAACACCCAAACCCATATCCACAGATCACATGCACATACACAATCAGATTGTGTTCTCCTAACTACTGGGTATAATGGATTCTAGCAGCAGTGAGTCATGATCCACTGGGATTGTTTCTACCAAGCTCATGCTAACGACAGCCTTGAAAATGTAACCATTTCTGTTTACTCAATCAAAGAAGCAGTGACGCAATGCTTTCTTAGCACAAAATTTAAGACTATCTTTTGATGCTTGTGTTCTCGATTTGTCATGGTCTGCCCCACTTCAGTCTAAATGTTGTACTTGGAATAGCTACCCAAGTTAACAAATGCTTGTCTAACTCAGCCCTCGGTCTTCCACCACTTCTCTGTTGACCAGGGTAAAGTGAGGACACCATTGACCACCCCATGCTGGCCTGTTACCCACCCCTGACCTCTTCATTTCTGACTGCCATCATGACATAGACTGCCTCAACCAGTCCGCCCCCCCTACCTCCCACCCTCACAACGTGCAGCCCTCTACTCCTTCCCCTCCGACCCCAACATCAACATCAAACCAGCAGACAAAGGTAGCGCTGTGGTAGTTTGGCTCACCGACATGTACACCACTGAAGCCAGGCCCCAACTCACAGACACCTCCTCCTCCTACTGCCCCCTCGACCACGACCTCACCTCCCATCACCAAACCATCATCTCCTAGACCGTCCATTACCCCAGCTCCTCAGGGGATCTCCCATCCACAGCCTCCAACCTCATCGTCCGCAAACCCTGCACCTCCCGTTTCTACCTCCTACCCAAGATTCACAAACCTGACTTCCTCTTTTGAACCATTGTCTCAGCCTGTCCTGTCCCACTGAACTCATTCTGTGTACCTTGACACTGTCCTGTCCCCTTTAGTCCAGGAACTCCCCACCTACATTCGGGACATTACCCACTTCCTTCACCTCCTCCAAGACTTTCACTTCCCCAGCCCCCTTTGCTTTATCTTCACCATGAACATCCAGTCCCTGTATGCATCTATCCACCATGACAAAGGCCTCTAAGTCCTCCATTTCTTTCTCTCACGCCATCCCAACCAGTACCCTTCCACTAACATCCTTATCCGCCTGGCTGAACTGGTCCTCACTCTTCACAACTTCTCCTTCCAATCCTTCGACTTCCTCCAAACCAAAGAGGTAGCCATGGACACCCGCATGAGCCCAGCTATGCCAGTCTCTTTGTCGGGTACATGGAACACTCCATTTTCTACAGCTACACTGGCACTATGCCCCGCCCTTTCCTCCACTACATCGATGACTGTATCGGCGCTACCTCGTGCTTCCATGAGGAGGTTGATCAGTTAATCAACTTCACTAACACCTTTCACCCTGACCTCAAAGTCACCTGGACCATCTCAGCCACCTCCCCCCCCTTCCTGGACACCTCTGTCTCCATCACCAGTGACCGAATAATCTCAAACATCCACTGCAAACACACCAACTCCTACAGCTACCTGGACTACACCTCCTCCAACCCAGCCTCCTGTGACAACACTGTCCCATATTCCAAACTCTTCCACCTCCGCTGCATCTGTTACCAGAATGGCCAATTCCATCATAGAAAATTCCAGATGGCCTCCTTCTTCAGTGACAGCAATCTCCCCTCCCATGTGGTCATGATGCCCTCCAGCACAATTCCTCCATTTCCCCCACCCCACCCCTCCTTGAATCCCACCTATTCCAACATAGCAAGGTCCGAACCCCCGGCCCTCAACTTCCACTCCACCAACCTCCGTATACATTGCATCATCTTCTGCCACCTACAAACAGAGCCCACCACGAGGGATATATTTCCCACCCCCACCCCATCAGCAATTTGGAGAGACCATTCCCTCCGCAACTCCCTTGTCAGATCCACACCCCTACCAGTCCATGCCACACTCCCGGCACCTTCCCTTGCCACCACAAGAAGTGCAAAAACTGCACCCACACTTCGCCCCCTCCCTCCCCCATCCCCACCCCTCACCTCTGTCCAAGGCCCCAAAGGATCCTTCCACATCCAACAGAAATGTACCTGTCCAGACACCAATGTCATCTACTGTATTCATGGCACCCGATGTGGTCTCCTCCACATTGGGGAGACAGGATGCCAATTTGTGGATCGTTTCCGAGAACATCTCTGGGACACATGCACTAACCATCCTCACTGCCCTGTGGCTGAACACTTCAACTCCCCCTCCCAGTCCACCAAGGACACGCAGGTCCTGGGCTTCCTCCATCGCCAAACCCTAACCATCCAACACCTGGAGGAAGAACGCCTCATCTTCCACCTTAGGACCCTGCAACAAACATGGACTTAATGTGGATTTCACCACTTTCCTCATTTCCCCTCCCCCCACCTCATCCCAGTCCCTAAGCTCCAACTTTGCACCGCCCTCTTGTCCTGTCCATCGTGTTTCCCATCTATCCGCTTCACCCTCCTCTCCGACGTATCACCTTTGCCCCCACCTTCATCGACCTATTGCATTCTCAGCTACCTTCCCCCCAGCCCCAACCCCCTCCCATTTATCTCTCAACCCCCTAGCCCACAACCCTCATTCCTGATGGCAGGCTTGTGCCCAAAACATTGATTCTCCTCTCCTCGAATGCTGACTGATCTGCTGTGTTTTTCCAGCACCACACTCTCTTCTCTGGTGACCAACCAAGTAGTCAGAGAGGCCCAGGACCTTGAAGGATGTGTAAAACTTCCCCCGCTGTCCATTCACCTTCCAACAACTTCCTTTGTTCCTAAACTAGATTCCAGCACAATACTTGTTTCTGCACTTCGATCAGGCAGAGTATCCGACTGTAAGCCCAGCCAATCAAAGTTGCATTGCTACTTAAACATGCAGGATAATGGAAGTTCAGGGGTGCGTGCCAGCATTCATTTCTCAGCTCTGAAAGATTTTTTTCCTTGGAATATTGTCTAGCACCTTTCTGAATTCTCCAATTCCTTCTCCATATGATGGCGCTCTCACACAAAGGTCCTTTAGGTGTTCCAAATCTTCCCTTACTAGGGCCTCCTCATATTCCTCCAAATTCATTTTTACCTTGTCTGACATATTTAGGTTCACTATTCTCCAAGACTGAACATTGATTATTCAGGCTCTTTGATATCAACATGTATTGTACTTAAGGAGTGAAAATGAAATGTGGCCTTTGTATATCACAGATTCGTTCTCATATTTAAGCTTTTTATAGTTGGTTTATAGTTGGTTACCATGCAATATTCTCTCTAGCCCTGTAACTGCACACACTCTTGTCATGCCCTTGGATGCACAGGCTTCTTTGAACACTGTATGTTGAGCCGAGAGTAGGGCTGTGTGCTGTTTATCCAGTTGGCTACCTTCCTTCCTTTATCTGCATCAGATTCTGGTAGATATGTTGTTTTGCCCAGCTATCACCTGTAGGGCAAACATTTACTTCCATCTGCTTACTGTTCATATTCTGTTGCTTATTGATCAAAAGCTTAATAATTTTGGCATGGCCTTTGAAGACCATTATTCCTGTAAACAGTTGTTCTACTGTCTTTCATCCCATCTGGTCCTTTTCTTTGACCGCCCAGATTTTCTGTTGCATCAGGCTTGGATTATCTCCTGGAGGTGTTCTTGCTTGAAGCATTTGTATGTCCTGAGCATTTACAGCTGCTGTCCCAATATTCGCTGATTAATAAGAAAATAGGACCATAAGAAAGAGAAACAGGGGTAAGCTGTTTGGCTGCTCCACCACTCAGTGGGATCATTGCTTATTCCCCACGTTCACATTCCTGTCTTTTATCCATAACCCTTAATTCACACTTAGAATGTAAGCTTTGGAGCTTCCTATGCCTCCAGACTTTCTGACATCAGTGACCTCCTTTAAAAATAGTTTCAACATTACCCCATGTCCAGGTATGGGGGCATCATATCTCAGGTAACCCTAAGTCATTGAAGTTCACTATAACCAGGAATATTTTGTGGTCTGTATTATCATAGAGTAGAATACACTTGTCCCTTAACACCACCTATTTGTAAGAGTCTACATTAGAGTGGTGCTGGAAAAGCACAACAGGTCAGGCAGCATCCGAGGAACAGGAAAATCGATGTTTCGGGTGAAAACCGTTCATCAGACCTTCTTCACCACCTAATTGTAAGCCTATCGGCATGGTCAAAACACCCAAATGGCTCAGCTCTGGTGATTATTGGTGCAGTAGTACTCACTGAAGTGGCTGTTATAGTCTTGTTATTTGTGAGGGGGTTAATAGAAACTACAATTACACACCCGGCAACATTGGTTCATGATATATCCTCTCTCCACCTGGCCTAATACCTGTGCATTTTCTTTTGGACCTTAACATACTTGTAACATTAGCCATTCTACATAATCCACATAGTTTTGGACTCTAACTTACCAAATATGATTGTACATGTACCATCCTTTCTCCCTTCTGTCACATTTGTAGCTATTTGACACAGCAAAAGCCTTGGTAGAATCACTGCTGTGAACACATCTACCTATCAGGTAAAGTGGTCCACAATAACAAAACAGTATCTTTACCTCTCAGCATGGAAGGAGCAGGCCCTGTAAAAGCTTTCTTAATGGTTTCACCCTGTTCCTTTGAGCTAGGTGGATGGTGTATTTCAATGTCGATAATCTTCCCCAGGACACATTGCTGCAGGGTATATGTTGTTGGGAATGTTTAGCCACCAAGGGTCTGAGTGCCAGCCACCACCGGTCTTCATATAAGCTAGTTATCATGACATTGCCCTCATGGTGACCAATCCAATGATGGAATCCTGTCAGCATTTTCCTCATGCATTCTGGGTAGCACTTTGCTGTCGTGGTTCTGCTATTGCTGCAAAATTGGGTGTAGAAGTTTGGCAGTAGTTAGAGTCCAATAAACGTTATCATCACCTTGAAGGCAGTTGGGTGTGATGGAATACTTCCCATTTGCCTGCATGAGTGTCGTTCCAGCAAGACTCAGGAAGCATCACATCATCGAGGACAAAGAAGCTTGTTGATTGGCATCACATCCAAAAATATTTATTCCCTCAATCATCAACTTAGTAGCAGTAATGTGTGCAATCTACAAGACACACTGAAGAAATTCACCAAGGTTCCCCACTCCAAAATCTTCGCACACCATTACCACTACCACCTAGAAGAACAAGAGTAGTGGGTACATGGGAAGACCACCACATGAAAGACCCCTCCAAGCCTCTCACCATCCAAACTTGGAAATATATCTCCATTCCCTTATGTCATCGGGTCAAAATCCTGAAACTGCTTCCCGAAGAATAAATGGGGAATAAACAGGGATCTAGCCAATAATGGGCAAAAGTGAGGACTGCAGGTGCTGGAATCCATTGTTTAAATTGGAGTGGTGCTGGAAAAGCACATCAGGTCAGGCAGCATCCGAGGAGCAGAAAAATCAATGTTTCGGGCAAAAGCCCTTCATCAGGAATGGAGGCAGGGAGCCTGCAGGGTGGAGAGATAAATGGGAGGTGGGGGGGAGAAAGTAGCAAAGAGTATAATAGGTGAATGGGGGTGGGGATGGAGGTGATAGGTCAGAGGGGAGGGTGGGGGAAGGTAGCAAATAGTACAATAGGTGAATGCGGGTGGGGATAGAGGTGATAGGTTAGAGAGGAGGGTGGAGCGGATAGGTGGGAAGGGAGATTGGCAGGTAGGACAGGTCATGAGGATGGTGCTGAGCTGTAAAGTTGAAACTGGGGTAAGGTGGGTGGACAGGAAATGAGGAAATTGGTGAAGTCCACATTGATGTCCTGGGGTTGAAGTGTCCCGAGGCAGAAGATGATGTGTTCTTCCTCCAGGTGTCAGGTGGTGAGGGAGCGGCGGTGGAGGAGGCCCAGGACCTGCATGTCCCTAGCAGAGTGGGAGGGGGGGGGGGGGGGTTGAAATATTGAGCCAAAGGGCAGTGGGGTTGATTGGTGCGGGTGTCCCGGAGATGTTCCCTAAAGCGCTCTGCGAGGAGGCGTCTAGTCTCCACAATGAAGAGGAGACCACATTGGGAGCAACGGATACAATAAATGACATTGGTGGATGTGCAGGTGAAACTTTGATGGATGTGGAAGGCTCCTATAGGGTCTTGGATGGAGGTGAGGGAGGAGGTGTGGGCGCAGATTTTGCAATTCCTGCAATGGTAGAGGAATGTGCCAGGACAGGACGTTGGGTTGTTGGGGGGCGTGGACCCGATCAGGTAATCACGGAGGGAATGGTCTTTGCGGAAAGTGGAAAGTGGTGGGGGGGGATGGAATTTATCTCTGGTGGTGGGGTCTGTTTGGAGGTGGCGGAAATGTCAGCAGATGATGTGGTTTATGCGTAGGTTGGTAGGGTGGAAAGAGAGGACCGGGGGCTCTGTCCTTGTTACAGTTGGAGGGGTGGAGTTTGAGGGCGGAGGTGCAGGATGTGGATGAGATGCATTGGAGGGCATCTTTAACCACATGGGAAGGGAAATTGCCGGCTCTAAAGAAGGAGGCCATATGGTGTGTTCTCTGGTTGAACTGGTCCTCCTGGGAGCAGATACAGCAGAGGTGGAGGAATTGGGGAATACGGGATGGCATTTTTGCAGGAGGCAGGGTGGGAAGAGGTGAAATTCAGGTAGCTGTAGGAGTCAGTGGGTTTGCAAAAAATGTCAGTGTCAAGTTGGTCGTCATTAATGGAGATGGAGATGTCCAGGAAGGGGAGGGAGGTGTTAGAGATGGGTCTAGCCAATAATGACTACATTCTATGAATGAACATGAAGAAAATTGTTTCAAAAAGCGAATGGTTTAATCAAAGCCAAACAGACATTAATTATAGATGCTTCCAGTTGAAAACACCTCTCTTTCTCTTTATTTAGCTGCTGGACAGGTATCAAGAACAACCTCCTTGGAGGAAAACCCTTATCCAGAAGCAGCCAATCACAGAATCTGAAAGTTGGTCTGGAGAGGTGGAGAAATCTCATCGCATGATGGAATCATGAGAGTTCCAAGATGCATTTCCTATGCTGGGTTTTCAATGAGTGCCTTCTCTATTTAGGATTCTTTCAGACTGACCTCTTGGTGCCTGGATGATAGAGAAGGTACAATCAACGACTTCCTGGATGTACAGGAATCCAAAAAAATTTCCTTGCTGATAGTTGGGTTTTCAATCAATGCCTCCTCTGTTTGGGAATCTTGCAGATTGGCTTCTTGGTGCTTTCAGTAACCTGTCCTTCTCCTTCTCCATTCCGCCCTGACTTAGACAAAAAAAAAGATCTGTGATACAATGGCAGATGGGTGAGATTGATGACAGAGCAGTCAGTCTTCAAGGACCAAATGAAATTGAGATGTGACAAGAAAATAAACAAAGAAACAAAAATGTGTCTGGAGCAGATGTGTTGATGGATAAAACAGCCAAAAAAGAAAAGGGAACGAAACAGAGGTAGGTGTGAAATTGAGTGGAGTGTTTGTGTCCAGAAGGCTATAAAATGCCAAATTGGAAGATAAGGCACCGTTCCAACTGTTTGTTGTGTTGAGTTGGAACAGTGTAGCCAGCCAAGTTGATGTCAGCCTGAAGGTGGAGATATAAAATGACACGTCATTGAAAGCTCAGGTATATTCCTGTGAGCTGCGCTGAAGTGTTCAGCAAAATGGTCTTCCAGTTTGTGTGTTTGGTCTTCCCAATGTACAGGAGACTGCACATTGTGTTGTGTGTAGTTTTACTCCGTGATGTTATTTCTTCAGCGAGCCCTTCTGGTGAAGCCAGGATAAGTGCTGCAGGTAAAGTAGCTCTTCCACACTTTATTCTAAATTAAAGACTTTAATGTTGACTGTTACCTTCTTTCTTTATTTGTCTACTCATTCTAATAAGGCAATGCTGAACATTTTAAACACTTACAAATTTGTACCTCAGTTATTTGGAGCTAGGTTCCTGGTGCCTGAGATGGGGCCGTGTGTGGTGACATTAGACACTTCTCACCATACTCTTGTTTTTCTGTACCTGAGTATGTGTGATCATAAAATTAAACCTAAATCTGAGTAATTCACATCTTTACGGATTAGTACACAATATTTTACTCCACTTTACATATGATTATTATCTTGGGTTTCCCAAAGGGTAGTCAAATTTCAGATTGCAGCAAATCCCTCACATGGAGCTTATACATTGGAATTGAGCTGTTGGACTGAATGGCTGTGTCTGTACTTAAATACTATGATCTGGGTAACACCGAACCAGCACTGTCCTCACTTAACCCATGTGTGATTGTCGATGCAAAAATGTATATATATTGACCGTCCTAATGCTGACAATTCTCTGAAACAGAATGAACCTAAATAATAAAACGACAGCTATTACTTCAATTTAGTTTTGTAGAGTTGAAGGCCTTGTTTGAAATGTTTGATGCTGATGGTGGCGGTGACATCAGCACCAAGGAGTTGTTTAAAGTGATGAAAACCCTGGGTCAGAATCCCATCAGAGAAGAGTTGGACACCATCATTGAGGAAGTGGATAAAGATGGTAAGAAAGCATTTCTCAATCATACTTAGCAATTTCACTTCATTCAAGCATCATTTGATTCTCAAATGTTCATGGTTAACAATAGACAGATCTTATATTTGATTGTGTTCTTAACTTAGAAAGTGGCACCATTGACTTTGAGAGTTCTTGGTCATGATGGTGAAGCAGATGAAAGAGGGGGCGAAAGAAAAGTCTGAAGAAGAGTTGGCAGAATTATTTCATGTACTTGGTATGTGAGATTGACCTTTAACTACATTGGTGGAAATACTGTCTTTACTGAGAGAGACGGAAATCCATTTTGAGAAGTAATTTCTCCATTGAGCAAATTGTAAAATGAAAGAACTTGGTCAAAGATCAACACAACAAACAGGAAAGCATACCCACTTAAAGTTAAATGTAGAAGTGGCTGGCTTGATCAATTGTCTGTTCAGGTGGTTTGCAACGTACAGTAACAATGACAGTGTGGGTTTAATTCCTACACCAGCTGGGGTTACCACGAAGGACTCTCCTTCTCAACACTTAACTTAGGCATGGTTACCACCAGCCACCTCCCTCTAATGAGTAAGCAGCCCTATGATCTGGGGAGAGTCTGGTGATTTCACCTTTAAATTAATGTAACAAAGCCATTTTCACAATATAGTACAAAACACTGCAGCAGCTGGTAAGCTGAAACTTTATTTGAAAATCTTAGGAGGTTTAGCACCATCTGTAGAGAGGGAAAAACAGAGCTTGTGTTTTGAGTCCAATGTAACTTATTCAGAAACAAAGTGGGGGAGAAATTTAGAAACATTTGGTGCAAGAAACATTTCTAGCAGATCGAGAAACTGCCAAACACATGTTGAACCTTAGTTCATCCACATTGCATGCCACATACATTACCTTTCATCAGTACCCTTCATTAGAAAGAGTGGGCGGCACGGTGGCACAGTGGTTAGCACTGCTGCCTCACAGCACCAGAGATCCGGGTTCAATTCCCGCCTCAGGCAACTCTCTGTGTGGAGTTTGCACATTATCCCCGTGTCTGCGTGGGTTTCCTCCGTGTGCTCCGGTTTCCTCCCACAATCCAAAAATGTGCAGGTTCAATTGCCCGTAGCATTAGGTGAAGGGGTAAATGTAGGAGAACGGGTCTGGATGGGTTGCGCTTCGGCAGGTCGGTGTGGACTTGTTGGGCTGAAGGGCTTGTTTCCACACTGTAAGTAATCTAATCATTTTATAAAAAAGACATAAATGCACGAGAGATGAGGCTTCAAGGATTTACAGTGATGATACCAGAAATTCTTGTGTACACACTTCAGGAAAGGATTTGGGTGGCACGGTAGCTTAGTGATTAGCACTGCCGCCTCATAGTACTAGGGACCTGGTTCAAAGTTTGGGTGAAGATTTGTAGCTCGGGTGCTCGTTGTTGTGGTTCTGTTCGCCGAGCTGGAAATTTTTGTTGCAAACGTTTCGTCCCCTGTCTAGGTGACATCCTCAGTGCTTGGGAGCCTCCTGTGAAGCGCTTCTGTGGTGTTTCCTCCGGCATTTATAGTGGCCTGTCCCTGCCGCTTCCGGTTGTCAGTTTCAGCTGTCCGCTGTAGTGGCCGGTATATTGGGTCCAGGTCGATGTGTTTGTTGATGGAGTTTGTGGATGAGTGCCATGCTTCTAGGAATTCCCTGGCTGTTCTTTGTTTGGCTTGCCCTATAATGGTAGTGTTGTCACAGTCGAATTCATGTTGCTTGTCGTCTGCATGTGTGGCTACTAAGGATAGCTGGTCGTGGCGTTTCGTGGCTAGTTGATGTTCATGGATGCGGATCGTTAGCTGTCTTCCTGTTTGTCCTATATAGTGTTTTGTGCAGTCCTTGCATGGGATTTTGTACACTACATTAGTTTTGCTCATGCTGGGTTTCGGGTCCTTCGTTCTGGTGAGTTGTTATCTGAGGGTGGCTGTTGGTTTGTGTGCTGTTATAAGTCCTAGTGGTCGCAGCCAGGGAATTCCTAGAAGCATGGAACTCATCCACAAACTCCATCAACAAACACATCGACTTGGACCCAATATACCGGCCACTACAGCGGACAGCTGAAACTGACAACCGGAAGCGGCAGGGACAGGCCACTATAAATGCCGGAGGAAACACCACAGAAGCGCTTCACAGGAGGCTCCCAAGCACTGAGGATGTCACCTAGACAGGGGACGAAACATTTGCAACAAAAATTTCCAGCTCGGCGAACAGAACCACAACTAGGGACCTGGGTTTGACCCCAGCCTTGGGCGACTGCCTGTGTGGAGTTTTCACATTCTCCCTGTGTCTGTGTGGGTTTCCTCCGAGTGCTCCGGTTTTCTCTCACAATCCAAAGATGCGCAGGTTAGGAGAATTGGTCATACTGAATAGCCCATTGTCCAGGGATGTGTAGGTTAGTGCATTAGTCAGGGGTAAAACATGGATAAGAGGGTAGGAGTGTGAGTGGGTTACCTTTTAGAGGGTCGATATGATCTTTTTGGACCGAAGGTCCTGTTTCTACACTGTAGGAATTCTATGATTAACAGTTGAGTCTGTTCTCACTTCACTAAAGAAGACTAAGGTGTGATCCAAAATGAAGAAATGTTTTGATAGCTTGGACTGACAGCATATGTTCACTTAGAGAGAGGAAATATCACTGGAGTAGATAGTCAGTGGCTCACACTAACATTCCAGGCACAAATGTTCAAATCTGTCATCTTAGCTGGTAAAATAGAAAACTCTGTTAATAAATCTGGAACATCAGACTAATGTCAGTAATGACTATGACAATTGTCATTGATTGTTGTGCAAGTCTATGTGGTTCACTAGTGTGGTTCATCTAGCTGGCCTAAATGTGACTCCAGAACAATGGAAATGTGTCTGATTCTTAACTGCACTCTGAAATGACTGAATGAGCAACTCTGTTCAAGAGCAATTGGGCATGAGCAACATTGCTGTCCTTATCAGCAACATCCATGTACATGTAAAAAACGATGGAGAACATAGCTAGAGGTGATAGGAGAAATTGCGAGAGTCCTGGCGGATAAAATGAATCATTGTTACCATGAGTGAGGCCCTGGAAGACTGGAGGGTAGCAAATGCTGTGGCCTTATTCAAGAAGGGTTGCAAAGAGAAGTCTGGGACCTATAGACCAGTAAACCTAACATCTGTGTTAGAGAAGTTACTTGAGAAGATTCTGAGAGGTAAAATATCCATGCATTTGGAAAGACAGGGTTTGGTTCGGAATAGTCAGCATGGCTTTGTGCGTGGGAGATCATACATCTCAGATTTGTTAGAGTTCTTTTGATGAAGTGACCAGGAAGGTTGATGTGGGCACGGTAGTAGACATAGTTTACATGGATTTCAGGAACGAGGAACAGGAGAATCGACGTTTCGGGCATAAGCCCTTCTTCTTATGCCTAAACGTCGATTCTCCCGTTCCTTGGATACTGCCTGACCTGCTGCGCTTTTCCAGCAACACATTTTCAGCTCTGATCTCCAGCATCTGCAGCCCTCACTTTCTCCTCATAGATTTCAGGAAGGCCTTTGACATGGTTCGACATGGTAGGCTGCTCTGGATGGTTATATTGTGTGGAATCCAGGGAGAGATGGCAAACTGGATACACAATAGTCTTGATGGTAGGAAGCAGAGGGTAATAGTGGAAAGATACTTGTCGGACTGGAGGCATGTGACTAAAGGTATACCAGAGGGGTCAGTGCAGAGCCCATTGCAGTTTGTTATCCGTATCAATGATTTGGACAAGAATGTAAAAAGAATGATTAGCAAGCTTGCAGATGACACAAAAATAGGCAGTGTCGTGGAAAGTCAGGAAGGTTATCAGGAATTGCAGCAGCACCTTGATCAGCTGGGGAACTGAGTCAAGAAATGGCAAGTGGAGTTTAATAAAAATAACTGAGAGGTCTGGCATTTTAGAAAGCCAAATCAAGGTAGGAGTTTCATGGTGAGTGGTAGGGCTTTAAGGAGCACAGTGGAACAGAGGAACCTTGGAGTTCAGGTGCATGGTTCTCTGAAAGTGGAGTCACAGTTAAACAGGGCAATGATTATAGAACTTGGGAAGTTATGTTGCAGTTATACAGGATGTTGGTGAGGCTGCACTTGGAGTATTGTGTTCAATTTTGGTCACCTTGCTACAGGAAGGATGTTATTAAATTGGAAAGAGCGGAGAAGAAACTTACAAAGATGTTGCCAGGACTCAAGGGTCTGAGTTAAAATTTCAATTAACGGGAAGCTAGATATGACTGAAAGGAATAGGAGATTACAATGACAGATTTTTAAAAAATTGCTTTCAGAGGAGAGGACACACTGTACAATTCAGGTCATGAAATAATTTGAGAAATTGTGTGGCAAGTGTAGTGTAATTGGATGGAACTGATGATTTTGGAGGTAGCATTTGATGAGACCCTTATATAGAATCTGCACAGTGTAGAAACAGGCCCTTCAGCCCAACAAGTCCGCATCAACCCTCCGAAGAGTAACCCACTCAGATCCATTCCCCATATTACTCTAGGTTTACCCCAGACTAATGCACCTAACGTACACATCCCTGAACACTATGGGCAATTTAGCACAACCAATCCATCTAACCTGCACATCTTTGGATTGTGGGAGGAAACCGGAGCACCTGGAAGAAACCCATGCAGACACGGAGAGAATGTGCAAACTCCACACAGTCGCCTGAGGCTGAGATCGAACCCAGGTCCCTGGCGCAGTGAGGCAGCAGTGCTAACCACTGAGCCACTGTGCTGCCCCACGCTCTTTCCTGAGATGTTATGCATTATATTTAGATCTGTTGTGCACAAGTGATTAAAATGGATTGGATAATGTAAATCTATGATTAGATTATATCATGTAAATTATCAGGCTGGACGCAAGTGAAATTAGGTGGATCAGACCTTTTCTCATTTAGTGTCGGGAGTGTGTTGCTGGGAAAGCACAGCAGGTCAGGCAGCATCTGAGGAGATGGAGATTTGATATTTTGGGCATAAGTCCTTCATCAGGAATGAGGCTTGTGGTTCGGGGGCTGAGTCATAAATGGGAAGGGGTGGGGTTGGGGGGAAGGTAGCTGAGAAAGCGATAGGTGGATGATGGTGAGGGAGAAGGTAATAGGTCAGAGGGGAGGGTCAGATGGAAAGGTCAGGAGGGTGGTGCCGGGTTGGAGGCTTGGGACTGGGATAATGTGGGGAGAGGGAAACGAGGAAGTTGTTGAAATCCATATTTATTCTGTGCGGTTGCAGGGTCCCAAGGCAGGATATGAGGCGTTCCTCCTCCAAGCATAGGGTGCTAAAGGTTTGGCAGTGGAGGAGGCCCAGGACCTGCATGTCCTTGATGGAGTGGGAGGGAGAGTTGAAGTGTTCAGCCATTGAACTGTGGGGTTGGTGGGTACAGGTGTCCCAGACATGTTCTCTGAAATGATCCACTAGAAGGCGTCCTGTCTCCCCAATGTAGAGGAGACCACATCGGGTTCAACAGATGCAGTAGATGACATTGGTAGAGGTATAGGTAAATTTCTGATAGATGTGGAAGGATCCTTTGGGGCATTGGATGGAGGTGAAGGGAGTGGTGTGGATGCATGTTTTGCACTTCCTGCGGTGGCAGGGAAAGGTGTCAGGAGTGGGGTGTGGGCTGGTCGGGACGTAGACCTGATGAGGGGGTCGTGGAGGGAATGATCTCTCCAGAATGCTGAAAAGGATGGGGAGGGAAATAATTCTTTGGTGGTAGGGCCCGTTTGAAGGTGGCGGAAGTGGTGCAGTTTGATGCGTTGTATGTGAAGGTTGGTGGGGTGGAAGGTGATGACCGGGGGAGGTTCTGTACTTGTTGCGTTGGGAGGGGTGGGGTTCAAGGGCAGTGGTGCATGAAGTGGAGGAGATGCGCTGGAGGGCATCGTCAACCACAGCGTTTCCAGTGACCGATTAACCACAGACATCTATTACAAGCCTACGGACTCCCACAGCTACCTAGCTTACACCTAGATAGGAAGGAGACCAGAATAGCACGCAATATTCCAACAGTGGCCTAACCAATGTCCTGTACAGCCACAACATGACCTCCCAACTCCTGTACTCAATACTCTGACCAATAAAGGAAAGCATACCAAAAACCTTCTTTACGATCTTATCTACCTTCGACTCCACTTTCAAGGAGTTATTAACCTGCACTCCAAGGTTTCTTTGTTCAGCAACACTCCCTAGGACCTTACCATTAAGTGTACACGTCTTACTAAGATTTGCTTTCCCAAAATGCGGCACCTCACATTTATCTGAATTAAACTCCATCTGCCACTTCTCAGCCCATTGGCCCATCTGATCAAGATCGCGTTGTAATCTGAGGTAACCCACTTTGCTGTCCACTACGCCTCCAATTTTGGTGTCATCTGCAAACGTACTAACTGTACCTCTTATGCTCTCATCCAAATCATTTATGTAAATGACAAAAAGTAAAGGACCCAGCACCAATCCTTGTGGCACTCCACTGGTCACAGGCCTCCAGTCTGAAAAACAACCCTCCAACACCAACCTCTGTCTTCTACCTTTGAGCCAATTCTGTATCCAAATGGTTAGTTCTCTCTGTATTCCATGAGATCTAGGCTTGCTATCAGTCTCCCATGGGGAATCTTGCTGAACACCTTACTGAAGTCCATGTAGATCACATCTACTGCTCTGCCCTCATCAATCTTCTTTGTTACTTCTTCAAAAAACTCAATCAAGTTTGTGAGACATGATTTCCCACGCACAAAGCCATGCTGACTGTCCTTAATCAGCCCTTGCCTTTCCAAATACATGTACATCCTGTCCCTCAGGATTCCCTCCAAACACTTGCCCACCACTGAGGTCAGGCTCACTGGTTTATAGTTCGCTGGCTTGTCTTTACCACCCTTCTTAAACAGTGGCACCACGTTAGCCAACCTCCAGTCTTCTGGCACCTCACCTGTGACTATCGATGATACAAATATCCCAATCACTTCTCCAGCTTCCCAAGAGTTCTTGCGTACAACTGATCAATTCCTGGGAATTTATCCACCTTTACCAATTTCAAGACATCCAGCAATTCCACCTCTGTAATCTGGACATTTTACAAGATGTCACCATCTATTTCCCTACATTCTATATTTTGCATATCCTTTTCCACAGTAAATACTGATGCAAAATACTTATTTAGTATCTCCCCCATTTTCTGCGGCTCCACACAAAGGTCACCTTTCTGATCTTTGAGGGGCCCTATTCTCTCCCTAGATACCCTTTTGTCCTTAATGTATTTGTAAAAACCCTTTGGATTCTCCTTAATTCTATTTGCCAAAGCTATCTCATGTCCCCTTTTTGCCCTCCTGATTTCCCTCTTAAGTATACTCCTACTTCCTTTATACGCTTCTAAGGCTTCCCTCGATCTATCCTGTCTATACTTACATATGCTTCCTTCGTTTTCTTAACCAAACCCTCAATTTCTTTAGTCATCCAGCATTCCCTATACCTGCCAGCCTTTCCTTTCACCCTGACAGGAATATACTTTTTCTGGATTCTCGTTATCTCATTTCTGAAGGCTTCCCATTTTCCAGCCATCCCCTTACCTGCGAACACCTGCCTCCAATCAGCTTTCGAAAGCCCTTGCTTAATACCGTCAAAATTGGTCTTTCTCCAATTTAGAACTTCAACTTTTAGATCTGGCCTATCCTTTTCCAGCGCTATTTTAAAACTAATAGAATTATGGTCGCTGGCCCCAAAGTGCTCCCCCACTGACACCTCAGGCACCTGCCCTAACTTATTTCCCAAGAGTAGGTCAATTTTTGCACATTCTCTACTCAGTACATCCACATACTGAATCAGAAAATTGTCTTGTACGCACTTAACAAATTCCTCTCCATCTAAACCTTTAACACTATGGAAAGTCTATGTTTGGAAAGTTAAAATCCCCTAACATAACCACCCTTTTATTCTTACAGATAGCTGAGATCTCCTTATAAGTTTGTTTCTCAATTTCCCTCTGACTATTATGGAGTCTATAACACAATACATAGGCATGTCTAACTAATTGTAATAAAGGATTAGTGTGAAAGCACATGCATATTGTCAGGTCTCATTGCATGATAGTCTACAAGTTTTTCTAATGTTTGACTTGTGTATATCAATTATCCTTCCATGTCTGATGCCCCTGGTGTTTCAATGACTTCTTTCAATGCTCAGAGATTCATGAATAAACAAGATCTTTGTACAGTTGTAAGCATTATCCAATGCTATTCCTTTGCTATGTTGTAGACAAGTTTGCTCAGTGTCATAGAATCATACAGTATGGAAACAGACCATTTGGTCCAACTTGTCCATGCTGACCAGATATCCTCAACAGATCGAGTCCTGTTTGCCTAAATTTGGCCCATATTCCTCTAAACCCTTCCAATTCAAGTACCCGTCCAAATGACTGTTAAACTTTGTAATTATAGCCATCTCTACCACTTCCTCTGGCAGCTCTTTCCACACACACAAAACCCTCTGTATGAAAATGCTGCCTCTCAGGTTTAAATCTTTTAAAGCTTGCCCCTCTCATCTTAACCCTATGCTCTCTAGGTTTGGACTCCCCCTTCCTGAGAAAAAGACCTTGGCTATTCACCTCATCTATGCACCTCGTGATTTTCCAAACCTCAGCCTCTGATGCTCCAGGGAAAAGGGCCCAGCCTATTTAGCCTCTCCCTATAGCTCAAACACTCCAATTCCGGCAACATCCTTGTAAAGATTTTCTGCACAACATGTTTGTTATAGCAGGGTGCCCAGAATTATATGCAATATTCTGAAAGATGCTTCACAAACGTCTTTACAGGTGTAACATAATTTTCCAAAAGTTTAACTCGGTGCTCTGACCAATGAGGTCAAGTGTGCCAAATGCCTTCTTCACCACTCTGCTTCACTGTGATGCCACTTTCAAGGGACTATGTATCTGCAGATGACACCAAAATTAGTGGCATGGTGGATAGTGAATATTCCAAAGGTGGCCTAACCAATGTCCTGTATAGCCACATCATGACCTTCCAACTCCAATACTCGATGCTCTGACCAATAAAGGAAATATACCAATTGCCTTCTTCACTATTCTATCTACCTGCAACTCCACTTTCAAGGAACTATGAACCTGCACCCCTTGGTCTCTCCCTGTACCATTACCTACAGAAGGCCTGTCCTGGTTTGTCTTACTACAATGCAGCACCTTACATTTAATTAAATTATACGCCATCTGCCACTCATCAGCTCATTGGCCCAAGATCTCATTGTACTCTCAAATAACCTTCTTTGCTATCCAACGTACCAATAATTTTGGTGTCACCTGCAAGCTTACTAACCATGCCTCATATATGGATCACTTAAATCAATGATGGAAAGCAGTGGACCCAGCACTGATCCTAATGGCACAACATTGGTTTGCGGGACAGTCAATAGAAGTATTACAAAGACAATTAGTAGACTTCAAATAAGAGTTTTGATTTTAGTGTCCAAGTCGTCGAAAAAAATTGTGTAAAACAACTGATCTGGCACAGTCAAATAAGAGAATGGTGTGCTGAAGAAGGATCACTGGATCCAAAATGTCAACTCTGATTTCCTTCCACAGATGCCACCAGACCTGCTGAAAATTTCCAACAGATTCTGTTTTTGTTGCTTTAGAAGAGAATAGAATGGCCTCTGTCAAAATTAAATGATAGAACATCAAGGAGAGGAACTCAAGCCAGTAACTCATCCAAACCTCAGTCTGCAGGTTGCTGCTCTACTTACAGCCGGGCCTTCTGGGTACAAACCTTCCAGGCACAGATTGAGCTTACAGTAACGTACATACCTCATGGACTCTTCACAAACACCCCATTTGATAAAAATGTTCATCTTCACATCAAAGGGAAAGACAAAGCTATTCCATGGAGATGGGTTCCCATTAAACTGGATTAGAATCAGTAGTATGACAAATTATATAACTAAAATTGTCTTTTTCTCGAGCTTTAATATAAGAATGGAAAGGTATCACAGGAGGCAGATTTAGAAATCCAGAGAGTGAATTAGCCAGCAAAATCAATGCTAATAAGGCTCCTGCCAGGTATCCTGATGTGCTTACGAGTTATCCCAAAATATAGTTATGGATTCACATGTAGACATATAGAGTCATAGAGATATACAGCACAGAAACAGATCATTCGGTCCAACTCGTCCATGCCGACCAGATATCCTGACCTAATCTAGGCCCATTTGCCAGCACCTGGCCCATATCCCTTGAAATTCTTCCTATTCACATATTCATCCAGATGCCTGTAAAAAGCTGTAATTGTACAAGCCTCCGTCACTTCCTCTAGCAACTCAGTCAATACATGCACCACATTCTGCATGAAAACATTGCCCCTTATGTCCCTTTTAAATTTTTCCTCTCTCACCCTTAACCTATGCCCTCTAGTTCTGGACTTCCCACCCCAGGAAAAGACCTTGACTAATTACCCTATCCATGCTCCTCATGATTTTATAAACCTCGATAAGGTTGAAAAGCCTCCGACGCTTAAGAGAAAATAGTCCCAGCCTATTCAGCCTCTCCCTATAGCTCAAATCCACCAACCCTGGCAACATCCTTATAAATCTTTTCTGAATCCATTCAAGTTTCACAACATCCTTCCAATAGGGGGGGAGACCAGAACTGCGTGCAATATTCCAACAGTGGCCTAACCAATGTCCTGTATAGCTGCAACATGACCTTCCAAGTCCTATGCTCGATGCTCTCACCAATAAAGGAAAGCATACCAAATGCCTTCTTCACTATCATATCAACCTGCAGTCCAAGGTCTTTTTTTTATTTCAAAAATATACTTTATTCATAAAATACTTTGATGATCTATACAACGGGACATGCCATACATATGTAAACATTCCATTTCTTTGCATACCGAAACAGAGTAATCATTCCTATTTACAGGTCTGTATGATTACATTTTTAGCTGAGGTGTCAGCAGAGCCCAAATGACTGTGTGGGCCTCCTGTTCTTCTTAGGCAGGCAGATGTTACACAGTGGTCTTTCCCCAGTGGACCTGCAGTCCAAGGTCTCTTTGTTCAGCAATTCTCCCCAGGACTCTATTTTTAAGTGTATCAGTCCTACTGTGATTTGCCTTTCCAAAATGCAGCATCACACATTTATCTCAATTAAACTCCATCTACCACTCTTCAGCCTGTAGGCCCATCTGATCAAGATCCCATTTTACTTTGTGATAACCTTCTTCACTGTCCACCTCACCTCCAATTTTGGTGTCATCTGCAAACTTACTAACTATGCCTCCTACGTTCACATCTAAATCATTTATGTAAATGATGACAAACAGTGGACCCAGCATCAATCCTGTGGCACACCGCCAGTGACAGGCCTCCAATCTGAAAGGCAATCCTTCACCACCACCCTCTGTCTTCTTCCTTTGAGCCAGTTCTGTATCTCCCTGTAGTCCATGTGACCTAACCGTTGTGACCAGTCTCCCATGAGAAACTTGTCGGATGCTTTACTGAAGGCCATAAAGATCACGTCCACTGCTCTACCCTCATCAATCCTCTTCAAGGACGTTTACAGTGTGGAAACAGGCCCTTTGGCCCAACTTGTCCATGTCAACCAGCTTTCACAATGTTTAAAAAAGTTGCTAAACTACTATGTAACTACATGCCCAGGAAGATTCCAAATCCCTTAATGAATCAAATTCAGAAGCAACTAGAAGAACCAACCAGAATGGTCATCATTTCCCTCGTGACAAAACCAACCAAAACCTAATTGGGTCCATTAGAAACTGTCTTAACCAAATAAGGTTTAACAAGAGAGTAGCCACCCAATAACGAGAGTGTTGAGAGTTTAGTCAAATGAACTTAACGTAGAGTTTTCACTACATATCAAGAATGTGTTCCGGTAGTTGACATTAAGTGAGCAATCAAGACTGTTTACTCTATGTATCACTCCATTTAGGATTGCATCAGCCCCAGTGGTGTGACTTATATAATCAGTGGTGTGGGAGGAAGGCCTTAGGAGGTTACTAAGTAGCTACTTAAGGGCCTCAAATGACAATGGAGAATCTTAGTCACTCAATGCCTCTCTATTGCCAATAAATATCTGTCGGCAGATAGTTGATTGGCACAGTGCAGATATAAAGCGCAGTTCTAGGCGTGTCAGGGTGGACCGAGAACTGGAAGGGGCATGGGGTGGACCGAGAACCGGAAGGTGGGTAGGGGCGGGCTGCCTTAGAGTGGTCGGAAGGTGGGAGGGATGGGGGCTTGCTGGGTCTGTATTGTCTGCACTTTTGTATGTAACAGTACTGTGTAATGTACAACTGTCACTGCTGTTGTCTCCTTATATCTTTGTGAAACTGGGATTTGAGGTTTGTCCTCATGTCCCTGAAAAATGTATGGTAGGGTTTGGGGCCTGGCTTTGCTGCTCCTCTCCCTTGTAAAATTGCTGTCTCTTGTATGCAGCTGTAAATGTAACTGTTTGTTGTAAACTGTTTTTGTAATTTGTTTAATAAAATAATAACGAGGAGATTTAGAATCTCTTCAGTTTAGGGAAAAAAAATAAAGCGCAGTTCTTCCCTGCCCTCCCCTTCACTGTTTGATCACACAGCATTGCCCTTTGATGTGAAGGGCACTGCTTGTCACTGGCCACACGGGTGTTTCCTTTCTTCCTGGTGGTGGAAATTTGAATAAAGGTTCGTGCACCTTGTGTCTTTAATGTGTCTCACACCTGCACACACACAACATGGGTGCTGGGGATAAAATAAGCACTACCGCAGTTAGGCGGTAGTGTGAGGGTTAAAAAAAGAGATTAAAAAAAAAGAAAAAAAAAGCGCAGTTCTAAGCAACCCCTTGCAACTCTCGCTACTGGATGGCAGCTGGCAGCCGACAGTTAGAAATAAAGGTTTTCTCCAAATTGTATAAGGAGTAATTTAATGCAACTTAATTATATAAAATAATTGTTCTTAAAATTCTAAGCTCCAATGGTAGGTTGTAGCAAGAGTTGATTGCAAAATACCTGGTGAAAAAGCAAACTATGGCTGAACCTGGAATTGCTAGTCACAATACATTTCCCAACTTGGCTGAATGGTGTCTCCACCCAATTCAAACATAGAGCAAGGGTTAGGGCTAAGTCAAGGCATTCCCCCTGTCAGTAATATCCTCACTGCTGAATATGTGTTGCTGGAAAAGCGCAGCAGGTCAGGCAACATCCAGGGAACAGGAGAATCGACGTTTCGGGCAGAAGCTCTTCTTCAGGAATGTTACATTCCTGGAGTGATACATAAGCCTGAAGAAGGGCTTATGCCCGAAACATCGATTCTCCTGTTCCCTGGATGCTGCCTGACCTGCTGCGCTTTTCCAGCAACACATTTTCAGCTCTGATCTCCAGCATCTGCAGACCTCACTTTCTCCTCAGTTATATCCTCACCCCAGGTTAAACATGATCTGCAAACTTGTGGTGAACCTGATGTACAAATTGTTACAGTGGAAGAAGAACAAATTCTAGATATTCATGTTCTTACATGAATATCTAGAATTGGTAATATCAGCTTGTGTGAAAGACGTTGATAGTTTACTCATTGGCAGGTAGGATTTTCCAGCAATTTGGAAACCATTTCTCTTGTTGTTTCTCCCCAGACATTATCACCTAACTAACCTTCCTCTGTGGTGGGACCCCAAGTCCTGAACACTGTTGTACAGGAACCTACAAACAAAGGTAAGAGCTGACTCCAGCTTGATAGTTGATTCTCTGGTTATGCTTAAGCAGAGAGGTCATTGCCTGCTGTCAGGCAGGATGACATTTCCAAACACTGATGCCTTGCACCTCTGACTGTGTCCTACTTACAGCAGAGTCCAATTGCAAGATTAACAATGTCATGCAAAGTTAAAGGGAAAACATTCAATAGTAATAGGGATCTTCCAGCTTTTAACAACTTAAAGTCCTATATGCCAAATTACGATCCCTTACTTCCGATGATGCTAAAATACTGGAAATGAGATAGCATATCATTCTCACGTCTGTAGACAATTGATCATTTTGTGCTTGGCTCTAAATCTAGCACAAGGCAAATGCTGGAAACCAGAGTTTAGATCAGATTGGTGCTGGAAAGGCACAGCAGGTCAGGCAGCATCCAAGGAGCAGGAAAATCGATGTTTCGGGCAAAAGCCTTTCACCCTGATGAAGGGCTGAAAATCAATGCCTGAAACATTGATTTTCCAGCTCCTCGGATGCTGCCTGACCTGCTGTGCTTTTCCAGCACCAATCTGATCTAAATCTAATGCAGTCAGCTTGAACACAATGTTATAATTCTCACAATCCAGTGATCTTAACATCAGGTGCATCTGTGTTTAGTGGGAATGAAGTCGTGCTAATCTTTTTATCAATACATTTTTTCACATTGTAGACTAAGTTCTTTAGTTATACTGTAATTGAGAGACTGACATCAGTTCATTTGTTAAGTAATTAAGTTCTTTTTCATGAAACTTTTCAAAGCATTTCTGATAGACAGATTTATTTCCCTATTGGAAGAGTAAGTGCAGAGACACTGCAATTAACAAATGCCAGGTAAAAGGGATCACAAATTCCTGGTGATTTCAAAAAGCAACTCGAGCAGAAATTTACTTCTCTAAGTGAGCACTTACAATATTTATAACCATAAAAAGTGTGTGGGGGGTGCAGCGAAGCGATTGTAGGTGAGTTACACAAGCATGTAAAATGAATCCTTCATTTCAAAACTGCAAATAAAAGAATACGCAGAGGTAAAATATAATGGGACCTGATAAAGAAAAGCTGTTTGGATTAAAACCAACCAAGGCATTCCTTACTCAGTTGTGGATCTGTCTGAGATGTTTAAAAAAAGTTGTATTCATATAGCACCTTTAACAACGAGACTTCTCAAAGAATTTACAGAAAATGAGATTTGTTTTCTAAAGAGCGGTTGTTGCGACAGTTTAGGAAATCAGCAGCCATTTAAACAAACAGCAATTCCCCATAAAGCAAACAATGCCATAATGATTAGATAGACTGCTTTTTTTCTGATGTGGTGAAGTGGTAAATATTAGGCAGAAAATTAGGTAATATCTCTTGCTCTTCCATAAAATGGTGTCATGGGATATTTTACTCTCACCTGGGGAGCAGACAGATTTAAAGGTTTCAGCTGAAACATAAAAACCAGGGGCAGAAGTAAGTCATACGGTCTTTAGAGCCAACTCTGCCATTCAATATGATTGTGGCTAATTGTCCAACTCAGTACCATCTTTCTGCTTTCAGAAGACTAGAAGATTATTTTAGCCCTGAAAACTATATCTAATTTCTATTTGAAGCATTCATTGTTTTAGTCTCGATCACTTTCTGTGGCAGAGAATTCCACAGGCTCAGCACTCTTTGGGTGAAGACATTTCTCATTTTAGTCCTAAATGGTCTATCTGTATCCTCAGACTGTGACCCCTGATTCTAGACTCCCTGGTCATCAGGCACATCCTTCCTGCATTTACCCTGTCTTGTTGGAATCTCATTGGTTCCTATGAGATCATTCCTCTTTCTTTTAAACACAATTAATATAATCCTAACTAATCTAAGCCCTCTTCATACATAGTTCTGTCATCCCAGGAATCTGTTTTAGTTGCACTCCCTCCATAGTCAGAACATCCTTCCTCAGATAAGGAGAAAAAAACTGAAAACACTATTCTCGGTGTGGTCTCACCAAGGCCTTGTACAACTGCAGCAAGCAGCTCTGCTCCTGTACTTGAATCCTCTTGCTGTGAAGGTAAACATATGATTTGCCTTCTTCATTTGCACCTCCTCTACTTGCATGCTTAGTTTCAGTGACTGATGTACAAAGACACCCAGGTTTTGTTGTACCTCCCCCTGTCCCAATCTATCCCCATACAGATATTAATCTGCCCTCCTGGTTTTGCTACCAAAGTGGATAACCTCGCATTCTACCATGTATTTGCCTTACTCTGTCAATTTGTCCAAATCACACTGAAGTGTCTCTACATCCTCCTCACAGTTCACCCTCCCACCCAACTTTGTGTCATCTGCAGCTTGGAGATATTACATATTGTTCCTTTATCTAAGTCGTAATATATATTTTGTAAATTGCTAGGGTCCAAGCACTGTTCGCAGCAGTACTCCACTAGTCACTGCCTGTCACTCAGAAACAGGCCTTTTTTTTGCACTCTTTGTTTCCTGTCTGCTAACCAGTTATCTATTCATGTCAGTACACTGCACCCAATCATACCTTTAATTTTACATGCTAATTTCTTATCAAAAGCCTTCTGAAAGTCCAAGTGAACCACATCCACTGGCTCTACTTATTATCTCTGCAAGTTACATCCTCAAAAAATTTCCATTAGATTTGTGAAGCATGATTTCCTTTCATAAATCCATGCTGGCTCTGTCCAATCCCATCACTGTTTTCCAAGTCCTCTGCTATAGTGGACTCTAGCATTTTCGCTACTATCAATGTCAGGGTAACTAGTCTATAATTCCCTGTTTTCTGTGTCCTTTAAATAGTGAGATTACATTAGCTATCCTCCAATCCAAAGGATGAGTTCCAGAGTCCATAGAAGTTTGAAAGATAACCACCAAGCTACCTCCTTAAGTACTCTGGAATTTTGATCTTTGTGCCCTGGATGTTTTATTGACCTTTAATTCCACCAATTTCCTCAACATCATTTCCCTACTCATATTGATTTCCTTCAGTTCCTCCCTCTGTTCCCCAACAGTTTTGAGAAGTTATTCTTTGTGAAGACGGAACCAAAGTATGCATTTAGTTAATTTTTCTACTCCTTGTTCTCTGTTATATCTTCTCCTGTTTCTGACTATAAGAAAGTCTCATTTATTTCTCTTGTTGAAGATTTTACAATTAGTTTGTATGTTCCCTGCTAGCTTACTCTCATACTCTACTTTCCTTCCCTTTATTAATCCCTTTGTCTTCCTTTGCTGATATCTAAAGTTATCCCAATCCTAAAGACTGCAGTTTTTTTTTGACCAATTTGTATGTCCTTTCATCAGATCTTAATCTATCCCTAATTTCCATTGTTAGCCGTGGTCGGGCCAATTTTCCTGTTTTATTTTTGTGCCAGTCAGGAATGAACAAGTGTTGCAGTTCTTCCATGCACTCGTTAAATTTTCCCATTTGCCTATCCACTATCATGCTTTTAAGTCATGTCCCCATTTTATTACAACCAGTTTGTGCCTCATACCATTGTACAGGTAGTTCTGCTATAATGCGTGTTTCGTCAACGCGAATTGGCTGCAATGCGATTGATGAATAGAGAATATGGTTTCTAAAGTGTGAACTTTAAAAATGTGCTGGCTATAATGTGATTGTATTAACACCACTTTAAGTGCTATTTTTATTGTGTGATTTCTATGTAGCACAGGGTTGCACAGGAACACAACTATCGCGGATTTGCAGAACTGAGGGTCGTTTATTTTGTTTAGATTCAGGACCGTAGTCTCAGAATCAATTATGTCACTCTCCATCTTAATGATGATTTCTATAATTTTATGCTCACTTTCCCCAAAGGGCCTCACACAGCTAGATTGCCAATTATTCCTTTATCATTACACAATATCTAGTCGAGGATGGCCAGTTCTGTAGTTGTTTCCTTAATAAAAACCATCCAGTGAACTCTCCTTCTCTATGGCATTATGACTGATCTGATTTGCTTAATCTATACGTAGATTAAACTCACACATAATTATAGCTGTACCTTCATTGTTTGCTTTTCTAATTTCTGTTAATGCCTTGCCCAACATTATCACTACAGTTTGTGGATCTGTATACAACTTCCACTATCATCATCTGTTCTTTCGTGTTTCTAAACTTGATCCAAAGAGATTCAATTCTACTGAAGCTATCATCCTTCCCTAATGATCTCTTTAGCTAGCAATGTTATCCCACCTCCTTTTCCTGCTTTGCTGTTCTTCCCAAACACTGAATAACCCTGGGTAGTTGGTTCCCATCCATGGTTACCTTGCCATCATGTTTCTGTAAGCTCAACTGAATCTCACCCATTTATATCCGTTTGTATGACAAATTCGTCCACTTTATTGCATGTGTGCCACACTTTAAGGCACAAGGACTGAGGCTTATCTTTTTAACATTCTTAGTCCCATTCACATAATTGTACACTGTGGGATTCTTACCCTTGAATTTTCTGCCTATCATTTTCTCTTCTGATTCTGTCTTTGTTTTTGCCTTCATTTCCTCTCTTCTGTGTCCCTGTATGGGTTCCCATAAATTCACTTGGAGGATATGGACCAGCATTTATTGCTCATTCCTAGTTGCCCTGAGAAGGTGATGGTGTGCTGCATTCTTGAACCTCTGCAGTCTGTGTGCTCTAGGTAGATGTACAATGTCATTAGGAAGGGAATTCCAGCATTTTGACTCAGCAACACTAAAGGAATTGCGATATGTTCCCAAGTCAGAATGTTGAGTGACTCGGAGAGGAACTTGCAGGTTGTGGTGTTCCCATATATCTCCTTTGAGATAGAAGTGGTATGCTTGGGAGGTGCTGTCTAAGGATCGCTAGTGAATTTCTCCGGAGCATCTTGTAGAAAGTACACTCTGCTGTTACTATGGTGGAATGACTAAATGTTTGCAGATGTGGTACCAATCAAATAGGCTGCTTTGTCCTGGATGTGTCAAGCTTCTCGAGTGTTGTTGGAGCTGCAAAAAAGTGGGAATAGTCTAACACTCTATCCGAACTTTACCTATGTTGTGTTACCAATGTGTACCATGTCCCACTGGCTGTTCATCTTCCCACCTCAGAATGTCCTTGAAGCCATTCCAAGACATTCTTGACACTAACAATTCAATCTCTCATCACTATAGCCTTCCCGCAATTTTTCCTCCTCGCCCATTCTGCAGAGCTCACCATAGTGTAATCAATTTGGTTGTTTCTACTTTCTTCTGAGAGACCTTTTGCCCCAATAATCTCCAAAGTGATATATTTATTTTGGAACAGAATTGTCCCTGGGATCTCCTCCACTGTCTGCCTAGCTCTTTTCCATTTTGGCTGGTGGCATCCATTCCCTTCTTGCCTGTGGAGTCTCGGTCTGTGGAGTGACCACCTCCCTTTACATGCAATCCATGACACTCAATCTTGCGGATGATCCACAGTATCCCAGCTGCCTCTCTGGCTCCAAAACCCAGGCTTCCAGCAGCTCCAGCTGGAGACACTTCCTGCAGCCATTCTGATACCGGGCACTGGAACTGTGCCTGACTTCCCTCATTGAGGGGGAGAAGCTGGCCATGGCCTCAAGATCTCCTTCCATGACTTACTGAAAGATAATATCTTTAACTGCAGAGTATTCACTTAGTACTCCAGTTAACCCCACTTCAAATCTTTTATTTCATACTCATTCTTTCTCTTAAAAAAACCCCAAATCCCTTAGAATCCTACTATTCAAATTATATCCACCACCCTTTTAGATGATACATTCACAATAACTGGAGCTGGGGTGAAATGGAGCTCAGTGACTCTGAAGTTGTGGCAGATGACCTAAGAGGTGCTAGTGTCCAGGGGGGCTAGGCAAGCTAAGAGTATCTTTTGCCAAAGGCATGTTGACCCTCCCAGTCTTGAACCTGAAAGATTTGGAGGGTCTGACCATCTTGACAGTGCCCAAAGTGAAAACTGCTGAGGGGCATGGTGTGGTTTCACCTCTTGCTGGTTGTCCCCTGGGACCATCCTGTCTCCTTGTCAGGAAGGGACACCTGGAGTGTGCGCTGGTTTCCCTGTCCCCCTGTTGTCATGTCTTCGGCCAGGAGGACCATTGGCTGGGGCAGTGGAGAGTAGACCTCTGTGTGCCTCTCTGCAGTCCTCACTTCCTCCTAGCCTCTCTAAGAGACCCTGATGGGCTGGGCCTAGCTCTTCATGGCAGCGTCAAACTGTCTTTGGGGCAGACAGATGGTCACTTCACTGCCACAGCCTCTGGGCAGTGAGGCCCATTTTATCCCCGATACCAGTTTTCTGGTGCAGTTCCTCTGTGTGTCTATGTATGTGTGGTGTGTATTTGGAATGTGTGGACTTCTGTGTGGGTGTGGGATTTGTGTGTGTGTGTGGTGGGGGGGGCATGTGTGCATGTATTTGTGTGTGTGGGGGGGGATGCACATGTGTGTGGGTGTGTGTGGTCTACATGTTTTGGGGGGTGGTGTCTGGCATGTATGTGTGGAGTGTGTGAGATGTGTGTACGTGGTGTGTGTGTTTGGGTGCCTGGTATGTCTGTGTGGTATGTGTGAGTATGGTGTGTGTATGTGGGTGGGTGCCTATCTGGTATGTTTGTGGTGTGTGTATGTCATGTATATGTATGGGTGTCTGGGTGTCTGGGTGGAGTGGTGTATGAGGTTATGTGTCTGTATGGTGTGTGTAAATGTGGGGCATGTGGACATTTGGGGAGATATGTGTCGGTGTGCTTTTGTGTGGTCTGTGGTGTGTGTAGGGTATGTGTGTGATGGGTGTTGGTGGGAGGGTAGGGTGTGTATTTGGGGGGTATGGGTGGGTGGAAAGGGGTGTGTGTTTGTGGGAGTGTGTGGGTGGGCGGATGGGGGTGTCTGTGTGTGGGTGTGTAGGGGTGTATGGGTGTGGGAATGCGCGGATGGGTGGATAGGGTTGTGTGTGGGGGTATGTGTGGGTGGGAGAGAAGGGATGTGTGTGGGTAAGTAGGGGTGAGTGGCGGTGGGTGTTGATGTGGATGGGTGGGTAAGGGTACATGTGTGGCTGGGTGGATGGGGTGAGTTTGTGGGTGGGTGGGAAGGGATGTGTGTGGGTGGGTTACGGTGTGTGTGCCAGAGTGGGTTTTGGTTCGTGGGTAGAGTGTGTGAGGGTGTGTGTGGTGGGTGGGGGTGTTGAATTGGCAGTGTGTGTGCTGGGTGGGTTGGGGTGTGTTGTGGGTGTAGGTGTGGTGTGGGTGGGTGTTGGAGGTGCGTGTGGTGAATGTGTTGGGTGTTTATGTGTGGAGGGTGGGGATGTGCTTCTGGTGAGAGGGTGGTGTGTATCTGGTGGGTGGGTGGTGTGTTGGGGATGTGTGTCTGGTGGGTAGGGCAATATGTTGGGGTGTGTTTCTGGTGGATGGGGTGGTGTGTTGGAGTTATGTGTCTGGTGGGAGGGTGGTGTGTTGGGGATGTGTGTAGGGTGGATGGGTTAGTGCGTTGGGGTTGTGTGTCTGGTGGGCGGTGGATTGTTGTGAGTGGACTTGGTGGGTCGGGGTGTGCTGGGGGTGTGTTTCTCGTGGGTGAGGTGTATGTGTGTGCTGGGTGGGTTTAAGGGCTCTGTGTGTTAAAGGTGTGTGCTGGGTGTGTTTGTGCTGGATTTGGGAATTAATGACTGGTTGAGCTAAACAATTCCAAGAAGGAATAATACTGAGTGGGTTCGATGCAGGATTACTTCATAGTAAAATCTTTCGGGGAACTACGTAAACAGTTCCACATGATTCTGAATGAAGTCAAGGTCAGGCAGGTACCTCAGGGCTGAGAGAGAGAACAACAGTTTGATAATCCCAGGGACCAGGAGACAATGTCATGGGAAAGGTGGGGCCAGAGTTCCGCAGATTCCAGCCACAGAGACACCGCCTTTATGAGGGAATGGAACAGGGGATGTGTGTGCGCTGATAGATATGAGAATGTGGAGTAGATGGAAACACTGAACACAATTATACTGTACAAGGATTCTGTAGAGCTTAACAACCGTCCCAACTGGTGGGGGTCACCCTTAATATTGTTACAGGGTCTTAGATGCATGTCCACTGCCCCGGGACATTCATGTAGCACATAATTTTGATGACATCTTGATCCCTGGACCAATGGAAACTGTGCTGACGGAAGCTGTAGTCACACTGCTGCAACATATGTGAGACAGAGACTGGGAAAGGAACTTGAAAATGATACAGAGAGCAGCACAATCAGTGCAGTTTTTAAGTCATCAATGGACAAAAGGAATAGAGTTATCTCTAAGAACAGGAATAAAATTCAAGAAATGTTTGTTCCAACTATAAAGACTGAGGCACAGAATTTTATAGGACAGCCTGGATGTTGGCGCAGACATGTCCCTCACTTGTTACTCAGATGTTACTGATATGCCATCACTCAAAAGGAAGCAAAGTTTGAATGGGGCGATGAAGAACACAGAGCATTGATGGCCGCGGAAGAGGCCGTAGCACTAACACTGCCCCTGGCCCCTCAGATACCTGGCCTTGCCTTTGAATTACAAATGTCAGTAGTATAAGATGTAGCCATGTGGAGCTTATGGCAGAGACAAAACGGGAAAGCGATACCTTTGGGGCTTCTGGTCCAGAAAGATGACTGAGGCAGCTTTGCATTACATTTCAAAAGCAAATTCTGGCCTGTTACTGGAACAAAGTGTTCCTCAGACCTGAGTTACCAAGTCTGACAGGGTTGTAATCTGGTGTAGGGACCCATTATAGCGAGCCCAACAAAGCTCCATTGGGGCGGCATGGTGGCCCAGTGGTGAGCACTGCTGCCTCACAGCACCACTGTCCCAGGTTCGATTCCAGTCTCGGGCGACTGTCTGTGTGGAGTTTGCAATTTGCACATTCTCCCTGTGTCTGCGTGGGATTCCTCCCACAATCCAAAAATGTGCGGGTCAGGTGAATTGTGTTAGGTGCATTAATCAGAGGGAAATGGGTCTGGGTGGGTTGCTCTTCGGAGGGTCGGTATGGACCGGTTGGGCAGAAAGGCCTGTTCCATACTGTGGGGAATCTAATCTGAAAATAGAAATGGTACATAGTCAATCAAGCTGAGATTGGAAAGGAACTATTTGCCAAACCCGATGAACAAATAACTGAATACCCACCATCTCTGACCTGAACATACCTGCATCTCCTGTTCAATGGGGTGTCCCGTGTAAACAACTGCCTGAAGATGCCAGTCACTGTGTTTGGTTCACTGCTGGATCAGCCACCTGGAGGGCTGGCGGAAGGCGGTGGAGAGCGGCTGCGTTTAAAGCCTCCACACAGACGATTATCTGCAGGGAAGGAGATGGAGGGATTGAGCCAGTATGCTGAATTCGCAGCTGTTTTCCTACAACTAGAGAGAAGAGAGTCAGTGTTTGTACATTTAAACTGACTCATGGGCTGTGGCTATATGGATACTAACTTCTCAGTCACATTCTGGAAGATTGGTGGAAAGCCCCTGTGGGGAACAGAACTATGGAAACAAATATGGGCGAAGGGAATTACTGTGCAGCACATTGATGCACATATGAAAGATTGTTCAAAGTCAATGGCACAAAATAACCTGATCAAATCTGGCAGATGGACAATATTGGCTCATTACTGTTACAGCAACATTATCAATATCTGTTAACCATGTTGGACACCTACTCTGGGTTATTGTTAGTTTTCCTGACAACCACAGCAAATCAGAATAACATTGTTAAGGATCTAGAACCATTGATATCCCACTATGGTGAACCATCAGATATACAATCAGACAATGGCTCACACTTTACAGGTCAACAGGTGCAGCATTGAACTGTAGACAAAGGGATACATTGGATGTTCCACAATCCTTACTAGCCTCACCAGCTGGTCTTGTAGAACACATGAATGGGTTATTAAAATAGCAAACTAAATTATTGACCCTGAATCATATGTTAATGGGATTGTTCAAAGTGCTGCCGCAGATATTGTACAACCTGAACAATCGGCCTCTGAAAGGAGGGGGACCTGTGAGTAGAATGTTTGGAGGAGGTGGCCAGTTACATCCTCCCAATAAACCTACACCGTCCGATGACCTTTGTACAGGGGGAAAGGTTTGGGTACACTACCCACAACACCCTCCTCAGCCTTGTGAGGTACGTGTCCATGGACAAGGTGACATCTAAAGGATACTAATAATGGAGCAGGAAGTACCAGATTGTATAGGCATTGGGAAGTAAATGAAAAGATAGTGATATGTAAAGATTGTACGCTGATCAGATACAATTTGTTCACAGTACCATGTGGATTATTATGGATGGATGCTGCTGTGGATATCACATCAGTTTACATGGGCAAGGGATATATGTGGTTGCTGTGAGGAAATGGTGTGGCCAGATTGAGAGACTAACGGAGTGTCGGACAATTTCACTTGTTGATCAGGAAAATCGATGTGTCTTTGAACAGTATACTGCAATATGCACATCGTGTGGATTGTAGGGAGCACAGGGAAGTACATCTGCAAACTGCATGGTGAACAGAAATGGCTTGTAAGAAAAAACAATGCAAGTATGCAGTTAATGAATAGAACCTGGTTGACACACTGGATAAAGTATCACCTGATGAAGGAGCATCGCTCCGAAAGCTAGTGTGCTTCCAATTAAACCTGTTGGACTATAACCTGGTGTTGTGTGATTTTTAACTGGATAAAGTACAGCACAAATACACTTCAGAGTGTAAAGGGACCGATAAAAAACACATTATTTGCGGATCAATGGTATGGTTGTACCAATGCATTTGAAATAGTAAATAGGACATGGATGGTGGCCATATGATTAATCCAGAAAACTAGTCAACAGCAGTTGGGAATTGCCCATGTTTAACGCCTCCACTCAATATGCACCAAAGTCCCTCATCAGTGTACTTCATCTCACGGTACGGGTACAACATGAGTCAAAACCCACAAGGTTGAAAGTCAAACCTTTAGTTATGCGACTGCAAAAGATCAGGCTGAGACAGGGGCTTGGTACGATATTAGGAGGGATAGGATCAGGCATTGGAACATTAAATGTCATGGATACTAAGAATGTTCAAAACAAGAGACAAAAAAGTGAGCAGCCTGACTGGGGATACCATTACGTTACGAAATGCTTCGGACAGTGGGTTAACCATAAATATATTATCCAGTTGGTTATCTGATGTAATGCGATGGGAAAAACTGAATAGAATGGGATGGGAACAATTTCACACGTTACTACAACAGAATAATTTCAATAATTTGCATGTTCCATGAAATTACTCATCAATTGTTAAGTGCAGAATTAGAATGAATATCTCTCTCAGGATACAGTGATAGTTGCTGAAAATGTGTTGCTGGAAAAGCGCAGCAGGTCAGGCAGCATCCAGGGAACAGGAGAATCGACGTTTCGGGCATAAGCCCTTCTTCAGGAATGAGGGATAGTTGGGTGAACTTATTCAAGTTTGCTGAATGAAGATAGAAGATCAAACCTAATAAGTAAGATGCTACCTGTAACATGAAAGGGTATATATAATTTTACTGTGAGCATTATTAATGTGAACCATATACAGAACTGGTGTAACTTTATTACTCTCCCTCATCTGTTTGGCCCGCAGTTGCGGCTGCCAGAGATGAGAGGAAAGTGGATTGATGAGAGGAATAAACCTCACAATGAGACTGATTGTCCAGGGGTGGCCATTTGGTACGGCATGTCCATTCCACAGCCCAGTGTTTGTACTGTGCTCCCTTGAACATTCTGCAGGAACATGCACATGGCTGTTAGTTCCATATAATGACACGGCTATTCACAAGGCAGGACAAAATCAGGCCTGTGTTACCAGTCCCCGCACCAGTTACTTAGATGGTATCCGAAAGGATGCCCCAGTTAATCATTGTTGTAAGGATACATACACTATCTGTGACCCCCAATGAGGGACATGGGAAATGGACAGCATTACCATACTGCCTTTGGGGGACAGGATCTCCCACCTTTTGTGAATTTGAATCAGTTGGAGTAATTTCTCCATGAAAACACTTGTATTATTCAGGAACTGGCGACAAGGGGGTGAAATACACTTCCAATGAAAGCCACCATCTCATTTGCGGATGGACAGTTAACACGACTTGCTGATTCCATGATGACCTTAACCGTACATCACTGGAGGGATACATTTAAGGGTTAGTTCCCAAAGACCACTGCGGTCATTCGCTTAATAATTCACCCCATTGTTTTATTATTTGTATCCATGATGGTTATTTTCATTGTGATTTTAATTTCCGAGTGTAGGTTACATACTCTATTATATGTTCTCACGTGACTCTCGCTGATTTGCGTCTGTATTTACAATTGTAACATGCTGCATTCAAATATCATCAGGGGTGGGTTGTACAGGATGGGCTGAAGGGCTGAAAGGAATTGCTGATATTGGGCAGCTGCATGACCTTGAAGGAGTCCTGTGAACATTCCCGTACATGCCTCAGGCGGCACAATCAGAACTTGTTTTCTGTACTTGCAAGCAGCTTGTGCTGGCTGTGTGTTACTCTGTGAGGGAGAGAGCTTCATTCAGCGTCATTGGACTCCACCTCGGACCGGGATCGGGAACGGGGCCAGGAATAAAGCTCAGCCTCGACACCAGCCTCGATCGAGGGGTCTCCGACGGTAGAATGATGTGAGACTTATTGCTTTTTTCCCGACTTTTTCTCCCTTTTCTTACTATTATCATGATTATAACCTAATAAATACCCACATTAAACAAATTGCTATTGCCCAGTCGTCTCTTAAGTACATTTAATCAAATCCAAAAAGAACTGTTTGAACACGCCCTATGATTCAAGACAGGAGTAACTTGTGTCGAGAGCATGACCCTAGTCAATGTTAACGATTATATTTAGACACTTGTACAGCTCTTAACTGGCATGTGTTAATTTCTGGAAATTGAATCCGAGAGTATAACCCCCTCTTCTAACCTTTTAGTCTGGGTCCCCAGCGGACCATTCTTAGACACACTGGGTCTCCTTGGTATAACTGGGATCAATTCAATCCCTTGAGTAGTTTCAGTGGTGCAGTAGACTTAGTCTCCATGGACTTGAGTGAGGTCTTCAACAAGGTTCTGCATGCAAACCCATTCATAAGGATCGAGGGAGAATGAGCCAATTGGAAATAAAATTGGCTTGAAAGTGGGAGACAGAGGCTTGTGTTAGAGGCTTGTTACTCAGAAAGGAGGCCTGTGAACGGCAGTGTGCCACAAGGATCAGTGCTGGGGCCAATGCTTTTGTTATCTATCGAAATAATCTGTATGATATTATAGGAGGCAAGGTTAGTAAGTTTGCAGGTGACACCAAAATTAGTGGGAGAATGGACAGTGCAGAGTACAATGAGATCTTAATCAATTGTGCCAATGGGCTGAAGAGTGGTGGATGTACTAACCTTCTTGTATGGGACTTTGTCAAAAGCCTTCTGAAGTTCCAAACTCACCATTTTTTGGTGTCCATCTAGCTATAACCATATGAGGTTTTTGCAGTGTTCACTCTCTAATTTTCATCAGATGGGATCTGAGGTCCTGAGTATGACTCAGACTTTGGTCAAAGAGATAGGTTAGACAATTATGAGACACTGTGTGAAATTAATTGGAAGAAATTTCATCACTGGAGTCGGGATCCTGTCATTCAGATAATTTCAGAGGTTTGTGGAGCTGGAGTGCTCTTTGTAAAGGCAAGTTGCAGCCATGAACATAGCTGCTGGAATCACAATATTTCATAGTAAGGAGAACACAGCCTGATCATCTGTGTGTATGTGATCTGTGGACATGACTTTCAGTGGTATATGTTTTGCTGTGTAGCTGAATGCTGTAAAAAATGTGCAGCCAACATTCACTGGGTTAGGATTGTTTTCACTGGAGTTCAGATGAATCAGGGGGGATCTCATAGAGATTTGTAAAATTCTAACAGAACTAGACAGGATAGATGTAGGAAGGATGTTCCTGAATGTGGGTGTGTCCTGAACCAGGGGTCACAGTCTGAGGATTCGAGGTGGACCATTTAGGATGGAGATGAAGAGACATTTCATCACCCAAGGAGTGGTGAGTCTATGGATTTCATTGCTACATGAAGCAATTGATGTCAAAACATTGAATGTATTGAAGAAGCAGGTAGATATTTCACTTGGGGCGAATGGGAACAAAGGTTATGGAGAGAAAGCAGGATCAGGCTATTGCATTGGATGATTAGCCATGATTGTGAAGAATGGGAGAGCAGGTTCAGGGGCTGAATGGCCTCCTCTTGCTCCTATCTTCTATGTAACATCACCCATTTGTAAACCTAGTGGTATGGTCAGAACAGCTGAGTGGCTCAGCTGTGGTTGTTATTGATGTCATGCTATTAATTGAAATGCTTGGTGTAGTCTTGTTATTGTGGAGGGTGTAAATAGGAACTATAATCGCTCACCTCTCAACATTGTCTCATGGTATGCCCTTCCCGTAGGTAGCTTAATACTCTGCAAGTTTTCTTTTTGCTCCTGATCGTACTTGTAACATTAGCTATTCTGCACAGTCTACATGATTTTGGATGAAATTCTCTTATGTATGGTTATACACATAACACCCTTTCTTCCAAATTTCAGACTGTCACTATTTGATACAGCAAAACCCTTTCTACAGTCACTGCTCGGGGGATGTTTAATTTATATTCCATTTTTTGACAGACCTCCATTCTGGTATCTGGATGCTGCTGCCTTGCTCTTGGTCAGGCTGGTCAAGAAAATAGTCCACTATTTTTTCTAAGCAATGAGCAAGGGCTTTCATATTGTCTATTCATGAAGTGAGAATGTTTATTCAAGAACAATAACTTCCACTCAGAATTTTAAACATATCATGCATTATAATCCCTCTTTACTGATGTCACTGTGAATCTACATTCCTATATCCATCCTGTCGTGGTGCATATGTGTGGTGCTCATCCCTTTCATACTCACTTGGTGATGTCAATGCTATGGTACAGATGGCAAACACAAATATCCCCATTCTTTGAATTGCCTGCTAAATTAAGGACAACATGCAAATCCTTAATGGATTTATCAGGTTATTTTTTGAATTGGGTCCAATGCTTCAAAACATCATTCTTGCACCTGTCAGGTATCACTTGCACAGGTACCATTTGTCTACAGTACCTTGTGTGGGGGATTTCACCTGGAAGTCATCAAGGTTTTGTCTTTAATTTTTATCACTACATACTCATCCACCTGTTGCACATTAAATGGGTGAACAGGTCATGGTGGTTCAAGGTCTTGTTCATTGCCTTTACATTATTTTTCACCTCTGACTTGCTGTGTTGATTGCTATGATGATACTGTACCTTAAAGAGATGTGTTCTGTCCTGTTCTCTTGCAGAGGATGCTGTCACAGTGGAGCCAAGTTGTCTCCATCAGGCAGACAGTTTAGAACAAGTTTGAATTCTCCCTGGATGTTTCTTTTTGAAGGAAGGCAAAAGAATCATGAGTTGGTGGGGTCAGTCTCACACAGAGATCCAGTGGATTTTGGTTTTGCTCACAGTTATTGAGTGGTGTTGGCTGGTTCCTCGAGCTGAAAGCTTGATTTCTCTGCTGCTACAGTGAAGCCTCAGACAGATAAACTTCCTCTTAAAAATTAAAAGAGGCAGGTTGTTTCTTTCAGTGTGTCTTTCCAGTAGACTGGAGAGAGACAGTCTGTGAGAATAATAACTGTGTTGTTGAATTGCATTTACAAAGGGTGTGTTTATGGGATACTGTCCATATTGGAACAACTGATGATTTGTGATTAAATAATACATTGTTTTGTTAAATAATTTTACAGAGTAAAGTTTTGTCAGTTTTATTTTGTATTTTAACTGCATTGTAAGTTTAAAGCATGTTTTTAATAAAGCTTAGTGGTCGACCAGCCAAATCAAATCTGGAACACAGTGCCTTACACTTGACTTGTAAAAAAAGTGATTAAAATTTAGCGTAGAAGCTATCACATAATATAATATGAGGGAACTGCTCTAATCCATGTCACTTACACACAGTTCCATTACACACCATTAAACCACTGAAGGCCTACACTATCCCTCCAGTCGCTATGTTCTCTGGGAAGTCTCATTCCTATCTTGCATTACTAAATGTTTAAGCCAATTGGCAGTGGCTTGTAACCTCACGAGGTTTGTGGGGACCACATCCACCCAGGATCTTCTGTTTGCAAGATGACCCTTGTGAGGGAAGTCATTGGGGTTCAATTCATTCTTTCCAACATCCCAGAACATTGGGGATGGTTGGGTATGTGGAACTTATGTTTTATCCTCATTAATTTCTGGTCTACTTTACCACTTTTCTGGTGAAATGATCTTCCTGATCAGAAACCATCTGAGTGTGGAATGCACACCAAGGAATCAGTACCTTGGCTAATATCCTTGCGATTGTGGTTGCGGTGCAATCCCTTGTCTTCAACACCTCTACCCATCATGTAAAGTGATCCATTCTAACTGAACAGTGTGTTTCCCCCTCAGCATGGAAGGGACAGGCCCTGTGAAATCTTTCTCAATGGTTTCTCAGTACTGTTCGTCAGGGTTAATGTAGTGTTTTAATGTTGGTCGCCTTCCCGGGATGCATTGTCTGCAGGGTATATACTGGGAGCATTATTTACCCACCTCACGTCTGACTGCCAGCCACCACCAGTTTTGGTATAAGTTAGTTATCATGACAATTTTACTGTGGTGATCAATTGTACGATGGGGTCTGATCAGCAATTTCCTCATGGATTCTGGGAGATTACTCTGCTGTAGTGGTTCTCCATTGAAAACTGTGGTGCTGGCAAAGCACAGCAGGTCCGGCAGCATTCATAGAGCAGGAGAGTCAATGTTTCAGGCATCAGTTCTGTTGCAGAGCTTATGCCCGAAACGCCGAGTCTCCTGCTCCTCAGATGCTGCATGAACTGCTGTGCTTTTCCAGTGCCACACTCTCCGACTCTGACTCTCCAGCATCTGCAGTCCTCACTTTATGTCATGGTTCTGCTATTGCTGCAAATTAAGGTACAGTATTTTGGCAACAGTTTCAGAGTTCTGGAACCTCCATTACTCACCCCACTCCACCGCCTTTGATTTCTTGGGCATGGTGGAATACTTCCCATTTGCCTGCATGAGTGCAGCTCCAATAACATTCAAGAAACATCACATCATCTCGGGCAAAGCAGCCTGTTAATTGGCACCAGATCCACAAACATTAATTTCCTCAATCAATAACTTAATAGCAGTAACGTTTACCATCAGTAAGATACACTGTTGAAATTCGCCAAGGCTCCTTAGACAGAGTCTCCTTAACCCATGACCACTACCAGCTGGAAGGATAAAGGCAGCAAGTACATGGGAATATCAACAGCTTCAAATTCCCCTCAAAGTCACTCACCACCCTGACTTGGAAATATATCTCCATTCCCTCAGTGTCATTGAGTCAAAATCCTGCAACTCCCTCCATAAAGGGAGCCGAAGATGTACAACTCCAACAAATGGACTGCAGTGATTCAAAACATTCAGCACCTTCTGAAGGGAAACTAGGGATGGGCAATAAATACTGACACAGCCAGTGATGGCCACATCCTGTGAATGAATTAAGAAAAAAATCTTCAAATGCAAATCGATTGATCACTCTCAATCAGACAGTAATTGCAGGCAGCTCCATTTGATGACACCTCTTTACCTCTTTATCTGGTGCTGGATAGGTATCAAGAACAAGCTCCTTGGAGGAAAACTCTTATCCAGAAGCAGCCCATCACAGAATCTGGAGTTTGGCCTGGAGAGGTGGAGAAATCTCATCGCATGATGGAATCATGAGAGTTCCAAAATGCATTTCCTGTGCTGGGTTTTCAATGAGTGTCTTCTCTATTTAGGAATCTTGCAGACAGTCTTCTTGCTGCCTGGATGACAAAGAAGTTACAATCAATCTCTCCCTGGATCTACAGGAATCCAGCAGTGACTGCAAAATCCCAACACCCTCTGTAATAACCAACCTATTCTTCCTCACGCTCTGTAATAGAGTTACTGTAATCCTGTTTGATGGGATTATTGAATTACAGTCTGCGAGATGCTACTCAGGTCCACATTTGATGCCTGGAGTTATCTGGTTGCATAAAACTTCAGGCTAATAGTGACATTGGAGGTGGGAGTAAAGGGTCTGCTATTGAATGTGTGAAGTATTAAGTCACTCTGGGTCAGACCACAGATGTCCACAACCACCTTCCTGGTTTGCTGCAGTTTACAACAGCACTGAAACAGTCATTTCCAAGTAGCTGACTGAATGGTGGTATAATTTCCATCAAATGCCAGCATTTCCCCTTGCAGTTTCCCTCTGTCCTCCTCTGGCCTCCTCTTGACCAGGAGGATGCTTCTCTGAAGCTCATCTTCCACACTGTCTGACATTAGAGGAGATTGTTGTTCCCTGAATTCCCTCGGTTACTCCTTTTTTGTCCATCAGGGCTACCTCTACCAACCTCTGTTGCACAATTCTAAAGGCTGTATCTTTTATTTTAGTTTATTTTTGATTATGGAGTGAATTGGGAAAAGGGTTGTTTCATAGCAATGAACTGAAGTAGAAATTATTGCACTTTTAAAAAGCAAATTATTGAAACTCATTGCGAGCAGTGTTTACACTGCTGTCTTGTTGAAGCCGTGGGGGAGGATGTCTGTAGATTGGCCAGCACCAGGGAGTATTTACAATGTTAGATTTAGTTAGTGTTTCAGTACCCTGAAGGGATTTTCTTGATGGTGGTCCAATCTCAGTCACCCTCAACCAGCTCATTCTATTCCCAGATTCCTTTCTAGACAAATGAAGCAGGTGTAACACTTTGCCTTCAATCTCCTTCCTCCTCACTGTTCAAGACCCGAAACACCCCTTCCAGGTGAAGGATTGATTTGTTTGTACTTCTTTCAGTCTAGTCCACTAGATTCACCGTTCAAACTGTAGTCTCCTGTCCATTGGGAAGACCAAACACTGATTGGATGACCATCTTCCAGAACACTTCAGTGCAGCTCACGAGTATCTCACTGAGCATTCAATGGCCTCTCATTTTCATTCCCCACCCTGCCCTCTTTTGGTGAAAAGAAATATCTGGGATACAATGGCAGACAGGAGAGGTCGATGACAAGAACAGTCAATATTCAGGAGTCAAAGGCAATTGAAATGTGGCAAGAAAATAAACAAAGAAACAAAAATGTGCCTGGAGCAGGTGTGCTGCTGGAAAAAACAAAAATTAAAAATGAAAAGGAAAGAAAATAAAGGACTGTGTGATATGGATTGAAATGTTCAAGTCCAGAAGACTATAAAAGCCTCATTAGATTATCGGGCATTGTTTGTTCCCGAGAGCTTCTTTGGAACAGGGCAGCAGGCCAAGTCGATGTCAGCCTGAGGGGAGGGTGGGGCATTAAAATTACTGGTTACTAAAAGCCCAGGGATATTCTGGTGAGCTGCACTGAAGTATTCAGCAAAATGTTCTTCCAGCCTTTGTGTTTGTTCTTCTCAATGTCCAGGAGACTCCACTTTGTGTTATGTGTCGTTTTATTCTTTGATGTTATTTCTTCAGCGATATTTTATGGACCAGCCAAGATAAGTACTGCAGGTAAAGTAGCCCTTCCTAGACTAAATTAAGAAGTATTTTAATGTTAAGTATTGTCTTATTTCTTTACTTTTCGACTTATTCTATTAAGATTTGGAGGTGTCGGTGTAGCACCTGAATGGACAAAGTTAAAAATCCCACCACAACAGGTTACACTCTAACAAGTCTATTAGGAAGTACAAGCTTTCAGAACGCTGCTCCTTCATCAGGTAGCTAATGGGGTAGGATCCTTGGACACAGAATTTAGAGCAAAAGAACATATCATCATCCACTGATGCGGTATATTGAATAAACCTAGTTTGCTGTTAAGTCTTTAAACTTTTAGAATTGGCTGCAGGTTTTAAATCATTAATATGTAAATCCCAGAATTGCTTTCAAGTCACATTCCTGAAATAACTTAAGAATTTATATAAAAAAGTGACATCTCAGCTTAGACAATGAATTTAAGGTATAATGTTAGCCTCTGTATGTATTCCAATCTTGAGTCAGATTGGTTCTATTTCCAAAGTAGGAATTTATAAAATGTCACTATATTGTAAAATGTATTGTCTGCCTACAGATTTTGTGCTTTTTGAACAAAATGGAATGTATCTGCAAATACAACTCTACAAATATAAATTTACCCGACCTCTGTGTGTGTGTATGCTTGATCATGTGTGTGCATGAGTGCGATGAAGTATATGCCTGTGACAGGGTATATCTGTGTGCTTTTGTGTATGTGAGTGCATAGCATAGTGGGGTCACCTGTAGTTTGACATGAATCCAAAGTCCCTGTTGAGTTCAGCCTCGTGAGTACTGAACTTAATTATCAACCTCTACTCGGCCACAATCCATTTTATGAATTCCTCCAAATATGATTCTTTTCTCTATTTATATCAAATCCCTGAAAACATTCTTATGTCTGCAAGTTGTCAAGATTCTGATCTGAGCCCAGTTTAAGGGGAACCCATCTCAAGGGAATAGCTCCATCTTTCCCAGAGATCCCAGTGCCTGATGAAGCAAATTCCCCTTCCCTCCCACTCCCCCCTCTGAGATACAGAGATTAATTCTCAAATCTCGAGACGCCTTCTTTGCCGTTAAAAGTGATAAGGATCATATTTGTCATCTGAGGTGTTTGTTAAGTGTCCACTGGGTATGTATGTCACTGCTCAGGCCAATCTGTGCCTGGAAGGTTTATACACAGAAGGTTCTGCTGCAGGTAGACCAGCAGACCGCAGATTGAGGTTTCGATGTGCTGCTGGCTCAGGAGTTAATCTCCTTGATTTTCTATCATTTGATATGCACTTGTGTTTGAAAGAGGCTGCACCATTCTCTTCAAGAACAACAACAACAACAAACAGAAATTGTTGGAAAACCTCAGCAGTTCTGGCAGCACCTGTGGAGAGAAATCAGAGTTAATGTTTTATATCCAGATACCCCTTCTTCAGCACACCGTTCTCTTATTTGGTTGTTTCAGATCCACTGTCTCACAGGGAGTTTTCCCAGGACTGGAAACCCAAATCAAAACTCTTAGATGGAGCTTTCTAAGTGTCCTTTTAATGCTTCTATTGACCATGCTGTGAGTGTACTGCAGACTCAAACTTTCTGTAGAGGAGCTGTTTCCTTAGGGAGTGTCAGGCATTCTGACATTTGTGACTGTCCTAATACAGGTTGGATACTTGGTATGTGTGCTCAGTGACTGGTATCTTGTCCTGCCATCTAATCATGAGAAGCTTCTGAAAGCTGGTCATGTGAAAACTCCCTGTTGTGGTTATATCAATGTCCGGGCATCCTTGGCAAGGGAGCACATCTTGTTCACAGGCCAGCAAGAATCTTCATGGGTTGGTGCGAAGTGAGAGCTGAGGTCCATTATTTCCACCTCGAATAATATTTTTATTTAGTTTTAGTTCCCATTTGAACAAAAGAGTGCAGGGTTTTGCCGAGCATGTTCAGTCCTGAACCGTCAGCCAGTGTAACCATCCCGATAGACAGAACATTATGAAGTTTATCCTTGAACCGTACGTCAATTGACATGTAACTCAAGTTACATCGCACAGGTTTCTTATTTTAAGATTCGTGAATTTATGTCAATACTATCTCTTCAAACTCATTCACAGTTCAGAACCTAATTCCTATTTTTCCTTGGATTTGGCAATTGGCCATTACCACTGCAGCTTATGACTCACATCCAGTTCGTACACCAATCTAAATAGTTTGGTTCTTGGCTCTTCTCATCCTCTGTGATGTGTCAGGTCTAAAAGATGAGTAGGATGAAAGGGTGGAAAGACAAATATATTTCCCTCATCCCATTCAGATCAATTAGTTGTGGATCACAGTCTTGTTATGAATGACAGCAATTTGTATTCCCAGAAAGCCTGGCAGAACTAACAGCAACAAAGACAAAGGGAAAGCTGTCGATGTGCTCTACTTGAACTTCTAAAAGTTGTTTGACCAAGGTGCTACATCAAAGATTATTACAAAATGTAAAAGATCATTGTGAAGAGGTTTACATATTAGCATGGATTGGGATTCATTGGCTAACAGCAAGTAGATGTATAAGTTAGTCATTTTCAGGTTGGCAAGCTGCAACCAGTAGGGATTCACAGAGATTAGCTATACACAAACATTTTCAATGAGATCTAGATACTTTCCAATAGGAGTCACTCAGGTTGGTATGCAGGTTGAACAAGTTATTTGGAAGGCAAATATCATGGCCATCTATTCAAAACTAAAAGGATTTTTCAGATAGTATAATAAAATAAATTGCAGAGAAATATTTAATGGCATTCAGTTACGAGCTGTGAAATGTGGATAAGCTCACAAGAAAGCGAACTGTTCGTTAAAAAATACATGCCTATTCTAGGAATTTGAGGAAATAAATTGTGATACCTTCAGAAGAGTCCATATTACAGAAGAGGAGGGGCGGGAGGTCTTAACATGCATAAATGTAGGTAAATCCCTGGGAACAGATCAGGTGCATTCAAGAATGTTGTGCAAATTAAGGGATGAGATTGCAGGGCTCCTTGCTGAGTTATTTGTATCATTGGCAGCTAGGGGTCGGGTGCTGGAAAACTGCAGAGTGGATACAATTCTGCCATTATTTAACAAAAAACGCTGCAAGGAAAAACAGACAAATGAGCACTGACATCAATGATGGGTTATTTATTGGAGTAGATTCTGAGAGAGAAGTATTCCACACATTTGGAAAGGCAAGGATTGATGAGGGATAGGAAGCTTGGCTTTCTGTGTTGGAAATCATGTCTCACTGACTTGACTGTTTTTTGAGAGAGTTACCCAGGAAGAGAGATGAAGGCAGAGTAATAAATGTTGTCTCCAAGGACTTTTTAAAGACCTTCGACAAGGTTCTGCATGGTAGACTGGTTAATAAGTTAAGATCATATGGGATCAAGGGAGAACTAGAGAGTTGAATACAAAATAGAGTTTTGGGAATTGACAGTGGGAGGTTGAGAGTTGTGATAGAGAGTTGTTATTCAGGGTGGAGGACTGTGACCAACCACAAAGATGAGTGCTGGGTTCACTGCCTTTTACCATGTACTGAGATGATCTGGACTATAATACAGGAAGCATGGGATAGTATGTTTGCAGATGACAACAAAATTGTTGATATTGTGGACAATGATGAAGGTTATCTAAGAGTGCAATGAGATGTTGATCAGATGGATCATTCAGCAGAGGAGTGACAGATGGAGTTCAATTTAGATAAATATGTTGCATTTCGGTAAAACTAACCAGGGCAGGACATTTATTAGAAGAGCGCTCGGGAAGTGTTGCCAAACAGAGAGACCTCAGCACATGGTTACTTCAAAGTGGAGTCACAGCTCAGCAGAGGGTGAAGAAGGCATTTGGGATGCTTGACTTCATTGGTCAGAGCGTGGAGCATTAGAGTTGGGAAGTCACATTACAGCACACAAGACATTGGTAAGGTCAGTTGCAGAATGTTGTGTTTGTCCTGTCAGAGGAAAGATATTGTTAAGCTGAAAGGCACGTAGAAAATATTTACAAGTGTCTTGCTAGGACTGGAGAGTTTGAGTGCCAGGCAGAGGCTGAATAAGCTGAAACTTATTTCCCATGTGTGAGAGGTGATGCTATGGAGGTTTGTAAAATCACAAGGTGAATAGAGAAGGTGAATAGACAATATCCTTCTTTTTTCCCAGGGTAAGGATGTCCAGAATTAGAGAGAATAGCATTAAGGTGAGAGGGGAGAGATTTAAAAAGGACTTGAGGGATAACTATTTCAACAGAGGGTTTATAGAACAAGTTGCCTGAGGAAGTGGGAGAGGCAGATATAATTACAAGTTTTAATAGACATTTGGATGGACTCATGAATCGGAAAGGTTTAGAGGTATAGTATATGTGCCAAATGCAGGCAATTGGGTCGAGGTTAGTTGAGGATATGCGATCTGCATGGATGAGTTGGACCGAAGGGTCTGTTTCCACGCTATATGACTCTATGACTCCATGACTGTAGTCACAGCTGAGATGGAGGAGACAAGCTCCCATATCACAGCAGTGTACTTTTGTCTGGGGCCTCTGATCACAAATGTAAAAATGTCTGTACCTCTCATTCCGACAACAAGGCAGACTGAGGCATCAGGTTAAAACCTGAGCTTGGAAGGAAGTGCCTGGAAGGCTTTGTTGTGTAAAAAACTATGGTTTTGTATTTTTTGGCCCATGCAAGTTTTCTGTTTGAATTTCACAAGTGCCTGCCGTCACTAAACTGTTTGGTTTTGTTCGGTAAAAGTGAGGACTACAGAAGCTGGAGATTAGAGTCGAGTATGTGGTGCTGGAAAAGCACAGCAGTTCAGGCAGCATCCAAGGAGCAGGAGAATTGAAGTTTCAGGCAAAGGCCATTTATCAGGAATGAGTTTAGGAGCCTCAAGGGTCCAGAGATAAATGGGAGACGCGTAGGAATGGGGCTGGGGAGAAGTTAGCTGAGAGTGCAATAGATGGATGGATATGGGGGTAAAGGTGATAGGTCCGAGCGGAGGATGGTGCAGATATGTGGGAAGGAAGATGGGCAGATAGGACAGGTCTTGAGGGCGTGGTGAGCAGGAAGGTTGGAACTAGGATAAAGTGGGGGGTGGGGGAAATGAGGAAACTGGTGAAATCCATAATGATGCCATAGAGTTGGAGGGTCCTGATATGGAAGGTGAGGTTGGGTCCCTCCAACCCCATGGCATCAATGTGGATTTCACCAGTTTCCTCATTTCTCCTCCTCCCACCTGACCCCAGTTCCAACCTCCCAGCTCAGCACCGCCTTCATGACCTGTTCATCTTCCTTCCCACCAATCCTCTCCACCCTCCCTTCTGACCTATCACCATTACCCCCACCTCCATCCACCTATTGCACACTCCGCTACCTTTCCCCCCAGCCCCACCCAGTCCCATTTAGCTCTCCACCCCCAAGGCTCCCAGCCTCATTCCTGATGAAGGGCTTTTGCCTGAATCGTTGATTTTCCTGCTCCTGGGATGCTGCCTGGCCTGTTGCGCTTTTCCAGCACCACACTCTTGACTTTTGTAACTTTTGTTACTTGATTGTAAAGTGTTCTTCTTTGTGTTATGTCATTTTTTCTGAAAAACATGACATCTCAATAAATATTTTCTGCCATGTTTGTATAACCTATAGGAGTTCAGATTTCCGGGTACATCCGGAAATGAACATGTAGATGTTTTTAAGTGTCTGTGTTAGTTTAAAAAACATGACGTTAAGTTGCAGATTTAATTGAAGTATTCCGTGTTGGGATTTTGACGCGTTATTCTGACTCTCGCAGATAAGAGAATTGTGGTGAAATGTGAATTGATTAACAGATTGTGATCTTGGAATGATCAGTCCCCTTTAAGGAGCTAACGGTGTTCATCAAATAAAACAGCTGCACATTGGTTCATTGAAGTCAGAATGTTGAAGGGTTTCTGATGAGAATTTCCTTCCCAGTTTTTCATTACACTCGAGTAAAAAGCAATTGAAGAAAGAACAATCAAGACAAATGACGTCACCCCAACAGCAATTTCACATCATTGAGCTCTGGCAGGGTTGAAAAAAAAATCAAAGTTTAAAAACCTCTCCAACAAAGACAATCCAGAGGGCACGGAAAAGGCTTCATTGTAAAAGTTCAGGAATAAATTACAGTCTTGTATATGGTCTCAGTAATAACTCACTATTGAGAATTGTGTACAGTTTTAGTGTCTTAAAAAGAGGGTTGTACCTAGATTGAGTGTTGTAGAGGTTCACCAGACTAGTTGTTGGAATGGAAAGAATGTTTAATTCAGAGAGTTTGATAAGACCTAGAATGCTGGGTGGCCTCAATGGAACTAATAACAGGGTGTGTTGGATGGATGTGGATATTATGTTTCCCCAGGTGGCAATATTAAAACCAAGATGTACTAGATAGGTTTTAGAACCAATTTGATTATAGCTAACCAATACTGCCTCAAGAAAAAAAGGGCTTTCAAGTTCTTTTTTAAAAAAAGCACTTGTACAATGAAAGGGGAGTGGCCAGTTCTCCCAGCTCAGCTTTAGTCTGGTTTGGTTTGGTTTGGTTTGGTTTTATCAAGCAGTCATTTCTTTGAGGCTTATGGGCAAGGAAACAACTCCATGTTGATCCTCTCTGTCTCTCTGACATCTCTAATATAAGAAGCTGTCTTTGATTTAAATATTTGCCAAGAGGGTGTTTATGGGGACGTTGTAAGTATTTGGAACAGCATCATTAAATTGTGATAGAGATGATTGGATTTTTAAATAGTTAAGTAATTCTATATTCTGTTCTCTTTTGTTTGTGCTTTGTTTGGTAATCTTGGAAATAAATTCTGTTTTGTTTAAAACTAAGCGGTTGGGCCAGATGCATCACACCTGCTTAAAACAACTAGCAAAGTTAGGGTGTGGGCAACTTTTTTGAAATGTTTTGAGGGGGTCTGGCATGGTCTATAACATAATGGGAGCTCATCTGGGATTTGTTCTATAGTTCGAAGTTTGAATTAGGGTTGCTGGACTCAAAGGCAGTGAGTGGTAGATGTTAGTGTCTTTTGTTCCATGTATTGGTTTTGGTTGTTTAAACAGTGCTTGGGATGGCAAAGGCTCTTTCAGTCACTAAGAATTTTCTAGGGGTGCAAGAAGCATCTTTGGGAACTTTACAAAGTGAAGTTTTGTAACAAGAAAAAACTGCTGGAAATTGGCAGTCAGGCTGGAGTTGGAGCTGCTTCCGTCAATGCCGAAATGAGAGATAATTACAGCAACAGCTCAGCATTTGCTGGAACTGCCATCAGAATCTTTAGAGATGGCTAAAATTCAATTGAAACTGAGGCAGTTTGAGTTCAAGGCGAAAGAAAAGGAAAGAACCAAAGAAATGAAACTGTCTGAATTACAATTAAAACAGAGGAAGGAGAAAAAGAATGAATCACTTAACAGAACAAAAAGGAAGAGAGAGAAAAGGAGAGTGATGAAAGGGAGAAAGAGCGAGAGTTTGAACTTCAGAAATTAGCATTTAGACAGGAAAGTCAGCTTAACAGGATGGAGATGGAGGCAGAAGGTAAACTTAATGAGGAAAAGATTGAGGATGAGCAAACGCTTGGTAGCCAAATGTCTAGTGGGGATATGTTTAAATATATTCAAGCATTACCTAAATTTGATGAGAAGGATACTGAAGCATTTTTTATCTCATTTCAGAAAGTAGCTAAACAAATGCAGTGGCCAGTGACCATGTGAGTTTTGTTGATCTAAATAAAACCTGTAGGTAGAGCTAGTAAGGTATTTGCATCACTATCAAAGGATGGATCTGGGGTGTATGGCGGGGGGCTGCGGGGGAGGAATGATGAAAGCCATTTTAAGTGCATATGAGCTTGTGGCAGAAACTTACCGACAATGTTTCAGGAATCTAAGGAGGATCCCTGGTCAAACCTATGTTGAGGTTGAAAGGATCAAACAAAGTAATTTTAATAAGTGGATAAGGGCATTAAAAATATTGCAAACCTATGAGGCTCTTCAAGAGACGATTATTTTGAAGGAGTTCAAAAATTCACTTCCTGGAGTAGTGAGAACTTATATGGAAGAGCAGAGAGTTAAAATGGCAAGGTGAGCAGCTGAGATGAATGATGGTTATGAGTTGGTTCATACGCTAAAGTTTGGCTTCCAATATCAATTTCAATCCGTGAGAAATAGAAATTGGGGAAAAGAGAAATCCTCATTTGGAAAGGGAATGGTAGATCTTGGAGAAGATCACAGCATAACTTACCACAGGGTAAAAAGGAAACCTTGAAGGGGAAAGAGAAGTTTAAAAATTTCTGTTGAATTCACTGCAATAAAGTATGCTACATGAAATCACAGTGTTGGTGGATTAGCAAAAGCACTGGGAAGCCAGATGTAGGAAAACAGGAGAGGCCAGTGAATTTTGTTAGAGTGGTAACAGAAAGCACAGTGGAAGTTGGAATGCTGCACCAGAATGTACAACTGGGGTTTGGTTAAGGAGGAAGTGCGGATCTTCTTAAACATATGGCTGTGAAGGTAAAGTTTACTTGCATAGGCCAGGAGCAGCAGGTAAAGAGGGGCAGCATGGTGGCTCAGTGGTTAGCACTGTTGCCTCACAGCACCCTGGACCTGGGTTAGATTCCTGTCTCAGGCGACTGTCTGTGTGGAGTTTGCACCTTCTCCCTGTGTCTGCGTGGGTTTTGTCTGGATGTTCCATCTTCCTCCCATAAACTAAAGATATGCAGGTTAGGTGAATTGGCCATGCTAAATTGCTCATAGTGTCCATGGGTAAATGTAGAGTAGTTGGGAAATGGGGCTGGGTGGGCTACTGTTAGTAGGGATGGTGTGGACTTGTTGGGCTGAAGGACCTGTTTTCACACTGTAGGGGTTCTATTAAAGGTTACAATATTAAGGAATACCAGGATCCTCACAATATTTGATGTTGAAAGATGAGAAGAAATGTACCTCAAGAGGATTGTTACCAGAAAACATGCGAGTAACAGCAATTCGCAGTGAGACAAGAAGTGCTTAGTTATACAGAATGAGGTTAGAGTATCCAGTGAAGAGTGGAGAAGTCATGGTACTGAGTTACAGCAGAAAGATGAGAAACTAGACCAATTGTATCAGAAAGCATGTAGAAGAATCTAAATGTATCCCAGTGTGCTACTACCTTAAAAATGATGTCTTAATGAGGAAATGGAGACCATCATACATTCAGGCAGATGAGAAATGTGCAGAAGTTCATCAAGTTCATATTGCCAATAAGTTATATAAAAGGTGTGTTGGAGGCACTACCAGTAGGAGTACCATTTGGGGGGAAGGAAAACTCAAGCTAAAATACAAAAACATTTTTAGTGCCCTGGACTGCACAAGGATGTAGATGAATTTTGCCAGACATATCATACTTGTCAGGTAATTAGAAAATCGCAGGCACTTTTAATATCCACTCCCATATGTGAGGAACCTTTTATAAGAGTCTTAATTGATTGCATCGGACCTGTATTAAAAACAAAAAATGGGAATCAGTATTTGTTAACAATAATGGATGTGTCCACCAGATTTCCAGGGGCCATTCCATTACACAACACCACAGCTAAAATGATTATGGAAGAGGTACTCAAATTTTTCACGAGATACAGATTACCCACAGACATACAATCAGATCAAGGTTCGAACTACATATCAAAATTATTCAAGAAAGTTATGGACAGTTTAGGAATAAAACAATTCAAATCTACTGCATACCATCCAGAATCGCAGGGAGCACTAGAAAGATGGCATCAAACATTAAAGATCATGTTGAGGGCTTATGATCAAGACTATCCAGATGACTAGGATAAGGGAATTCCTTTTGTCCCTTTTTCTATCAAAGATGCACCAAATGAATTGACCAAATTCAACCCATTTGAACTAGTTATTGGGCATGAAGTGAGAGGACTGTTAAAATTGATTAAAGTGAAATCGGTAAGTCAGAATTCAGAGACCACATGTTTGGACTATGTGTCAAATTTTAGGGAATGGTTCAATAGAGTGAGGGAGTTGGCTAGACAGCATTTAAAAGTATCATGGCATACATGATATGGGAAGCAGACAAAAAATCAAAAACTGACAATTTTGCGATTGGGTTAAGGTATTAGTGTTACTTGCAATGGTAGATGAACCTGTAAAAGCAAGGTTTAGTGGAACTTATCAAGTCAAAATGAGATTAAGTGAGGTGAACTATTTGCTAAGGATTCCAGACAGTAAGAAATCTCACAGACTGTCATGTGAATTTGCTCAAATGTATGATGACAGGGAAGGAAAGCCAAAGGAGACTGTGTTATTGGTTACAACACAGAGGGAAGAACCAAGTTCAGAGGATTCTGCATTGGACATTCCTCAAATTAAATTGGACAATGAGGATGTTGTCAAAAATTGGTATAAATTATTGAGTTACCTTCCAGAGTAAAATCAAAGTGACCTTAAATAGTTATTGCCGTCACAGCGGAGATATGTGGAAATAATGTGGGAAGTGCTAACCTAATTATGTATGATGTAGATATGGGAAGTGCTGTTCAGATTAAGCAACATCCTTGTTGGCATAACCCTCTAAAGTTGGCACAGGTTCAAAAGGAGGTTGGACGCATGCTCCAATACGACATAATCAAAGTGAGTTACAGTGACTGGAGCTCACCCATGGCAATGGTGCCAAAACAGATGGTACCCACTGGTTATGTGTGGATTATCGCAAAGTCAATGCAGTTACAAAGACTGATTCATATCCAATTCCATGTCTGGAAGACTGTGTTGAGAAAGTGGGACAAGCAACTTATATTTCTAACTTGGACTTGCTCAGATGATACTGGCAGGTACCTCTGTCCAAAAGAGTGACCATTTTCAGCTTTTGCAATGCCAAGTGGACTGTATCAGTTTAAAGACATGCCATTTGGTACGAAAAATGTGCTGGCCACATTTCAGTGACTAACAAATAAGATCATTTCTGGATTACCCAATTGTGTAGTTTATATCAATGATCTGGTGATTTTTAGTCACACATGGAAGGAACATTTACAATATTTATCCAAATTGTTCGATCGAATTTGGGAGGCAGGCTTGATGATAAATCTGGCTAAAAGTGAATTTGCCAAAGCCCATTCACCTTCCTGGGCCATGTTATTGGGCACAGTCAAATGGCCTCACAGAATGCAAAAGCAAAAGTAATTGGGGAGTTTCCCATACCATCGACAAGAAGAGCCGTACTATAATTCCTGGGATTGAGTGGACTTTATCAGAAATTCATCCCAAATTTTCACAGAGTGGCCACTCCACTCACCAAATTGCTGAAGGAAGGCAAGCAGTTTCAGTGGACAGCGGACTAAAAGCTATGTTAACCATTGCCCCGGTATTAGCCACGCCTAATTACGTAAAGCCATTCAAGGTGGCTATTGTTTGGAGAGAAGTGGGTTGGGGCTGGGGTGGTGGGATGGGGGGGCGGAGCTGTCATAGAAAGACCTATTGGGTATTTCTCTAGGAAAATGAACATGCATCAGCTGAAATATTCGACAGTTGTGAAGGAGACTTTGAGCTTGGTGTTGGCATTACAACATTTAAAAGTTTATGTTACCAGTAATGTGTCTGAGACAATCGTGCACAATGATCATAACCCATTGAAGTTTGTGGAGGAATTTAAAGATAAAAATTCCAGACTGTTTAGATGGAGTTTATTGTTACAGCCATTCAATTTGAAAATTGTGCATACGGCAGGATGAAAACATATGATTGCCGATGCATTGTCGAGATTTGGATGAGAAACAGTGGCATTCAGTGGCAGGAGTAAATGGACTGAAACAAAATGTAGCAGTGCATGTTTGCATGTCTATAGTCAATGTAATGTATATGGGTGCTCAAGTGTACTAACTTGAGTTAAGATTAAGGGGGTCTCAAACAAAGCCATCTTTGGATACTGATGGTTCATCCTTTTTAAGGGGTAAGTGTGTCAATGCTGCTCCTTTAACCAGCTTAGGTTATCCTCAAGTTTTTTTTTCAGAGGAATTGTAAATGCATAGATTCCTATCTGTCTGGTTTGGGTGGGTTTTCAGGCCAATTTGATTATAGCTAACAGATAGTGCCTCAATCAAAAGGCTTTCAATTTCTTTTTAAAAAGCACTTGTACAAAGAAAGGGGCGTGGCCAGTTCTCCCAGCTCAGCTTTTCTCTGGTTTGGTTTGACTTGATTTTAGGAAGCAGTCAGTTTTTTTAAAGCTGCTGGTCAAGCAACAGTTCTATGTTAGAGTGGTGCTGGAAAAGCACAGCAGGTCAGGCAGCATCCGAGGAGCAGGAAAATTGACTTTTTGGGCAAAAGCCCTTTATCAGGGATAGAGGCAGAGTGCCACTCTCCATTCTGCAGGCACCCTGCCTCTATTCCTGATGAAGGGCTTTTGCCCGAAATGTCGAATTTCCTGCTCCTTGGATGCTGCCTGACCTGCTGTGCTTTTCCAGTACCACTCTAATCTAGACTCTGGTCTCCAGCATCTGCAGTCCTTGTTTTTACCCAAGAAACAGTTCTATTCTGATCCTTTCTGTTTCTCTGACATCTCTCCTGTAAGAGCCTGTGTTTGATATTACATTTTTTGCCAAGAGAGTGTTTATGGGGATGTTGTAAGTATTTGGAACAGCATCATTAAATTGTGATAGAGTTGATTGTGTTTTTTAAATATTTAACGAATTCTACATTCTGCTCCCTTTTGTTTGTGTTTCATTTGGTTATCTTGTAAATAAATACTGTTTTATTTAATTCATTCCCATTTACACGTGCTTAAAACAACGAGCAAAATTACAGTCCGGGTTACTTTCTTGAAAAGTTCTGAAGGGGTCTGGCCTGGTCCATAACAGAGGTAATTGTGGTTGAGATCTTGTTCATTCCCTTTACATTCCTCTTGGTCCCTGGCCTCCTGATACAATTCCCTGAGTTGCTTGCTGTGACAATACTGTGTCTTTAAGAGATGTGTCCTGTCTTGTTTCTCTTGCAGAAGGGTGTTGTCACAGTGCTACCAAAATGTCTCCTTTAAACGGGCAGTTGGGAAACAACTTTGAATTTTCCCCGCGTGATTTTTTTTTCAAAGTATGTTAAACGAACAATGAGTGGGTGGGGTCAAGCTCACACTGAGGTCCAGAGGGTTTTGGTTTTGCTTTCAGTCAGTTGCTGGTGTTTACTGGCTGCTGGAGCTGAAAACTTAAGCTCTCTGCTGCTAGAGTGAAGTCTTAGACAGAGAAGCTTCCTCTTAAAAGAGGCAGATTGTTTCTTTCTGGTGGACTGGAGAGTGACAGCCTGTGAGAATAATAACTGTGTTGCTGAATTGCCTTGACCAAGAGTGCATTTATGGGGTTGAGAGTGTGGTGCTGGAAAAGCACGGGCAGCATCTGAGAAGCAGGAGAATCGACGTTTCGGGCATAAACCCTTCAACAGGAATGAGCCCAAAACATTGATTCTCCTGCTCCTTAAATTGTACCTGATCTGATGTGCTTTTCCAGTGCCACACTCTGATCTCCAGTGTCTGCAGTCCTCACTTTCTCCTAGTGTGTGTATGGGGTGCTGTCTGCATTGGAACAATTGACGATTAGTGGTTAACTAATACAATATCTTGTTATGTATTTCAATAAGGTTATGCCAATTCTTCCTTTTGTTGTGTTTTAACTGTGTTGTAAGATTAAAGCATGTGTGATTAAAGCTTAAGGGTGCACCGGTAAAGTAAATTCTGGAACAGAATGCCTTCCACTTGCCTTTGAAAAATAAAATATACAATTTAGAGTCTAGGCTATCACCGTAGTATTTTTTAGGGTCCTTATCTGGTCCATAACACCTCCATGACATACCATCGAACCTGGTCCCTGTAGTCCCAATTTCCTTTGGGAGTCTCATTACTCACTCTGTGTTCCTAAAGTTTTAAGCCAATTGACAGTGGCTTGTCATCTCATGAGGATTATAGGCAGAACATCTATCCATGATCTTCCTGTTTGCTCGATGGCCCTGGCCAGGGAGGTCTTTCAGGTATACTTCATTCTTTCTACCATCTCAGAAATTTGGAGATGGTAAGGTATGTGGAATTTCTGTTTATAATTGTGGTTTCAGTGCAATCCCATGTCTTGAACACCTGTACCTGTCAGGTAAAGTGATCCAGTCTAACTAAATAGTATCTTTTCCACTCAGCATAAGAAAGACCCTATTAAAGCTTTCTAAATGATTTCTCAGGTCCCATTGACCAGTTTTGATGGTGTATTTTATGTTGATAGACTTCTCTGGGATGCATTGCCCACAAGATATATCGTGTAAGTGTGTATTGCAGATGCTGGAGTTTAGAGCCAAGATTAGAGTGGTACTGGAAAAGCACAGCAAATCAGGTTGCATTCAAGAAGCAGGAAAATTGATATTTCAGGCAAAAGCCCTTCATCAGGAATATGTTTTTGGCGAGATTTAGCCACCTAACATTCAAGTGCTAACCACCAACCGATCTTAATGTAAGCTCATTATCATCACATTCCTCCCTTGGGATCGAGGTCTGTCTGCATTTTCCTCATGCATTCTGGGATATTACTTTGCTGTTGAGGTTCTGCTATTGCTGCAAAATTTTGGCAGCAGTTAAAGAATCCCAGAACATTCATAACTTCCACTATGGTAGTTGAGAACAGTACTTCCCATTTGCCTAGATGAGTACAACTCCAAAAACATTCAAGAAGCATTACATCATCTAGTATAAAGCAGCCTGTTGATTGGCAACACACTCCCAAACATTCATTCCCTCAATCACCAACTTGATAGCAGAAATGTGTACCATCTACACAATGCACTGATAAAAAATCACCAAGGCTCCTCAGACAGTGTTAGGGCTAGTCATAACCTAGAGACATGAAATGGAAGATGTAAGGGTGGCCCATAACTGAGAGACATGAAATGGCGGACAAGTAGTTCAGCAGAATTAAAAGCCTGATCCAGCATTTCAGTGAGATCATGAGTTGAGACAATGGTACCTTTGAACAATAGTTATTCCAAGATTAACGGAAAGTCCTGCAAAACAATAGCTGCAAAAAGGCTTGTCAGTGACAGTTTGATAAGAAATATACAAGGACAGACATCTTGAAGATTTGTAACAAACATTGAAGGGAAAAGTAACCTCCTGCAATAACAAATGCAGATGACTTTATGGGATTATGGCTCGTAAAAATCGAGACAATCAAACAAGTTCATTAAACTGCAGCAGTGATTGACTCCCAGTCTCATCAATGAAAGAATGTTGCCTGATTAGGTGAAAAGGGTTAGTCAGTTCAAGGGGAGTAAATCTCAACCCAGAAGTTAGTATGCGATCAGTCCAGGTTATGGTATGACTATGAAAACTACAGAGAAAGACATTTCACAGTAATTTGTTGTTCCATTGAAATTATTCACAATATTAAGAAATGGATCTAGTTAAAGATTCTTCAGATAATCACTGTGATAGTTTTCAATGTAATTATAAATATACACATGTAACAAAATACAAAGATCATTAAAAGCATTAGGGATAACATTCACAGAAAGATGTGAAAGTTAAGTAATCTCAGAAAGCCTTCCATTTACCATTAAAGGAATGCCTAGCGCACACTGTAAGAAACAAACTGCTCACAACTCATTAGCTAAAGAATGCTAACAGTAGGGGTAGATATAAAATTTTACACGTTACTAATTTTAAAATAGAATTAATATTACAAATCTTATAGCAGTTACTAAGAACCAATTGTCTTTTGTATCTTTTATAATTAGGATAGTGGGAAATATAAGATGAGTAACAGGATTTGATAGGGATAGCAAATGAATACAATGAATAACAGAATTCAAGCAGTCCTTAGCAAGTCTGGGACATGTCTGAAGGTGTATAGCCAGTAACTTTGGAATGTGAATTAATAGCATGTATTGAAAGGTCCCAAGGCCTAGTGATAACAATGTCTGTTAAACATCAAAAGATCATGGGGAACCTGAGGCTTCAATCAAAGTGTCCATCATTGACTATGGGTTTCACAGGATTGGATGTACAGAACAAAGGGGAGGGCACAGTGACATGTGATATATGATTAATGTTACACAGCATGTATAAAAATACTATGTTCTACTCATTAAATCAAAACATCTTTGATCTCTCTTCTGATATGAATCAAAGATTAAAGGGATCACTGAGTCCTCACATTGAGTCCAGATTAGGGGGTGATCACTGGCTCTCCCCCTGCACAATCTCGTGCTTAATTGAATAAAAGTACCATGTGTCTGAATCTTGCTGCCTCCTGAGCCTTTGTTCCTGGTTAGGGGGTTTCGCTGCAACAGATAGAGCCTTCTAAATCCATGACAATGACCACGACCACATAGGAGGACAAGGGCAGCAAGAAATTGGGAACACCGTCAACTGCACATTCCCCTCCAGGCTACTCACCATCCTGACCTGGAAATATATCTCCATCCCCTCAGTGCCATTGGGCCAAAATCCTGGAACTCAGGACTGAAAGGCACCAAATGGACTGCAGTGGCTCAAGACCTTCTCAAGGGCAACTAGGCATGGACAATAAATAATGACCCAGCCAGTAATGACCATATCCTGTGAATGAATTTCAATAAAAGTATCTTCAAAATGTGAAAGGTTTGATCAATGCCAATCAGACATTAATTGTAGGTAACTCTGGTTGGTAGCACCTGTCTACATCTTTATCTAGGTGTTGAACAGTTCTGAAGAACAACCTCCTTGGAGGAAAATCCTTATCTAGAAGCAGTCTATCACAGAATTAGGGTGTTGGCCTGGAGAGGTGGAGAAATCTGATCGGATGATGGAAGCTTGAGCGTTCCAAGAAGCATTTCTTGTGCTGACAGTTGGGTTTTTAATGAGTGCCTTCTCTGTTTTAAAATCCTACACACTGGATTCTTGGTGACTGGATGACAAAGAAGGTACAATCAACCACTCCCTGAATCTACAGGATTACATCATAGGCTACAAATTCTCATGTCCACTGTATCTAACCGACCCATCTTACCCCACCTACCTCAACCTCCATAGTCGACCTCTGTATCCTGCCTGATGGTGTAATGAGCTACCAACTATGAGCTGCTATTTGATGCCTGGAATGATGTGGTGACCTAAACCTTCAGAGTAATAGTGGGCTTAGAGTCTGGAGTAAGGGGTACTGCTGTGGAATCTGTGAGGCATTAAGTCATTCTGCATCAGTGTACAAATGTCCACAACCATCTTCCTTGATTGCTGTAGTCTGTAACTGCACTGGAACAGTCATTTAAAGAACTGACTCAATCGTGGTATAATTATCATCATTTTCTCCCCATAGTTTGCCTCTGTGCTCCTCTGGCCTCCCCTTGACCAAGAGCATGTTTCTCTGAAGCTCATCTTCCCCTCTGTCTGATGTTATCTGAACTCCCTCAGTTGCAGGTCTTTGTTCATCAGGGCTTCTGCTGCTAATCTCTGTTCCCAAGTTGTAAGACTTGATCATTTATTTTACTTTATTTTTGATTGCGGACTGAATTTGGAAAAGGCGGCAGTGGATGCTGCAGATGCTGGAAATTAGAGTCAAGATTAGAGTGCTGCTGGAAAAGCACAGCAGGTCAGCCAGTATCCGAGGAGCAGGAAAATCGATGTTTCAGGCAAAAGCCCTTCATCAGGAATGAGGCTGGGAGCCTTGGAGGTAAAGAAATAAATGGGAGGGTGGTGGGGCAGGGGGAAAGGTAACTGACTGTGCAATAAGTGGATGGAGGTGGGAGTAAGGTGATAGTTCGGGAGAAGTGTGGAGCGGATAGGTGGGAAGGAAGATTGGCAGGTGAGACAGGTCATGAAGATGGTGCTGAGCTGGAAGGTTGGAACTGAGGCAAGGTGGAGGGAGGGGAAATGAGGACTCTGGTGAAATCTACATTGATGCCATGAGGTTGAAGGGTCCCGAGGCAGAAGACGAGGCGTTTGTCTTTGAGGGATCAGGTGGCGAGGGAGTGGGGGTGGAGGAAGCCCAGGACCTGCATATACTTGGCAGAGTGGGATGGGGGAGTTGAAATGTCTGGCCATGGGACAGTGGGGTTGGTTGGTGTGGGTGGTCCGGAGATGTTCTCTGAAACACATTACGAGAAGGCATCCGGTCTCCTCAATGTACAGGAGACCGCATCGGGAGCAACGGATACAGTAAATGACATTGGTGGAAATGCAGGAGAAACTTTGATGAATGTGGAAGGCTCCTTGGATAGAGGTGAGGGGGTTGGTGTGGGTGCAGGTTTTGCAGGGGAAGTTGTAGGGATGGGAGGGTGGGTTGTTGGCGGGGGGTGTACTTGACGAGGTAGTCATGGAGGGAATGCTCTTTTCAGAAAGCGGATAGCGTGGGAAGGGAAATATATCCCTGGTGGTGGAGTCCATCTGTAGGTGGCAAAATTGTCGGCAGATGATGCCATTTAGGCCGAAATGTGCTCACCCCTCCAACTGCAACAAGGACAGAACCCCTCGGTCCTCAACTTCCATCCACCAACTGCCACATAAATCGCATCATCTGCCGACATACAGAGCACTCCAGAGAACATCTCCGGGACACCTGCACCAATCAACCCCCCTGCCCCATGGCCAAACATTTCAACTCCCCCTCCCACTCTGCCGAGGACATGAACTCCTGGGCCTCCTCCACGACCACTCTCTTGCCACCCAATGCTTGGAGGAAGAACACCTCACCTTCCACCTCGGGACATTTCAACCCCTCGGCATCAATATAGACTTCACCCTTCCCCCATCTTACCCCAGTGCCAACATTCCAGCTCAGTACCGTCCTCTTGACCTGTCCCACCTTTCAATCCTCCTTCCCACCTATCCACTCCAACCTCCTCTCCAACCTATCACCTTTACCCCCACCTCCATCCACCTATTGCATTCTCAGGTACCTTCTCCCCAGATCCACACCCCTCCCATATATCTTTCCACCCCCAAGGCTCCCAGCCTCATTCCTGTTGAAGGGCTTTTCCCCAATACATCAATTTTCCTGCTCCTTGAATGCTGCCTGACCTGCTATGGATTTTCAGCACCAATCTAATCTTGACACTGTATTGGAAAAAAGGACAATTTCACAGCAAAGAACTGAGGAAGGAATTGCTGCACTTTTAGAAGCATAGTACTGAAACTCATTGCAAGCAGTGTTTACACAGCTGCCTTGTTCAAGCAGTGCAGGAGGATGTTTGTTGACTTGCCAGCACCAAGGAGCATTTACAATGTGAAATTTGGCTGGAATTTCAACATTCAGAAGAAATAGTCCTACCTCATTCACACCCAACAATTCATTCCATTCCCAGGATTCCTTTCCAACAAATACTGCACGGGTAACACCTACCCTTTTATCTCCTCCTTCCTCACTGTTCAAAGTCCTTCACACCCTTTCCAGGTGAAAGATTCATTCATGTGTACTTCTTTTGATCGCATTGACTGTATTCTCCACTCTGCCCTCTTTTGGACAAAAGCAAGATCCATGATATAATCGAAGACGAGGAGATTGATAACAGAAAATCAGTCTTCGGGGAGCAAATGAAATTGAGATGGGGCAAAAAATAAATAAAGGAACTGAAATGTGCCAAGAGCAGTGTGCTGTTGGCTAACACAAAAATAAAAAAAAACAAATAAAAGGAAACAAAGCAGAGGGCAGTGTGAAATGTATTGATTGATTCCAGTAGATTATAGGAGAAAGTGAGGTCTGCAGATGCTGGAGATCAGAGCTGAAAATGTGTTGCTGGAAAAGCGCAGCAGGTCAGGCAGCATCCAGGGAACAGGAGAATCGACGTTTCGGGCATAAGCCCTTCTTCAGGAATGAGGAAAGTTTGTCCAGCAGGCTAAGATAAAAGGTAGGGAGGAGGGACTTGGGGGAGGGGCGTCAGAAATGTGATAGGTGGAAAGAGGTCAAGGTGAGGGTGATAGATCAGACTGGGGTGGGGGCAGAGAGGTCGGGAAGAAGATTGCAGGTTAGGAAGGCGGTGCTGAATTCGATGGATTAGACTGAGACAAGGTGGGGGGAGGGGAAATGAGGAAACTGGTGAAATCCGAGTTCATCCCTTGTGGTTGGAGGGTTCCTAGGCGGAAGATGAGGCGCTCTTCCTCCAACCGTCGTTTTGTTGTGGTCTGGCGATGGAGGAGTCCAAAGACCTGCATATCCTTGGTGGAGTGGGAGGGGGCTACTTGCGGAGCGTTTCAGAGAACACCTCTGGGACACCCGGACCAACCAACCCAACTACCCTGTGGCTCAACATTTCAATTCCCCCTCCTACTCCACCAAGGATATGCAGGTCTTTGGACTCCTCCATCGCCAGACCACAACAAAACGACGGTTGGAGGAAGAGCGCCTCATCTTCCGCCTAGGAACCCTCCAACCACAAGGGATGAACTCGGATTTCACCAGTTTCCTCATTTCCCCTCCCCCCACCTTGTCTCAGTCTAATCCATCGAATTCAGCACCGCCTTCCTAACCTGCAATTTTCTTCCCGACCTCTCCACCCCCACCCCTGTCTGACCTATCACCCTCACCTTGACCTCTTTCCACCTATCACATTTCTGACGCCCCTCCCCCAAGTCCCTCCTCCCTACCTTTTATCTTAGCCTGCTGGACAAACTTTCCTCATTCCTGAAGAAGGGCTTATGCCCGAAACGTCGATTCTCCTGTTCCCTGGATGCTGCCTGACCTGCTGCGCTTTTCCAGCAACACATTTTCAGCTCCAGTAGATTATAAAATACTAGAGTACAAGAAAAAGCACTGTTTGTTCCCTTGAGCTTCTTTGGAACAGGGCAACAGGCCAAGTCGATGCCAGCCTGACAGCAGGGTGGGACATTAAAATGACAGGTCACTAAAAGCTCAGGGACATTCTGGTGAGCTGCGCTGAAGTGTTCAGCAAAATGTTCCACTAGCCTGTGTGTTTGTTCTTCCCAATGTACAGGAGACTCCACTTTGTGCTTATTGTGTGGTGTTATTTCTTCAATGAACCCTCCAGGAGCAACCAGGATAAGTATGTCAGGTAAAGTCACCCTTCTACTTTCTTATCAATTAAGAAGGACTATTGCTTTATTACATTACGCATCTACTTAATTCACAAAAGTAGTGCTTAACTTTTTAGCTGTTTCTCTTCTTGCTTTGTACCCACATTTTCTTATTCCGAGTTTGATAAGATATGGAGTTGGGAAAAGCACAGCAGGTCGAGCAGCATCAGAGAAGTAGGAGAGTCGACATTTCGTCGAACCCTTCATCATAAGTCCTGCTCCTCTGATGCTGCTTGGCCTGTTGTGCATTTTCCAGCTCCACGTTTTATCAATTCTGACTTTGCAGCATTTGGAGTCTTCACTTTTTCCTTCCATTATTAGGAATGTTTTTCCTTCAGGTGATGCCTTCCGTGGTGACTTTATTCAATTTTCACGTTAGTCCTGTCATTTTGTCCTTGAGTAGATGTGATAATAAAATCTAATTCTAAATCAATCTTCTCTCATTAGTTCACAATAGTTTACTCCACTTTCACTTATGATTGATTTCTTGGGTTTCCCACAGGTAGCCAAATTTCAGATCAGAACTGTGCACACTAACACTGTTTTAGAATTAATACATTGGGATTGAGCATTGGACTGAATGGCTGTATCTGTGATTAATTACTATGAACTGTGTAACACCAAACCAGCACTGTCCTTACTTAATCTGCATGTAGATGCCTATGTGACAGTGTACATGTATTGACTGACTAAATGCTGAGAATTGTCTGCAACAGATGGAAACAAATAATAACATGATGGTAATTACTGAAATTTGTTATCATAGAGATTAAGGCTATGTTTGAGATGTTTGATACTGATAGTAGTGGTGACATCAATACCAAGAAGTTGTGTCAAATGATGAACATCCTGAGTCCGAACCCCATCAGAGAAGAGTTGAATGCCATCATTGAGAAAGTGGATGAAGATGGTAAGAAAGCATTCCTCTATCATACTTAATAATTACACTTTTTTCAAATGTCATTTCGTTCTCAAATGTTAATGGTTAACAATAGACAGATCTTACATTCCATTGTGCTCTTAACTCAGGAAGTGGCACCATTGACTTTAAAGAATTCTTGGCGATGATGGTGAGGCAGATTAAAAATTGGGTGAAAAAAGAGTTGGCAGAAACATTCCGCAAATTTGATAAGTGAGTTTGACCTTTAACTATGCTGCTGGAAATATAATGTGCATGAATTCCATTTTGATGCAGTAGTTTCTCTGTTGTACACATTGTGAAATAAAATAACTTGGTCAAAGATCAGCACAACAGATGAAAACCAGACCTATTTGAACCTAATTTGGGGGGTGGGGGGTGGGGGTGGGGGTGCTAGTGGGTCAGCTAGCTCATTTGCTTGGATAGCTAGTTTGCAATGCAAAGTTAACACCAACGTGTGGGTTTCATTCCAAACCATCTGACAGACTCTCCTTCTCAACTGTCCAATTAGGCATGGTGACCCACAACTAAACTCACTCCCAGTCATCTCTCTCCAATGAGAATGTAGCCCTATGATGTGCTGAGACTTTGGTGACTTTACTTTAAATTAATGTAATTAGACTATTTTAACAATGAAGTATATCTATTATACAAATAATAATAGAAACTTTCAGTAGGTTTAGTATCATCCGCAGAGAGGGAAGAATAGATTTTGTGTTTCCAGTCCACTATAATTTGTCCAGAACAGAAGTGGCTAAAAATATAGAAATATTTGGCACTAGAAAAATTTCTGGCAGAACTAGTAATTGCTAAACACGTATTGAACCGTGGTTCATCCACATTGTCTGTCACATGTATTATCTTTCATCAATTTATAAAAAAGGCACAATTTATAGAGGCACTAGAAATGGTGGTTTGAAGATTAAGAAGAAGAAAGATCGCAGAAATTCTTGGGTATGTACATCAGGAAAGGATTAACAGTGGAGTCAATTTCTCTTCACTAAAGAAGACTAAGGGGTGATCCATAGTGGTCTATAAAATTAATAAGGGTTTTCATAGAGTAGACAGACAGCATGTTTACAATGGGGGAGATGGGGCAACAGTGGAAATGTCACTGGACTAGCTAGCCAATGGCTCACACTAATGTCCCAAGGACAAAGATTCAATTCTCATCCACTCAGCTGGTGAAATAGAAAATTCAAATCGTAAATCTGGAACATAAAACTAATGTCAGTGACGATTGTGACAATTGTCATTGATTGTTGTGAAACCCTATGAGGTTCACGAGTGTCCTTCAAAGAGGATTTTGTGCCATTCTTACCTAGCTGGCCTAGATGTGATACCAGACAATGGAAATGCATCTGATGACTACACTCTGAAATGGCTAAACAAGCAACTCCATTAAAGACCAATTAGCCATAGGCAACAATGCTGTCCTTGTCAGCAATGCCCAAATCCATGTAGGAAGTTATGGAGAACATAACTAGAGACCAGAAATAGAAGACAGACGGAAAAACTTCCATGGCCAAAAATGTGGAACAACAAAGAGTGTGATTAAAGATTATAATTGCAATTAAAGGGGAACTGGATAGGATTGAAAGAAAAAGGGGATTACACTGACAGATTATTTTTAATTGCTTTCAGAGTACAGGGCCCACTATCCAATTCAGGCCATGAGTAATTTGAGACATTGTGTGGGAAGAGTAGCATGCTTGGATGAAACAGCTGATTTTGGACCAAGGGTTCTGATGTTCTTTCCTGAGATGTTCATGCATCATATGTAGATCTGTTGTACACCAGTGATGAAAATGATTATTATGATTCGATTATATAATGTAAATTTCCAGGCTGGAAGAAAGTGAAATTAGATGGAAACTAATATTTTCTTATCTCGCAACTTCTATTTTGATAAGGCAGATAACATTTCTGGATTGGGGATATTCATACTTTTCTTGCTATTTCCAGGAATGCTGATGGATTCATTGACTTTATTGAGCTGATGAACATCATGCATTCTGCTGGGATGCTTGTTACAGATGAGGAAAATGATGAACTCATGAGGGACTTGGACAAGAACAATGATGGCAAACTTCACTTGAATGGTATGTACAAATAATAAAATGAGTTAAACTCATTAATGATATGATGTTGGCTTACTATTGAGTATGGAGAAAGTGAGGACTGCAGATGCTGGAGACCAGAATTGAAAAATGTGTTGCTGGAAAAACACAGCAGGCCAGGCAGCATCCGAGGAGCAGGAGAATCGACGTTTTGGGCATAAGCCCTGAAGAAGGGCTTATGCCCAAAACGTCGATTCTCCTGTTCCTCGGATGATGCCTGGCCTGCCGTGTTTTTCTGGCACCACACTTACTATTGAGTATTTAAAATATGTATCTTTTCAATCAAATATCATCTTCCCTTTTAAAGAATGGATGAAGGTGATAGAGAATGTCCAGGAAATGACCAACATTCCTTAGTACTTTATTACTGTCTCATTTCTTTAAGAAACATCATGCACTTCTCCGATACAAAATCGATTGATCGTATTGTCTTCTGCTTCCAAAATCGCCAAGCATAAATGATTTAACAATTTAATGAATTGTGTGTTGTTGCCCTTCTGAAGTAAACTGATCAGACAACTGAAATATACATGATAATTGCAAAGAATTCAAGATCTGTTAGAGAGGACTGATGCTACACATGAAGCATTTAGATTCTTAACTGTTAAAGTTCTCTTTTAGTGAAGAAGAAGCAACATCCGGTGTTTAAAACTCTTAATGATTTCGCCGCCAGCATAGAACCCTTCACAATTTAGTCAAAACTCTTTCCTAATAAAGTTAATGTCATCTTTTCCAATAAATTGCTGTTGCATTTCATTTGGTGAATTACGTAGATTCTCTGGATTTTTATTCGCTGTTTTCAGCAGGTGACAATGTTCAATTACATCCGTCAAAACAGGTTTATATCTTGGCATCAGAACCATCTACATTTATATGACACACCTTTCACAACCACAGGATCACTCAACAGGTGTTATAGCCAGTGAATTATTTTTAAACAGTAGTCAGTGTTTCATGAAGGAAACATAGTCACCAACATACATGCAGCAAACTTTACATAACTAGATAATCTGTTTCTGTGATGATGTGAGGAATAAATATTGGCCTGCCTTGCCCTTCTTTTTAAATAATGTTCCAGGATCCACAGATGGTGGCTATCATCCAAATGACAAAGTGTCTGTAAGTCAACATTCCCTCAGGTACTAGCCTTTTGTCAGTAGGTCCTCGTGTCAGGCTGGAGACCACATCTTTGCATTCACAGAGAAGAGTGCTTCAAACTGAATCATAGCTCAGTCTGTAGCACAACAAGCTGCTATTGGTGAAAGCTCAATAAATTATTGTACAATTCCGTTTAATGTTATTGGCCATGACAAGTCAGCAATTGCCTCACAATCTAAAGCATGACACACACCTAGGAAATCATGGAACAAAAATTATAATGATACATAAATCATGATAATTATATGATGTCTCTAAACATAAATCTAATTCCAAATTCGCAGAAACTTGGCTTTTATCCGCAATGTGTTTGTTAATTAACGAGTGCAAAAATATAAAACCTAGGTGGAGGAATAGAGAATATAGCCCCTCAAATCTACTCTGCCATTCAATTAAATATTGGCAATACTGAAATGAAAATAACATAAAGTAGAATTCAATTGCATTGCAAGCCAATTTTTTCCAGGAATTTTAAGGCATGAAATTACTAATTAACCTTGGCACAATGATCTAAAATAGGTTTGTCTCTGGTTGGTTCCACAACATAAATTCCAGCCTCGCTTTGCAAAGTTTGGATCTACCTAAATTCAAAGTGGAACATCTCACTTTTCCCCAAACTATGCTTCATCTTCTACAATGTTTCTCATGAACTTAACACATATGTATATATCACTTGGCAGCAGATTTGTCTCCCTCACTACTTTCATCCCCATTCAACTTTATGGCAGCTTTGAGAATGTGATATTCATGTAATTTGTATTTAAGTACTCTGCTTTTATGGAGGCTGATTACTCACCATTGTCTTTAACAGGCTGTGAATGTATGTTGCTTATTATTTGGAAACACTAGTATCAAAGATGGTATAACAGGTATATATGGGTGATTTGGTGGTCTGGAAAGCAAAACCTGCAGTTGTGCATGAAAGCTCTTCTGGATATATAAAAAAATGCTGAGTTCTTCAAGTTGGCAAACCTCTCTGTGGGCCTCTCCTGGGCATGGCCAAAGTAGACATCAATAGGTGCAGACAGAAGTACACCGTAAAGATCATAGTTCCTGCAGCTAACTTTGTGTTCAATGTCAATAAAAAAAAGCACATGGTATCCACCAATACATTTGAGCTATTTAGAGAGAGGTTGGTTCCAAACCAGGGGTTCGGAGTGCATTATTTCCTGCACTAAGTCAATGTTAATTTAATTTCCTCCCTCTCTTTCTACTCTCCCCTTTTTTGTTGCTGTTGTATTTCCTCTGACTTGTTAATTGTCTACTATGTCAAATAGGTGACTAAAAGAACGAGCTGGGTTCTTCAAGTCAGAGGATTTCTTTGTGGGCCTGCTCCTGAAAAGCCAAAGTTGCCATCTATACGTCCAGCTAGTGGGCTGTGGAGGTGGTCATAGTTCCCAATTGCCTGTGCCTTTTCCATGGATACGTTAGCACCTGGGTGTCATTATGGAGGGAGCAAACGGTGTCCATCAACACTCTCAAGGCATTTAGAGAGCAGGGTGGAGGGGTGCATTATTTTCCATTCTAATTTTGTATTGATTTAGCTCCTTTCTCTTGACCTACCCCTCCCTAGTGTTGTCATTATGCTGTCATTGGTGTGAAGTGCTTGTAACTTGACATTTTAACTAACGACATGGGTCATTTCGTGTTTTTTTACTTAATAAAATATGGATGATTTGATGCTCATTTATAAAAGAGAACAGGTGCTGTGGCATGGGGGTAGTGTCCCTATCTCTGAGCCAGGAGACCAGATTCATTGCCACCTGCTCCAAAGTTCTGACGTAACATTTATAAATGGGTTAATTCACAACATTAAGAGCTGAGCACTTGTGATAATCTCCCTAACCCTGACCCAGAGATGAGAGTTGAAGTCCCAACTACCGCAGACATGTGTAATAATGTGACTGGACTGGTTGATTAAAAAGAGTTGAGTTTTAGGCCTTGATGAGCTTTTCTTGTTACTGGTTTTGTTGTTTCAATCGGCTAATGTTGAGAGACATAGATAGAGAGGATAGCCAGAGACTTTTCCCATGAGGGGAATGTCTATCACGAGGGGGCATAATTTTAAGGAAATTAGAGGAAGGTTTAGGGGAAATGTCAGAGGTAGTTTCTTTACTCAGAGAGTGGTGGGTACGTGGAATGCACTGCTGGCAGTGCTAATAGAGTCAGATACATCAGGGTCTTTTAAACAACTCTTAGATGAGCATATGGAAGTTAGTACAATGAAGGTTAAGTAGGTTAGTCTGATCTTTGAGTAAGATAAAAGGCAAGCACAACATTTAGGGCTGAAGGGCCTATACTGTACAATACTGTTCTATGTTCTATGTTCTGCATTTGATGTAGGATATAAGAAAAAAGAGTTGGGTTCTGGGACTCCTGTGGCACATATTCATACCTCTCAGTCTTAAAACCTGAATTCAAATTTGTCTTGTTCTGGACAAGTGGAATATCATGTCAGAACATATTAATTGCAAATACGTAAGAGTTGGATTCTGTCTGCCAATCATGCATACTGAGGTCGTGGGGGATTGCACCCCCTTTTTTGTTATTTGAGAAGATCATTACTGTTCTTTTGTTTGTACTTCACCTGCACACTCCTGATCTTCGAGGACCCAGTACAACGTGGGCTGGCAGACAGATTGAAGGAGCTCCATGTGTGCCTGTTGTGGATCTTGCTAAAGTAGCCATTATTAGACACAAACAACTGCCCTTGGAGGAGATTGTAATCCCAGTTTGCTTGCCTGTCTTTCACGATTACATCCATTCCTGGGTTTACCTGAAGAGGGAACATTCAGAGTCTACATTTCAAGATGTGCAGTTTGCACATTCTCCCCGTGTCTGTGTGGGTTTCCTCTGGGTTCTCCGGTTTCCTCCCACAGTCCAAAGATGTGAAGGTCAGGTGAATTGGCAATGCTAAATTGCCCATAGGTTCGGTACGTTAGTCAGAGGAAAATGGGTCTGGGTGGGTTACTCTTCGAAGGGTCGGAGTGGACTTGTTGGGCCGACAGGCCTGTTTCCACATTGTAGGGAATCTAATATCAGTGGGCCCCTCAAGGGCTCAGGTGCATTATTTCTACCCGCAATGATATTCTGATATTACTTTGAATTTTCCCTTTGTGATGTCGCAACTTCAGTAGGTCAGCATTTTTTTTTCAACAAAAAAAAGTGTTCTGCCCCAGTTTGGGAGGGGTGTAGGTGGGGTGAGGTGAAGGAGGGATCGACTGTGGAGGTTGCCTCCAGACGGGGAAAGCGTCCAGTAGGGAAAGGAGCAAACTGGTGCTTGTGCTAATCTACAGGTTTATAATAAAACCATTGTGAATTGCTGAAATACTTTTGCTGCCTAATTAACTTTCTAGATTTCTAAATCTCCCTAATATGATACCTTTCTCTTTTATATTAAAATCCTAAAAATAATTTTTGTTCCATAATTGGTCAAGATACTGATCCTAGCCCAGAGATTGCACATTCTCCCCATGTCTGCACGGGTTTCTACTCAGTGCTCTGGCTTCCGGCTACATCCCAAAGATATGCAGGTTGGGATGGATTGGTTATACTAAGTTGTCCATAGTGCCCCGGAATATGTAGGCCAGATGGAGTAGCCAGGATAAATGCAGCGTTTGAAGGTTCTTTGAAGATTTATTGCAGACTTGATGGGCCAAATGGCCTTCATTTGCACTGTTGGACTTCTATGATTTGCTGATAGCTGACAGGAAGGGGAGTAAATTGTGAGGACAACATAATCCTAATCAATACTTAGGACTGGATTTAGATAACTGTACATCTCGTAACTGGCATATGTTGATTTCTTGAAACTGAATCCAAGACTATAACCTTCACTTTTAATATTTTGTTCAGTGTCTCCAGCGTATCATTTTTAGTCACTCTGGTGTCTCTTGGTATAACTGGGATCAAGTGAATCCCTTGAGGAGTATAAAGGGTGCAGAAGTATACATGCAAAGTCAAATGATTGAGCAAAAGAAAACTTGGCAGATGGGGTAAGTAGTGGAAATTTGTCTACTTTGGCAGAAAGAATACAAATTTGAATGCAGAGAGTGTGTAGAATTTGTTGGTACAGTGAGATCTGGATGCTTTCATACATGAGTCACAGAAGGTTTATTTCATAGTGAACAATTTATTTGAAAGGCAAGTGGCATGTGGTCATTTGTGGAAAGACAAAAATGTTTTTAAAAAACTATAATAAAATAGCTTGCAGAAAAATATTTAATGGCATTCAGTTGTGAGCTGCAAACTGTGGATGAACTCACAAGGAAACAAAGTGTTATTTTAAAAACTTCATGAGAACAGTCCATATTACAGAAGAGGTGGAGCTGGATGTCTTAAAATGTATAAAAGTAGAAAAATCCCTGGGAGGTGTGTTCAGGTGTATCCCGAAACATTGTCGGTAGCTAGGGAAGAGATTGCAGAGCCTCTTGGTGAGATATTTGTGTCATCAACAGCCATGAGGTGCCTGAAAACTGGAGAGTTGATAATATTATGCCATTCTTTAAAAAGTGCTGAAAAGAAAAGCCACGGAACAACTGACCAGTGAGCCTAACATCAATGGTGGGTGAGTTGTTGGAGGGGTTTCTGAGAGACAGGAGTTACATGCATTTGGAAAGGCAAGGACTGATTAGAGATAGTAAGCATGGCTTGATGCCTGGAAAACAGTCACTAACTTGACTGAGTTTCTGCAAGAGTTGACCAAGCAGGTAGATGAAGGCAAGCAGTAGACATGGACTTTAGCGAGGCCTTTGACAAGGTTCCGCAAGGTAGGCTGGTTAATAAGGTTTGATCACATGGAATCCAGGGAGCACTTGCCAACTGGACATAAAATTAGCTTGACAGTGAGAGACAGAGTTGTTATTTGGACTGGAGGCCTGTGACCAGCGGTGTGCCACAGGGATCGGTGATGGCTCCACTACTTTGCGGCATTTATCTGAATGACCTGTATTGTAGGATTCTGGTTTGCAATCAGTATTTTGCTGATTTCTAGGTGATTTGAATCATCCCTTAGATTTCTGGACTTATTTAGGAATGTGATATGAGAATGGCAGTAAACAGGTGTTTCAATGCAAAAGAATACCTGTGTTTATTAAATATAAAAGTTAAGTATAATGCAAGAAATAAAGGCAAATGTAATAAACAGTGAAATTGATACAATCAAATTTACAGAGGACTGTAACTAAATACAGTATTAAATTAAACACAGGTTAAACACTATTTGAACTAAACACCAATTTTAATCACAGAAACTTTAATCAGACTTCCTACCCTTCAGATTCCTTGCACTGTCACCACCCACCTTCCCCTCACTGCAAGCTAGGTTAGATCCTTTGGGGTCTTGGGAGTTTCAGCTCACCACTGAGGAAAAGACAGGTTTAAAGTGTGTCCAGATGCTGAGGTTCTTGCTGTACATCTCTCTGACTCTATGCTTCTCTTGGTTTGGAAAAGCCTGTGTCTGGAAGCTTTTATTCAGATAGCACTTGGTTGGCTTCCCTCTCTCAGATGCCCTTTGTTGGATGATACTCTTGGTTTGTCTTCCTGATTCAGTGCCTCTGTTCAGCCTCTGTGGTTCTTGGTTACGAAGCTACTTGTTGAGGCTGGATCCTGTGAGGAAACTGTTTCAGCAGAAGCTTGGTGTTGAAAAGGCTCTCTCTGGAGAAATTGGGCCTGGCAGTTATACAGACTGCGTGCTCTGCCATCTCCTCTCAAATCTGTGTTGTCATTGTGTTTCTGGTGTTCCCTTTGAGGTCAATTGGCTTCTTGATAGTTAAGAGTAGGTGTCAATGGGTTCTGACTAACGTTAAATGTCTGATAACTCTGTGAATGAATATTGATTAAAGGTGAATGATTGGTATCTGTATCAGTTCTTGAGTTGGGTAGCCCAAGGTGTAAAGTCTAGAGTGTTAGCTTTGGTTGTTATTCTCTTGGAGTGCAGGTGTATACAGAGGAACCTCCATTATCCAAATGAGATGGGCAGACACTATTTTGTTCGGATAATTGATTATTCGGGTAATTGATTTCCTCTGTGGCTCGGAGTTCTCTGTGAAGTCTGCTCCCGTTCAGGAGATTAGGCAGCAGCACAACACGCGATACCCCGTCCCCTGTTTGCTCTCACCCCACCCCTACTGCCTGCCTGCCCCCAATCCCATCCATCCCTACCCCATCCCCACCGCCTGCCTGCCCCCAACCCGCCCAACCCCAACCCTGTGCCCCACCCCAACCCTGTCCCACCCCGCCCCTGCCTGCACCCACCCCGCCCTCCCTACCCGCCCCCAACAACGTCTGCTCCCACCTTGCCCCCTGCCTGACCCAACCCCACACCCCCACCCACAGTCCGATCCTTGTCCGCGCCCTCCATAGGGCAGCTGGACTGTACATCTCCAAATAGCACACACAGACAGACAGACACACACACACACTCAATGTTTTGACAGGTTCCACCTCTGCTCTGTACAGGACAATGTTGGAGAGATTACCTGGGGAAGGGGGGTTTAGGGTTCACCCCTCTGTAGAACTCCAGGGAAAGTCTTGGTGGAGAGAGAGAGGGCTGGAGGTCAGTCATTTAGAGACGGTGCCTGGACTGTCCAGGACAGTTCTCGGTAGCATTTCAGTGGGGTGAGTTCATTTTTAATCATTATACCTGAAACACCTCTTTGACGTAATGTTTCTATCAGGACCTTGAGATCCTCTTTGGATAATCTGATATTCAGATAATTAATATTCAGATAATCGAGGTTCCTCTGTGTTGGAATTCCAGGTTGAACAATAATCCCAGACAAAGTCATTCTGGCTCTGTGTATATTTGTTGTACCCTGAACTGAGGCTTTTGTCCAGTATTTTAGATATTAGAAAGGTTCACGGTGTTGTTCAGTATTTTAGATGACAGGGATTTTTGCTCAATTATACACTATTATAACATAAGAGGGAAGGTACGTAAGTTTGCAGATGACCCCAAAATTGGTGGTATAGTGCACAGTGATGAATGGTATCTGAGAGTGCAATGTGATCTTGATCAGATGGGCCAAAGGGCTGAGGAGAGCAGGTTGAGTTTAATGTAGATAAATGTGAGGTGTTTCATTTTCGTAAGCCAACCAGGGCAGGACTTATATAGATAATGGAAGTGACAAACTGAGAGATCTCAGGGTGCAGGTGCATTGTTCTTTGAACGTAGCACCAGATGTAGACAGAGTGGTGAAGAAGCCGTTTGGCACGCTTGTCTTCATTGGTCAGAGCATCGAGTATAAGAGTTGGGAAGCCATGTTGCAGCCATACAAAACATTAGTGAGGCCAGTTTCAGAATATTGCATATAGTTTTAGTTGCCCTGCTACAGGAATATTGTTGTGAAATTGGAAAGGGCACAGAAAAGATTTACTGGGATGTGGCTGGTACTGGAGGGTTTGAGCGAGAGGGGGAGGCTGAATAGGCTGGTACATTTTTCACTGGATCATTGGAGGTAGGGGGTTGATAATATACAGGTTTGTAAAATGATGAAGTTCATAGATAAGGAGAATAACCAAGGTATGGTTCCCAGGGTAGGGAAGTCCAATATTTGAGGGTATAGCATTAAAAGGGGAAAGAAATAAAAGAGACCTGAGGGGCAACTTTTTCCACACAGAGAGTGGTGCATGTATGGAATGAGCTACTGGAGGAAGTGATAGAGATCGTTACAATTACATTACTTGGATGGATATAGGAATTGGGAGGGTTTGGAGGGATATGGGCCAAATGCTGCCAAATGGGCTAAGTTCAGTTTAGGATACCTCATCAACATGCTTCCATACTATATGATTCCACGAGTTTATGATCAAATGTGTCTATGAGATGGCCAAGGATTAGTCATGGTATTGCTCACAGCTAACTAAAAAAATTGATTATTCAATTAACCTCGGAGCCTTGAAAATAGTCATTAGAACATGAGGGATACCAGACACAGGAGGATATAAGATATATATATGTCAGATATAACCCCTTACTTCAAGGACAACTTGTAGCTGATTGTGCAACAGACCTGATAACATGCATGTGCTTTCACACTAATCCTTTGCTATAACATAGTTAGTCCTGTGTGTGCAAATAGGTTACCTATACTCATTCTATGCATGATGTAAAGCTGAGATAATTGGTTAGCCTATGAGCTGCTGGGTTATCGTGCAGACGTTTCATTATGATGCTGAGTAACATCATCAGTGCGACTCCTGTGAATCGCTGTTGTTCTGTCCCACTTGGTTTTTACGTGGTCCAGTCTGTTGGGGTGCGTGCCATGTTGGGGTCTTTTCTGCAGCAGTTTGTACACAGGGTCTATCTCTACCTGTTTGTTGATGGCTTTTTTGGTAGAAAATTTGGCTTCCAACAACTCCCTTACTTGTTTCTGGTTGGCTTGTCCCAGAATGGTTACTTTGTCAGAGTTGACTTGATGTCCCTCTTGGTCTGTGTGTACAGAGATGAGAGAGAGTGGGTCATGTCAGTTAGTTGCCAGTTGGTGTTCTTGAAGTCAAGTGGCTAGTTTTCTTCCTGCTTGTCTGATGTAGTACTTGTTGCAATTGTTGCAATGGATTTTGTATACCATATTGATCCTACATATTGTGGGCATGGGATCCTTTGTCCTGGTAAGCAGTACGCCCTGGAAAGGTAGTAGACATGGAGAATCCCATTGGGACCTACAGAGATTTTGTCTATAGTTTTTACCAGTGCCTGTTCACCTACTTGGTATTTAAGAGATAGAGTCATAGAATCATAGAGATGTACAGCATGGAAACAGACCCTTCGGTCCAACCTGTCCATGCCGACCAGATAGCCCAACCCAATCTAGTCCCACCTGACAGCACTCAGCCCATATCCCTCCAAACCCTTCCTATTCATATACTCATCCAAATGCCTTTTAAATGTTGCAATTGTACCAGCCTCCACCACTTCCTCTGGCAGCTCATTCCATATGTGTACCATCCTCTGTGTGAAAAAGTTGCCCCTTTGTTCTCTTTTATATCTTTCCCCTCCCTAAACCTATGCCCTCTAGTTCTAGACTCCCCAACCCCAGGGAAAAGACTTTGTCTATTTATCCTATCCATACACCCTCATAATTTTGTAAACATCTATAAGGTCACCCCTCAGCTTCTGATGCTCCAAGTCAAACAGCCTCAGCTTGTTCAGCCTCTCCCTGTCGCTCAAATCCTCCAACCCTGGCAACATCCTTATAAATCTTTTCTGAACCCTTTCAAGTTTCACAACATCTTTCCGATAGGAAGGAGACCAGAATTGCACGCAATATTCCAACAGTGATCTAACCAATGTTCTGTACAGCCATAACATGATCTCCCAACTCTTGTTCTGTCTTGTTCCTCTTGCAGAAGGGTGTCGTCACAGTGCTGCCAAAACGTCTTCTTCAGTGGACAGTTGGGAAACAGTTGGGTGGGGTCAGGCTCACGCAGAGATCCAGAGGGTTTTGGTTTTGCTTTCAGTTATTGGGCAGTTTTTGCTGGCTGCTGGATCTGAAAGCTTGAGTTCTGTGCTGCTAGAGTGAACTCTTGAACAGAGAGGCTTCCTCTTAAAAATAACCAGAGGCACATTGTTATTTCAGTGTTTCTTTTGGAATGGAGAGAGACAGCCCGTGAGATTAATAACTGTAAAGGCTGAACTGCCTTTACCAATGCTATGTTTATGGGATGCTGTCTATATTGGAACAACCGAGGATTATTGGTTAAAATGCATTATCATGTTAACTATTTCACTTGAGAAATGTTCTGCCAATTTTTTTGCATTTTATCTGTGTTTTCGGATTTAAGTGTGTTTTGATTAACATTTAGCGGTGGACAAACCACCTGCATTTTTAAAATGATATAAAATTAACTGTCTAGGCTTTTGCCATAATATACATGGGGGTGGAGGTGGTGTTTGGTCCAGTCCAGAACAAAGAAGCATGATGGCTCAGTGGTTAGCACAGCTGCCTCACAGCACTGGGGACCCGGGTTCGATTCCAGCCTCGGGCAACTGTTTGTGCGCACATTCTCCCTGTGTCTGCATGGGGTTGCTCTGGTTTTCTCCCACAGTCCAAAGATGTGCAGGTTAGGTGAATTGGTTATGCTAAATTGCCCATAGAGTTTGGTACATTAGTCAGGGGTAAATAGGGAGAATGGGTCTGGGTGGGTTACTCTTCGAAGGGTTGGTGTGGACTAGTTGGGCCGAAGGGCATGATTCCACACTGTAGGGAATCTAATCTAATCTAATCTAAACACTTACATACATGTCCATTATATACCATTGAACATGGCATAGAGGACCATAGGGATCCTCGTTCTGTTTCTCCACTCATTATGTCCTTTGGGAGGCTCATTGCTCATCCTGTCTTCTGAAGTTGCTAAGCCAGTTGCCAGTAGCTTGTAACCTCATGAGGATTGTGGTTCCGCTATTGCTGAAAAATTGGATATCTGATTTTGGAAGTCGCTAAAGAGTCCCAGCACCTTCATCAACTCTCTCTCTCTCTCTCCTCACTTCTTCCTCCCCCCTGCACCTTTTACCATAGTTGGGCATGTTGGAATAATTCCCATTTACCTGATTAACTGCAGCTCCAAAAACACTCTCAATACACATTACATCATTGAGCACAAATCAGCCTGTTGAATGGCACCACATCCACAATAATATTCATTTCTTCAATCAGAACATAATAACAGTAACAGTAACATGCACTATCTACAAGATGCAAAGCAGAAATTTACCAAGATGGCTTTGATAAAAACACTTCTAATCCCATGACCCACCTCGAAGGACAAGGGCAGCAAGTACATGGGAACACCATCACCTGCAAGTTCCCCTCAAGCCACTCACCATCCTACGTTGGAAATATATCTCTATTCCCTGTTGTCATTGGATTAAAATCCTGGAACTCTCTCCCATTGTGTGTCTACCTGCACTAAATGGACTGCAGTGGCTCAGGACATAACACTTTATCAAGGGCAACTTGGGATGTGCAATAAATAGTGGCTCAGCCAGTGATGACCACATCCTGTCAATGAGTTTTAAAAAAATGTATCTTCAAAATGTGAATGATATGATCACTGCCAATCAGCTTTAACTGTAGGCAGCTCTACCTCTCTACCTCTTTATCTGGTACTGGAGAGGTATCCTCGTTGGAGGAAAACCCTGACCCAGAAGTAGCCCATCACAGAATTTGGAAGTTGACCTGGAGAGGTGGAGAAATCTCATCAGATGATGGCATCATGAGAGTTCCAAAATGCATTTCCTGTGCTGGATTTTTAATGAGTGCCTTCTCTATTTTAGAAACTTGCAACCTGGTTTCTTGGTGCTTGGATGGCAAAGAAGGTACAATCAATCGCTTCCTGAATCTACAAAAATCCATCAATGGCTGCAAATCCCAATACCCTCTGTACCTAACTGACTCATCTTACCACAACTACCTCACCTTCCCTAACTGGTTGTCTGTATCATGCTTGATGGTGTAATGAGCTACCAACTGTGAGATGCATTTGAGATCTACATTTGATGCCTGGAATTGATCTTGCTGCATAAAACTTCAGGGAAACAATGACCTTGAAGACTGGAGTTAGGGGGACTGCTACGGAAATCTGTGAGGCACTAAGTCCTTCTGCATCACAATGCTGGAAAAATGCTGGAAACCACAAATGTCCACAAGCATCTTCCTGGACTGTTGCAATCTGTATCTGCACTGGAATGGTCGTTTCCAAGTAGATGACTCAGTGGTGTTACAATTGCCATCAAATGCCACCAACCCCCCCACCACCCCCCCCCCCCCCCCCCCCTGCAGTTTGCCTCTGTCCTCCTCTTGACCAGGAGAATTCTTCTCTGAAGCTCATCTTCCCTTTTGCCTGATTAGCCTGCTGTTATCTGAACTCCCTCGCGTGCAGTTCTTTGTTCGTCAGGGCTTCCTCCGCCAATCTCTGTTGCACAACTTGTAAGATCGTATCTTGAATTTCAGTTTAGTTTTGATTGTGGACTGAATTGGGAAAAGGGCTGCTTTACAGCAATGAACTGAGGAAGGGGTTGCTACATTTGTAAAAATAAGTTGCTGAAACTTATTGTAAGCAGTGTTGTTCAAGCAGTGGCGGGGGAGGGGATTTGGTGGAGGGATGTCTGTAGACTGGCTAGCACCAGGGTGTATTTACAATGTGAGATTTGGCTATATTTCAGCTTCTGAAATGATTTTCTTCATGATCCCCTCTGGATAGTCCATCTGCATTGATTTTACAGTTGAAGTCTCTGGCCAGAATGATTGGCCTGGACATTGCCAGCAGCAGTGGGAGCTGTGGCAAGGTGGCCAGCTACTCACATGAACATATTAATTAGTCTCAGGGGAATGTTCCTGTGGATAATGTCTGATATGAGGAGGCTCCCGCCTACCACCTCCTTAATCTCTGAGATAGTGAAGTTGCCTCCTTGCAGCAGAAAACCCAGGCCCGGAGGAACGGTTATCATTTCCCCCTGACCAGATTGAAGGCCTGTGCATCCGTAAGCTTGACCATTTCCTGTAGTTGCTGAGGTGCGATATCCCACACTCTTGCAGAAACAGGAGGAAGGCATTAACATTGGCCAGGTAAGCCAATGTGGAAACACATCGCACAGTAGATTTAATGCTACACACGTTAATATTAGCAATTTTGAAACCTATTTTGAGAGTTCACAGAATTACACGCAGATCCAATGTCCATTCACCCAAGGTCACTGAGGGCAGCCTCCATACCCACGGTGTGAGTGAACTGTTGGACAGTGTACACAGTGAGGTAGCTGTCCTGTTCCCCATGAGGGTGGACTGCCCTGATTTGGTGTCATCAGGGCGAGGACGAAGCCTGGAAGCTCCAGTTCGGAGTCTGACAGAAGGACTGTCGTGCACTGCTCCTGATTTGGAGTATTGCAATTTCCAGTTGGCTGGAACTGTGGTGTGATGGGTAGCCCGTTGTTCCCAAAGGCTGGGGTTTGGGCTTCACCAGACCACTTAGGACATCTGGCAATTTCCATTTTTTTTTGGGGGGGGGTGAGGGAGAGGCCTCTCTTTCTCCCCCAGAGATGCAGTGCCTCATTTTTTGTTGTTGTCCATCCCTCTGCACGTCGTTGTCATCAGAGCTGCTGCTGGTGTGTGCATCATTCAGTTGCATCTTTCCACTCTGCTATGGGCAGCCAATGTGATTTCCTTTTGTAATTGTTCCTCTCCACTATCCACCCCACTTCCTTTTTTTCCTCCTCCACCACTGAATCTATCTGTTCGAGTGGAGGTTGGGTCGGTTGCTGTGCCTCCACGCTGGCTACCTTTCCCTCCTCTCCGGCCTGTCCCGCCTTCTGGTGCTCCTTTTTCCAGTTTTCTTGCTGGAAGGTGGCACCTCACTTACCTTTTGGGGTCCATGGGTCGTGCTGCCACTTCTGGCTATTTAAGCATATGTGGTGCCCAGCACGCATCTTGGGGCAGGCCTTGTACAGGTGGCCTCCTTCCCCACTTAGGTTGCAGCTCTTGGACTCCTTGCGGTCCTTAGTCAGCTGGCTCTCCTGTTTTTAGTTTCTCCAGGGGGTCACTTTGCATTCCACTTCCATGTGCCCTGACCTCCCATAGTTTCGGCACACTCTAAACTGCCCTGGCGTATATCAGGTAACCCCAGCTCCCTCCGAAGCTGTAGGCAGATGGAGGATGATCCCACTGATATCCACCTTCAGAGTCACCTTGACCTGCCACTTGCTGGTCCAGAGTCCAAAGGAGTCCACTACATTGGTAGTTCAAGTAGAGTTAGGCTCCTAACGAGGTCCATGTGGCTTACTGTCCCTCATTCCTATGTACCTTGACTTTCCTTTCATTATTCCATTTATGATGAACATTGAGGCATTCCGTCTCCATTGAGGCAAGCAAGGATGCATCAAGGATATGCACAGTCCCTGTGGAATGGAGATACAAATCAGGCAGACAGTGTGAATAGAAAAACAATGAGAAACTAGAAGCTATATTTTTCAATAAATACAAAGCAAAGACCACCATCAGGGAATAATTCCTCTTTGTGTTGGTATGCCTCAAATTATAGGCATACGTGTGTAAATAAATTCTTTATAACTTTACAAAATTGTGCACAGAAGAAGTGTTGTCACTGTGGGGGATGAATTTCAGTCAAATCTGTCCTATCAGTAACCTTCTGCTTCCAAAAATATCCATACAAATTTACACATGTTAAACTGCCTCATCACCAACATTTAGAGTCATAGGATCATAGAGTAGTCCCGCATAGAAATAGACCCTTCAGTCCAACTCATCCAAGTTGACCAGATATCGTAACCTAATCTAGAATCAAGATTATAGTGGTACTGGAAAAGCACAGCAGGTTAGACAGCAGCCGAGGAGCAGGAAAATCAATGTTTCGTGCAAAAGCCTTTCATCAGGAATGAGTTTGGGAGCCTCAAGGGGTGGAGAGATAAATGGGATGGGTGTGGGACTGGGGAGAAGGTATTTGAGTGTGCGATAGATGGATGGAGGTGGGGGTAAAGGTGATAGGTCAGAGAGGAGGGTGAAGCAGATAGGTGGGAAGGAAGATTCACGGGTGGGACAGGTCATGATGGTGGTGCTGAGCTGGAAGGTTGGAACTGGGCTAAGGCGGGGGGGAGGGGAAATGAGGAAACTGGTGAAATCTACATTGATGTCATGGAGTTGAAGGGTCCCGAGGCGGAAGAAGAGGTGTTGTTCCTCCAAACATCGGGTGGAGAGGGAGCAGCGATGGAGAAGGCCCAGGACCTGCGTGTCCTCGGTAGAGTGGGAAAGGAAATTGCAGTCTTTAAAGAAGGAGGCTATCTGGTGTGTTCTGTTGTGGAACTGGTCCTCCTCGAAGCAGATGCAGCAGAGGTGGAGGAATTGGGAATATGGGATTGCATTTTTGTAGTAGGTCGGGTGGGTGCAGGTGTAATCCAGATAGCTGTGGGGGTTGGTGGATTTGTAAAAATATGTCAGTGTTGAGTCGGTCATTGTTGATGGAGATGGAGAGGTACAGGAAGGGGAGGGAGGTGTCTGAGATGGTCCAGGTGAATTTAAGGTTGGGGTGGAATGTGTTGGTGAAGTTCAATCTCCTCATGGGAGTACAATGTGGCAGAGGAAAAGGTCGGGAGTAGTGCTGGTGTAACTCCGGAAGATAAACTGTTCCATGTAGCCGACAAAGAGACAGGCATAGCTGGGGCCCATGCGGGTGCCCTTGGTTACCCCTTTCATCTGGAGGAAGTGGGAGGATTCGAAGGAGAAATTGTTGAGGGTGAGGACCAATTCAGCCAAACAAATAAGAGTGTCAGTGGAAGGGTACTGGTGGGGATGTCGGAAGAGGAAGAAACAGATGGTTTGTTGACGGGGGTGACATCATGGTCGAGGAGGTGGTAGGAGGAGGTGTCTTCGAGTTAGCACCTGGCTTCAGCGGTTTAGATGTCAGTGCACCAAACTACCACTGCACCCCCTTTATCCGCTGGTTTGATGAACAAACCTAATCTAATCCCATTTGCCAGCACTTGGCCCAAATCCCGCTAAACTCTTCCTATTCATATACCCATCCAGATGCCTTTTAAATGCTGTAATTGTACCAGCCTCCACCACTTCATCTGGCAGCTCATTCCATACATGCACCACCCTCTGTGTGAAAATGTTGCCTCTCGGGACTCTTTTATATCTTTCCCCTCTCACCCTAAACCTATGCCCTCTACTACTGGGCTCGCCCACCTTAGGGAAAATACCTTGCCTGTTTATCCTATCCATGCACCTCATGATTTTATAAACCTCTATAAGGCCTCCGCGCTCCAGGGAAAACAGCCCCAGGCTGTTCAGCCTCTCCCTATAGCACAAATACTCCAACCCTGGCAACATTCTTGTAAATCTTTTCTGAGCCCTTTCAAGTTTCACAACATCCTTCCAATAGGAAGGAGACCAGAATTGCATGCAATATTCCAAAAGTGTCCTAACCAATGTCATGTACAGCTGCAACATGACCTCCTAGACTCAATGCTCTGACCAATAAAGGAAAGCATATCAAACGCTTTCTTCATTATCCAATCTACCTGCGACTCCACTTTCAAGGAACTATGAACCTGCACGCTAAGGTCTCTTTTCTCAGCAACACTCCCTAGGACCTCACCATTAAACGTATAAGTCCTGCTAAGATTTGCTTTTCCAAAATCAGCACCTCACATTTATCTAAATTAAACTCCATCTGCTACTCCTTAGCCCATTGGCCCATCTGACCAAGATCCTGTTATAATCTGAGGTAACCTTCTTCACTGTCCACTACACCTCCAATTTTGGTGTCATCTGCAAACTTACTAACTGTACATCTTATGCTCGCATCCAAATCATTTATATAAATGATGAAAAGTAGTGGACCCAGCACCGATCCTTGTGGCGGATCATGGGTCACAGGCCTCCAATCTGAAAAACAACCCTCCACCACCACCCTCTGTCTTCTAACTTTGAGTCAGTTCCATATCCAAATTCCCTCCCCACCCCTTTCCACCTTCCGCAAAGACCGTTCCCTCCATGACTACCTGGTCAGGTCCATGTCCCCCTACACCCCACCCTCCCATCCTGGCACCTTCCCCTGCCATCGCAGGAACTGTAAAACCTGTGCCCACACCTCCTCCCTCACCTCTATCCAAGGCCCTAAAGGAGCCTTCCACATCCATCAAAGTTTTACCTGCACATCCACTAATATCATTTATTGTATCCGTTGCTCCCGATGCGGTCTCCTCTACATTAGGAAGACTGGGCGCCTCCTAACAGAGCGCTTTAGGGAACATCTCCGGGACACCCGCACCAATCAACCACACCACCCCATGGCCCAACATTTCAACTCCCCCTCCCACTCTGCCGAGGACATGGAGGTCCTGGGCCTCCTTCACCGCCGCTCCCTCACCACCAGGCACCTGGAGGAAGAACGCCTCATCTTCCGCCTCGGAACACTTCAACCCCAATGTGGGCATCAATGTGGACTTCAACAGTTTCCTCATTTCCCCTTCCCCCACCTCACCCTAGTTCCAAACTTCCAGCTCAGCACTGTCCCCATGACTTGTCCGGACTTGTTCTACCTGCCTATCTCCTTTTCCACCTATCCACTCCACCCTCTCCTCCCTGACCTATCACTTTCATCCCCTCCCCCACTCACCTATTGTACTCTATGCTACTTTCTCCCCATCCCCACCCTCCTCTAGCTTATCTCTCCACGTTTCAGGCTCACTGCCTTTATTCCCCGAAACATCGGGGGAAGCTTTTGCCCGAAACATCGATTTCGCTGATCCTTGGATGCTGCCTGAACTGCTGTGCTCTTCCAGCACCACTAATCCAGAATCTATATCCAAATGCCTAGTTCTCCCTGTATTCCATGAGATCTAACCTTGCTAACCAATCTCCCATGAGGAACTTTGCCGAACACCTTACTGAAGTCCATATAGATCATGTCCACCATTCTGCTCTCATCAATTCTCTTTGTTACTTCTTCAAAAAACTCAATCAAGTTTGTGAGACACGATTTCCCATGCTCAAAGCCATGCTGACTATCTCTAATCAGTCCTTGCCTTTCCAAATATATGTAAATCCTGTCTCTCAGGATTCCCTCCAATAACTTGCCCACCACCAATGTAGAGCTCATTGGTCTATAGTTCCCTGGCTTGTCCTTACCACCTTTCTTAATAGTGGCACCACGTTAGTCAACCTCCAGTGTTCTGGCACCTCGCCTGTGACCATCGATAATACAAATATCTCAGTAAGAGGCCCAGCAATCACTTCCTTGGCTTCTCACGGAGTTCTAGGGTAAACCTGATCAGGTCCTGGGGATTTATCCACTTTTATGCATTTCAAGACATCTAGCATTTCCTCCTCTGTAATATGGATATTTTTCAAGATGTCAACATCTATTTCCCTACATTCTATATCTTCCATGTGCTTCTCCACAATAAACACTCATACAAAATACTCGTTTAGTATCTCCCCGATCTCCTGCGGCTCCACACAAAGGCTGCCTTGCTGCTCTTTTAGGGGAGAAAGTGATAGCTGCAGATGCTGGAGATCAGAGCTGAAAATGTGTTGCTGGAAAAGCGCAGCAGGTCAGGCAGCATCCAAGGAACAGGAGAATCGATGTTCCTGAAGAAGGGCTTATGCCCGAAACGTTGATTCTCCTGTTCCTTGGATGCTGCCTGACCTGCTGTGCTTTTCCAGCAACACATTTTCTGTTCTTTTAGGGGCCCTATTCTCTCCCTAGTTCCCCTTTTGTCCTAAATGTATTTGTAAAAACTTTGGATTCTCCTTAACTCGGTTTGCCAAAACTATCTCATGTCCCCTTTTAACCCTCCTGATTTCCCTCTTAAGTACTCCTACTGCCTTTATACTCTTCTAAGGACTCACTCGATCTGTCTTGTCTATACCTTACATATGCTTCCTTCTTTTTCTTAACCAAACCCTCAATTTCTCGAGTCATCCAGCATTCCCTATATACCAGCCTTTCCTTTCACCCTAACAGGAATATACTTTCTCTGGATTCTCATTATCTCATTTCTGAAGTCTTCCCATTTTCCAGCCATCCATTTACCTGCGAATATTTTCCCCCAATCAGCTTTTAAAAGTTCTTGCCTAATACCATCAAAATTAGCCTTCCTCCAAGTTAGAACTTCAACTTTTAGATCTGATCTATCCTTTTCCATCACTATTTAAAATCTAATAGAATTATGGTCGCTGGTCCCAAAGTGCTCCCCCACTGACACCTCAGTCACCTGCCCTGCCTTATTTCCTGAGAGTAGGTCAGGTTTTGCACCTTCTCTACTCAGTACATCCACATACCGAATCAGAAAATTGTCTTGTACACACTTAACAAATTCCTCTCCATCTAAATCCTTAACACTATGGCAGTCCCAGTTTCCAAATTTAAAATCCCCTAACCCTAATATTCTTACAGATAACTGAGATCCCCTTATAAATTTGTTTCTCAATTTCCCGCTGACTATTAAGGGGTCTCTAATACAATCCCAAAAAGGTGATCATCCTTTCTTATTTCTCAGTTCACCCAAATAATTTCCCTGGATGTATTCCCAGGAATATCCTCCCTTGGTACAGCTGTAATGCTATCCCATATCAAAAAAAAGCCACTCTCCTCCTCTCTTGCCCTCCTCCCTTTTTCTATTCTTCCTACCTAGTACATATTCATATTACATTTAAGATACTGGTTTCACTCGAAATAGTTCACCCGATCACTTCAACCTTGTTCTTATTTCCATGTGACACTCCGTCCACTTGAAATTGTTTTATAACGCAACGTGTAGATGCTGAATGTACTCAGCTGACTGGGCAAAGGTGAACTCTTAATTTTGTAATATGCAGCTCTAAACTGAACTCAAATCACAAGCTCAAACTCAACAGAAACCAAAAGAACTGCGGATGCTGGAAATGAGCAACAAAAACAGACATTGCTGGGAGAAGTCAGCAGGTCTGGCAGCATCTGTGTATTCCCAATTCCTCCGCCTCTGCTGTATCTGCTCCCAGAGGACCAGTTCCACCACAGAACACACCAGATGGCCTCCTTCTTTAAAGACCACAATTTCCCCTCCTGCATGGTTGATGATGCCCTCCAACACAACTCATCCACATCCCACACCTCCACCCTCGAGCCCCACCCCTCCAACCGCAACAAGGACTGAACGTCCCTGGTCCTCACCTTCCACCCCAACAATCTCTGCAAAAATCGCATTACCCGCCGACATTTCTGCCATCTTTAAATGGACCCCACCACCAGGGATATATTTTCCTCCCCACCCCTATCCGCTTTCTGCAAAGACCATTCCCTCTGCGATTACCTGGTCAGTTCCATGCCCCCCAACAACCCACCCTCCCCTCCTGGCACCTTCCCCTGCAGCCACAGGAAGTGCAAAACCTGCGCCCACACCTCCTCCCTCACCTCTGTCCAAGGCCCCAAAGGAGGCTTCCACATCCATTAAAGTTTCACCTGCACATCCACCAATATCATTTATTGTATCTGTTGCTCCCAATGTGGTCTCCTCTACATTGGGCAGACCGGATTTCTTTTCACAGAGCGCTTCAGAGAACATCTCTTGGACACCTGCACCAATCAACCCTACTGCCCTATGGGCTGAACATTTCAACTCCCCCTCCCACATGCAGGTCCTGTGCCTCCTCCGTCACCACTCCCTCACCACCCGACACCTGGAAGAAGAACGCCTCATCTTCTGCCTTGGGACCCTCCAATCCCATGGCATCAATATGGACTTCACCAGTTTCCTCATTTCCCCTCCTCCCACATTACCTCAGTTCCAAACTTCCAGCTCAGCAATGCCCTCATGACCTGTCCCACCTGTCCACCTCCCTTCCCACCTCTCCGCTCCACCCTCCTCTCTGACCGATTACCTTCACTCCCACTTCCATCCACCTATTGTACTTTTATCTACCTTCCCCCCACTTGCATCTCCTCCCCATTTATATCTCCATCCCTGAGGCTCCCAACCTCTTTCCTGATGAAGGGCTTTTGCCCAAAACTTCAATTTTTCTGTTCCTCAGATGCTGCCTGACCTGCTGTGCTTTGCCAGCAGCATTGGGTTGACGCAGTGGTTAGCACTGCTACCTCACAGTACTAGGGTCCCAGGTTCAATTCCAACCTCAGGTGACTGTGTGGATTTCCTCTGGGTGCTCTGGTTTCCTACCACAGTCCAAAGATGTGCAGGTCAGGCGAATTGGCCATACTAAATTGCCCATAGTGTTAGGTGCATTAGTTGGAGGGTAATAGGTCTGGGTGGGTTACACTTCGGAGGGTCCGTGTGGACTGGTTGGGCCGAAGGGCCTGTTTCCACACTATAGGGAATCTACTCTAATTTGTGCGAAGATTTGTAGCTCGGGTGCTCGTTGTTGTGGTTCTGTTCTCCGAGCTGGAAGTTTTTGTTGCAAACGTTTCGTCCCCTGGCTAGGCGACATCATCAGTGCTTGGGAGCCTCCTGCGAAGCGCTTCTTTGATGTTTCCTCCGGTGTTTATAGTGGTCTGTCCCTGCCCTTCCGGTTGTCAGTTTCAGCTGTCCGCTGTAGTGGTTGGCATATTGGGTCCAGGTCGATGTGTTTGTTGATGGAGTTTGTGGATGAATGCCATGCCTCTAGGAATTCCCTGGCTGTTCTCTGTCTGGCTTGCCCTATGTTAGTAATGTTGTCCCAGTCGAATTCATGTTGCTTGTTGTCTGCGTGTGTGGCTACTAAGGATAGCTGGTCGTGTCGTTTAGTGGCTAGTTGATGTTCATGTATGCGGATTGTGCATACCATACACTACAGAGGACAGCTGAAACTGACAACCGGAAGCGGCAGGGACAGACCACTATAAACACCGGAGGAAACATCAAAGAAGCGCTTCGCAGGAGGCTCCCAAGCACTGATGATGTCGCCTAGCCAGGGGACGATACGTTTGCAACAAAAACTTCCAGAACCACAACAATCTACTCTAATCTCCAGCATCTGCAGTACCCACTTCCGCCCTCTGTGGAGAGAAAGGAGAATTAATGTTTGAGGGTCCAGTGACCCTTCAGAGCACAAACTAGCAGGGGTTGCTCAACACAAACGGTACGCTTTGTTTGTGTCCAATATTCCTTCATCCCACTCGCACTCTGCAACTGGTGCAAACGTTTCAGAAGTAGCTTCCCTCGATATCCGCCAGTCGCATCCCCGCTCCCCCCCCCTCCCCCACGCTATAATATTTTATTAAATCTGCACCACATTGACCAATAACTTTAATAAAGTCGAATAAAATTCTGATACAGGGGTTGTCGGTCAAAAGTCTTTGGTATTGTGCATTTGGGAAGGTGAGACCAAAGTCGTGCTGCAGATAGTGCCAGGAATAGAGTGGCGACAGCGTTGGATCAGCTGGTTAGAGCCACCTTCGTGCCGTGAGCCTGGGATAGGGACAAAGCACGGCGTCCATATAAAATTAAACCTCCGGCTGCTGCTGCTGTAAGCGGGCGTGTATTTCAGGAAGATCGGGATTTTCCGCGGGTCCAGTTCATCTTCAAACCGACTAGCGTGAGAGGGGTCGGCGTAATAAGAAGCTTCGATCGTGATGACTCTCTCGTCGATTATGGTGGCCATCACTGTGGCCAAATCCAGATTGGGGGCAAGGGAGAGGTCGTTGGAAAATCCGCAATAATTGTATCTGCTCAGGCCGGAGTCCTCCCTCACCTTCTGGAACTGCTCCCCCGACACGTTGAGTTTCCGACCCGCGATCGACACTCTCACCTTCTGCGGGTCGGTACCGGCCAGGTTTAAAGAGAGTGAAAACTTCGCCTTCCCCGCTCTGGCTCTGAGGTCGGTCATATCTGACCCAGTGTGATGTGCGAGAGCTTTGAGGCTTCATTATCGCCCAAAATTCAAAGGTTCATAGCCGGGACCATCAAACCGCTGTACTTCTTACGCCACTGATGTGTAATCATGAGATCACACACGCTGCTGTACTTCTGTAATAAAGTTTGCAATATGAATTGAGAGTTTCCCTTACAGAAGTGACTGAGAATGGTGGACCCTTGCAGAGTACATTATCGTGTGGGTGTGCCCACTTCATTTCTGAGGTCGTGAGTCGATCGACAGGATACCTTCAGTGTCACGGTCGACAATTCTCAAACTTACTCATAATATTCGATTCCTTCGGAACCAACCCTTTTTTTTGTTTGAATGGGCACGTGATGGAGGGGGTGGGTCATGTACGGAGGCCAGTGAGCAAGTTTCCGAAAGGACCTGGGGATGCAGTAGGAAAGGAAGGGTGGGAGTGTCCTGTCCAGCTCGCTCACTCATCACTCCAACCACCACACTCACGCATCCATCTATCTCTCCAATTGTTCACGCACCCGGCTATGTATCCTCCAGTAACTCACACACTGTTTCTGTGCTGTGTGATTCCATGACTATGTGACCGACCCACCCAACATAACATTCACTCACCCACCAAGTGCTCAGTCACCCATTCACCCAGCCATTCACCCCCAGTGCTCACACATCCCAATGCTCACTTATTCACGGCCCCAGTCTCCTCCCCCAGAGCTCACACACTCATCTCTTTCACTTAACATTCCCCCCTACCCCCACCAACCGCTATCACTCACCTCTGCAGTGCTCATTCACTCGCACATCCCCGAAGGATCATGTGTTCACTCCGTCATCCAGATCTAGCTCACTATCCACCCAGTGCTCACTCACTCACGACCCACCCAGATCCCACTCACTCACTACACACCCAGTGGTCACTCAGTCACTCCCCACCCAGATTCCACTCACTCACTACACACCCAGCCTCACTCACTCACTACCCACCCAGATCCTATTCACTCACGACCCACCCAGCCTCACTCACTCACTACCCACCCAGATTCCACTCACTCACTACACACCCAGCCTCACTCACTACCCACCCAGATCCCACTCACTCTACCCACCCAGCCTCACTCACTACCCATCCAGATCCCACTCACTCACTACACACCCAGCCTCACTCACTACCCACCCAGATCCCACTCACTCTACCCACCCAGCCTCACTCACTACCCATCCAGATCCCACTCACTCACTACACACCCAGTGCACACTCACTCACTACCCACACAGATGCCACTCACTCACTACACACCCAGCCTCACTCACTCACTACCCACCCAGATTCCATTCACTCACGACCCACTCAGCCTCACTCACTACCCATCCAGATCCTATTCACTCACTACCCACCCAGATCCCACTCACTCACTACCCACCCAGTGCTCACTCACTCACTACCCACCCAGATTCCATTCACTCACGACCCACCCAGCCTCACTCACTACCCACCCAGGTCCCACTCACTCACTACCCACCCAGCCTCACTCACTACCCATCCAGATCCTATTCACTCACTACCCACCCAGATCCCGCTCACTCACTACCCACCCAGTGCTCACTCACTCACTATCCACCATGCTCACTTACTCACTACACACCCAGTACTCACTCATTCACTACCCACCCAGCCTCACTCACTCATTATCCATCCAGTACTGACTCACTCACTACCCACCCAGATCCCACTCACTCACTACCAACCCAGTGCTCACTCACTACCCACCCAGCCTCACTCACTACCCACCCAGCCTCACTCACTACCCACTAGACCTCACTCACTCACTACCTACACAGAACTCACTGACTACCCACCCAGATCCCACTCTACCCAACCAGACCTCACTCACACTACCCACCCAGTGCTCCCTCACTCACTACCCACCCAGATCCCAATCACTACCCACCAAGAACTCACTCACTCACTACCCACCCAGCCTCACTCACTACCAACCCAGTGCTCATTCACTCACTGCCCACACAGAACCCACTCACTCACTGCCCACCCAAATCCCACTCACTGACTACCCACCCAGTGCTCAATCACTCACTGCCCACCCAGCCTCACTCACTCACTACCCACTCAGTGCTCACTCACTCACTGCCCACCCAGTGCTCACTCACTACCTACCCATCCAGAACTCACTTACTCACTACCCACCCAGATCCCACTCACTCACTACCCACCCAGCCTCACTCACTCACTACCCACCCAGTACTCACTCACTCACTACCCACCCAGCCTCACTCACTCACTATCCGCCCAGTACTCACTCACTCACTACCCACCCAGTGCTCACTCACTCACTCACTACCCACCCATCCTCACTCACTACCCACCCAGACCTCACTCACTCACTACCCACCCAGCCTCACTCACTCACTACCCACCCAGATCCCATTCACTACCCACCCAGTCTCACTCACTACCCACTAGACCTCACTCACTCACTACCCACCCAGACCTCACTCACTCACTACCCACCCAGCCTCACTCACTACCCACCCAGAACTCACTCACTGCTCACCCAGTGCTCACTCACTCACTACCCACACAGAACTCAGTCACTACCCACCCAGTGCTCACTCCCTCACTACCCACCCAGTGCTCACTCACTACCTACCCACCCAGAACTCACTTACTACCCACGCAGATCCCACTCACTCACTACCCACCCAGCCTCACTCACTATCCACCCAGTGCTCACTCGCTACCCACCTAGCCTCACTCACTCACTACCCACCCAGCCTCACTCAGTCACTACCCACCCAGATCCCACTCACTCACTACCCACCCAGATCCCACTCACTCACTACCCACCCAGATCCCACTCACTCACTACCCACCCAGTGCTCACTCACTACCTACCCACCCAGAACTCACTCACTACCCACCCAGCCTCACTCACTCACTACCCACCCAGTGCTCAATCACTCACTACCCACCCAGTCCTCACTCACTACCCACTCAGTGCTCACTCACTCACTGCCCAACCAGTGCTCACTCACTCACTACCCACCCAGTGCTCACTCACTCACTGCCCAACCAGTGCTCACTCACTCACTACCCACCCAGTGCTCACTCACTTGCTAGCCACCCAAATCCCACTCACTCACTACCCACCCAGTGCTCACTTACTCACTACCCACCCAGTGCTCACTCACGCACTACCCATCCAGCCTCACTCACTCACTACCCACCCAGATCCCACTCACTCACTACCCACCCAGATCCCACTCACTCACTACCCACCAGCCTCACTCACTACCCATCCAGATCCCACTCACTCACTACCACCCACTCACTCACTACCCACCCAGATCCCACTCACTCACTACCCACCCAGTGCTCACTCACTACCTACCCACCCAGAACTCACTCACTACCCACCCAGCCTCACTCACTCACTACCCACCCAGTGCTCACTCACTCACTACCCAGCCAGTGCTCACTCACTACCTACCCACCCAGAACTCACTCACTACCCACCCAGTGCTCACTCAGTCACTACCCAGCCAGTGCTCACTCACTCACTGCACACCCAGCCTCACTCACTCACTACCCACCCAGTGCTCACTCAGTCACTACCCAGCCAGTGCTCACTCACTCACTGCACACCCTGCCTCACTCACTCACTACCCACCTAGTGCTCACTCACCTCACTGCCCAGCCAGTGCTCACTCACTTACTACCCACCCAGATCCCACTCACTCACTACCCACCCAGTGCTCACTCACTCACTCCCCACCCAGTGCTCACTCACTCACTATCCACCCAGTGCTCACTCACTCACTATCCACCCAGTGCTCACTCACTCACTACCCACCCAGATCCCACTCACTCATGACCCAACCAGTGCACACTCACTCACTATCCACCCAGTGCTCACTCACTTGCTAGCCACCCAAATTCCACTCACTCACTACCCACCCAGTGCTCACTCACTCACTACCCACCCAGTGCTCACTCACTGCCCACCCAGTGCTCACTCACCACCCAACCAGATCCCACTCACTCTTTACCCACCCAGATCCCACTCACTCACTACCCACCCAATGCTCACTCACTTGCTACCCACCCAAGTCCCACTGACTCACTACCCACCCAGTGCTCACTCACTCACTACCCACCCAGTGCTCACTCACTGTTCACCCAGTGCTCACTCACTGCTCACCCAATGCTCACTCACCACCCACCCAGATCCCACTCACTCACTACCCACTCAATCCCACTCACTCACTACCCACCCAATGCTCACTCACTTGCTACCCACCCAAATCCCACTCACTCACTATCCATCCAGTGCTCACTGACTCACTATCCACCCAGTGCTCACTCACTTGCTACCCACCCAAATCCCACTCACTCACTATCCATCCAGTGCTCACTCACTCACTACCCACCCAGTGCTCACTCACTGCTCAGCCAATGCTCACTCACCACCCACCCAGATCCCACTCACTCACTACCCACCCAGATCCCACTCACTCACTACCCACCCAGTGCTCACTCACTCACGACCCACCCAGTGCTCACTCACTCTTTACCCACCCAGATCACACTCACTCACTACCCACACAGTGCTCACTCACTCACTACCCACCCAGATCCCACTCACTCACTATCCACCCAGTGCTCACTGACTCACTATCCACCCAGTGCTCACTTACTCACTACTCACCCAAATCCCACTCACTCACTACCCACCCACTGCTCACTCACTCACTATCTACCCAGTGCTCACTCACTCACTACCCACCCAGATCCCACTCACTCACTACCCACCCAGTGCTCACTCACTATCTACCCAGTGCTCACTCACTCGCTACCCACCCAGATCCCACTCACTCACTACCCACCCAGTGCTCACACACTGCCCATCCAGCGCTCACTCACCACTCACCCAGCTCCCACTCACTCACTACCCACCCAGATCCCACTAACACACTACCCACCCAGTGTTCACTCACTCACTATCCACCCAGATCCCACTCACTCACTACCCACCTAGATCCCACTCACTCACTACCCACCCAGTGCTCACTCACTCACTCACTACCCACCCAGTGCTCACTCACTCTTTACCCACCCAGATCACACTCACTCACTACCCACACAGTGCTCACTCACTCACTACCCACCCAGATCCCACTCACTTACTACCCACCCAGTGCTTACTCACTCACTATCCACACAGACCCCATTCACTGACTACCCACCCAGTGCTTACTCACTCACTACCCACCCAGATCCATTCACTCACTACCCACCCAGTGCTCACTGACTCACTATCCACCCAGTGCTCACTCACTCACTACCCACCCAAATTCCACTCACTCACTACCCACCCACTGCTCGCTCACTCACTATCTACCCAGTGCTCACTCACTCACTACCCACCCAGATCCCACTCACTCACTACCTACCCAGTGCTCACTCACTACCCACCCAATGCTCACTCACTCACAACCCACCCAGTGCTCACTCACTGCCCACCCAGTGCTCACTCACCACTCACCCAGATCCCACTCACTCACTACCCACCCAGTGCTCACTCTCACTACCTACCCAGTGATCACTCACTCACTGTCCACCCAGTGCTCACTCACTCATGACCCACCCAGTGCTCACTCACTCACTACCCACCCAGTTTGCACTCACTCAATACCCACCCAGACCCCACTCACTCACTACCCACCCAGTTCTCACTCACTCACTAACCACCCAGATCCCACTCACTGATTACCTACTCCATGTTCATTCACTCACCCTCCACCCAGTACTTACTCACTACCCACCATGTACTCACTCACTATCCACCCAGAACTCACTCACTCACTACCCACACGGTGCTTACTCACTCACTATCCAACCAGTACTCACTCACTACCCCCCAGAACTCACTCACTCACTACCCACCCAGTGCCCACTCACTACCCACCCAGTACTCACTCACTACCCACCCAGAACTCACTCACTCACTACCCACTCAGTACTCACTCACTGCCCACCCAGCCTCACTTACTACCCACCCAGAACTCACTCACTCACTACCCACACCGTGTTCACTCACTCACTACCCACCCAGTGCTCACTCACTCACTACCCACACCGTGTTCACTCACTCACTATCTACCCAGTGCTCACTCACTCACTACCCACACCGTGTTCACTCACTCACTATCTACCCAGTGCTCACTCACTCACTACCCACACCGTGTTCACTCACTCACTATCTACCCAGTGTTCACTCACTCACTACCCACACAGTGCTCACTCACTCACTACTCACCCAGCATTCACTCACTCACTACCCACCCAGTACTCACTACCTACCCAGTAGTCACTCACTACCCACCCAGAACTCACACTCACTACCCACACAGTGCTCACTCACTCACTACCCAACCAGTACTCACTCACTACCCAACCAGTACTCCCTCACTACCCACCCAGAACTCGCTCGCTCACTACTCACCCAGTGCTCACTCATTCACTGCCCACCCAGCCTCACTCACTACCCACTCAGTACTCATTCACTGCCCACCCAGCCTCACTCACTACCCACCCAGTACTCACTCACTACCCACCCAGAACTCACTCATTCACTACCCACACCGTGTTCACTCACTCACTACCCACCCAGTGCTCACTCACTCACTACCCACCCAGTACTCACTCACTACCCACCCAGAACTCACTCACTCACTACCCACACCGTGTTCACTCACTCACTACCTACCCAGATCTCACTCAGTCACTATACGCCCAGATCTCACTCAGTACCCACCCAGTACTCACTCACGATCCACCCTCAGTCACTTACTGCCCACCCAAATTGCACTCATGCACTACCCACCCAGATCTCACTCACTTACTTACCCAGATCTGATTCAGTCACTATCCACCAGGATCTCACTCACTCACTACCCACCCACATCTCACGCACTCACTACCCACACAGACCTCACTCACTACCCACACAGACCTCACTCACTCATTACCCAACCAGATCTCATTCACTACCCACCCAAATCTCACTCACTACCCACCCAAATCTCACTCACTTACTTACCCAGATCTGATTCAGTCACTATCCGCCAGGATCTCTCACTCACTACCCACCCACATCTCACTCACTCACGACCCACAGTGCTCCACCACTCACTCACCCCTCGAGTCACTCATTCACTAATGAGCCCAACGGTAGCAACCCACAGGAAAGAAATGGTTTCTGATGAAAGAGCAGCTGTTTGCAAAATCTTATATTCATCCCTACACTTCCTTGGAACAATGACCTGGTACCCAGGCAGGACTGCTTTGGCGGACTGTACTGTGATGCAATGTGGACAAGCCTGGTGTAGAGTGCGGTGGATTCCTCACAATGCTTGATGGTGAAAGATGAGCAACAGTTTGTTACTCACAAAAAGAAAGCATCACTCCAAATTTGAAATGCGTCCTTGGCTTGCAATTGGGCTTTTCTACGACTTGACTGCTCAGCAAGGGCTTCACAAATATAACTGGGTAACATTTTGACATTGCCATAATTTCAGTGTCACCATCCCTCAAAATACAAATGAATAAACGCAGCTCGTGCAACCAAGTTTCAGGGCGAACTTTATTACTGTGAAAAAGGGCAGTGGATTTCGTCAGCTCGAAATGAAAAGCGTTGCCTTTGCAATTCAAACACAGTTATAATATCCGTAAGCTGGATCTCCGGTAGACGAGCATGATGCTTTCAGGTTGAAGTGCATGGAAAACCGCTTGCTTATTGCTGTGTATCGCCAGATTATTTCAGTCCATGCTTAGCTGCTTTATTTTCCCTTGCATCCTGTTTCGAATAAGGTTAAGGCTGGAATCTTTCTCTGGGCTTCCCACGTTCTGCTAGAAAACAGGCCTTGGCTATCAGTCCCGATCCGGCCGAGGGAAGCTGATGTTACTTGGGGAGTAGCTGCAGAGACTCCCGGGCAGTGGGTGGTGACAGACATTAACAAGGGCGCTCTTCGAGTCGCAACGGGTTCCAGGGATTGGGAAAAGGCAAGGCGTCCAGAAAGTGCGGTCCTTGTTCTTGGTCTCCTCTGTCGGCGGATTAGAGGCATTAGTATATTTGTAAACAATTGGAAGCATTCTCGGGTGGAAGAAATCGTCATCTTTATCCTGCACTTCCACCAAGATGCCGATATCGTAATGGTAAGCCTCAATGGTGATCATCACATCGTCGGTGATAGTAGCAGCGAGGGTGTTTAAATCCAGGCTTGCAGGGAGGCGAAGCTCGTTGGAGAAGCCACAGTAGTTGTACCTGTTGATTCCCAGCTCTCCCTGCTTAAACTTCCGGACGTGCTGGCCGCTAATTTCCAACTTTCTGCCGGTTATGGTCACTTTGATACTGCGCGGATCAATACCTGCTACATTTAAGCAAAGCGTAAACTTCTCATTTTTGTTAGGATTCTGAGTCGGATTCGAGTCCTGGGGGCGCTGACCATTTTCCAGAGTTTTTGCTGATGCCATGACTATAGTTCCTAACTTTCTGAAAAGGATGGGTACGGGAGGAGAGGACCAAGTACATTTCTTGACGGCACTGGCTTGGGTAAGCGTGAGATCACACATGATACGTTTATATGTCTGTGATGAAAATGACTGGTACAATACACTTAAACCATTTGGTCCAGTGAGGCCATTCACCATCCCACCCACCCCCCACCCTCGCAGAGCAATCCAATCTCTCCCATTTCCCCACAGTATCACCCTAGGGCTAAGCTTATTTTGCTCAATTAGCTATCTTAGGTCTTTTTGAAACGATATACCTCTACTTCCATCACATTGACTGCGAGGTAATTATCAGTTGCAACATAAAGAGTATTCTTCCTCCCATTGTCCCTTTAATCTTTTGCTTTATCCCTGTCTTTCCTGTGTTTCTTTGTACATTCAGCTAAAGAAAACAAATTTGCTTTGCTTTATCCAAACCTTTCAATTCCAGTACTCTAATTAATCTCATTCCATTAATTTGGTCACCCTGGTGCAATATGTATGAATTCTGTCATTCCATGTTTTTACAATCTAATTCCCAGAGTGATCTTCAGTTTCTGCCTCATCTTCCTGTATGCTGTCTGTAAGATTGCCTCATCTATGATTTTATGACCTCCTGGACTTCTAATTCCAATCCCATGTAAGGTGGGGCAAAAATCCCCATCAGCTTGTGTATATACCCTGGACTAAAACCCTCTGAACTTTGGACATTAGTTTATGGAAAGTACATTGAACTAAAATTCACTGAATTTTTGAACTCAAGAAGCTATGGGCTCAACTTAACCAAGAAAGGCTGGTCAGAACAGACAATGTAACACCGTCAGTCCTGATGAAGGGCTTTTGCCCAAAACGTTGATTCTCCTGCCCCTCGGATGCTGCCTGACCTGCTGTGCTTTACCAGCACCACACTCTCGACTCTGATTTCCAGCATCTGCAGTCCTCACTTTCTTCCTGTGTAATACATAAACAGGTGTCTGGAACAGGAGCTAGCTTGCAAAACTAAAGAAAGACCTCCATTCATGCCCCAACTTAAAACAATGAAAGCCAGACTGCAGAACAAAACAACTTCAGACCGTCTGGAGCCCAGAGGTACAGAGTCATTCAACTTTCAATCACTGCTTGGGCACAGAACTACTGAACATTCCACACCATTGTGCTACCTATAAACCTGTTTCACCTTTGGCTGTGAAAGCCTTCACACTACTCGTCAAACATTTACCATGCACCCATTCAAGGGAAATACTGTACATTTCAAACCATTGAAAAACCATTTACATGTCATCCAGTAATCAGGAGGCTCATTCAGCCCCAAGAAGAACAAACACAGCTCAGTGATTGAAACCAGATTTGGCTGGAGATAAGGGGCCTGCAGTTGGGTACAACTGGGGGAGCTCCAATCTCTAATACCGAGAGGAGAGAAAGAAGACACCAACCAGACCAGCAGCAGTAACATCCACCAGCATCCAGGACCACAGGAAAAATCAGCACTTGCAATCTGCAGAAGAGCCCAGCTATGGCAGGAGACTATGGATGAGAACAAGCCAAGTCCGCATTCTACTCCAGGGGTGAGCCCAAGGTCATTGAGACCCTTTGTCGCAGCTCAGTTAGGTAAGAAAGCAGAAGGTGGGTTTTGGGGCTAACGGGTGTAGGGCATCCCCAGGGAAGAGAAGCAGGGTAGGACTCTGGGACTAGTGAGTTTTGATTTCTTCTTTCTCTCTCTCTCTCTCTGACACCCATTAGCTAGCAATTGCTCACTGTGATTTTAAACCAGTGGTCTCAAGTCTGGGCTGCAAGTTAACTGGCAAACAAGTCTCAGACATCTGATTTTGATCTATAATAGTTGTTTTTTGAAGTATTCATCTTTTTCCCCATTGCTGTACATATATTCAATTTGCTTGTTATCAATAAAATTAGTTTTCTTTGCCTCTGAAGCATCTGCCTCCTGTGTTTTCCATCACACCACACCACATTCCACTATGTAAGCCCAGTGTCAGAACCAGGGAGCTAGTGAGCAATAAACCAGGCAGCACTCCCTCCATCCACTAAACTTTAAGTTACTTCCATGCTAATATTGTAAACAGTTCTTAGACATAGTCTCCATCATCTTCAAAATCAATAATGCATGATATTGTAAATAGCTAGCATGCCACCTTAAAACATTTTTACACTACAGAGTCTTTGAACATGTCAGTGTTCTTCTCCAATCTATACCCATTTATCATAATCTCTGCTCTTGTGCTTTATGCTAAGTCTCTGTTTTGTCATAGCATCAAAGTGGCATTAATTAATGCACTCATGCCTTTTTCTGTGGTTATGGAGCATTATCCCTAATCATGGATTCCATGATCTTTAACATATATGCCAACACTGTGCTTCTCCAATTGATCCTCTTTCTATTGACCAGCCCAGCTTGCTTCCATTCTTCCAATCTGACCATAACCAGAGCATCTCCAGCTCCATCTTCTCTTTCACATCTGAACTATTGTCTCTAATTATTTCGACCCTTACTCCTTCCATATCTGTGTACTGTACCTTGGCAACTGTACCACAGCCAAGGGATCAGCTGTTATATGAATTCTGACAATATCCAGTTTCCTTTCCACCATTTCTCTTGACTTCTCTGTGTATTTAAGAGCAGAAAATACGCCTTTGTTTTGATCGAGTATTTAACGGACAGTTGGTCTTAGATAAAGTCCAGTTTACTCAAAATATATAATAAACAGAGTGAAGGCATTATTGTCAGCTTTCACTATTGTAATCAGTTCTACTCAGATTTCTGGTCATCATCTCAGTATTGGCAAGATTGTTAACAACCTTGATACACCATTCAGTTCAACCTTGAGCTGGGCTTCCGATTAGGTGAAGAAAAGATCCCAAAGACAATCATTTCTAGTCATGGGTTTTTTTTCTAGTCAAATTTAACATTTGTGCTATTGATTCATACTTGTGCCAAATCCATGTTTAACTACTTTAAAACACTTCTGTTTCACCTTCTGTAAAGATTAGTTTAATTGAAATTCTGCTGTTGGCATAATCAGTCATAATAGTCCTGTTTTTCAGTCAGAAGAGTGAGACCAGGTTCAATACCAGAGACCTGATTATGTAATCCAGAACGAAGCTGAAGTACAGTCCTGATGGAGGGCCATACGTTCAAGGTGCTTACAGATGAGAGTTTCGGCGAGTTTAACCTCTTAAGTGGATGTAAACCAGAAGGTGAGTTCTTGTGAGGTTTTGGATAAATATTCATCCCCCCGACATCAATAAATGAGTAAGCTCAACATACATCACAATGCATGTTGGACCTTGCTGTGTGCAACCCCACTTACAATTGAAATTACAATCTAAAAATTCTTCATTTGCTGTAAAATATCTTGGCAGAATCAGAAATCATAAAAAAAACATGACATAAATTAATTATTTTTTTGTTTCAAAAAGCTCATCAATCAATCAAATTCTTGCTGACCTTAGTTGGTTTCACATCCTTCTTGTTAAAATCCATTCACGATCTTTTCCATTCCTACCTCTGAGACTAATACGGTATTCTCCCAATCAAATGCGCCTAAATTTGGCATTTTTGTTGTCCTCCTTTCCTGCTCTTTGCCTGCCCACTGGTAGCCATGTCCTGAGCTCCATAATTTTACATTCTGAAAATCTTTCACTTAAATCCAATTTAACTGACCAAACATTTCGGGTCACTCATACTACTGTCTCCACCCTTGGCTTGGACTGTTTTTTCTTTACTGAAGCACCTGAATTTTTGTCCTGATAAACATTGCTATGTAAATTAGAATTGTGGATGAAAGCTCACAATTGAACTTACTACTTGGTGTATTATCAATTACCTGTCACTAAACATTGATGTACTGTTAGCTGTTCAGTCAATTTCAACAAAACCAATAATGATGGCAGTGACATGATACCTGAAAATGTGGCCAAATTTTCACACTAGAATTTTATTGGGTTCTCTTTAATAGAATGTTTCTAGACCCTGCCTATTATGACATTCACAGAATGTCATAGGTCGATTGTTTCCATGAAAACACCTTCTCATTTTACCTGACAAGGTCAGTTACAAACTCAGTGAGTGATAGTTACATTTGGAAAGTGACCTGAAAATAAGTCTTTGTGGATATGTATGGAGAACTATAAAGGTAAAACATAAACTGCAAAGTTTGTTTTGTCAAATTGTAAATATGCATTTATACTCGGCAGTACATACAATTAATAGAATTATAGTTAATCATTGCAAGAAATTATTTTATTGTTTAATATTATGTTTGCATTTGTATTAAAATATGTTGAAAGGGGTAATGTACGTATTACTAATAACAGTGATAGCCAATGCCTGAAAGCCAGCATACATACTTTTTCTTAACGTTCTTTCTCTGTTTGACTTAGGTTTGATGTGCTACTGACTGTTTGAAGAAACATTTTTTTCAGCCAAAGTCAAGGTTTAAATTACAATGACAACCTTTATTTGCAATTGCTCATTTGTTCCCATGTAGACTCAATTACATATGTTTTTCACATTAATAATAATTGCTAAAGAATTAATAGCTTCAAAGTACTGCAACTATAAAATCTTCACAATCGTCTTTGCTACTTGGAGAAACAAACATTAGCTTCAAGTTAATTGTTAGGGGAGCTCTCAGACTAAAAAAAGGACTGTTCCTGAAAAGGGTTATTTTCAACAATCAAAGTTTCTTTGTGGGGGACATTGAAATCACTTGTTGTGCAGCTGATGTTAAGAGCTGAACCCAATTCCGCAGAGACTGTTGCACACATTGTTAACAGCAGTGCAAGGGAATCTCTCTGTATTACTGCCGAGCATGCATAATCAATCCATGTAAGATCTCAGACTTAGCAATCACCATCCAGAAACCCACCACCTAAAATGAGACATGATTTATCTTGAGGTAAAGATTTCTATCCACCTAACAGTTACCTGTAATTAAGAAACTAATGCCCACAAAGGATCTGTCGGGTACAACCTTGTTTGATTTTTCTATCATGAAACCTGCAGATGCTGGAGATCTGAAACACAAATAGAAATTGCTAGCAAAACTCAGCAGCTGTAGGAAGTAAGCAGAGTTCATGTTTCGAATCTGGTGACTTTTCATCAGAACTGTTAGCAGCTGTTAAACAAAATGTGATGCTCAAGATCAAGTTGAGGGAGGTGGGAATGTTGAAGGGGAGAGGTGAATGGGTCCATGGAGATTGAGCCCAGAGAGAGAAAGAGAGAGAGAGAGAGAGAGATATGCAAGGGATAGGTAGATTATGGCTAGCAGCCCAGGCCAGAAGAAAAACTGACTAAGTGATAATAAGGAGAAAGTGAGGACTGCAGATGCTGGAGTACCAGAGTTGAAAAATGTGGTGCTGGAAAAACACAGCAGGCCAGGCAGCATCCGAGGAGCAGGAGAATCGACGTTTTGGGCATAAGCCCTTCTTCAGGAGTGAGGCCTCATTCCTGAAGAAGGGCTTATGCCCGAAACGTCGATTCTCCTGCTCCTCGGATGCTGTCTGGCCTACTGTGTTTTTTTCAGCACCACATTTTTCAACTAAGCGATAATAAGAGTTAAGAGTAAGGGAGAATGGGTAACTTGGACTGAATGCAGCACAAAGAATATGATAATTGACCTAGGAATACTTAAGAATGGGTGACTGTGTTAAAAGCAACCCATGTCATAACAGGATCAGGTGTGGGGGTGAGTAACATGGACGGTGGAATCAGGCTGTAAAGTTATTGAACTTGATGTTGAGTCCAAGAGGTTGCAGGGTCCCCAAGGTAATTGAGATGTCGTTCTTTGAGCTTGCGCTGAGGCTCTCTAGAACACTGCACCAGGTCTGCAACAGAAATGTTGCCATGGGAATGTGGTGTTGTGTTGAAGCGGCAGGCAACTTGAAGCTCGGGGTCATTTTTATGGACAGAAGGGGTCAATTTCATGGGCGGAACGGTGGCATAGTGGTTAGCACTGCTGCCTCACAGCGCCAGAGACCCGGGTTCAATTCCCGACTCAGGCGACTGACTGTATGGAGTTTGCACATTCTCCCAGTGTCTGCGTGGGTTTCCTCCGGGTGCTCCGGTTTCCTCCCACAGTCCAAAAATGTGCAGGTCAGGTGAATTGGCCATGCTAAATTGCCCATAGTGTTAGGTAAAGGGGTAAATGTAGGGGAATGGGTGGGTTGCGGGTTGGTGTGGACTTGTTGGGCCGAAGGGCCTGTTTCCACACTGTAAGTAATCTAATCAAGATAAGTACATCGCAAAGCAGTCACTTGGTCTCCACTTCAACATTCCAATGTAGAGGAGACCACATTGTGAGCAATGAATACGTTGACCAGATCGAATGAAGTGCAGGTAGATCATTGCTTCACCTGGAAGGTATGTCTGAGGCCTTGGATGGTCAGGATGGAGAAAGTAAATGTGCAGGTCTTACAACTTCTGTGAATGCAAGGGAAGGTGGCATGAGAGTCTGGGGGTGTGTTGAGAATGAAGGTGGAGTGGACCAGAATGTTCCAGAGAGAAACAGTCCCTGCAGAATGCTAACAAATGAGAGGAGGGGAACATGTGTCTGACAGAAATGGCAGATCTCAATTCTTTGGATATGGAAGTTGGGTGGGGTAGTGTCTTGAATCACAGAATGTATCCAAGGCAGTTCTTTTCTCATTCATTCAAATGTAGTTAAGACCACGGTGGCACAGTGGTTAGCACTGCTGCCTCACAGCGCCAGAGACCCGGGTTCAATTCCCAACTCAGGCGACTGACTGTGTGGAGTTTGCACATTCTCCCCGTGTCTGCGTGGGTTTCCTCCGGGTGCTCCGGTTTCCTCCCACAGTCCAAAGATGTGCGGGTCAGGTGAATTGGCCGTGCTAAATTGCCCGTAGTGTTAGGTTAAAGGGGTGGATGTAGGGGTATGGGTGGGTTGCACTTCGGCGGGTCAGTGTGGACTTGTTGGGCCGAAGGGCCTGTTTCCACACTGGAAGTAATCTAATCTAATCTAATCTAATCTAAGACTCAACATTAGCAATTTGCTTAAATACAAATATTTATAGAGTAATAAAAAAAGATGAAAAAGGAAGGAAAAGAAAGCAATGAGTCTCATATCCTTCTGCATGTCAGGACTCCCTCCAACCGGTCCCACCCCCCCCGCCCCCCCAACCCCGATCAATAGCTGGTCTGTAGGCTTAGGTATGTTCCTGGCACCGTTTGCGATCTCAGTCTGATGTGAAGTCTAACGACTTGGAACAAAAGCCTCTCTTAGACAATGCAACAAACAGCTAGTATAGAAAACACTACAGAAAAGCTTATTCCGTATGCAGCATGTAAATGTTCATAGGACTCATTCAAGGCAATGTAGCTGTTGAATATCATCAACAATGTTAACCCTTCTGCCCATCTTATACTGGTAGTAAGTGTGGACAGGGAACCCTATTGCTATTGTGGGAGTGAAGGGAAAAGAAGAAGTCAGAAGTGCAGGAGATGGAGATGGGTCAGACACAGCTAATGGCCCTATCAGCCACGATAGTGGGGAAGCCGTGGTTAAGATAAAGATTTAAATTTCTGAGCTCATGCCCTCACTCCCTACCCATTCACCTAGTTACGGTTGCATCATCAGAACACAAGGTACAGAGACAGAGAAATTGGGAGAATGGAATGGAGTCCTTACAGGAAGCAGGGTGAGAGGATGTATAGTCCAGGTAATGGTTGGAATTGCTGGATTTGTAGTGGATATTGGCAGCCAGCCTATCTCCAGAAATGGAAATGGAGATGTCAAGAAAGGTAAGGGAGGAGTCAAAGATGGACCAAGTGAATATCAGGGTAGGGTGGAAATTGGAATTTAAATTAATAAATGTTACCATTTTAGAATGAGAGAGGGAAGCAGTATCGATAATGTCATCAATGCGCCAGAGATGGAGTTGTGCGTGGGGGCCTGAGTAGGACGGGGACAAGGAATATTCTACTTGGCCCACAAACAGACAGGCATAACTGAGACACATGCAGGTACCCATAATCACACCTTAGACCTGAAGAAAGTGAAGAGTTAAGGAGAATTTGTTCAAAATGAGGCCGAGATTGGTCAGGTGAAGGTGGATGGTGGTGGATGGGAACAGTTCAGGCCTTCTTTCCAGGAAGAAATGAAATGCCCTGAGACCATCTTGATGTGGGATGGACATGTAAAGGGGTTGCAGGTCCATGGTGAAGAGGAGGCGGCTACTGCCCATCAACTGGAAATTCTGAAAGGAACGTAAATTAGCCTTGGAATCACTAAGCACAGGTCCCAAATGAGACTGATTGCTAAAGGAGAAATTTTTAATGCTGTTTAGATCTTAGCCGAAAGGCATCAGAAGTGATGTATTTAAGAGTCTCTAAGAATTGCAACACTGAAAAAAGAAAGCTTAATAAAAAGAGCTGCCTTCAATTCAGTGCAGCAGTATATGGCTCAGAAAACCAAATGCAGCTTCAAACAATCAGTCAGCAAAAGGTTGGAGGACATGCCATCCATCCCATCATGCCCATGACTGCCCAATTGGTCTTACTCTGTTCAACAAGCACTCTGAGGGTGTAGAAACAAAATTTAGAGAGTGGTTCATAAAAGGCTTCAGTTATGAAGATGGATTTACAGGCATGGTTGTTCTCCTTAGAAAAGGTTGAGCAGAGGTTTGATGGAGACATTCAAGATTATAACAGGCTTAAACACACTAGATAGGAAAACAACTGTTCCAATTGATGGAAGGTTCATGTACAGGAGAGCACAGAGTTAAAATGATTAGCAAATAAACATTGACAATGTGAAAATAAATACTTTTTACATTGAGTGCTTACAATCTCAAAAACACTGATAGAGTGAAGGTAGATTCAACTCTGGCTTTCAAAACAGGATTGGATAATCATCTGAAGAGAAAAAGCTTGGAGGACCAACAGTAAAAGGTCAGGCAATGGAACCAGTTGGGATTTACTCATACAGACCAGCCACAGACACAGTGGGCTGAATGGCCTACTTTTGTGCTGTAAATATTTGATGATTCCATGATATTCTTCTTTGTGACATTAAAACTGTCTTCCTCATGAATGAATGTAAAGCACACATTGCTTATCAAAGAACGTGTTGAATGCAGTAGTGAGAGTGGTTGACCATGAGCCTTGGTGGGAGGAGTGTGCAGTTGCAGAGATGGAGTTAATGTGAAATAGCAGATGGCATTTCCCCTGCTGGAGTGCAGAAAGTCATTGACCTTCCAGCACTGCTGACCATTTTCTCTGGACCATGGAGATCACACTGACCCAGTTGGCAAGGTGGGACCAGACTGTCAGGATCTGGTATTGTGGCTTTGTCTGCCAGTCCTGGGTGAAGAGAATGACCCTCCTCTGCAACACCCTGTCCACCAGGATCTTCAGGATTCTGCCCTTGCAGCATTGCTCTGGTTTTCCTTACCTGCCATGCCTGAACAGAACAGGGCAGCTCCAGATTACCAGGGTTTGAACAGGTACTTCAGTTGCATGCTCCTAATACTAAGAACAATCCCTCAGGAGCTCTCTGAAACTCTGGAGAACAGATAGGAATTTCACTGCATACTAAATCTAAGACACTAGCTAACCTCTGAGTGGTAGAGATTATCTTGTAATGTTAGTTGGCTCATTTAGGTATCAATCTTTCTGTCCGTGTGTGTACTTTGTCATCTTCAGAGACCATCATTCCAATACTAAACTTCAGAAATCTGAAACAAGAACAGAAACTGCTGGAAAATCACAGCAGGTATGGCCGCATCGATGGAGAAAAATCAGAGTTAATGTTTTGGGTCTAGTGACCCTTCTTCATGACTGAACCTGTTTTTGTTTTTGTTTTAGAATTCCAGCACCTACAATTCCTTTGGTTTTTGTGCCCAGAAATCTGAATATTGAACCTTTTCAGCTGAAAGCAACCGAGTCTTGACCTTTGGCATGTCTATTACACTTCTGAATCCTCCTGGTGTGTCATGTAATGTGTTACCCCCACACCCCTGCTAGTACCTTGAACAAATCTCAGGCCACTGAATGGGAATGGTGTAATGGACTGGTTGCAGAAGAGAAGCCAATCATTCTTCAATGGGAAAAGCTAGCTTTTTTTAAATTCCAAAAATATACTTTAGTCATAAAAAATAAACAGAGTGTATATATGTACAAACATATAGTCACAATTGCAGGTTGATTCTGAGCAGTAGCATGACATCTCTTATTTGAACAAGATTATTATTACATGCATTTGAGGCACCAGGAGGATCTGATAACTGAAGGCTCCCCAAATTAACTTTGACAGAAAGACCTCAAATAGTGGTCTTTCCCCACTGTGCCTTAGCGGCTGCTGATCCAAGCTTTAATGCCTCCATCAGTACTTAGTCCTGGACCTTAGAATGTGCCAGTCTGCAACTCTCAGTCAGGTCAACTCCTTGTTCTGGAAGGTGAAAGTAAGTACTGCAGATGCTGGAGATCAGAGTCAAGATTACAGTGGTGCCGGAAAAGCACAACAGGTCAGGTGCTTTTCCAGCACCACTCTAATCCTTGTTCTGGAAGATCAACAGGTAACAGGCAGATCAAAGAGTTGATGGTCTTCCAGGCACAGTTGATGTTTGTTTCGGTGCATTCCGGGTAACAGGTTGTAGAGCATAAGAGTTAGAGAAGCTCGCAGTAAACTGCAAACACAAAGAAAGGAAAGTGAAAACAGCTCACAGATGCCTGCGCTTCCACAAATGGATCCTCTTAAGATCATTGTGACTGTGACTGGTGCTGACACTTAATGAATAAGGCAAAAACCTGTCGATGTTGAATATGGTAAAATAAGGAATAGCAGTATCATTCGGATAAATATTTCTTAATGAGGTGATAACAGGTGTAGGAAGTGTGCTCCACCTGCGCATTTCGTGCAAGATGAACGTAAAGGAAGTTTGAATGGGAAACAAGCGGATGTGCAGAGTTTGTGATTTCATACATATTTCTGTTGAAGTGTAGTTGGCATTTCCCTGTGAAGGCAAAAGGGGTAGAAGCATATGCTTCCTACATTGCATTAATACAAGTCAAACTGAAATCTCATGTGACCATCTTGTCTTATTTTACCTTTCCTGCTTAGGATTTTGAACTTCATGCAGCACTAGATTGTCATGCATGTAATAGGAGAATGAATTAATTATTGCTGAATCATTGTTTTGATTGGTCACCCTGCTTCGTTGCTCTCTTTTCTCCCAGGTCTAAGTCAAAAATACTTGTACATAGCAATGAAAACCCAAAAGCTCAGTACCCCACTGATACATGTTTTATTTGATCTCAGATTGAGTTTTTTCACTTCCAAAATGGCTGCCATGGACCTTAAATGTGCTGCAGCCAGTTTAATGCTTCACACCATTGTTTTCTATAAGGAAGTTGTCAACCAACTGAGTTTTACAGAATCTGAGCCAGGGAAATTGTTTGGTGAACATAGAGTGATGCTAGACGCAGAATTGTTTTCCTGATATATGTCCTAAAGTTATTTAGCCAAAAAAAAATCTAACCATTAGAACCGAAGCAAACAAATCATAATTTTAGATATTCCTTGTCGGGGGATGGTTTTGCCATTTTATCTAGTTTGTGATGATGTTGTTTATCTATTGGGCCTCTTATGTTATCAACCAAAAGTGACAGGAAACAACCTGATGATGTCACTATGCACTGTGATGTCACACCAGAGGAAATAGCAACTTAAGTTTCCACCAATATCACCACATTGAATGTGGAGTCAGAGCACAGAGTATAATTTTTGCAGGCCCATTATAAATGTTGGTCACACTGTATTTCTGCCAATCATTGGATAGTGTGGTGAGTAACACACCTACTGACTTTATTGATGTCCAATAATTAATTAATTAATAACATGAGACATTTCCAACAGTTATGAGTAAACATGAGTAAACATGATGCAGACCAATTGCGTTGAAGCCTTAACAGATGATTATCATGCCATCAGTATTGACTGCTATTGGTTAACAAACGGAATTATCTGGTAGCACAAAAATAAATTTGGAGAATCATTGAGGTCAAGGTGTATGTTTGAATTTAATGAAGATAATTATTTAATCTTTCAGATTATACTGTCACCCATATGTACACCCAGCATTGTCCTTTGAAAGAATGGTATTCCTGTGAGTATTACATCAAGACAAATATTGTTTTTGTAGCCTTGATGAAAGATCAGTGGCAATGCTTTACTGCACCGCTGTGAGATTTATGGTTAATAGTCAGTAATTGACATGCTCTGTGGGAAGCTAGGGAAGTGATTGCTGGGCCTCTTACTGAGATATTTGTATCATCGATAGTCGCAGGTGAGGTGCCGGAAGACAGGAGGTTGGCAAAAGTGGTGCCACTGTTGAAGAAGGGCGGTAAAGACTAGCCAGGGAACTATAGACCAGTGAGCCTGACCTCGGTAGTGGGCAATTTGTCGGAAGGAATCCTGAGGGACAGGATGTACATTTATTTGGAAAGGCAAGGACTGTTTAGGGATAGTCAACATGGCTTTATGCGTAGGAAACCATGTCTCACAAACTTGATTGAGTTTTAGAAGAAGTAACAAAGAGGATTGATTAGGGCAGAGCAGTGGATGTGATCTATGTGGACCAGTAAGGCATTCGACAAGGTTCCTCATGGGAGACTGGTTAGCAAGATTAGTTCTCATGGAATACAGGGAGAACTAGCCATTTGGATACAGAACTGGCTCAAAGGTGGAAGAGAGAGGGTGGAGGTGGAGGATTGCTTTTTAGATGTGAGCGTAAGATGTGTAGTTAATAAGTTTGCAGATGACACCAAAACTGGAGGTGTAGTGGACAGCGAAGAGGGTTACCTCAGATTTCAATGCAATCTTGAGTCGATGGGCCAATGGGCTGAGAAGTGGCAGATGGAGTTTAATTTAGATAAATTGTGGTGCTGCATTTTGGGAAAGCAAATCTTAGCAGGACTAATACACTTAATGGCAATGTCCTCGGGAGTGTTGCTGAACAAAGAGACCTTGGAGTTAGTGAGTTTTGAGAAGATTTGTAGCTCAGGTTGAGGCTTTAGATGTAGGTTTATATTTATATAAATAGAAAGCAGGAAGTTTCAGCATTGCTTTGCATAAAGTCCACTGAAGATGTTGCCTAGTAAGGTAATGAAACATCTGGAATTGAACCTTTCAGCTCAGTGAGCAAATCTACATCCAGACCTTGGAGTGCAGGTTCATAGTTCCTTGGAAGTGGAGTCGCAGGTAGATAGGATAGTGAAGAAGGCATTTGGTATGCTTTCCTTTATTGGTCAGAGTATTGAGCACCGGAGTTGGGAGGTCATGTTGCAGCTGTACAGGTCATCGGTTAGGCCACTGTTGGAATATTGCATGCAATTCGGGTCTCCTTCCTATCGGAAAGATGTTGTGAAACTTGAAAGGGTTCGGAAAAAATTTAGAAGGATGTTGCCAGGGTTGGAGGATTTGAGCTATAGGGAGGGGTTGAATAGGCGAGGGCTGTTTTCCCTGGAGCATCGGATGCTGAGGGGTGACCTTACAGAGGTTTATAAAATCATGAGGGGCATGAATAGGATAAATAGACAAAGTGTTTCCCTTGGGAACTAGAGAGAATAGGTTGAGAGTGAGAGGAGAAAGATATAAAAGAGACCTAAGGTGCAACGTTTTCACGCAAAGGGTGGTACGTGTATGGAATGAGCTGCCAGAGGAAGTGGTGGAGGTGAGTACAATTGCAACATTTGAAAAGCATCTGGATGGGTATATGAATAGGAAGGGTTTGGAGGGATATGGGCCAGGTGCTGGCAGGTGGGACTAGATTGAGTTGGGGTATCTGTTGGGCATGGACGAGTTGGACCGAAGGGTCTGTTTCCATGCTGTACATCTCTATGACTCTATGATTCTATGTGGCCAATGGCATGAACCATTATCGACAATGTAGTTGTGACTACACACATCCAAGTTGATCAAGACATTTTTGTCCTCATGTGTAAAGATGGTAATTTCTTTAAGTATATACCTTAGCCTGAAGTGAAAGAGAAGTTAACATTTTAGTTATGAAAAATATCTATACCCTAAATGCCAAAATTATCCACCTTTATTAATGCTGGCTTACTCACATATTCACCAACGACCTCTCTTATAGATAAATATCTCAGATATAGCTAATATCTGGAATCATTAGAAATCAATATTCAACCCAGATGACTGCAGAAACCTATAAGAATGATGAAATACTGTTTCTGGCATTTACACTGACCCTGGCTAAAAGAAGGTCTAAGGTGGATAAATCAAAGGAGGCATGGGGTCAGCAGTTGGTGATGTTATAGTTGTATGACAGAGGGTGGTCAGGAGACTACTTGCATACAGAATGGAGGTGTTCCGAGAAGTGGTGATTTAAGGTGAGCTCAAAGTCTACATGAAGAATGGTGAATATTGTTTAACAGTGAGTAAGCCAGCATTAATAAAGGTGGATAATTTGGCATTGGAGGAAGCATACTCAAATGGCCATGCCATTTGGAAGCAATGTTTGTTATAGTAGTAGTGGGGAAGGACAGCTACATCTCCTATACACAGGAAATCAAAATAGGAATTTATTCAGATTTACAACATATGCCATTTTTTTCTCAGAGCCAAATCATATAGTTTGGAAGTACTCAGAGATTCTGGTTGACTGAACTTGGCTAATTTGTAAGATAAGCAATTTTATTTATTTATACATTGCAATTGGCCAACAGCAGAAGCCAACAGAACAGAGACTTAAGGTCACAAGTTTCCTGTTTGATTGAATTTATCTATTCAGCTGCAAAGTAAAGCTTGTGATGATTATTTCAAGATAAAAGGAAGCGAAAGTACACTCTAATTTTCATTCCACTTAAATGCAGAAGAAAAAAGTGTTAAGACCATATGCATCTAAAAGTAAATTCAGAATAGTAGACCAAACAACAAAAAAGCTATATAACTTGACACATACAATGACAGTGGCACAGATCATCATGTTCGAGATCATGTTGGGATTAAACAACATTCTAGAGATCTTTTGTATACTTAGGTACAAGTCACAGTACAAAACCTAGCACAATCTCTTCTGAAAACTTGTACCAAATCCAGACTCAGCAAGTAACCTGGAAACTGCGACCAAACATTAAAGAGACTTTTCTAAACTGACGTAAGTTCAAAGGATGTCCCCTTGCTTTTACGTAAATTAGAAAGCTTAACAATTTGAGCATATTGCAGTTTAGTCATTCTGCTGAAAGGTCAATCTGACACATTAACTTGGTTCCTCTTTCCACAGACGCTGTCAGACGTGTTGTTAATTTTCTGCAACCTGAGTGCTGTGCTTTTGCACCTAATAATCTTAACTGTTTTTATCAAAGCTTCCTATCACTGGTCTGAATCTAGGAAACTCATAATAAAGCAGCTACATCTCTTTTCCACTAATCAAACATTAACTTGGTACGTATATATGGTACAAATAGCATAATCTTAGATATACTTATGAGCTTTACGTTACATTTATGTATATTAAATATCTGCCACATGTGCTCATTGCTCTATTGCATTTAAATCTGCTTGTAGTAATTTCTCTTCTTTCAATGTTCACGTAAATCTTTTCATCATCCATTCATTTTCAGCCAGTTCACCCAATGATTACATCTAGAATACTGATATGGACCATTAAACAAAACCTGTACAAGAACTTTGGGTGACAGAATTCCAATCGCAGAGTGGAATAAAATTTTGAAATTTTTTGAAGTTTGTAGATATTTGAAAAAAAAAATCCAAGCATATGCATTTAGAGACTGGAATAAAAAATCTAAACTGCCACAAACTGAGCAAGTTCAGGTTTCTTTGCTGCTTTCTTAATTTTGTAGATTTTCATTTTTCAGATTCAGTAATTTTTCAAATTACTTTAACGTTGACAATAATTACTTGGTTTTGTTCACAAAAGCATATACATTAAATAGCATTAAAATGGTTCTCAAACCCCTGGACAAATTGAAGTTGGAATATATAGTCTTTTGTTCTTGAAGGGAAAGTAAAGGCACCAGCTAAGTTCAACAGTTTTGTAGCTGATGTCTTTTGGAACTTTGGAGTTTTGCTCTTATTTTTCAGATTGGCTTAAATATGTTTAAAAGGTAAATACATGTGTAAGAAAGAATATGAATGTCCTCTTTAAAGGAATGATGAAAAACTTTGAAACCGAAGCATGCAAAATATCAGATGGATTGATTGTAATCAATCATTTTAATTATTTTATATTCATTAAAATAATTTTTAAATGCTTTCCTTTTAATCATAAAATTGTATTTTCTTACAGGTGATCATTGAATTTAAAGTTCATTCAGAACAAGCTCTGATTAAGACCCCAATTCATATCTGTGCTGGACTAATACACTGGTTTGCAGAAGACAACCAAGAAAATTAACTCCAGGGTCTGTGGAGATAGAAAAGGATAACACTTCATCTATCCATGCATCATTTATACATCTGCACTGATACTCTAAATTTCTGATGAATCACTTTCCTTTGCAAGACAGTATGGAATATCCAGGACAGCAGTGGAAGCAGTGGAGTGATTATTATCCAGAGATTTATTCCCAAGGCTTTTATGAAGGATATTCAATAAATACTGTTCTTGGGAGTCACGCAGACTATTTTCACCATCAGAATTATTTCAACCATCCAGCTGTGTCATTGAACAGGCGATCACAGAATGTTATCCTGAACCATGAAGGGTCTTCATCTCACATGGTTCAACACCAGCAGCTTGAACATTATCCACAAACCAGCCAACTACAAAGAACAGGATTTCCAGATGCAAATTTCCCATCTGTCCCTCGGGTGATTGTCACGTCTCGGTCTGCTCTGCCTGCTTATGGAGCAATGACAGAAGCAGTAAAACCAAATGAAACACCTAAAATGTGCATTCTTGCTCTCGCCATGATGATAGCTGGCATCCCCACTGTCCCTGTACCCAGAGTAAAAGCAGAGGACATGATGGTGGCAGCTCAGAAATTCAGAGCAGACAACCCAAACCTTAGTGGAGATATAGATGAAATGCTGAAAGATAAACAAGATAGAAAGGAGTCCTTTGCCAACGATCAAGTTCTTTCCATTAGCAGTGCAGATGAAAGGATCAAGTGGAAGAGAACAAGAGACAGTATGATTCGTTACCCTCAAATCAATGTCCTGGTATTAGAAAGTGATGATCAGGTGGATGCAAAGAAACACAGATCAAATGAGTTGATGCTCATATGAACACAGAACGCTTTAGAATAAGTTGCAGTTATGGAGATGAAATTCCAAGTGTTGCAAAAAATACTCTTTATAAATATGCTTCAGTTAGTTCTTGTATATTTGCAAAGAACTTGTGAAAGTAAATTTGTATATGATTGACTGTCGTAAGTTTTACTTGCATTTCAGTTATTCTATATTATGTTTTGTAATTAGTATTACTGTTCAGTAATACAAAGGACATGTATTTGGTGCTATTTCTCATTGGTAATCTGTAATGTTTTGATTATTAAATCAAATGCAAACTTCCAAATTCAAAGGAGAAATTGATCTGTTGTAATATGTCAAAGAATAAAATCAGCTCTTGTACTTTTCAAAAAGAATGAAGTGAGAGGAAATAAAGCATCATTCTACTGTAGACCAATCTTCCATATTATTTGCAGAATTTTAATATCTAAAGCAACAGTGTATGGGGGTAACTAATTCTTCATTTTCTATTGAGATCATTGATTTATCTATTTTGTTGGCCAATTTTAACTAAACATGTTCATTGTAATCTATAAACAGTCACCTTTATTATCTCAAACTGGAATTTCAACATCCCCCAATATTATTTGAATGGGGTGTGAAGTGGCCGGAGGTGGAATAGAAAGCCATCTCTGCATTGTATTAGGAGGGGAGATACTTAGTGCAAGGTGTTGGACAAGTTGAACGGAAAAGGGATTACTTTGACTCCTTCACCAGACTTAATTTTCTTAAGACTTGCTCTGATATTACTTTATTTAATCTGAATTAGTATAAATTCTCATCAAGATTCTTAACAGGTTCAAGTTCCACCTGCCATGAAGGCATGTCACAGCAGGTTGATGATAAAAATCACTGAAGTTATCAATGTTCCTCAGCACAGTACTATCAGCTACTCTAGTTCCAGCTGCCCTCGTGTGGCCAACCAGATTATGACAGTTTGATACATAAACTGATGTGCTATTGGAAATGAACACTTATTTTGTTGATAGTTAAGGTTTTAACTTACTTCTTTAGTAAGTTAAAATATACATGACATGGCTACAACATTGCTTGGGGATTTCAGCGTCTGTCAGGGTAGGGCATAAAGAGTCACATACAAGTATTTAACAATTTGCCAAACTGAATCAAGGCACTTTCATTAAAGCAACCCATTATCAGGTGAAATTCAAGCTCCATCCACTCAGTGTTATCGACCAGAACAAACCCCCTAAAAATATATTAGGATCATTGTCCAGATCCTCACTTTTTTCTTATTTTAAAGGGAAGATACAAGTCTGGCCAAACTACCAGGCTTGAAACAAATACACACTTTATTTATACACTATAATAAACAAAAAGATAAATAAAAAGAAAATAATTGGCTTACCTGTAACTTTATTGAAATGCTTAACAAAAAATATATGTATTAACTACTACCAATTAATTATTCCAATATGGTAACATCCCAAAAATGCAGCTTTGGCAAAGGCAAATTCAGTAAAATAGATTGTCTCACATGCAATTCTAGCAGCAGGGAGAGAACCCCAGCTTTTAGCTGTAACAGAGAGAGGAATAACAGCTTCCACATTCAGCTTCAAGACCCCAGCAACTGCTGATGAAGGCTAAAACTAAAAAAAAAATCTTCTTCTGTGGGAGATTGACCCCACCCATTCAGGCTGCTTCTATTATTCCAACTTAAAAGAAAAACCCAAGGCTGACAAGCTGCTACTTTTTTGGTTTTGGAGGAGACTGCCTGGCACCTCTGCCTCAATCTCTCTTCATAAAGAAGCCAGGACAAAATACACCACTTAAATTCATAGCATCATCACATAAGCTTCTTCATAGTTTCAAGCTAGTAAACTGTACAAACACATAAATCGGTTAAGAAAAACAAGGAAGCATATATCAAGTATAATTAGCAGAAATTGAAGTGATTTTTGAGAAGAATATAAAAGCAATAGGAGGACAGAGGAACCTTGATAATCCGAAGGACATGGATGGGGAGTATTTCATTCGGTTAATTGAATTTTGGATAATCAAATGCCGGATAACATAGTTTAGCCAAGCATCAGGACCTTGCGATCTTGCCAAATAATCCGATATTTGGATAATCGAATGCTGGATAATCATGGTTCCTCTGTATACTTTAGAGGCAAATCAGGAGGCCAGAAGAGACATGAGATAGCTTTGGCAAGTAGGATTAAGGATAATCCAAAGAGATTTTATAAACATATTAAGGACAAAAGGGTAACTATCGAGAGAATAGGGCCTCTTAAAGATCAGCAAATTTTCCGATGTGTGGAGCTGCAGGTGATGGAGAGATGCTAAGTATATTTTGCTTCAGTGTTTACTGTGGAGGAGGATATGGAAGATACAGAATGCAGGGAAAGAAATAGCGGTTTCTTGAAAAATGTCCACATCACAGAGGAAATGCTGCTGAGTGGCTTAAAAGTCATAAAAGTGGATAAATGCCTGGGATCTGATCAGGTGTACCCTAGAATTCTGTGGGAAGCTAGAGAAGTGATTGCTGGGCCCCTTGCTGAGATATTTGCATCATCAACAGTCACAGGTGAGGTGCTGGAAGACTGGAGGTTGGCGAACATGGTGTCACTATTAAAGAGAAGTGCGAAGGAATAGCCAGGAAACTAGAGTCCGGATAGCCTGACATCAGTGGTGGGCAAGTTGTTGGAGGGAATCCTGAGGGTCAAGATTTACTTGCATTTGAAAAGGCTAATTAGGATCATCAACATGGCTTTGTGCATGGGAAATTGTATCTCACTAACTTGATTGAGTTTTTTGAAGAAGTAAGAAAGAGGATTGATGAGGGCAGAGCAGTGAACGTGATCTATATGGACTTCAGTAAGGTGTTCAACAAGGTTTTTCATTTGTTGACAAGGTTAGAGCACGTGGAATCCAGGGAGAGCTAGCCATTTGAATACGGAACTGGCTTGAAGTTAGAAAACGGGGGATGGTGGTGGAGGGTTGCTTTTCAGACTGGAGGCTGGTGACCAGCAGTGTGCCACAAGAACTGGTTCTGGGTCCAGTACTTTTCGTCATTTATATTTGGATGTGAACATATGGGGTATGGTTAGTAAGTTTGCAGATGGCACCAAAATTGGAGGTGTAATGGACAGTGAAGAAGCTTACCTCAGAGTACAACAGGATCTTGATGAGATGTGCCAATGGGCTGAGGAGAGGCAGATAGAGTTTATTTTGATCAATGTGAGATGCTACATTTTGGAAAGGCAAATCAGGGCAGGACTTATACACAATGGCTAGGTCCTTGGGCGTGTTGCTGAACAAAGAGACCTTGGAATGCAGGTTCAGAGCTCCTTGAAAGTGGAGTCACAGGTAGATAGGATCGTGAAGAGGCGTTTGGTATGCTTGCCTTTATCAGTCAGTGCATTCAGTATAGGAATTAAGGCCACTTTTGGAATATTATGTGCAATTCTGATCTCCCTGCTGTTGGAAGGATGTTCTGAATCTTGAAAGGGTTCAGAAAAGATTTACAAAGATGTTGCCTGGTTTGGAGGATTTGAGAACTAGGAAGAGACTGAATAGGCTGGGGCTATTTTCCCTGAAGCATTGAAGGCTGAGGGGTGACATTATAGAGGTTTATAAAATCATAAGGGACATGGATAGGATAAATAGACAAGGTCTTTTCCCTGGGATGGGGGATTCCAAAGCTAGAGGGCATAGGTTTATGGTGAAAGGGGAAAAATTTAAAAGGGACCTAAGGGGCAGCATTTTCATGCAGAGGGTGGTGTGTGTATGGTTTGAGCTGCCATTAAAAGGCATCTGGATGGGTACATGAATAGGAAGGGATTCGAGGGATATAGGCCAAATGCTGGAAAATGAGACTAGATTTATCTCGGATATCTGATTGGCATGGACAAGGTGGAACGAAGGGTCTATTTCCATGCTGTACATCTCCATAACTCTAAATACTGTTACTCAGTTTATCTTTAACATAAAACATATAAAAATGTAAAATTAATAAAGACCACTCTCCACCAACAATGCTGAAGCTGATTTTCGCTGTCTCTTTTCAATTCACAGAGATGTGTTGTTTTCCAGATGCCAAAAAAAGTCACACATTGATTTTCAAATGTCATAGCGATATGCTGCTAATTTGAAATAAAGGAAAAGATTCATTTATATTTATATTGAAATTGGACTCTTTCAGTGGAAGCTCAACATTGAAAGCTAAGGCCAATGATAAAACTGAGGACAGGTAAAAGGTTCTTTGTTGCTTGAATGCTTGTGCTTCCTTTAATGGAGGAGATGGCAATGTCGTTGCAATGCCAGGGTTTAGTAATCCAGAGGCTCAAGTGAATATGTTAGGGTTATAATTTCAAACCCAGTCACAGTGGCCGATGGCATTTGAGTTCAATTAATAAATCTAAAAAGAGCTAACTGCAGTAATGGTGACCGTGAAACTCTCATCGATAGTTGTAAAATATTCATCTGCTTTTGTAATGCCCTTTCCTTTAGAGAAGAAAATCTGCAGTCTTTACTTGGCATGTGACTGCAGATCCATAGCAGTGCAGTCCTCTGAGCTACCCTGGCAAACTCTCTCAGTGCATAGTCAAATATGGATGGGCAACAATAGTGGCTTTGCCAATAACAATCACAACCAATAAAACAAAATTTCCCAACAACCTGATCCATGCCATTCTTTACAAGAGAAAAGAATGAATGAAAGGAGAAGGAGAAAATTGCAGGAGGGAGGATCACGAGAAATACCTTGTTGCCATGTACCAATAGGGATGAATGTGCTGTAAATTCTAGGTAATGTTAGGTAACCGTTTGTACCCACAGCTTTTCTGTATCGCAAATGCCTTTTCATCAGAGCTGGGAGCAACCATCTTTATCCAAGCTGCTATCACGAACACAGGTCAACAGATGCCAGTAGAACAGATTCAAATTTAGATCTCTATTTGATTCCTTGTCTCATCGCTTTCCTTTATTTAATAGAACACCTAGAGTGTGGAATCAGGCCATTTGGCCCATCAAGTCCATACTGACCCTCTGAAGATCATCCCATCCCCCTATCCTATCACCCTGCATTTCCCATAGCTAACCGACACATCCCTGAACTCTCTGGGCAATTTTCCATGGCTAATGTGCCTAACTTGTACATCTTTGAATTGTGGGAGGAAACCTATACAGTCACAGGGAGAATGTGCAAATTCCACAGAGACAGTCACCCGAGGATGGAAACGAACCCAGTTCCGTCGAACTATGAGGCAGCAGTGCTAACTATTGAGCCACTGTTCCTCCGTGACAATGCGACAAGAAACATTCCAGTTGCCAAATAAGAACTCAGCTCCGAGATAAGACACAACCTTAGCAAACGTGTAAAGCATCACACTAGTTGGAGATATGAGGGCAACAGTTCTGCCACATTTCCTCCCACTATAATATGTTTGTTTTGAAGAGGGGGCTATGGTAGCCAAAAGGACTCAGTCAAACTTGACCTAAACTTATCTTTTTAAAATCTGAATTATCGAATTAGGATTCAAGAATAGGTTGAACAGATGGAAAGGAGAAGAAAAGGGAGATGATATTGGGGCATGCACATGGTTTGGGACTATTTGCTTGGGTAGATAATAAATACCAGCAGAGTTGGTCAGCTCAATTGGTTGGCTTGGTTTGTGATGTAGAGTGATGCTGACAGCATGTGGCTCAGTTTCCCTACTGGCTGAGATTTTCATAAGGGATGCTCCTTCTCAACCTCTCCCCTTTCCAGAGGCATGGTGACGCTCGGGTTAAATCAGCACCAGTCATATCTCTCCCCCTCTCTCTTTCTCTCTCTCTCTCTAATGGGAGAGCAGCACTATAATCTATGACACTTGTATTTTAAATACCAGCATTGTCTACTGATACACCTAACTGGGATAACACGATTGAAATCAAGCCCAACTATTCCTGGAGCCTTCACAAACATCAAAGATTTTAAGACTGTGCAAAATTCTTCAACTTACCTAATGTTTAGACCAAGATGGATAGAAAGCATGGAATAGGTTTCTATACTTAAAAATAATTACGAATTATTACAAATAAATAGACGCTAACTACAGGTAGAGCAGAGACACCTAGGGTGTTCAGATACATAGTTCTTTGAAGTTTGTATCACATGGTTAAGATGGTGTTTAGCACGCTTGCCTTCATTGCGCAGAAGCATCGGTGTTATGTTGGATTTACGCAAGACATTTCTGAAGCCACTCCTGGAGTACTGTGTCTAGTTCTAGTCTCCCTGTTATAGGAAGGATATTATTCAATTAGAGCAGGTTGAGAAGAGACATGAGGGGCAATTATTTTACAGAGAGAGTGTTTCATATGTGGAATGAACCTCCAGAGGAAGGGGTGGATGTGGGTATACTTACAACATTGTAAAGACATTCGGATAAACACATGAATAATAAATGTTTGGAAGGATATGGACTAAATGCAGGCAGGTGGGACTGGGTTAGTTTGGGATTATGGTCAGCATGGATTGATTGGACCAAAGGGTCTGCTTCCGTGCTGTATGACTCTGTAACTCGAGGTAAACAATCATGAACTACGGGCATATAATTCTCCCATTAAAGTTCTAACCCCCGTATTAACCCTCCTTCCACACACACATACCAACAAACATAAACAAAAAAATCAATGTTATGGGTGGAAGGAAAGACTAAGGTGGTTCCTGTTCACAAAGATTACTGAGATGATCATTTTTTTCTGCTCAGAAAGCTGATCCTTACTCTCTCTTTTTCAGATACTTTCATTTGTTTGCAATGGGCACAAGGTGACTGGTTTGCACCTGTAGAAGGACTTGGATTTATTAATTTAAAAGTCATTGCATGCAGCAACTGGGAAAGGGAAATCAACTGTTTATTTTCTGTCTTGAGATGTTTTTTATTGTAGAGTGTAAACAGCTCCCTCTCCCTCAGATTTCTGATTGTTTCTGCCAAAAAAAGCGATATTCCCGCCTTATTGTTCAGCTGCCTGGGAGTCAATCCCATTGCTGTTGGCAGAGGGAAGTCCACAGACCAATCAGCTATTTGTTGCCAACTAGAGCTTCTTTCATGTATACCCCTTGACTCAATTTCATCTGCAAACTAGGGTCATCTTTGTAATGGGGATGGAGGAAAAATTACCTGTCAATCTTAGTTCTCATATCAGGCACATAGACTCTGATTGGTCAGGATGTAGATGTGCAATGCAGCAGAGATTGACAGTCTCCACAAATTGTTCCATGAAAAAGGTGCAATATATATACAGATTCCTTTTTGGTTACACAAAAAACATTTTCCTGGGCTTGCAAGCATAGGCGAGTTGTTCGCAATCAGTATTCTGATCTCTGTGAATGGTCATTGCAACATGTTGTTTGACACAGTCTACCACCCCTTGTAATGTATGGTATCATTCTGCATGGTATAAATTTTTAAAAATTCACTCACTGCATGAGGGTGCTGCTGGCTAGGTTAGCATTTATTGTTCATTCTTAATTACCTAAAGGGCAGTTAAGAGTCAACCACACTGCTGTGAGCCTGCAGTCACGTGTAGGCCAGATTAAGGTAAGGTCACTGAAGGACATTATTGAACAAGATAGATTTCTCTGATAATCAGTAATGGATTCATTGGAACCATTGGATTCTTAATTTCAGGTATTTATTGAATTCAAATTCCAGCATCTGCTGTAGCAGAATTCGAACCCCGGTCTCCAGAATGTTATCTGGGTCCCTGAATTAATAGTCCAGCAATAAAAAACACTAGGCCATTGAAACCCATAACCAATTTATTCATTTGTGCAGGAGGTACCACGTGCACTATAAATTAAATTAAATTAAACTGAATTGGTTTGCTAGCTAAATTAAGGAAGCTGTTATAATCTCCCCAAGAGGCATTCTCTAAAAATGAGTAGCTTATTCTTGCGCATTGTTTCAACTTTAGTGTGCTTTCAACCTTCACTAAAGGTATTTGCTGAGTTCAAACTACTTCATTACACATTCATATCAAAAGAGGAAGCTGAGGTCCTGAAAGCACACCAAGTAGATTTTCATTTGCAAGGTGAATGACTCGTAGCTTTTCATAATCTCAAGGCAATCCCCAGTATTCAAAAGGACATACTCAATGAACATGCCTCCCTGATCAAAATGCATGTTGTGCTCAATGATGGTTCCAAACTTATATTGATAGAAGCTGCCATGACAGACAACCACATAGCAACACTCAAAGATGAGTTGAGAGGTGCTTATTAGACTTGCACGTGGATGTTCAGATACACGATAGGCTTCGCCTTCACTTTGTCCATGTGTGCATGGACCACACAGGACACACAGAAACGATGTTCCTTTATGCTCTATTTTCACGATGACAGACTGCCGAGGGCCAGTGACTTATATAGTATGGGTTGCTCTGATTCAAATTGTTTTATATCTTAACAGGGCAGAGAAGATCATTAAACCATGTTAATGCTGGTAATAGATAGTCTCTTGCCCTCTCACTGCATCCATTTAACTATTTTGAAGTGTTAAATTTGATTTTGGTGCCTTCGGACAGAACTGTCTGGTCTGGCCCTCCTCCTCTAACCTAATAATAAGTCCCGTTGTGGTAGGTAGGTAAGTGCTGCATTTTGCTTGTTCTATTCTTTAGACCTAGTTTTTTTTTAAAAGGTTACTTTTACAGGGATGGCAGTGAAGGCAGTGCAATGTTCCTCTTGCAACATGTTTGAGGTGAGGGATGCCATGGTCATCCCTGCTGATTACACTTGCAGGAAGTGCACCCATCTCCAGTTCCTCCAAGACCGTGTTAGGAAACTGGAGCTGGAGTTGGATGAACTTAGGATCAATCGGGAGGCAGAGGGAGTCATAGATCGGAGCTTTAGGGAAGTAGTAACTCCAAAGATTGCAGACAGATGGGTGACAGTGAGGGGGACTGGGAGGAAGCAGCCAGTGCAGGGACCCCCTGCGGCCGTTCCCCTCAAGAACAAGTATATCGTTTTGGACACTTGTGGGGGGGGGGACTTACCAGGGGTAAGCAATGGGGTTCAGGCCTCTGGCATGGAGCCTGTTCCCATTGCTCAGAAGGGAAGGGTGGAGACGAGCAGAGCAATAGTTATTGGGGACTCGATAGCTCGGGGCACAGATAGGCGGTTTTGTGGGGGTGAGAGAGACTCACTTTTGGTATGTTGCCTCCCAGGTGCAAGGGTACGTGATGTCTCTGATCGTGTTTTCTGGGTCCTTAAGGGGGAGGGGGAGCAGCCCGAAGTCGTGGTCCACATTGGCACCAACGACATAGGTAGGAAGAGGGCTGAGGATGTTAGGCAGGCTTTCAGGGAGCTAGGTAGGAAGCTCAAAGTTAGAACAAACAGAGTTGTTGTCTCTGGTTTGTTACCCGTGCCACGTGATAGAGTCAAGGAATAGGGAGAGAGAACAGTTAAATGCGTGGCTACAGGGATGGTGCAGGAGGGAGGGATTCCAATATCTGGATAACTGGGGTTCTTTCTGGGGAAGGTGGGACCTCTATAAACAGGATAGTCTACACCTGAACCTGAGGGGCACCAGTATCCTTGGGGGGGAGGGTTTAAACTAACTCTGCAGGGGCATGGGAACCTAGACTGTAGCTTTAGGGTGCAGGACCTGGAGTGTAGGGAGGTTAGGAACATGGCATCAATCTCAAAGGAGGGTGCCTGTAAACAGGAAAGTGGTTTGAAGTGTGCATACTTCAATGCAAGAAGTATACGAAATAAGGTAGGTGAACTTGCAGCGTGGGTTGGTACCTGGGACTTCGATGTTGTGGCTATTACGGAGACATGGGTAGAACAGGGACAGGATTGGCTGTTGCAGGTTCCAGGGTTTAAATGTTTTAGTAGGGTCAGAGGTGGGGGTAAAAGAGGGGGAGGTGTGGCATTGCTTGTCAAAGATAGTATTACAGCGGTGGAAAGGACGATGGATGAAGACTCGCCATCTGAGGTAGTTTGGGCTGAGGTTAGGAATAGGAAAGGTGAGGTCACCCTGTTAGGAGTTTTCTACAGGCCTCCTAATAGTCCTAGAGACGTAGAAGAAAGGATTGCGAGGATGATTCAGGAGAAGAGTGAAAGTAATAGGGTGGTTGTTATGGAGGACTTTAACTTTCCAGATATTGACTGGGAAAGCTATAGCTCGTTAGATGGGTCGGTGTTTGTCCAATGTGTGCAAGAGGGTTTCCTGACACAGTATGTAGACAGGCCAACAAGAGGTGAGGCCATACTGGATTTGGTTCTGGGTAACGAACCAGGCCAGGTGTTAGAACTGGAGATAAGAGAGCACTTTGTGGACAGTGACCACAATTCGGTGACTTTTACTCTAGTGATGGAGAGGGAAAAGTGTGCACTGCAGGGCAAGAGTTATAGCTGGGGGCAGGGAAATTATGGTGCAGTGAGGCACGACTTAGGATGCGTGGCTTGGAAAAGTCGGCTTCAAGGGAAGGGCGCTTTTGATATGTGGAGCTTGTTCAAAGAGCAACTATTGAGTGTCCTTGATAAGTATGTACCTGTCAGGCAGGGAGGAAAGGGTCGTGTGAGGGAGCTGTGGTTTAATAAGGAATTGGAATCCCTTGTTTAAGGGAAGAGGGCGGCCTATGTAAAGATGAGGCGTGAAGGTTCAATTGGGGCGATTGAGAGTTATAAGGAGGCCAGTAAGGATCTGAAGAGAGAGTAAGAGCAGCAAGGAGGGGACATGAAAAGTCCTTAGTTGGTAGGATTAGGGAAAACCCAAAGGCTTTCTATAGGTATGTCAGGAATAAAAGAATGACTAGGACAGGAATAGGTCCAGTCAAGGATAGTAATGGGAAGTTGCGTGTGGAGGCTGAAGAGATTGGGGAGACACTGAATGAATACTTTTCGTCAGTATTCACTCAGGAACAGGACATTGTTGCCGATGTGAATACTGAGTCACAAATAATTAGAATGGACGGCTTTGAGGTATGCAGGGAAGAGGTGTTGGAAATTCTGGAAAGGGTGAAAATAGATAAGTCCCCTGGGCCTGATGGCATTTATCCTAGGATTCTCTGGGAAGCAAGGGAGGAGATTGCAGAGCCATTGGCCTTGATTTTTATGTCCTCGTTGTCTACAGGAATAGTGCCAGAAGACTGGAGGATAGCAAATGTGGTTCCCTTGTTCAAGAAGGGGAGTAAGCATAACCCTAGTAACTATAGGCCGGTGAGTCTCACTTCTGTTGTGGGCAAAGTCTTGGAGAGAATTGTAAGGGATAGGATTTATGAACATCTGGATAGGAATAATGTGATCAAGGATAGTCAGCATGGTTTTGTGAAGGGCAGGTCGTGCCTCACAAACCTTATTGAATTCTTTGAGAAGGTGACTAAGTAGATGGACAAGGGTAAAGCGGTAGATGTGGTGTATATGGATTTTAGTAAGGCGTTTGATAAGGTTCCCCATGGTAGGCTACTGCAAAAAATATGGAGGTATGGCATTGAGGGTGAGTTGGAGGTTTGGATTAGGAATTGGCTGGCTGGAAGAAGACAAGGGTAGTACTTGATGGTAAAGGTTCATCTTGGAGTGCAGTTACTAGCAGTGTTCCGCAAGGATCTGTTTTGGGACCATTGCTGTTGTCATTTTTATAAATGACCTGGAGGAGGGGCTCGAAGGTTGGGTGAGCAAGTTTGCGGATGATACGAAAGTCGGTGGACTTGTTGACAGTGTGGAAGGATGTGTCAGGTTACAGTGGGATATAGGTAAGCTGCAGAGCTGGGCAGAAAGGTGGCAAATGGAGTTCAATGTAGGTAAGTGTGAGGTGATTCACTTTGGTAAGAGTAACAAGAAGATGGGGTACTGGGCTAATGGTCGGATACTTGGTAGTGTGGATGAGCAGAGGGATCTTGGTGTCTATGTACACAGATCTCTGAAAGTTGCCAACCAGGTAAATAGTGCGGTGAAGAAGGCATATGGCATACTGGCTTTTATTGGTAGAGGAATTGAGTTCCGGAGTCCTGAGGTCATGTTGCAGTTGTATAAGACACTGGTGCGGCCGCATCTGGAGTATTGTGTGCAGTTTTGGTCGCCATACTATAGGAAGGATGTGGAGGCATTGGAACGGGTGCAGAGGAGGTTTACCAGGATGTTGCCTGGTATGGTAGGAAGATCGTATGAGGAAAGGCAGAGGCACTTGGGGCTGTTTTCATTGGAGAAAAGAAGGTTTAGGGGTGACTTGATAGAGGTGTACAAGATGATTAGGGGTTTAGATAGGGTTGACCATGAGAACCTTTTTCCACGTATGGAGTCAGCTATTACGAGGGGGCATAGCTTTAAATTAAAGGATGGTAGGTATAGGACAGATGTTTGGGGTAGATTCTTTACTCAGCGAGTCGTGAGTTCATGGAATGCCCTGCCAGTAGCAGTGGTGGACTCTTCCTCTTTATGGGCATTTAAACGGGCATTGGATAGGCATATGGAGGATAGTGGGCTAGTGTAGGTTAGGTGCGCTTGGATCGGCGCAACATCAAGGACCAAAGAGCCTGTATTGCGTTGTATTTTTCTATGTTCTATGTTCTATGCTGAGTTAAATGGCAATGGGTTCAAGTCATGTTGAAAAATGTGTTGCTTGAAAAGTGCAGCAGGTCAGGCAGCATCCAAGGAGCAGGATGCTCATGTTCCAAAGAACAGGGTATAAAAAATTACGATGACAATTGGATGCAGTACAAGGGGAATATTTTGTTGAGAAATGATTTTAGAACTGAGATGAGGAGTAATTTCTTCAGCCAGAGGGTAGTGAATCTGTGGAACCCATTGTCACAGAAGGCTGTGAAGGCCTAGTCATTGAGTATATTTAAGATAGAAAGAAATAGGTTCTTGATTAGTAAGGGGATCAAAGGTTGGTGGGCGGGGGGGAGAAGGTAGGGGAATGGGGTAGAAAAATATATCGGGGAAGAAAGTGAGGACTGCAGATGATGGAGATCAGAGTTGAAAAGTGTGGTGCTGGAAAAGGCACAGCCAGTCAGGCAACATCCAAGAAGCAGGAGAATCGATGTTTTGAGCATAAGCTCTTCATCAGGAATCTGAAACGTCAATTCTCCTGCTCATCGGATGCCGCCTGACTGGCTGTGCCTTTCAAGCACCACACGCTTTGACCTAGAAAAATATATCAGCTATGATTGAATGGTAGAGTAAGACTCAAGAGGTCAAATAGCCTAATTCTGCTCCTATATGTGATTGTCATATGGTTCTCAGAGATACTGTTGTCCAGATGATGTGTCAGATAAGGCCTGAGCTGCATTTAGTTTTAAATAGAGGAAAGAGGGATGCAAATGGAAGTAATAAGACAGATTTTCTTTACTGTCTCTCTGAACTTGACAATTAATAGCATGATATTGGTTGCCTATTTGGGCATTAAGGTCACCTGCACCTGGAATGCATTAAACTGTGCAAATTTCCCATTCACTTTTTATTCATGTTAAACATTTAAAAAAGCTTTGGAATGTTTATTTGCAACTAAATCCATGATACGGGCTTTCAGTTATGTTCCTCCCAATCATCTTACCTGCACAGGCAAAGAATGATGCATTGTTATTAATGCCTGACAGGCTCACTTTAAGAAAAGGATTTGCGATACTGACATTACTTTTAATTGAATGATTCCTTTTAGAATCTTTGACAGCCACAAAACATTGTAATATCCAAATTACTTCTACGATACACATCTTCCCTTTGTAGCATCTCAGTGATCACCAAATTAAATTGTTTGAGAAAGAACGTTACGAAATGTGTCAAAACATACAAACAGAGCTCAGTAACAACCAGTATATCCTTAAAGCACAATTCAATATTAAACCTGCTTAATTAATTGGTCTGCCAATGAAATCAGAGTTGTGGGGATAGCCAGCCATCTGCTCAGAAACAATGGTTGATATATATATATATATACATAATAAGTTACACCTCACTAAACGTATGTGAGGATTCTGAAAGTAGCCTCCCAAAGGCATTTGAGATGGCTTGAGGAACTTGAACCTTACTAAATTCAACCTTGAGTGCATTCAATCGTCCATTGATATATTAATTATAATCTGAATAAATCCAACTTGAAATGCTTGATACTCTGAGTCATAGATTTTTATTACTATCAATTGATCTTCTGTTAATTCCATCAGTGAATGCCCATCTTTCCTCACCTATCCTGGCTACTCCATATCATACTTTGTAAACTACAATGAGATTCCCTCCATTTTGCACTGAGCTTCAGATTTTTTGAATGTATCATGTTTGTGACATTTTGACAATAACTGAACATCGTGGAGGAAGTGGGAGGATTGGAAAGAGAAGTTGTTCAGGGTGAGGACCAGTTCAGTCAGTCGAAGGAGGGTGTCAGTGGAAGGGTACTGGTTGGTACTGTTTGGTCCTCCCACTTCTTCCAAACGAAAGGAGTAGCCATGGGCACCCGCATGGGCCCCAGCTATGCCTGCCTCTTCGTAGGATATGTGGAACAGTCCATCTTCCGCAACTACACTGGCCCCACCTTTTCCTCCGCTACATCGATGACTGTATCGGCGCCGCCTCGTGCTCCCACGAGGAGGTTGAACAGTTCATCCACTTCACCAACACCTTCCACCCTGACCTCAAATTCACCTGGACAGTCTCAGATTCCTCCCTCCCCTTCCTCGCCCTTTCTATTTCTATCTCAGGTGACCGAATCAACACGGACATCTACTACAAACCAACAGACTCCCACAGCTACCTGGACTACACCTCCTCCCACCCTGCCCCCTATAAAAACGCCATCCCATTCTCCCAAGTCCTTCGTCTCCACCGCATCTGCTCCCAGGAGGACCAGTTCCAAAAACGTACAACCCAGATGGCCTCCTTTTTCAAGGACCGCAATTTCCCCCCGACGTGGTCGACGATGCCCTCCACCGCATCTCTTCCACTTCCCGCTCCTCCGCCCTTGAACCCCACCCCTCCAACCGCCACCAGGACAGAACCCCATTGGTCCTCACCTACCACCCCACCAACCTCCATGTACAGCGTATCATCCGCCGTCATTTCCGCCATCTCCAAACTGACCCCACCACCAGGGATATATTTCCCTACCCTCCCCTATCAGCATTCCATAAAGACCACTCCCTCCGTGACTCCCTCGTCAGATCCACACCCCCCACCAACCCAACCTCCACTCCCGGCACCTTCCCCTCCAACCGCAGGAGGTGCAAGACTTGCGCCCACACCTCCCCCCTCACCTCCATCCAAGGCCCCAAAGGAAACTTCCATATCCGCCACAGATTCACCTGCACCTCCACACACATCATCTATTGCATCCTCTGCACCCGATGTGGCCTCCTCTATATTGGGGAGACAGGCCGCCTACTTGCGGAACATTTCAGAGAACACCTCTGGGACACCCGGACCAACTAACCCAACCACCCTGTAGCTCAACACTTCAACTCCCCCTCCCACTCCACCAAGGATATGCAGGTCTTTGGACTCCTCCATCGCCAGACCACAACAACACGACGGTTGGAGGAAGAGCGCCTCATCTTCCGCCTAGGAACCCTCCAACCACAAGGGATGAACTCGGATTTCACCAGTTTCCTCATTTCCCCTCCCCCCACCTTGTCTCAGTCAAATCCATCGAACTCAGCACCGCCTTCCTAACCTGCAATCTTCTTCCTGACCTCTCCGCCCCCACCCCAGTCTGACCTATCACCCTCACCTTGACCTCTTTCCACCTATCGCATTTCCAACGCCCCTCCCCCAAGTCCCTCCTCCCTACCTTTTATCTTAACCTGCTGGGCACACTTTCCTCATTCCTGAAGAAGGGCTTATGCCCGAAACATCGATTCTCCTGTTCCCTGGATGCTGCCTGACCTGCTGCGCTATTCCAGCAACACATTTTCAGCTCTGATGTCCAGCATCTGCAGACCTCACTTTCTCCCCTAGGTATATACGCAGTGTTGTTAAAATAAGACTTCCAGGATTTTGATCCAATCATGGTAAAAAGTAGTCATTTTGTTCCAATTCAGAATGTTGCGTAGCTTGGTGGGAAAATTGCAATTGGTGGTGTTCAGCTATACCTGTTAACTTTGTCCTTCTGTGCATATTCAAAAGTTTCCATAATGACATCTTGGTGCAACGTGTACATAATATATTGGAAAGTGTGAAATTTGAAGATAGTCAAATGGGGTGGTTGATCAATCTATTGCTTTGCCATGGAAGATAATCAATATTCTTGAATGTTTTTGAAGTTATACATCTCCAGTCTGGAGGAGAATATTTCTTCATAATTCTGAATGTGTGGACAGGTTTCTTTGGGGCAGAATTACCAAACTCTGATCTGTTCTTTTAAACAAAAAATTAACAACAGTATGTGACTATCAATGGCTGCATCAGTATTTATTGTTTCATTACAGTTTCCTTTCACATGTGACACAGTGGTCATAGTAATGAAGCAGATTAGATTACATTACAGTGTGGAAACAGGCCCTTCAGCCCAACAAGTCCACACTGACCCGCCGAAGCATAACCCACCCATACCCCTACATTTACCCCTTACCTAACACTACGGGCAATTTAGCATGGCCAATTCACCTGACCTGCACATCTTTGGACTGTGGGAGGAAACCGGAGCACCCGGAGGAAACCCACGCAGACACGGGGAGAACGTGCAAACTCCACACAGTCAGGCGCCTGAGGCGGGAATTGAACCCGGGTCTCAGGCGCTGTGAGGCAGCAGTGCTAACCACTGTGCCACCGTGCCGCCCACTTGGTCCAATTATATTACTGATGAGTTTCAGTGGACTCCTTGGATGTTGATGATTGGGTGATTCAGTGATTTTAATGTCATGCCATGTCCAAAGGAAATGGTTAGATTCTTTTTTGTTGGAGATGATCATTGTCTGGTACTTATATGATTTGAATATTACTTCACCTTATTAGCCCGAGCTTGAATGTTGTTCAGGTCTTACTGCCCACAGATACAGATTGCTTCATTTTCCTGGAAGTTGCAAATGGTACTGAACATTATCCATCTTTCATTGATTCTCTCTCCATTCTGCCCTTTATGCACTTTTATACGGTCTGCTGGTGATCAACTAAAAGTTACTTTGAGATAACAATACAAATATACTTGTAGAAATCAAGCAAAATTAACTAACAGCCATCAGATTAGATTCTGTTGAAAGAATTATAATTGAAGTGTTTGTATTTTAAACTGGGCCCGAAATTCTGAGCATTCCCCCCTTTTTAAGTACAAATAGCACGGTGGACAGAGAGTCATAGAGATGTACAGCATTGAAGCAGACCCTTCGGTCCAACCCGTCCATGCCGACCAGATATCCCAACCCAATCTAGACCCACTTTTAATTTTGTGTTATAGCTAATTAGTTTGTTAGTTTTGCTCACAATTAATGCTGTGAATAACGTGAACTCAGAGTGACCTCTGATAAGCTCAAAAAATCTAATATTACTTCAAAATCACAGGAGCTTGCTCCAGCAAAAACAGGGTACTGAATGTGCTCACCAAATGCGATACACTTCGGAGCCAATAATGCATCCTGCACACTAGCACCTCACTGAAAATTGCATAATATAGGTGTTTCTGAATATTATTATTTGACAATGTCCAAATTACTGATGGCTTGAACCACAGTACTGAAGGTGTAATTTTCTTAGATAATCATTCCGAGTACCTTGTGGGATTTGTCACCATTGTCAGGATTTAGTGCTAAGTAAGGATTGCTGTCACCAATCCTCTTTTATTCTCTGCTTTGTCTTTGGCCTATCTGGTAATTAGTGGTAAAGTTTACACCACTTCTGTTCAGTATCTACAAAAGAATCACTGTTCTTAAGTAAGATATTGCATGACAGTAATAAATATTTGGTCAAGTAGAATTACTCAGACCTTTTGGAGCTGATCCAGATGCATCTGCTTCTTCTGAAAGGTGGAGTTGGCCTTCTTTGTCTTCATTCAAAGACTGTGTGTGACATTAGTAAAATAGGTGGAGCCAATAAACATGAATATCAACCCTTCTTGAATCATTACTTTTTACAACAAAGGGTTCAATCAGCTACTCTTTGAATTTACAATTTTCTGGTATCATGGAGCAGGAATGGCTAAACATTTTGGAAAGAGCAGAATAAGGGTTTCCTCTTCAATGTCTAGGATAATTGAACAGTTTAATGACCCTAATATACTGTTGGTGTGTGCTACTCATTTTGAGGTAGACTGGATGTCTCAATGAGATTATAGACTCAGGGAGTGGATGCTTGATGTATGTCAACTCTTAGGGCATCAGCATTATGGGACTATGCACATTATGGGTCCCTAAGTATAATCTGACCCAGCTATCATCTGCCCTAAATATAAATTACATTGTTGTAATCACTGCCACTCTGATAATCAATTCTGTTTCTTTGTTTTAATTGCTTCATTTTCCAAATCATAAATAACATATCCATATTAACTGGACTCCTTTTTTAAGTGTTGCGTTTATTTAATTCCATTCTTTCTATACCTTGTTTATAAGTTATCAGTCTTTGATTGATTGGAGCATTCTTGCTTCTGACTCTGAAGGTTTTGAGTTTGAGTCTTACTGAAGAAACTGGAGATGTTAACAAAAGCTGAAACCTCTGTGTAGTACTGAGGGAGTGCTGTACTCTTTAATGTGTAATCTCTCAGATTAACCAAAGATGTCATGGCAATATTTCACAGAAATGCTATCCTCATTTAATCAATGCATAAAGTAAATGATCTCATCATTACTCAAAGCACAATTTTGTACAACTTAGCTACTGTAATGTGTACATTATAACAATGATTGCACTTCAAAAGTACTTCATCAGCTGTAAGGTGCTTTTGAAAGTCATAACAATGTGAAAGGTGCTATATAAATGCATGATTTTTGTTCTTGCATATATGGTGCATACGTGTTGCCACACAAGGAGTTTTGCTTTCATCAGCTTTCAATTTAACTTGGTTTATGTCTGGCCTATTGATGAAATGGTTTAAATCCTTCTGAGACTATTTTGTAGCCCCTCTGCCTCTGTTACTAACTCTATGTTTATGTTATTAATAAAGCTGAGCAATTTAAAGTTGGTTTGGAATCAGTCCTTTATCCAGTCAATTTTCTACCTCTTTAGAAAATACTATACAATTATAATATATTGCAATGCTGCCCAGGCTGCACGACAAAACATTAAAAACACAGTGCCCAGGCTAACCTTTCTTCATGCGAATATTCATCAAGAGAGACTTGGGTATTCAATGTGCAACTCGTGAATTATTCTTTCACTTGGTGGAATGATTTAAAAATTGTTAGAATTGAGGACAGTAAATTTAATCTTGAGTGGCATTACAATGAAGTTCAGAACCAAAAATGATTGGAATTGGTGATGCAATCTTACAGATTTAATACTATAAAATATAAATTGTACTAATTCAGTTTTTACCCTTGAATGATTTCAAATATGAGACTTTGGTCAGCTTTGATTAATAATTATTACCTGCTGGCCATCTATTATCTATTACAACTTCGTAATATTATTTCATTTACCAGATTGAAAAAAATGCTCATGACTTGGAGCTTCAGTTAGTTCTGAGGTTTGGAACTGCTATTCACATGTTGGGATGAGGAAATCATCACTCCAAAAATCTATCCCATTGTCAGTCTACCATGTCTCTCAAATTCATTACAGAACAGGAGAAGGCCATTTGGTACATCAACTCCATGCTGGCTCTCTCCAAAGCAATTGAATTATTCCCATTGTCTCTTCCCACCCCCAGCCACAGAAATCCATTAACTTATTTCCCTCAAGTACCATTTTTGAAATTATTCTTTGTCTCAGATTCCACCCAGCTTAGTGGTGGGGTTTATCAGGTGATTACTGTTTGTTGTGTTTACAAAAAGGTTTTTCTCATATCCTGCTGGCATCTTGTATGTTAAAAGAGTCTTAAATCTGTGTCCCCCATCTCCCTCTAGTATGGTTAATGAGAACAATTTGGTTTTTTTTTAAATCTAGTTTCGCTAAAGCTGTCATAAACACCTCTATGAAATTTCCCCTTCAATCTTGTTTACTCTAAATGAACAACCACAAGTTCTCCAATCTAACCATGTTTATTCCTTGGAACCATTCTGGTAAGTCTCATCTGTGCCTTGTCGAGGATCCTCACATCTTTCCTAAACATCTAGTGACCAGAACCATTCCAATTCATGTCATTGTTCTATCCAGACCCCAAAAGAGATTCCAAAGTTCTTTACAATTCCAGATTAGATACCTGAAATTGTTAAACTCCTTGGTGAAAATGGATGACCTGGCTCCTGTTCCTTATTTACCTCCATTCTTGGTGGGTTGCAATGAAGTTAATTTCAAAATAACTGCTTAACCTTTCTCTTAGATCCAAATGAACGTATGCGTTAAAAGGAGCCAATTTAACCAGGGTTTTTTCCAAGTATTAAAAAAAAAAGAGTGAGCTCATTTGTTGCTAAACACAAGAATTAGTAACAACATACATATGTATGGATTGGAAATAAGAGATGAGTACAAAAAAAGATAACAGTTACTAAAAATATAGCTATGTGGATCATTTTCTGAATGGTTTGAGGAGAATGGATAATTGAACATTATGGTCATTGTTATTGGTAACCTCCAATGCAATGACGTTGGCAAACATTAAATAAATGTTTTGAGATTTTCCTTCTGAATAAAGGTCAATGGACCTGAAACATTAACTCTGCTTTCTGTCCACATTTGCCACCAGACCTGTTGCGTTTTTCCAACAATTTCAATTTTTGTTTCTGATTTTGGTTTTGCAGGATATGTCAAAATCCTTTGGCCTGATTCCTTTCTAAACCGGCTTGCAGCACTCAGAGTTACACAGGGTCATTACTTGCAACATGGGGAAAACTAGGAAGGAGCAAAATACTGCAGATGCTGGACTCTGAACTGAAAACGATAAAGGCCGGAGATTACAATGAGTCGGGCAGCATCCATAGAGAGAAAGCAAGTTTGAGTCAAGATGACACCATCAGGAACCAGGGAATAGCTCTTCAACTATGACCTTTGCAGCTTGTTAACACTCGAACACAGTCAGGTATAACTGAGAGCATTCATTCTCAGAATTCTACTTCACTGGAGTTGAAAGTGACTTTTTAAATCCTTGTCCTTATCCTTATCCTTGCAAAGGGAAAAAAGACACAGCATGCCTGCAGTTCAGGGCATGATCAGCAAGGGTTAACTTGCTGTTGAGCAGCAAGCATTATCAGCTTCTTGTTAATTTTGTCATTGCGAGAGATCATAGTCAAACCTGTTTTAAGTTTCTTTGAAGCCTTGAGGTTACATTCCACACAAAGGTTTTACATGCAGTTATATTGTCTCTTATAACTGTTTAAACAAAAACACATATTTTAGAATTAAGGGTGGAAAAATATTCACATTAATTTGGAGTTCTGAGTGGTCATCATAATGGTGACCAAACTAAAGCACACTCCACTTTTCACTCTTTTTTGACCTTTCCTTCTCCCACTTATCGGGCTCCTCGTTCTCAACCCTGCAACATTCAATAGTGTGTTTTATGCAGTAGTAAAATAATTGTTTGGCTGGAGAAATTCTGTAGTGCTTGACAAGGATTTTGGGTGAAACATCATTTCACAGCATGGAATGATTATTCCATGGTGCTTATTATTGGGAGCAGTGTACTAATTGCATACCATGTTCTTGGTGATACAGGCAATTAGTTGGTGTCGCTATTACCATCCTAAGTAGAATGTGTTTTTGAATGCTGCACAGCCTTTTGATGCCTGCTATAAACCAGGTCAGTAGCATTGCCTTATTCCTAATCTCTATTCAATAATAACACCATGCTATTGTACAAGAGCTTGAGATGTAAAAACAAACCTTCCTATTATGAAAGATTTAATGAGTTGGTGTGGGTGAGCAGTGGGGTAGATTGACAGCTCCTGTGTAACAGGAGAGTGGAGTATGGAGTGTTGCTTGGCTACATTTCCTTTAAGACTTGCCACCCAAAAGAATGATGGCAGGGAAATAATTTGCAACAAAGATACTCTTACTTCATTTTCAAACATGGATTTGCATATTGGAAATATTTTTGTTATATCTTTACCTCTCTGTAATTAGTGCTCTGCTCCCTCAGCTTTTCAAAAAATGTAAAAATAGATTAAGACATTTTCCAAGAGCATACAACATTTCAATATCAGACTCATCTCGAATTCTCTCTTCCCTTCAAATTTCTGCTCCAAATGTTAGTGAGCTTCCTACACCCTCCTTAGTCTGAGTCTGAAGCAGTGTTAGGAAGTTAATTACATTGACGTAAGTCCAAAGGACACATTGAATCTGTGTCAACCACCAACAGTCTTTCATCAGGGTGAGGAGAAATGTGAGTTCCAGTCTGCTTTTATTGCTGCTGGATTCCTGTGCATTGAATGCTGTAATAATCCAGTCTTGAGGTTGTCTCACTCCAATAGGATGTATTCAAATTCGAATTAAAGCCAAACACAAGTGAAACAGAACTTTGAACCCCCACCCCGAAGTGATTGGCTCCAACTGACTGGGAATTGCCTTTTGCTCAGTCATTACTGAGTCAGCAAATCTCAGGCACAGCAGCACCATAGTTGCTGAGGGGTGACCCTATAGAGGTTTACAAAATTATGAAGGGCATGGATAGGATAAATCGACAAAGTATTTTCCCTGGGGTTGGGGAGTCCAGAACTAGAGGGCATAGGTTCAGGGGAGGAAAGATATAAAAGAGACCTAAGGGAAAATTTTTCACACAGAAGGTGGTACATGTATGGAATGAGCTGCCAGAGGGAGTGGTGGATGCTGGTACAATTGCAACATTTAAAAGGCATTTGGATAGGTAAATGAATAGGAAGGGTTTGGAGGGATATGGGCCGGTGCTGGCAGGTGGGACTAGATTGGGTTGGAATATCTGGTCAGCATGGACGGGTTGGACTAAAGGGTCTGTTTCCATGCTGTACATCTCTATGACTCTAAGTGCAAAAGTAGACAGTATTGATTCCTACTTCTGATCACCTGTGGCACCCAAATGAAAGCGTATGAGTGTGAGTGCCAAATATAATACTTTTTATCTTCAATCTGCCAATTATAGAAAGTTTATATTTATTTGTCCAAGCTCCCTTATAAGGGAATATAACCTTTATGATACAAGGGCCAAATGGCAAATTACTGATTGACTCAGGAAGAAAGAGGAGGGATGTTGTCAGCCAATGGAATACTTAATAAGAAGCTAATTACCTGATTAAAGTAAATCTTTTTTCTTTAATCATTCTCAGGATGATAGCATTACTGGTCAGACTAGCATGGCCAGATTAGGTATGCATGGCAGTTTCTTTACCTAAAGTGCATTAGTGAACCAGATGGGTTTTCTTTCCTGACAATTGATTCATGGTCATCAAATCCCACATATACATTGAATTCAAATTCCACCATTTCCCGTGCTGAATTGAACCCAGGTCTCCAGAACATTTACCTGGATCTACAACCCAGTGATAATATCACTTGGCCATCACATCCCTGATTGAGACTACCATTTTACAGTCTCAATATCAATCTGTGTAGTTAGGAACATCCGAAAGACAAAGTTAGGCAATCATCATCATTCAACAGAAAGCTGTTCTTCACAGCAATGGGAGGTGAGATGCTGTAATTTCCAGATCAGACACTAGATGGCAATACAATACAAATAATAGCCTTGATGAATGTCTGAACATGAGCAGTGGGTGGCAGCACAGATCACTATAACCAACACGGAACTATACTCAAGAAAACAGCCCAGGAGGAAAGTCAATTCTGTAAAATTTAGTGCCAAGGATTTAGGAATTCCATGAGGTTTCAGTTCCCAATCTTTCCAACCAATGTCAGCTGCTCTAATTCAGGCAACACATAATACTTGGTTTACTGGATTGTCCATTAAACATGTTCTACACAGACGGCAGAAGGTTGATGATGATCAGTCAACTGGTTCCACTCTTTTGACCCATCTGGTTGCTCAACCCCTCTCATTACCTTCCTGCACAGTCATGTCATCTCCTGGGGCAAAAATTGAGAAATTCCAGAGCCAACAAGTAGAAATTAAAATCACAAAGTCCTGAAGGAACTCTATGTCTGGCAGCATCTAGAGAGAAAAATTGGGTGAGTTCCTCTAGCACTTTCTGTTTGTATTTCAGATTTCCAGGTTCCACAGTTCCTTGATATTATATAAGATACAATAAAACTCTGGACAATTCCTGTCCAACCTCTTAGGTGACCATGATCAGTCCAGAAGATCGCTAAAAGTTACTTTAAGTATGTGATATTTCTTGGTTTCCTTTCACACTACAAATAACAGGCTTTTGAAATCCAAGATGGCTCAGTGGTTAGCACTGTTGCCTCACAGCAGCAGGCTCCCAGGTTCAATTCTAACCTTGAGTGACTGTGTGGAGTTTGCACATTCTCTGTGTGGGTTTCCTCCTGCAGTCTGAAGATATGCAGGCCAGGTAAATTGCCCTATTGTGTTAGGTCAATTAGTCAGAGGGAAATGGGGCTGGGTGGGTTAATCCTTGGAGAGTCGGTGTGGACTGGTTAGGCTGAAGGGCCTGTTTCTACACTGTAGGGAATCAAATCTGGCAGCATCCCATTACTTTTCCATTGGCACTCATTGCAGTTAGAGCATCCTGAAATACTTCTGTTGTAAAATTACATCTGCATTGTTTTCGTATTACATTAAATACTGGGAGTCTGAATGGCAGAAGGTGCAAGAGATCAATAACAAGATAGAAAAGAAACAAATTTTGAAGTCAGCTGACAAGCACCAATTGCTCTTATTTGAATCTCTTTCTCAGTAATAATTCAAAAGGGCCACCCTGACAACAGTTTGCTTTGACTTTGAAATGAGAGATTCAAATAGTACTATTGTCACGTAAATTTAAAAAAAGAAACTTCAGAAAGGAGAATCTTGATAGGGAAGGAACACAAATTGCTCAGAAATATCTTAATTCACATTTTGGCCTTTTTGACTCACCACTAATTAAGGATCTTAAGTGGTCAACTGACAGCCAATTAATGATCTGAACTTATCATTGACCCAATTATCTGACTTCCCAGTAGCTGCACAATGTAATTGGTTGCATGGCTAGGAAACCAGTGTGACCTGCCTTCCATGTTGCAGCTGACTGGGGACAGGATGGGGGAAAAGGGTGGCCATTGAAGGTCACCCCCACATCTGTGCCTTCAGCTCCTCTGGTCATTAGGATTCATAAACAGCTGGTCTCTGATTGGCAGACATCTTCGAGCAGAGTCGGACCCCAGCATCGAGGTTTATAATTTACCAAAAAGCTTGTTGGTCAGCTTCAAGTGGTTGACTGAAACTTTATCCAATGAGCTTTCTGCCAGGATCACTCAGCTCCTGACCTCATTACAACCTTGGTTTAAACATGGATAAAAGAGCTGAGTTCCAGAGGTGAGATGAGAAGGATAGCCATTTATATCAAGGCTGCATTTGACTAACTGTGACAGTAAGGAGCCTGAGCAAGCCTGGAATCAATGGGTATCAAGAAGCAAATTCTCCTCTGGTTGGAGTCATACCTGGCACGTAGGAAGATGATTGTGGTTGTTGGAGGATATTCATCTCAGTTTGAGAACATTTCTGCAGGAGTTCCCCTGGGTAGTGTCTTAGGGCCAACCATCTTCAACTGCTTCATCAATGGCCTTCCCTCCATCATAAGGTCAGAAGTAGGGATGTTCAGCACAATTTGTGACTCCTCGGAATCTAAAGCAGCCCATGTCTAAATGCAGCAAGATCTGGCTTGTGCTGACCAGTGACAAGCTGAAAATGTGTTGCTGGAAAAGCGCAGCAGGTCAGGCAGTATCCAAGGAACAGGAGAATCAACGTTTCGGGCATAAGCCCTTCTTCAGGAATGAGGAAAGTGTGTCCAGCAGGCTAAGATAAAAGGTAGAGGGGAGGGGTGTTGGAAATGTGATAGGTGGAGGGAGGTCAAGGTGAAGGTGATAGGCTGGAGTGGGGTGGGGATGGAGAGGTCAGGAAGAACATTGCAGGTTAGGAAGGCGGTGCTGAGTTTCTCCAGTTTCCTCATTTCCCCTCCCCCCACCTTGTCTCAGTCAAATCCCTTGAACTCCGCACCATCTTCCTAACCTGCAATCTTCTTCCTGACCTCTCCGCCCCCACCCCACTCCGGCCTATCACCCTCACCTTGACCTCCCTCCACCTATCGCATTTCCAACGCCCCTCCCCCAAGTCCCTCCTCCCTACCTTTTATCTTAGCCTGCTGGACACACTTTCCTCATTCCTGAAGAAGGGCTTATGCCCGAAACGTTGATTCTCCTGCTCCTTGGATGCTGCCTGACCTGCTGCGCTTTTCCAGCAACACATTTTCAGCTCTGATCTTCAGCATCTGCAGCCCTCACTTTCTCCCTGACCAGTGACAAGCAATATTCATGCCAGACAATGACCATCTCCAATAAGAGGGAATCTAACTACCAATCTTTGACATTTATTGGAACCAACATCACTGAAGCCTCTACTATCCATGTTCTGGACATTACCTTTGACTGAAAATTGAACTGAGCTTGTCATGTAAGTATATTGATGACAAGAGTGTCTTAAAGTCTAGGAATCTTGCACTGAGGAACTTATCTCCTAACTTTCCAAAGCCTGTCCACCATCTACAAGGCAAACATCAGGAGTGTGATGGAGTAGTCCCCACTTGCCGAGATGAATGCAGCTACAACAATACGCAAGAGGCTTGACACCATCCAGGACAATGCAGGCTGCTTGATTGACACCACATCTTACAAGCATTCACTCCCTCCACCACTGACATTCAGAAGCAACAGTGTGTACCATCCACAAGATGCGGTGAAGAAAGTCACCAAAGCTGCTTAGACAGCACTTTTCAAACCCATGACAACTACTATCTAAAAGGACAGAGGCACCAGATATATGAAAGCAACACTATCTGTAAGTTCCCCTCCAAGCGACTCACCATCCTGACTTGGAAATGTATCACTGTTCCTTCACTGTCAACAGATTAAAATCCTGGAATTCCTTCCCCAGTGATATTGTGTTTCGGGCCAAACCAAATGGACTATAGGGGTTGAAGAAGGAAGCGCACCACCATCATTTCTAGAACAACTAGGGATCGACAATAAATGCTGGCCCAGCCAATGACACCCATATCCTATGAACAAAACTAAACTAAAATCCTGATGATCATCGAAATCCATTCTGTAATCACACATACCCCACCAAAAACACATTAACAATCCATGTTCATGAAATTAGACCTTTCATTACCCTTTCTGAATTTATTAAATTATTGATGATCAGTTAATTCTAGAGGGGATCAATGTCTGTTGTGAGCTCCTGTCAGAAGATATTTTGTGTTTGTTGATGTTTTATTCATTATTCAATTGAATGGATAGCCATGAACTACAACCTGCAATTCTCACAGTCGTACAACTCAGTAGGTGTCTTGGCTTGTTACACCAGCCCTTATGTTATGAGGAACTATGCTCTGTTGTTCCATTCCCTTGGTTAATGCGTGGAGTTACCCACCTTAATTTACCTTAGGAACCCAACAAGAGATATGATTGTCAAAAGACTTGATTCGCACATCAAGTCTTTCCGGAATAAAATGCCAGTGATTATTCTGACTGCCTATCCACCAACTTCTGCATTAAAACAAAATGTCATAGTTATGTTTAAAAGCTCTATTCATTGTATGGAGTTAGGGGTGATTGACTCCTTGGCTGCAAGGTGTTTTCCTGGGCTTGATTGTGGACTCCTTCCCTTAGACTTTGAGACATGGCCATTTGGTTGCAGCACATGCAATGTCTTTGCCACATATGCTGCTGGCATTGGTGCAGGTGTGACATTGATGCAGCATGGGTGCTATACAGTAACACGTTCAGTCTGTTGTCTGGTGACTGCTAACTGTGACAAGCTGCCTGTCCCTGCATTAAACAGCATGAAGACAAAAGCACAGTGAGTCTTTAAGCTGACTGAGGGAGCAAAGCTCAAAAAGGTGAGGCAATGCAAGGCATTGTAAGGATGCAGTGAGGCTGGTGTGTGTTAAGTGCCAACTTTTGTGAATGGGGGTGCATGCAGCCACTGCCTATGGAGTGTGCCTTGAGAGGTTTAAGACTGGTGTCCAAAATAGTGAATTGGAGGAGCTAGTAGTGAGCTGGAGTTGCCAAGTTACTACCCTAATTTTTCTCTTTGGAATTGTCCTGTCTAGTTTCTACCTTGTGGGTGGCAGAATGGAAAACTGTATATAAATAATGTGAGATGAACTAATAATGTAAATGCATGCAAATACGCCTCTCACCCCTGGTTGTTGAGAATCTCGTCTCATCGTTATACACTTGGTTGCAAAATGTGACTTTTTGCTTTTAATGTAAGAATCTTGTTACAACACGTCTGAGGTGATTTTCCTAATTTTCTTTCCAATGCCCATGCCATTTAGTTCCAGGGAAAATTCCCCTCAACCTGTTTTAGGGGAGGCAATGGCCTTGTGGTATTACCACTGGATTATTAATCCAGAGACCAGGGAATGTCCTGGAGACCCAGGTTCGATCTCCGCTATGACAGATGGTGAAATTTGAATTCATAATACAAAGAAAATCTGGAAACTGGAGTCTAATGATGACCATCGATCTAATGTTGATTGACAGGAAAAACCCATCTGATTCACTCATGTCCTTTAGGGAAGTAAACTGTCATCAACCTTACCTGGTCTGGTCCACATGTGACTCCAGACCTACAGCAATGTGGGTGACTGTTAACTGCCCACTGGGCATTTAGGGATGGGTAAAAAGTGCCAGTGACACCCTCATCTGTAAATGAATTGGAAAAAACAATAATACTTTATATTTCTTTATAAATCACTGAGCCATTTCTTTCTCTACAGGTGCTGTTTGGCTGAATATTTTTTGTTTCAGTTTTGTTTTTATTACAGGTTTCCAGCATCCACACTATTATTATGGTTGTAAGGGATAGATTTATTTGGATTTACCTCTCATTTTCATAAACTTAATCATGTGCAGTAGCAAGGATGACTTTTATTCTAGAAAAACCTTCAGTTTCTGAAACACTTTTGCTTTAACATTCATACCCAAGAAAAAGATTATTTGAATATTTTGCCTTAATACAGAACTAGTTTGAGCTGTCCTTGACTCAGCGGGCCTGCAAGTATCACAAAAAATGAATATAAATGTTAATGCCACAGCCTTATCAATTATGAGCTCTGGCTGTGTGCTTCAATTCCACAATTTGCTGCTAAGCTGTAGGACTACAATATTACATTTATTTCGATTCAATATTTTCCACAGTCACTGCAGACAGAGTCAGAAATTTTAAGCAGCTGCATGAAAATCTAATACATTCTTTTGTTCTGTTACTGTACCTTCCCGTAATTTCTAAATTAAAGATGAATAACCCATATTTTAGAGATAAATACAAAAACTCCCTTATATAAAGTTACAAGAAATATTTAAATACATCCCTTGCCTAAAATAATCCATATTGGAATCATGTGGAAAAAAGCAGTTGAACCCTCTGTTTTCATCTGGGTTCTTTGGTTCGTCAAATAAGATCAAGAATTACTTTTAGGTTTCTTTTAAACAATGTTTATTAACGATTTGTACATGACGTTAATCCCCATGTTCTGAGCTGTACAAGATTGAAACTTGTAACAAGATAGCGTTCCATCACATGATGACAGAGGGCACAGTTTTATCATATCAGACAATTCCTTGAATGAGCTTCCGATTCACATATCCATCTCAGCATTAAGGCTATTACTACCTGTATGGTAACATATCCTGACTTTTCCCTGCCTCAGCTTATCTGCTGCTGAAACCATCAATATGGTTTTGTTATCTATGCATTTGACTATTTTAACACACCTGGTTGACTTTTCTAAGTTCAATATTTTACCCCTGAGATCCAGGGAATGTCACTCATAGTGGCTTTCCTGGTATGAGATGTATTTAATCTGGTCAGCTGTAACTATTGAAACATAGTGCTTCATTACAATTTACTGATGTGGTCAAAGAAAAGTGTATGTGTGTGCGCACGTGCACGCATGTGTGCATGTGTGTGTGTGTGTCCTAGCCTTGTCTTCATTTCTCCCCATAGCTATGCTGAAATGTGTACAAAGAAGCCACTTCTTGTTGTGAAAGCTGGTCTCCCTTAGTTTTCATCTTGTCAATCTGAAATCAATGACCATAACTTGAATGCAATTAAATGCAATTCAAAAGCAATTAACATAAGGTTATTGATCTGATATTTCTGTGGTTTGGCAAGCTGATGTTATACTGTATTGGTGTAGGCACGGGTATGTAAGTCAAAAATATGTTGCTGAAGTTGAAAGTTAAAGATGTTTCCCATCATCCACAAGGAACATAAAACATGATTCTAAAACAGAAGCTAATATTAACATTGTATTCTTTATGTATTTACATTCTTCTCATTTGCTCTTTTCCTCTATGTTCCTGCCAAAAAAAATCAAGATGTGAGCTGTACAGATCAGAGATCTGAAGTAAAGATAAAAAATGCATAATATCAATCTCAATCTCTAGATTTAAATTAGTTATGGAATGAATACCAAACAGAGTTAAGTGCAAGGAGCAGCTAAAGAAAACAAAGGCTTCCACTAGATGAGCTAAAACGATAATGGAAAAGAGAATAATAGACAATTGTGGAAATAATGTGAACAGCTTTTTCAGTTCTTTAAAGAGTCAGAGAATTGTCACAGACTACATTAAGCCACTGAAATATGTTCAATGCCAGGTTATAACAGAGTAACTGGATATGGTTGAAATAATAAATTAGTACTTTGCATCAGCCACCAACTTGAGTTGATGTTAGACTCTTATTATTTAACATTAATATAAATAATAAAACTAACATTAGCTCAGAGGAACATAATGTTTTTATTAGAAATAAGAACCTGAAAATGGACAGAACAAATGGTTTGCTGATATCCATGCAAGAGTCTTCAGTGTGGGAGGACATGTGCTGTGCAAGCTCCTAGCCTGTAGTTTAATGATACAGTGCACTCCTGCACAATGCCTAGACTAAAATGGGGTTAATACAGTCATTATCTTTAAAATGGGTAACAGGATGGAGTCAACTAATCATAGCCCCATCAGTTTAAAATCAATAATAAGATAGAAGCTAGCATTTCGGCAAGCAATTTATGATTACTTCGATTGAGAGGAATATGTTAATGATGCACAAAACTTCATTTTAAAAAAGCAGGTAATGTTTTACAGGTTTGATGGTATGTTCTGAGCAAGCCACCCAGATAGTGTATGAGTGAAGCCAAGTAAATATTCTTAGAATTTAAAAATAAAATCTTTCGGTAGGGTAGAACTACACAAGGGGCTTCTTTGGAAGATTTAAACAATTGCTGTTAAGAATCATAGAATCCATACAGTGTAGATAAAGGCCATTCAGCCCATTGAACCTGCACCACCCATCTAAAGCCTGCATTTTGCCATATTTGACCCAACTAACCTGCACAACTCAGGGCAGTTTAGCTTGGCCAATCCATTTTACTTGCACATTTTTGAACTGTGGGAGGAAATCCATGCAAGCACAGGGGATAGTGTGCAAACTCCATGCTGATAGTCACCTATGGCTAGAATCAGACCTGGGTCCCTGGTGTCATGATGCAATTTTGCTAACCACCATGCCACCATGTTAGTACTAATGTATTGAGTTAGACTGAGAACTGTTAAGCAGGACATGCAAATTGAAAAAATGCCCAGGTGCATGGATTAAGATTTGCTTCAAGATCGTTCACAAATTTGTGCTGCAGGGAATTATGTTTGGTATTTTGTTCTTTTTTGATTTTTATTAATAGTCTAAATGTAGGTGGGATGCAACTTACAAACTTGCAGATGATACTAAATATCTGTGTGAATATTAGGATAGTTTTTTGGAGAATTAGGATCAAATCTGGAAAATGATGTGTCACTTAGTATAGTGTAGAATTATGCAGATGGACAAATAGAATCATCAATATTCATAGAATCTTCAGGGAAAATATCCTGGAAATATAATGCATCAATCTCAATAAGGTCGATGAGGATTGCCATAAAGCAACAGATAGAATGAGAATTGGATTGCATTTTAGGTTATTTAATTGTAGATCATATTTACAAGCATGATATTTTTTACTTGGGAGAAGACCTCCCTTAGGCCTCAGTTGGAATTATCAGTTGGAATTTATGTGTTTTCTTACTATCCATGATCAATGTGTTTGTCTACATGAGAGGGTATTTTATTACAGAATGATTGTCCCAACTTAAATAAATCCAGAAGCAAACTTTTATCTGAGCTTTTCAGAATGAGAAGGTTATTTAGTATTCCACATTTCCCTTGGACTTTTAAAAGTGTGATATGTCACAAGCTTGACTTGCAAACACTATCACTCACACAAAGATTAAGTATAGGTGGCTGTCTCACTTACTTTCAAAGCAGGCTTATAGATTCTTAGGTGAGTTATTTTTTGGCTAGGGTGAAAGTGTTGAAACAACAGTAAATTGTCAGCAAGATGTAAAGGTTCTTGTAATTGAATTGCCATGAAATTGTTACTCAGGTGAAACTGAAGTTAGATGAGAGTCATTTTCCCATTTTGCAGCTAATGTTCTTAATTATTTTGGCTGGTTAGCTGACTATAGCAGATTCAATGACTTTTCATGATCTTTCTTATGTTACTTTATCTCTGCAAAGCTGATTCTTCTCAACAAAGCTGACTATCTCACTTATATGATCTTTTTTATAAATTCAGAATCCTTTCTCCAAATGAGGCAGTGTACTTTTTTGATAAACATCCTGTGATAGTTTAAACAGCCTTGTGAATTTAAGACAGCCAGGATCTTCGTATTTGGATGAGCGACCACCTTAATACAATGAAAGATTGGTGGAAACCACGTCTAATTTCTCGAATTTATCAAACCGGGAGACACATTGTTTGCAAATCTCATTGTGTGTAGGTTTTGATTCAATGGGATGTTTGAATTTCACAAGTGGATATTAGGTTCCTTCATTCAGGTCCACATTTATTCATGTATTGGCCACAAGCTTTATTGTCTACAGTTCAAATGTCAAAGGTCACATGGTTTACTACAGCCAACTTAGCACTCTTTGTGCTAAATTTAAAAAAAAGAGGTTCAATTTTCTCAGCCCTAAATGACACCAGTGCCAAGTGGAAAAATGTGATGAGAATGAAAGAATTAGATTATCGATGTCGAGAATAGAGAGTGCAATTTTGGGCATAAAACTTTAATGTTTGGATGAGCATCTCTTTGGTGAGCAGTGAAGGATTTATTTGCCGTGATTAACATCATGTTAGTACTTAATTGCACCTCACAGGTTGCAACCAAGCAATCCTAGTGTTTGTTGGAACATGTTTTTTTTTCAATAAGGTTGACCATCTTAAAGGTTCATGGGCTGAATCTTACCAGAAATTGATTAAGTGTTATTTTTAGCATGATTCATGGGGAGTTTCAATTTGCAAAGCCTAGTTTAAGAGGGTATTTAGCAGACTTGTCTTCATTGCTCAACTTTCTGACTGTAGGAGTTGGGACATTGTGCTGAGGTTGTACAGGACATTGGTGAGGTCTCTTTTAGAATACTGTATCCAGTTCTGGTCACTCTGTTATAGAAGGGACATTATTAAGCTGGAGAGGGTTCAGAAAAGATATACCAGGATGTTGAGTTATAGGGAGAGTCTGCATAGGCTGAGACATTTTTAAATCAAACATAGGAGGGTAAGGGCTGACGTTTTAGTGGTTTATAAAATCATGAGGGTTATAGATAAGGTCTCTTTTCACTAGGATGAGGGATTTAAAGACTAGTGAGCATATTTTTAAGGTAAGAGAACAAAGGTTTTATAAAGGTGTGGGGGCATTTTTTTTACACAGAGTGTATTGTGTATCGTGTATAGAATGAACTTCTAGAGTAAGTGATGGATGTGATTATAGTTACAATGTTTAAAAGACATTTGGCTGAAAATATATGAATAAGAAATATTTGGGGGAATATGGACCATTTGCAGGCAGATGGGACGAGTTTAACTTTGGATTATTGTCGCATGCAATGGTCAGACCAAAGGGCTTGTTTCTGTCCTGTCTGAGATGACCCTCGTGAATTTTCTCATACGATCATTCCAAATTCAAAGCATTAACCATGTAAAACATTCCCTGCTCATCCTATTCTCCCATTTGCTGTAGGATTTATCTCTTACTGTTGGGCATCCCAGGATTGTTGGCAATAATACCATGTCTGAAAGGACATTGCACACTCAGTTAAGTGCTGCCAGTCCAGAGTTGTCCTGCATGGTCCCTGTGAATTGATTTGAACATGGATGATAAGGTTAAATTGATAGTCTGCTTTGTGGACAGTGATCTGGATGTTCTGAGGGGTGAGGTGGTACAGAGAAGGACCATTAATTTTCCTCAGGACTGGCAGATGACACTGTTCCTGGACACTGGATTCTTCCTCACTCTGCTGATCAGTCATGGTGGCTGTACTGACTTCTCCCAGAATGCTCAGTGAAGTCACTCTGCCATCCTCTACTGGATGCTCTTGCTGCTTGTCACTGGGGTGAGGGTGGGGTTCTTCCTCACTCCACTGATGGGCCATGGTGACTGCACTAAGAAGATATGTAGGTTTGAATACACGTACAAAAATAGCTACTTCCCACTGTTATCAAATTCTTGAATGGATCTCTTAAGTTAATTTTGATCTTTTTCTGCACCTTCTCAGCAACTGAAACACTGTATCCTGCACCCTGTTCTGTTACCCTAATGTACTTATACAGTATGATCTGCCTATGAAGCACGTAAGACAACATTTTTCACTATACCTTGGTACACATGACAGTAATTAATCAAATCAAATCAAGATTTTGTTCCGTGGTACCTTTGTACCTAAGATGACACTGGGAATGGTGACATTATACACTGTTCACCGTACTCATATTATTTTGTACATGAGTACATGTGACAATAAAATCTAATTCTAATTCTAAACCTTGTGCCACTCATTTTCATCTTACCCAATTCCTTCTTTTGTCTTATTCCAGGAGAAAAATGCTTAAAAGAGAGCTGAAACAGCTCGGGTGGATGATGGAGTATCTGACATTTAGCTCCTTACCTCCTATGATCTTGGCATTCACTGGTGAGGACTGGGACTTCCATGTCCCAGCAACCAAGTAAGAAAGATTATCCCTTAACTCACTGTAAATGTATTCTCAACTTTCTGAACTTCTACCCTTCGTTTGTGACCCAATTTTGTCTGCTGCGGGCACATACAGCCTGAGCAGGGTCCCCACTGCCAAAAGGGAAATGCTGCAAGGTATCTCCTCTACAGCCTCTGAGGAAAACAGCATTTAACTTTGGCAGAGTGCAATCAGTCTTTAAGCTTTTGTATGCATTACTCCACATTGGAGGAGAATGTGAGGACTGCAGATGCTGGAGATCAGGGCTGAAAATGGGTTGCTGGAAAAGCGCAGCAGGTCAGGCAGCATCCAAGGAGCAAGAGAATCGACGTTTCGGGCATGAGCCCTTCTTCAGGAATGAGCTAGGTCAATGTCCACATTGACCTAGATGGCATCTTTGGAGAAGGTTAACAAATTCTGGTAGCACTGTCTCATCTGGTGGTCCTGAAAGAGGACAGCTCTCCTTTGTACTACTCCAACCGTCAGGTCCCTGTCTGTGAAGAAGGGTTACCTCTGTTGGCCATGTCTCCTGGAGATCCTTGCACACTGGAACTGTGAAGTGCTAAACCTTGCTTGCAGTGTTGGAACTGGTCCTGATGGTCCTGGCTATGGAAGCATTTATACTGGCTGCTGAGCATAAGATTGAGCAAGAGCAGCACTGTGGAAGTATGATTCATTCTCACTCAGGTGAGCACTGCAAAATTGTGTGAGACAACAGACAAGAGCTCATGGACAGAAACCCTGCATGAAACTCCTGAAATTCACAATGAGCCAACTTGTGTGATATATTCATGCTTGTACTTGACAGGAGAGGGCACTATCCAATTTTATCATTCTTACATGATGGGTAATATTGGGACTTTGGAAAGGGTGCAGAGGAGGGTCACTTCGAATAATTCATCGTTCAATGTATTTTAGTCATCAAAATAATCTAAAAATTTGTTTGGTGTCTCACTTGAGAGAAAAGCTGACGAAGGGGTGATCTTTTTGAAGTGTGTAAGATGGTGACTGTGTTACAGCTGTTCTAACAGAATGATCTCAGGTCTCAGGGTTTAGTTTAGTATGGCTTCATCAAAGTGAGGAAGCAGGAGGTCGTTCCTTTCCTCATGAATGGTGGACCCAGAGCAGCTTATTAGCTCATGAGGTAAACTTTGCTTCATCAGATTTCTTCAATCGAGAGTTGGACAAAGTAGAGACCATGCTATATGAAAGATGGGCACTGAGAAGAATGATCAGGGCTGGAGTAATCTCCAAGATTAAGAGTAAGGGATTATTGGAGTGGAGACTTGGATGTCAGAGAGCAATTTCTCAGATTTTATTTCCCTGAATTCGGCTTGGGCCTTTATGCGCTCTTTTGCCTCTCACAGGACTGTTACAAATTTTCCAGGTATGGTGGAGAATGTATATATATTGTATAATATTTCTACAAGAAAGGCTGGCTGAATTAAAGGCACTTTTCCTGTTTGATATTGATTGCGTGAGTTGTATATGAAGAAACCTGAAGGTGTATTTCACCCAGTGGAAAAGGTGCTTTCTCCAAATACCATTTACAAATTCATAGTACATTCTCTGACCCATGCTTCCTCACATGCTGCACACCTCCACTCATTCATTATTAAGTTAACTCTCTCAAACACCTTCATAGCTTTTAACTAAAAAAACTGGAAGATCTTCAAACCCAGCTGAAAATAAAGGCTCATTAGCAAAACTAAACTAATTTTTGTTACGGAAGACATATCCATGATAAGATCACCACAGTGATAAATTAAACACATAACTTTGTATTTGCGGAAAATGAAAAGGATATTTCTTTCATAGAAAGGGGTCTACAGTCAATGAAAGAAGTGTAATAGACAATCAGCATCAAAAATAAGAGAGATTGGAGCTTTGAGAAAATCACAAAGCTTGACTGTTAACTTAGGACCTTTCTAAATAGATTTATTTCCAAATACATTACAATCATTCTTTGCAAAGACAACCAAGCTGTGAAACATTTTACTTCCAGCAACTTTCCCTTTCTCTGCCAATCTGCAGTCATTTAAAATTTAAGCATCACATTACCTAGCCACAACATGGTTATTTATCTTGTCTTCTCTCCTAATCCTATCAGCTATAGCCTGCATTAAGAACTTTGAACATTTCCCTAGTTTGTCAATTAGGAAAAATGGCCACAAGGTTTCAAATTTATATCATTAGATTTTATGAAATAGGGAGCAGTGGGTGCTAGCACAGATAAATGACTGTCAAGTCTAAGTGTATCAAAATGCCTCCCTCAACAGAAACCTATGTCCAGCAAGGGAAGTTGATGCTTTGCATTGAGATTTCTTTCCAAATACATTACAGTGATTCTTTCCAAGGTTAGAAATCACACAACCACCTAAGTGCTTCCACTTAAACCTGTTGGACTATAACTTGACGTTGTGGGATTTGTAACTTTGTACACCCCTGTCCAACACAAGCATCTCCAAATCATTCTTTCTAAAGACATCCAGGTTGTGAAACCTTTTAGTTCCAGCGACTTTCTCTTTCTCTGGCAATCTAGTCATTTAAAATCTTCTTGTCCTCTCTCCTAATACAATCAGCTTCAGTTTTAGCCTACATTAAGGACTTTGAACATTTCACTGGTTCGATGAGATGTAAAGATCAAGGCATCATATTCATTACTAATTAACTCTTGCTTCAAAGCCAATGGGGGTCCTCTATTTCTAATATGGGCTTTAGCTCCTTTTGTTTGAGAGATTGCTACAAAGGCAATTTGTCCATCCGGACAACTAGGAAAGGTTTTATTACATTATACTGGTCATAACAAGTTTTAACCACATCTGAAGCAGCTAATGAATCATTTATAACATGAAAGCATTGGAAAGGTTACTGTGCAAAACTTAGACCAGAAAATAGCTGATCAACATTCCAGGGTCAGAGAATAGGACACTGGAATTAATAACATTTTCCTTGAACTTTAAGTATTAACTATTGATGGAATATTGTAATAAATAATTCATGATTTCATGCAATGAAAATTCGCTACATAACACACCTCCTAACAATGCAATCTGATTTATTACCCCACACATTCTGGTTTTCCAATTTGCATGATTAGCTCTGACTCTGAGAGTCAGATTTTCATGGATCTCACTTTTACTGCCAGAGGGAAGGGGCTAGTGTGTGGAAAAAAAAACACAGACAGGGAGTCTGAACCAAGCAGGGTGAAACAAAAATAATGCTGAGTTCAAAAATAGCCAATTGTTGTTGTTCCATAGTCATGACTATTTAGGGTGTAGGTTTGCTCGCTGAGCTGTAGGTTTGATATCCAGACGTTTCATTACCTGGCTAGGTAACATCATCAGTGGCGACCTCCAAGTGAAGCGAAGCTGTTGTCTCCTGCTTTCTATTTATATCTTTCTCATGGATGGGGTTCCTGGGGTTTGTGGTGATGTCATTTCCTGTTCGTTTTCTGAGGGGTTGATAGATGGCATCTAGATCTATGTGCTTGTTTATGGCGTTGTGGTTGGAGTGCCAGGCCTCTAGGAATTCTCTGGCATGTCTTTGCTTAGCCTGTCCCAGGATAGATGTCTTGTCCCAGTCGTAATGGTAGTTTCTTTCATCTGTGTGTAGGGCTATGAAGGAGCAGGGGTCGTGTCTTTTTGTGGCTAGCTGGTGTTCATGTATCCTGGTGGCTAACTTTCTTCCTGTTTGTCCTACATAGTGTTTGTGGCAGTCCTTGCATGGAATTTTATAGATGACGTTGGTTTTGTTCATGGGTTGTACTGGGTCTTTTAAGTTTGTTAGTTTTTGTTTGAGAGTGTTGGTGGGTTTGTGTGCTACTAGGATTCTGAGGGGTCTCAGAAGTCTGGCTGTCATTTCTGAAACTTCTTTGATGTATGGTAAGGTGGTTAGGGTTTCTGGCTGTGTTTTGTCTGCTTGTTGTGGTTTGTTCTTGAGGAATCTGCGGACTGTGTTTTTTGAGTAACCGTTCTTCTTGAATTCAAACAAAAACTAACAAACTTAAAAGACCCAGTACAACCCATGAACAAAACCAACGTCATCTACAAAATTCCATGCAAGGACTGCCACAAACATTACGTAGGACAAACAGGAAGGAAGTTATCTCCCAGGATACATGAACACCAGCTAGCCACAAAAAGACACAACCCCATCTCCCTCATAGCCCTACACACGGATGAAAAAAACCACCATTTCGACTGGGACAACACATCTATCCTGGGACAGGCTAAGTAAAGACATGCCAGAGAATTCCTAGAGGCCTGGCACTCCAACCACATTGCCATAAACAAGCACATAGATCTAGATGCCATCTATCAACCCCTCAGAAAACGAACAGGAAATGACATCACCATAAACCCCAGGAACCCCATCCATGAGAAAGATATAAATAGAAAGCAGGAGATAACAGCTTCACTTCACTTGGAGGTTGCCACTGATGATGTTACCTAGCCAGGTAATGAAACATCTGGATGTCAAACCTACAGCTCAGCGAGCAAACCTACACCCTAAACCTCAACCTGAGCTACAAACCTTCACAAACCTTGCAGTCATGACTATATGGAAGCCATGACTATATGCAAAGAATATAAACACTCTTGAAGGCTGTTTAAGGGTCACGAACAAAAGTTGTTGAAATCTTTAAATCTTTTAATAAAACAAAAACAGACAACAATATTCAGTTAATGTAAAATGAAATACCCAGTCTTGAAGTATATGGATGGAATGGTCATATGAGAGACAATGATTTATCTGGTCCAACAAATTTATTTCTAGACTTTGTTGTTGACATTTTTTCAAGGAAACTACTACAACTGTACACTTGTGAAGGCTTTACTGTTTTTAAATGCTCCAAAACTAGATATCTTTTGAGGACTGTGTTTACATATTAACCTAGACTTTCAAAGTGACTGTCTTTGAGTTGTTGATGAGTAGAAATTTGTTTGTTTTTACAATATATTGAAAAGGATTTAAATATTTGAAAGTGTTTCTTAAGTGAGATTTTTATCACTTAATTTAGATTGTCAGGATTTTTGTTTTCATCTCCACATGATATCTCCCCATAGTGAATATTGGATGAGCGATGATGGAGATGGCATGGCATGGAGGTATGCGGGTTATTTAAGTTAGGTAGGGTCATGGAGATAGCATTGGACTAGGGGGCACAGAAGTGGCATGGGGTATGAAGGGACATGGGGATTGGTGAATTGTGTGGTGAAATTAAAAACCTTTAATTGCATAGGGTCAAAGTCACAGAAAAACAAAGCAGACTTTCTAATCAGGATGCCTAAGCAGTTCACTGTCATCACAACCTTCTCCCAAATGTGTCCAGAGTTGTCAAACTCACCTTGCTACCCAGCTTGAAAATTGTGCATGCCTGTGTTGTTTAAGCGGATACTTTCCCATTGATTTAGGAGAGGCACATCAGTGGTGACAATCCAGTCCTTTTTGTGAACTGCATGGCTAAAATGCAGGAGGACCTCACTGGTTTTCCCATGCAATTGTAATCTGGCTAATGTGGTAATGAGTGCAGTGTTGATCTATTGATTAATGTGCCTCCAACACTGTGGATCCAACCACATTTGTAAATAGCATCGAAAACAAATTATGACCTTTGAACTATGCATTCAGATCTCTTTTGTGGTTGCCAAGCCTTTACATGTTATGAAAATGACTTTTGAAAAACAACACAATTCCTGAGGAATTGACTATTGCCTTCTTCTTCTGAAGACTCTATGAATGTGACACTGTGGCTTCCTTGAGCCTATTTGCAAGCTGCCAATTGTCATCAGGCACCTTGTTAAGGAATATTGACAGACTAAGTGCTGTTCAGAGTGAAAAAGGTGCTGCATCAAAGTTAATTCCATGCCTCCCTCAGGAAGTGTACATAACTTTGACTTAAACTGTCTAACAAAGAGACCTTTCCATTGGATGCACAGAACAGTATCCACACTACAATTAAAAAAAAATGAAGCCTGAAATGCTTTGGGAAGTCGTGATGCCATGAAAGGCACAATATAAATGCAAGCTGTTCTTCTAAGTTAAATAATACTTGCAATTTCACATTTGATGAATTCACGTATTGTTGAATTCACCTAAGTTTTTATGTAAGAGTTTTGGAATTATCACTTTTTACTGGTGTGTGTTCAGGAATACAAGCAAATGCATTTAAAATCTTCAGCAGACGAGTGAGAGTTTCTGACAACCTACAGTTCTGTAGTAACATTGCTTCTCAAAATTAATCTGACTACAAATTACATGGTACTAACCTTTCTCAATTTCTTCCTTTACAAAGTTAAGTTCTCAAACTTCTCATTTTTTAAAAATTCATTCACAGATAAGGGTATCACTGGGTAGGCCAACCTTTATTGCCCATCCTTATTTGCCCAGAGTGCAGTGAAGAGTCAACCACAAATCTGTGAGTTTGGAGTCATAGGTAGGCTAGGCTGGGTGAAGATGGCTGTTTCCCTCCCTTAAGGACATTTTTCCCTGGCAATAGATTCATGGGCATCAGTAACCTCTTAATTCCAAATCTCATTGAATTTAAATTCCACCATCTGCTTTGATGGGATTCGAACCCAGATCCGGAGGATGTTACCTGGATAGGCATGTCAATGATAATACTACGAGGCCATCACCTCCTCCTGCACCTGTAGCAATAATTAACTTGTATTCTTTCAGTTGACTACACCACCTTCTCAACAATGGGCCCGAACATAAAGATTGGGTTTGGGTTTCACAGTACCTCTCTAATCAGTCTGCAAGCATGGTCCTAAGCTTCCAGTCACTTGCAATTTCAATCCTCTACCTCACATCCATTCTGGCTTCTTTGCCCTTCATTTTAATGAAATTCTACAGCAGCTTGAGGAACCTCCATATATCTTCTGATCTTCAGAGAGTAATGATCTTTATTCAATGGCAGAGCAGGTTCAAATGGCTGAGTGACCTACTCTTGTTTTTTGCTCTTATGGTTATGTGTTTTGATTGTGTATTTTACAACCTTCTGCACACAACAATATGTTCAATACTTTCAGACCATAACCGTTTTTCCCAATACCCATTGCAGCTCAACTTTACATTCATTTTTGCTTTGTCACAGTATCCCTTTTAACACATCAATCTCTTGCACATTCAACCATGCAACATCCATTTTCATTTTTACTTCTCTTCCATCTTTCTCTGGCTCTTTGCTTACTCAAAACCCATCACATTATTTTTACAAGTTCTAGCAATAAGTGAACAATCTGAAATGCTGGTCCAAATAGTCTGATCTCTAGAATGTTAGAGACTGGAAATACAACCCAAGAATTGTGTCATGACACTGCAGGGTTCCTGAAGGATTGACTCAGGACAAATTATCTAGAAAGATGATTAACGTTTTGATAAGCGATTCTCCTGCTCCTTATGTCCCTCCACAAGTCTGCCACTCTAACTTAGTCTGGGTGAGTTTATTCTCACCTACTTACCTGGATAGAGCTAGAAGAAATTTTAGATAGATTAAGGTGTGCTTTAACACATAGGTAACTTTTGACACCTAACCCATTACTCATACCACTACTGCTACCTTTTCCTACTTCCATTTTCATTAACCTGACAAGGCCCCCAACCTCTGTGCCCCAACTAATTATCACCTGAACCTGAACTGCCTTGACTAGTGCTTGACAGCTCAACGAACCCACCTTACATCTTGACAAATCCTTGACCCATCAATGAATATCCCCTATCTAACCCGACTATACTGCCCTACACTGCTAACGTCTGACTACCTGGCTACCCACTTGGACAAGGCTTGACTATCCCCCATCACCTAGTTCCCCTACCCTAATCTGACCCAACTACCCCACTGTCCACTGACCAAATTCACCTACCTACTCACCTCAGCCACTCAACCACTTGACTCATTCACCTCATTCATCCATCGCCTATTCATTAGCATTAACATTTTGGTGGCATAGTGGCTCAGTGGTTAGCACTATTGCCTCACAGCAGCAGGGGCCCAGGTTCAATTCCACTCTTGGGCAACTGCCTGTGTGGAGTTTTCATATTCTCCCTGTGTCTTTGTGGGTTTCCTCCCACAGTCCAAAGCTGGGCAGGTTAGATGGATTGGCCATGCTAAATTGCCCATAGAATCCAGGGATATGCAGGCTAAGTGGATTAGCCATGGAAATGCAGTGTTACAGTGACTGGCTGGGGTGATCTTTGGAGGGTCAATGTGACCTTTGATGAGCTGATTGGCCTGCTTCCACAATGTAGGGATTCTACAATTTAAACTTTCTATATGGCAACCACTGCTGTAAAAGGGGGAGTGATTTGTCTTTCCCTGGTCACTGCGATGACTTGATGGTGTTCTTGGAGGTATTGTGTTTCTGAATGATCAAAACTCAGAAATCTTTGTTCTTTATCCAGCAAAGAAGTGTTAACCCACAAAAAGACTCAAGTGGCAATCCAACATGTTGCTTCTGCTCGGAAGACCGCTGCCATTAACATGTTAACTTGTTAACATTGTTGTGTATGCTCTGGGTGTCATATTGTTGGAAAGGTGTGATTGTCTTAGAGCGAGTGCAGAAGCAGCTTACAAAAATGGTTCCAGGGATGATGAACTACAGCAATGAGGATAGATTGAAGAAATTGGGACTGTTCTCCTTGGAGCAAAGAAGGCTAAGAGAAGATCTGATAGAGGGTTTCAAAATCATGAATGGGTTGTACAGAACAGTTCAGCTGTTGCTGGCTATAAAAGGAACAAGAACAAGAGGCATAGGTTTAAAGAGATCTGCAAAAGAAGTAAGAGTAGAATCAGAATAAACTTTTTTTAATTCAGTGATTGGTTAGGATCTGGAAAGCACTGCCTGGAAGCGTGGCAACAGAGGCATTCAAGAAGACATTGGATGATTATTTGGATAAAAATAATGCAGAAGGGTATCTGGAACACACAGGTAATTGACAGGAGGGAATGATGCTCATTCAATGGAGCCAGTGCAGGCATGATGGGCCAAGTGGCCTCCTTCTGTACTGTAATACTTCTGTAATTCTGTGAACGTGAACTGCTCGGCATTTCCAACATTGTAGTTTTCTTTTGAGGTTTCAGCATTCATATGAGATCAAGCTTTTAAACTCAATTGCTTATTGAGTGGAACTTTAGTTATACTTTCAGATGCCTGACTTATGATGAACCTCATTACAACATAGATGTTAGAAGCCAATCTTGCAAATTAATAATTACTTCCTGTATGATTGAAATAGAAGAGAATAGAACATTTCCCACTGTTATCTAACTGCAAAATGTTTTAATTGTCCATTAATGGGAAGGCAGGTAGGAAGCCTGCAAACCAATACAAATCATTTTTTGCAGTTGGATATTGTTAGCACTCCATTAGTGAACTCCTCACCTTTTATCAACAGCTCACAGATTATAAACCCTCCCTCTCCCCTTCCCCCACCGTTTGCTTTGTATTTGATAACTCAAACTCCTTGATAAATCCGTCTCTGACATTCATTCAAAAATCTAATTCATCTTGCACTGAGGATGTTATATATCAGTCTTGCACAAATGATGTAGTGCATGGAACAGGTAAATTCCAAAATTCTAAAACTAAACAACAAACAAGTTCTGAGGAAGGGTCACTTGAACTGAAACATTAACTCTAATGTCCCTCCACAGATGCTGCCAGACCTACTGAGCTTTTCGAGTCATAGTCATAGAGATGTACAGCATGGTAACAGACCCGTCGATCTAACCCGTCCATGCCAATCAGATATCCCAAACCAATCTAGTCCCACCTGCCAGCACCCAGCCCATATCCCTCCAAACCCTTCCTATTCATATACCCATCCAAATGCCTCTTAAATGTTACAATTATACCAGCCTCCACCATGGCAGCTCATTCCATATATGTACCACCCTCTGCGTGAAAAGGTTGCCCCTTGGGTCTCTTTTAGATCTTTCTCCTCCCACCCGAAACCTATGCCCTCTAGTCTGGACTCCCCCACCCCAGGGAAAAGACTTTGCCTATTTACCCTATCCATGCCCCTCATTATTTTGTAAACCTCTATAAGGTCATCCCTCAGCCTCTGACGCTCCAGGGAAAATGGCCACAGTCTGTTCAGCCTCTCCCTATAGCTCAAATCCTCCAACCCTGGCAACATCCTTGTAAATCTTTTCTGAACCCTTTCAAGTTTCACAACATCTTTCTGATAGGAAGGAGACCAGAATTGAACGCAATATTCCAACAGTGGCCTAACCAATGTCCTGTACAGCCGCAACATGACCTCCCAACTCCTGTATTCAATACTCTGACCAATAAAGGAAAGCATACCACACACCTTCTTCACTATCCTATCTACCTGTGACTCCACTTTCAAGGAATTATGAACCAGCACTCCAAGGTCTCTTTGTTCAGCAACACTCCTGAGGACATTGCCATTAAGTGTATAAGTCCTACTAAGATTTGCTTTCCCAAAATGCAGCACCTCACATTTATCTGAAATAAACTCCATCTGCCACTTCTCAGCCCATTGGCCCATCTGATCAAGATCGCGTTGTAATCTGAGGCAACCCTCTTCGCTGTCCACTACACCTCCAATTTTGGTGTCATCTGCAAACTTACTAACTGTACCTCTTATGCTAGCATCCAAATCATTTATGTAAATGACAAAAAGATGAGGACCCAGCACCGATCCTTGTGGCACTTCACTGGTCACAGGCCTCCAGTCTGAAGAACAACCCTCCACCACCATCCTCTGTCTTCTACCTTTGACCCAGTTCTATATCCAAATGGCTAGTTCTGCCTGTATTCCATGAAATCTAACCTTGCTAATTAGTCTCCCATGGGGAACCTTGTCGAACGCCTTACTGAAGTCCATATAGATCACATGTACTACTCCTGAAAAAACTCAATCACGTTTGTGAGACATGATTTCCCACGCACAAAACCATGTTGACTATCCCTAATCATCCTTGCCTTTCCAAATACATGTACATCCTGTCCCTCAAGATTCCCTCCAACAACTTCCCCACCATTGACGTCATGCTCACTGGTCTATAGTTCCCTGGCTTGTCCTTCCCACCCTTCTTTAACAGTGGCACCACATTAGCCAACCTCCAGTCTTCTGGCACCTCACCTGTGACTATCGATGATACAAATATCTCAGCAAGAGGCCCAGCAATCACTTCTCTAGCTTCCCACCGAGTTCTAGGATGCACCTGATCAGGTCCTGGAGATTTATCCACCTTTACCCATTTAAAGACATCCAGCACTTCCTGCTCTGTAATATGGACATTTTGCAAGATGTCACCATCTATTTCCCTTCAGTCTATATCTTCTATATCATTTTCCACAGTAAATATTGATGCAAAATACTCATTTAGTATCTCCGCAATTTTCTGCGGCTCCACACAAAGGCCACCTTACTGATCTTTGAGGGGCGCTATTCTCTCCCTAGTTACCCTTTTGTCCTTAATGTATTTGTAAAAGCTCTTTGGATTCTCCTTAATTCTATTTGCCAAAGCTATCTCATGTCCCTTTTTTGCCGTCCTGATTTCCCTCTTAAGTATACTCCTACTTCCTTTATACTCTTCTAAGGATTCACTCGATCTATCCTATCTATACCTGACATATGCTTCCATCTTTTTCTTAACCAAACCCTCAATTTCTTTAGTCATCTAGCATTCCCTATACCTGCCAGCCTTTCCTTTCACCCTAACAGGAATATACTTTCTCTGGATTCTCGTTATCGTTCCAGCAATGTCTGTTTTGTTTCAGCTGTACAGCATCTACAGTTCTTTCAGTTTTTAATAGGTTTATCTGTTGACTACATTGTATACATTATAGTCATTTTTAATCAAACACATTATGACACATAGCTGGGATAGGTAGCACTTGAGCTTGGGCTTTCTGGCCCAGGGGTAGGGATAGTTGTACTATTCTACAGGAGCCCTTTGTGTACATTATGACTCTGCACTAATGGTTGGAATCTATGATTTCCAGCAGATAATCAGTTGACAAGTACAAATACTTGATTTACAATGCTCTGATCCTTTGCCAAGGCTGTTAATAACTCCTGGCTGTCTAATACATTGAATATGAAAGTTGGTTTTTAATGTTCTTGCATCCAAAACAACAAGCAAAATGTTTACAGGATTGAGTACAGTATGTCGAACCAAACCTTTGGAATTAATAGTGTTGGTTTGACTCCTGTGGGTGGAAAATGGATGTTGTTAATGTTTCATTCTTACAATGTTTTGCAAATAGCATATTTGCCTCCAAATTCAGCAAACAGCATAGGTTTCTGTTGCAGTAGGAACCCCAGGTTAAAATTTAATATTGTTTGCTCCATTTTACAGTCCTCTATTGGACTTAACAATTACTAAATTTTGAGGATAGACTCCTGAGCTTAACTGCACAGGGATTGAGTCTAATACCAAATTGTTTGGGGATCTGTTATAGAACATAGAACATAGAAGAATACAGCGCAGTACAGGCCCTTTGGCCCTCGATGTTGCGCCGATCCAAGCCCACCTAACCTATACTAACCCACTATCCTCCATATACCTATCCAATGCCCGCTTAAATGCCCATAAAGAGGGAGAGTCCACCACTGCTACTGGCAGGGCATTCCATGAACTTACGACTCGCTGAGTGAAGAACCTACCCCTAACTTCAGTCCTATATCTACCCCCCCTTAATTTAAAGCTATGCCCCCTTGTAATACCCGACTCCATACGCGGGAAAAGGTTCACACTGTCAACCCTATCTAACCCCCTAATCATCTTGTACACCTCAATCAAGTCACCCCTAAACCTTCTTTTCTCTAATGAAAACAGCCCCAAGTGTCTCAGTCTTTCCTCATACGATCTTCCTTCCATACCAGGCAACATCCTGGTAAACCTCCTCTGCACCCGTTCCAGTGCCTCCACGTCCTTCCTATAGTATGGCGACCAAAACTGCACACAATATTCCAGATGCGGCCGCACCAGAGTCTTATACAACTGCATCATGACCTCAGGACTCCGGAACTCAATTCCTCTACCAATAAAAGCCAGTACACCATATGCCTTCCTCACCGCACTATTTACCTGGGTGGCAACTTTCAGAGATCTGTGTACATGGACACCAAGATCCCTCTGCTCATCCACACTACCAAGTATCCGACCATTAGCCCAGTACCCCATCTTTTTGTTATTCTTCCCAAAGTGAATCACCTCACACTTAGCTACATTGAATTCCATTTGCCACCTTTCTGCCCAGCTCTGCAGCTTCTCTATATCCTGCTGTAACCTGCCACATCCTTCCTCACTGTCAACAACTCCACCGACTTTCGTATCATCCGCAAACTTGCTCACCCAACCTTCTAACCCCTCTTCCAGGTCATTTATAAAAATGACAAACAGCAATGGTCCCAAAACAGATCCTTGCGGAACACCGCTAGTGACGGCACTCCATGAAGAAACTTTGCCATCAACTACTACCCTCTGTCTTCTTCCATCCAGCCAATTCCTAATCCAAACCTCCAACTCACCCTCAATGCCATATCTCTGTATTTTCTGCAGTAGCCTACCATGGGGAACCTTATCAAACGCCTTACTAAAATCCATATATACCACATCTACCGCTTTCCCCTCATCAACCTCCTTCGTCACCTTTTCAAAGAATTCAATAAGGTTTGTGAGGCACGACCTGCCCTTCACAAAACCATGCTGACTATCCTTGATCACATTATTCCTATCCAGATGTGCATAAATCCTATCCCTTACAATTCTCTCTAAGACTTTGCCCACAACAGAAGTGAGACTCACCGGCCTATAGTTACTAGGGTTATCCCTACTCCCCTTTTTGAACAAGGGAACCACATTTGCTATCCTCCAGTCTTCTGGCACTACTCCTGTAGACAAAGAGGACATAAAAATCAAGGCCAATGGCTCTGCAATCTCCTCCCTTGCTTCCCAGAGAATCCTAGGATAAATGCCATCAGGCCCAGGGGACTTATCTATTTTCACCTTTTCCAGGATTTCCAACACCTCTTCTCTACATACCTCAAAGCCATCCATTCTACTTATTTGTGACTCAGTATTCGCATCGACGACAATGCCCTGTTCCTGAGTAAATACTGAAGAAAAGTATTCATTCAGTGTCTCCCCAATCTCTTCCGCCTCCACACGCAACTTCCCACTACTATCCTTGACTGGACCTATTCCTACCCTAGTCATTCTTTTATTCCTAACATACCTATAGAAAGCCTTAGGGTTTTCCCTAATCCTACCGACTAAGGACCTTTCATATCCCCTCCTTGCTGCTCTTAGCTCTCTCTTCAGGTCCTTCCTGGCTACCCTATAACTCTCAATCGCCCCAATTGAACCTTCACGTCTCATCTTGAGATAGGCCGCCCTCTTCCATTTAACAAGGGATTCCAATTCCTTATTAAACCACGGCTCCCTCGCACGACCCTTTCCTCCCTGCCTGACAGGTACATAATTATCAAGGACACTCAATAGTTGCTCTTTGAACAAGCTCCACATATCATTTACACTCTTGCCTTGGAGTCTACTTTTCCAAGCCACACATCCTAAGTCATGCCTCACCGCATCATAATTTCCCTGACCCCAGCTATAACTCTTGCCCTGTAGTACACACTTATCCCTCTCCATCACGAGAGTAAAAATCACCGAATTATGGTCACTATCCCCAAAGTGCTCACCTACCTCTAATTCTAACACCTGGCCTGGTTCGTTACCCAGAACCAAATCCAGTATGGCCTCACCTCTTGTTGGCCTGTCTACATATTGTGTCAGGAAACTCTCCTGCACACATTGAACAAACACTGACCCATCTAACGAACTTGAGCTATAGCTTTCCCAATCAATATCAGGAAAGTTAAAGTCCCCCATAACAACCACCCTATTACTGTCACTCATCTCCTGAATCACCTTCCCTATCCTTTCTTCAATGATTCTAGGACTATTAGGAGGCCTGTAAAAGACTCCTAACAGGGTGACCTCACCTTTCCTATTCCTAACCTCAGCCCAAACTACCTCAGATGGCAAGTCCTCATCCATCGTCCTTTCCACCACTGTAATACTATCTTTGACAAGCAATGCCACACCTCCCCCTCTTTTACCCCCACCTCTGACCCTACTAAAACATTTAAATCCTGGAACCTGCAACAGCCAATCCTGTCCCTGTTCTAGCCATGTCTCCGTAATAGCCACAACATCGAAGTCCCAGGTACCAACCCACGCTGCAAGTTCACCTACCTTATTTCGTATACTTCTTGCATTGAAGTATACACACTTCAAGCCACTTTCCTGTTTACAGGCTCCCTCCTTGGAAATTGATGCCATGTTCATTCTCCCTGTTTTGTCAGGCAGCCTTGGCATCTGCTTAAAATGGGCCGAGGCTTAATTCTAATTCAGAAATGAGGCTCCTGACCCTGTTTAGATCTCAATTATTCAACCCTTTTGAAGCAGATAGATATAGTGATAGGTAAGTCCTGATTGGTGTTCCTCAGTATCAAGTGGCTTTACCACCAATTCCGAATGTACATGTGGAGGAGCTTAATAAGAGACCCCAAACAATCTGGACTTGTTGAGTTGGGAACATTCTCATTGCTTCTCCCTGTTCAAGAAATCACTTAGAGTCCATTCTCCCAATCAGCTTTAAGTGAACCCTTGGCATTAGCTGGGTCTTGATTTGGAGGAATTTGGTAATATGCTCATCTGGCAAGGTGCATATGTAAGTCTAGTTAGCTTCTGCACCTCATCTGAATTATGAGAAGGTGCCAGAATAATTTTAATTTAATTTTAATTGTCCCAGTTTACAGTGCATGGCTGTGTACTGCAGAATCGCACATGATCTGGGGCCCAAATAAATTTAAATTCCTTTACACTGATTTGGAAGATTGACAGCATAAGGGATTCAGCAGGGAGAGAAAATGCTCGCAATCAGAAAGTGATTTCTATACTGAGGAACTTTTGACGAGAAAGGAAAACAAGTAAAACTCTTTGGCTCTTCAAACACTCAATATCATCTGAAGTAATTGGAGAGATTTTGTTTTAAATTGAAAATTCTCATGTGAAGACTAATCTGAAAGAATCTCATAGAAGATCAAGCAAATTTTATTGAAAAAGGTAACAGTCCATTTAGCCATGGCATGGGGATTTAATTGTTTATACAATGTGGAAAGAAGGAAATTAAGTTTGATTCTGAAATCTGAGGCAGGAGGTGGAGAATATGGCAGCTCTGGGAGAAGCCTGAAAATAGGGCGGCACAGTGGTTAGCACTGCTGCCTCACAGCACCAGCATCCCTGGTTCATTTCCAGTCTCGGGCAACTGACTGTGTGGAGTTTGCACATTCTCCCCGTGTCTGCAGTGGTTTCCTCCGGGTGCTCCGGTTTCCTCCCACAGTCCAAAAATGTGCAGGTTAGGTGAATTGGCCATGCTAAATTGCCCATAGTGTTAGGTGAAGGGGTAAATGTAGGGGAATGGGTCTGGGTGGGTTGCTCTTCGGAGGGTTGGTGTGGACTTGTTGGGTTGAAGGGCCTGTTTCCACACTGTAAGTAATCTAATCTAATCAAATAGTGTTTCTGTTTTGACCTTTTCAGCACACCACATTGACCCTTGGAATCAATTTCTAACAATCATAAAATTCCTACAGTGTGGAAACAGGCTCTTCAATCCAACATGTCCACAATGACCCTCCAAGGAGTATCCCTCCAGACCCATTCTCCTACCCTATCACTCTACATTTATCCTGACTGAGGCAGCTAGTTTACATATCACTGAACACTATGGGCAATGTAGCACAGACAATTCACCTAACATGCGTACCTTTGGATTGATGGCGGAAACCAGAGCACCTAGAGGAAACCCACAGAATGTGCACACAGATTGTCACCTGAGGCTGGAGTCAAACCCAGGACCCTGGCATTGTGAGGCAGCAGTGCTAACCACTGAGCCACCGTGCCACCCTGGGTGGAGACTGGGGGAATGGAGGTTGGACAGGCACTTAGAAAGAAAGGATAGATTGGGGTTTGGTGGGGGCAAGGGGCTATGTGATACTGCGGGAGCATTGAATATTTGTCTCATCTTGACAGTGAGAAGAACCACACTGGGGCAATTGTGTATTTGTACTGTGTTCCTTCAAATATCATCCATTTTGGTAGGAATAACAGCAAATGGACCATTATTTAAGTGGTAAAAAATTGCAACATGCTGCTGTTCAGAGGGGCCTGGGTGTCCTTGTGCATGAATCACAAAAAATTGGTTTGCAGGTGCAGCAGATAATTATGAAGACAAATGGAAAATTGTTCTTCATTACTAGAGGGATGGAGTGGATGTTTTGATACTGGACGGGGTGCAGAGGAATTTCACTTGGTTGATTCCAGAGCTGAGAAGTTGGCTTATGACGAATGAAAATTGATATTTTCTCCCTTGTTTTGCTTAGTAACCTAATGTTCATTTCATTTTCATCAGGTAACTTATGCACTTTCAAAGAAGTTAAATATCACGGTGGCACAGTGGTTAGCACTGCTGCCTCGCAGCGCCAGAGACCCGGATTCAATTCCCGACTCAGGCGACTGACTGTGTGGAGTTTGCACGTTCTCCCCGTGTCTGCGTGGGTTTCCTCCGGGTGCTCCGGTTTCCTCCCACAGTCCAAAGATGTGCAGGTTAGGTGAATTGGCCATACTAAATTGCCCGTACTGTTAGGTAAGGGGTAAATGTAGGGGTATGGGTGGGTTTCGCTTCGGTGGGTCGGTGTGGACTTGTTGGGCCGAAGGGCCTGTTTCCACACTGTAATCTAATCTAATCTAATCTAATCTAATCTAATCTAATCTAATCTTGATATTCCCTTCACACTAAGTTACTCTTTCGGTCTTAGTTAGACCCACACTTTATTTAGTTTTCCTTTAGTACTTGACAAATGTATAGAAAATATTGTTGAGTTGTCTTTGACTTGGTGACAATATGTTATTATCTAAAAATAAACTCAAAATTACCCTTTCTCTTACAATCTGTCTTATAAACAAAAAAAGTTCTTCTGAATAAATTTTAAGAATATCTGCACCTACTTTGTTAGAATTAATCACAGTTAGTTGGGTACGTTAAATCCCTACTCTTATTATTCTCATGAATACCCTTTTTAACTGCACTCTGGTAGTATCTACACGATATAAACCAGAAAGATTTTGAAACACTCCTCATTATCAGCTTATTGAGTGCAATTCATGTTTTGCAATTTTCTTTGTCTGATGTGGCATCCTGGTTGAACAGTTGACAGTATGTGCAAGCGAAGTGATTTTAGTGTGATGTGGGTGTGACCAATTGTGTCTACTGCTGTCACTGTGCATTGATTTTGGAAGAAAAGAACATTGAAGGTGTTGGATGCGGCGCCAATCAAGTCGGCTGCTTTGTCTGGGATAGTGTCAAATTTCTTGAATGTTATTAGACTTATACCCATCCAGACCAATGAGTGTATTCCATCAAATTCTTAACCTGTGCCTTGTAGATGATGGACAGGCTTTGGAGAGTCAGAAGCTGAGTTACTCAGCACCGATGTCCAAGTCACTGATCTGCCCTCGTAGCCATTGGCATTTAAACAGTTGGTCCAGTTTAGTTTCTAATTAAAGGTAACTCCTAGGATGTTGATTGTGGGGGAATTGGTGATGGTAATGCCATTGAATACCAAGGGACAACGGTTATGTTTTCTCTTGCTGTAAATGTTTATTGTCCAACAGTTGTGTTGCTTGCCACTTGTCAGACCAAACCTGCATGTTTTCCAGGTCTTGTTGCATATCAACATGGAGTGTTTCAGTATCTGAAGAGTTGCAACTGGTGCTGCACATTGTGCAGTCATGAGCGAACATCCCCACTCCTGACCTTATAATGAAGGAAAAGTAATTGATGAGGCAGCTGAAGCTGGGTGGATCAAGGTCATTAACCTGAGGAACTCCTGCAAAGATGTCCTCGAGCTGAGATGGCTGATCTTTAATAATGATAACTTTTTCTTTGTCCGACATATGATTCTAATACGTACAGAGATTCCCCCTTATTCTAATTGATTGCATTTTGCTAGGATTCTTTGAACCTACACTTGGTCATAACTGCTTGATAGCATGGGCTGTTACCTCACCTTTCGAATTGAGCTCCTTTGTTCATGCTTGTACCAGTTAATGCATTGAAGTCAATAGCTGAGTGGCCCTGCTGGAAAGTGAACTAATATCAGTGAACACCTTATTCCTTTGGAATGTTGTGGGGAAAATCACCAGACCCTGAGTCAGACTCGGGGTTCACCGACAGAGTGAACCTTAAACTAATCAACTAGGTTGAGAGTACATTGTGCTGACATTCTTGTGATCCCAGGCATTTTCTGTGTTTGCTCTGCTATCTCTCTCTATATTGTGGTCCAAAAGCCATCTTGTGTGTCAAGTGCCCAACGAATGGCTCAGTGGCCATCTTGTGTGTCTGGGTACCTAGTGTCACCCTGCCACATGCCATTTCCCACTTCAAGAAACTTTGTTTAATAGTATTGGCAACGGCCCCTTCCATCACTTTGCTAATGACCAAGAGTGGATTGGTAAGATGGCATTGGCTGGGTTGATCTTTTGCAGCTCTTTTTGCACAGGCAAGTATTCATCCCATTTGCCGGTGTTGTAGCTATACTATTACAGCTTGGCAATGAGTTCAGCTTGCTTTTATTCACGTTTTCAGTCTTATTGCCAGATTGTTGTCAGAACCATAGAAATTGAAGTATCCAGTGTCTCCAACCGATTCTAGATATCATGTGGATTGAATTGGTTGAAGACTGATACTGGAAAATGCCAAAATGGATCTTGTCTTGGCACTTCTAGCTGAAGGTGCATGTCAGTCCCACAGCCTTGTTTTTCATAATGCTATACTGAGCTCCCGTATCATCGAGTTTGAGGATATTTGTGGAGCCTCCACTTCTTGTTAGACGTCTAATTGTCCACCACCTTTCATGGCTGCATATGAGATAGGTGCAGAGCTTAGATTCTGATCAGTTTGTTATGGGCTTGCTTAGCTCTATTCATCACTTTCTGCTTCCAATGTTTGGTAGGCAAATAATCTTGCTTTGTAAGTTCATCAGGTTGACGTTTTATTTTTAGGTCTGCCTGGTCTTACATTTTTCATTGAACTAGGTTTAATCTCCCAGCTTGGTGGTAATGATAGTGAAGGTGATACACTGATCCATGAGGAGCCATGGTTGAATACAAATTTTCTGCTGCCACAGCTTCACAGTGCCACATGGATACCCAATTTTAAGCTGCTAGATCTGTACGAAATCTGTCCCAGTTTGCATGGTGATGGTGCTGCACTATACATTGAAGGGTAATGATATCCTTAAACTGAAGACAGGACTTGGTCTCCACAATGACTCTGGCTCTGCAATGGACTGTCCTACCAATTCTATCATGGACAGATGTATCTGTGACAAATGGACTGATGAGGGTAAGTTCATGTAGATCTTACCTGTAGCGGGCAGCGGTGTTTTTTTTTCTCTCTTCACAAAAAGAGCGGGAGCAGCAGAGGAAGTGACGGCAAACAGAGGGGCAGCCGGGAAGGAGAACTGTGAGTATAAATACTCACCCTTTAATCACCAACGGTCATTTGAGTGGGAGCAGCGTAGGTGAGGTTGGAGCGCATAGCTGGGCGGGAAGGTAAGTGATTAGTATTTGAGTGGGTGTGTTCTAGACCCCAGGTCCTACTTCCGTAGGGCCTCCCTCCCAACCTCCTCCTCTAACCTCTTCCTCTAACCTAACTTTAAAGTCCACAGGTAAGTGACTCTGTGTTATTGACTCAGTGTTCTTGTTTTTGGAGAAAGTGTAGAGTAATGGCAGCGCAGGCGGTGAAATGTTCCTCCTGCAGGATGTTTGAGGTAGGGGTGACCACCGATACTCCTGCCGACTTCATCTGCAGGAAATGCAGTCAGATCCTGATCCTCACCGAACGAGTTAGGGAACTGGAACTGGAGTTGGATGAACTGAGGATTATTCGAGAGGCTGAGAGGGTGATTGATAGAAGCTACAGGGACATAGTTACGCCGGAGAACAGAGGTAGCTGGGTAACAGTTAGAGGTGGGAAGGGGAAGAAGCAGGCAGTGCAGGGTTCCCCTGTGGTCGTTCCCCTAAAAAATAAGTATACAGCTTTGGAAACTGTTGGGGGGGACAGCGTTGCAGGTGTAAGCTGCATGGAAGGGGTCTGTGGCTCTGAGACTCAGAAGGGAAAGGGGGAGAGGAGGAGAGCGCTAGTTATAGGGGACTCTCTAGTTAGAGGGACGGACAGGCGGTTCTGTGGACATGGGCGAGACTCACGGATGGTTTGTTGCCTCCCGGGTGCTAGGGTCCGAGACGTCTCAGACCGTGTCTTCAGAATCCTTAAGGGGGAGGGTGTGCAGCCAGAAGTCGTGGTACACATTGGCACCAATGACATAGGTAGGAAGAGGGGTGGGGAGGTCATTCAAGAGCTCAAGGAGTTAGGCTGGAAGCTAAAAGCTAGGACAGACAGAGTCGTCATCTCTGGGTTGTTGCCGGTGCCACGTGACAGTGAGGCAAAGAATAGGGAGAGAGTGCAGTTGAACACGTGGCTGCAAGGCTGGTGTAGGAGGGAGGGCTTCAGATATTTGGACAATTGGACTGCATTCTGGGGAAGGTGGGACCTGTACAAACAGGACGGGTTGCACCTGAACCAGAACGGCACCAATATCCTGGGGGGTAGATTTGCTAGCACTCTTCGGGGGGGTTTAAACTAATTTGGCAGGGGGATGGGATCCGGACTTGTAGTCCAGCAAGTAAGCTAGCTGTGTGTCAGGATGCCCAAGACTGTAGGGAGGCTGTGGAGAAGGTAGCACTGACAGGGACTACTTGCGGACACAGAGATGGGTTCAAGTGCGTATACTTCAACGCAAGGAGTATCAGAAATAAGGTGGGTGAACTTAAGGCGTAGATCGGTACCTGGGACTACGATGTTGTGGCCATCACGGAAACGTGGATAGATGAGGGACAGGAATGGCTGTTGGAGGTTCCTGGTTACAGGTGTTTCAGTAAGATTAGGGAGGGTGGGAAAAAAGGAGGGGGGGTGGCATTGCTAATTAGAAATGGTATAACGGCTGCAGAAAGGAAGTTTGAGGGGGATCTGCCTCTGGAGGTAGTATGGGCTGAAGTCAGAAATAGGAAAGGTGCAGTCACCTTGTTGGGTGTTTACTATAGGCCCCCCAATAGCAGCAGAGATGTGGAGAAACAGATTGGGAAACAGATTTTGGAAAGGTGCAGAAGCCACAGGGTAGTAGTCATGGGCGACTTCAACTTCCCAAATATTGATTGGAAGCTCTTTAGATGAAGTAGATTGGATGGGGCGGTGTTTGTGCAGTGTGTCCAGGAAGCTTTTCTAATGCAGTATGTAGATTGTCCAACCAGAGGGGAGGCCATATTGGATTTGGTACTCGGTAATGAACCGGAACAAGTGGTGGGCTTGTTAGTGGGTGAACATTTTGGTGATGGTGACCACAATTCTGTGACTTTCACCTTGGTTATGGAGAGAGATAGGTGCGCACAACAAGGTAGATTTTATAATTGGGGGAAGGGAAATTACGATGCTGTAAGGCAGGATTTGAGGAGCATACGTTGGGAGCATAGGCTGTCAGGGAAGGATGTGGTGGAAAGGTGGAACTTTTTCAAAGAGCAGATACGACGTGTCCATGCTATGTATGTACTTATCAGGCAGGAAAGAAATGGTCGTGTGAGGGAGCCTTGGTTGACGAGAGAGGTTGAATGTCTGGTAAAGAGGAAGAAGGAGGCTTACATAAGGTTGAGGAAACAGGATTCAGACAGAGCAGTGGAGGGATACAGGATAGCCAGAAGGGACCTGAAGAAAGGGATTAGGAGAGCTAAGAGAGGGCATGAAAAATCGTTGGCGGATAGGATCAAGGATAACCCCAAGGCATTTTATGCGTATGTGAGAAACCTGAGAATGACGAGAACGAGGGTAGGTCCGATCAAGGACAGTAGTGGGAGACTGTGTATTGAGTTGGAAGAGATAGGAGAGGTCTTGAACAAGTACTTCTCTTCAGTATTTACGAACGAGAGGGACCGTATTGTAGAAGAGGAGAGTGTGAAATGGACTGGTAAGCTAGAAGAGATACCTGTTAGGAAGGAAGATGTGTTGGACATTTTGAACAACTTGAGGATAGACAAGTCCCCCGGGCCTGACGGGATATATCCTAGGATTATGTGGGAAGCAAGAGAGGAAATTGCAGTACCGTTGGCAATGATCTTCTCGTCTTCACTGGCAACGGGGGTGGTACCAGGGGACTGGAGAGTAGCGAATGTTGTGCCCCTGTTCAAAAAAGGGAATAGGGATAACCCCGGGAATTACAGGCCTGTTAGTCTTACTTCTGTGGTAGGCAAAGTAATGGAAAGGGTACTGAGGGATAGGATTTATGAGTATCTGGAAAGACACTGCTTGATTAGGGACAGCCAGCACGGATTTGTGAAGGGTCGGTCTTGCCTTACAAGTCTTATTGAATTCTTCGAGGAGGTGACCAAGCATGTGGATGAGGGTAGAGCAGTGGATGTAGTGTACATGGATTTTAGTAAGGCATTTGATAAGGTTCCCCATGGTAGGCTTATGCGGAAAGTCAGGAGGCATGGGATAGAGGGAAATTTGGCCAATTGGATAGAAAACTGGCTAACCGGTCGAAGGCAGAGAGTGGTGGTAGATGGTAAATATTCAGCCTGGAGCCCAGTTACAAGTGGAGTTCCGCAGGGATCAGTTCTGGGTCCTCTGCTGTTTGTAATTTTTATTAATGACTTAGATGAGGGAGTCGAAGGGTGGGTCAGTAAATTTGCAGATGATACGAAGATAGGTGGAGTTGTGGACAGTGAGGAGGGCTGTTGTCGGCTGCAGAGGGACTTAGATATGATGCAGAGCTGGGCTGAGGAGTGGCAGATGGAGTTCAACCCTGCCAAGTGTGAGGTTGTCCATTTTGGAAGAACAAATAAGAATGCGGAATACAGGGTTAATGGTAGGGTTCTTAGTCAGGTGGAGGAACAGAGGGATCTTGGGGTCTATGTACATAGATCTTTGAAGGTTGCCACTCAGGTGGATAGAGTTTGTAAGAAGGCCTATGGAGTATTATCGTTCATTAGCAGAGGGATTGAATTCAAGAGTCGTGAAGTGATGTTGCAGCTGTACAGGACTTTGGTTAGGCCACAGTTGGAGTACTGTGTGCAGTTCTGGTCGCCTCACTTTAGGAAAGATGTGGAAGCTTTGGAGAGGGTGCAGAGAAGATTTACCAGGATGTTGCCTGGAATGGAGAGGAAGTCATACGAGGATAGGTTGAGAGTGCTAGGCCTTTTCTCATTGGAACGGCGAAGGATGAGGGGTGACTTGATAGAGGTTTATAAGATGATCAGAGGAATAGATAGAGTAGACAGTCAGAAACTTTTTCCCCGGGTACAACAGAGTGTTACAAGGGGACATAAATTTAAGGTGAAGGGTGGAAGATATAGGGGAGATGTCAGGGGTGGGTTCTTTACCCAGAGAGTGGTGGGGGCATGGAATGCGCTGCCCGTGTGAGTGGTAGAGTCGGAATCATTGGCGACCTTTAAGCGGCATTTGGATAGGTACATGGATGGGTACTTAATCTAGGTTAGAAGTTCGGCACAACATCGTGGGCCGAAGGGCCTGTTCTGTGCTGTATTGTTCTATGTTCTATGTTCTATGTTTATGTCTTGTTGGTCCCCATGCTACCTGCTGTGGACTGAGTGTGGCAGTAATGTCCTTTACCACCTGAGCAGCTCAGTCAGTAGGAATGGTGATGGTACGGTCTGGGACATTGTCTGTAACATATGATTCCATGAGTATGTCTATGTCAGGCTATTGCTTGACTACTCTGTGAGATAGCACTCCTGACTTTGGGTTACAAATCCCCAAATGTTGGTAAGAAGCAATTTCCAGGGTCAACAAGACTATTTGTCATTGTTGTTTCCAGTGACCAGGTCAATAGTATGTGGAATATGCAGCTTAATTCCTTTCTTTAGACCTTGGAGTGGCTTGATACAATGAATAGTTTACTCAACTATTTCAGAGTGCAGTCCAATCACACTGCTGTGAATTTGGAGAAATGTGCAGACCAAATTGGGATAAGGATGGAAAATCTCCTTCTTTAGATAGGTGTATCTGAAAATTAACATTGGTGACATGGTTAGCATTCGGTTAGGTTTTAATGCTAGATTTTATTGAATTCAAACTATGCCATTTATCATGGTGACATTCAAATCCACATCTCCAGAACATCATTCAAAGATGGCATGTCTCTGTTGCTAAAGTCACAATGATAAATGCCCAAAATGGTATTGAATGGGCTCTGGTCAATCATCCATCACAAATCCTACACAGCTTTTCCAAGGTGATTAAGTTTAGATGTCTCCTAATATTTTGCATTGTGCAATAATGTTATACAACAAGTGATTTGTAAGTTCACACTTGTAGAAAAAGGAACAATGAATTGCAATGATGATGATGATAGAACAATAGTGGTGAATGAAAACAAGTTGTATTAATAAAGACCTTGGGCATGCTGATAAAATTTAACATAGATGTCATCAGCAGAATTAATAACTGTGTAAATACTGAAGAGAGACTTCAGATGTTTTGATATCTATTTCTTTGTCTAACATCTCAGATAAATATGGTACTCATTTAATAGGTACATAACTGTCAAAGGATCTCCCTTGGAGATCACAAACATCTGCTATAGTGTCTCAGCACTGTATAGTTTCATGCCTGTATGTTTTCTGTGACATTCTTAATCTCCGTGAAGTTGGGAAATTTGTAAAAAAAAAAATCTTTTGTATAGATCTGAAGGAATTTTTATGTAAATTATCAGCTTTCAGTTACAGAGGCTCCACAGAAACTTATTGCATGCCTTGAACACTCAGTTCCAAAAGGTTTTGCATTTTCCTGATGTATATTTCCTATGAATAAAGACCTGTTTGAGTGCAACATAATGTTAATAGCTGACTTGCAGGTATTGCATGATTAATATTGTATTCATAGTGTCACTTGTAGGGTTTTTTTTCCAAATAGGTCACTTTGAATAACAAAATGCTTCTTGCAATATTCCGTAACACACGCATCAGAACTGCCCTGTTGCATTTTCTTCTTTTCTTTATGGCATGTAATCTTCACTTTCAAAAAAAATCTGCCATAATTTTACTATAAAATTACAGATATTGTATGGAGAATCTGATCACTCTGGATCTGTCCAATGTTGGAGGAAGGGAATGATCCAATGAGGAAGCAATTCGATATTGTAAACTGCTATTATATTTGTAATCGCACACCGTAACACTTCAGTCTTGCATTCATCAGGCGGTATCTGCAGCCAGTAGCATCCTTAGTCATAGCCTCATCTCTACTTTTACCCCTTGACCCCTGCATAAACATGGTTATTCCCCTGCACAGACTACACCTTCATTCCCTTAATTCAAAGGAATGAAACTTAACTGATTAATGTGGATACACCATCCAATTATTCATCACCAGGTCTGCTTGGATCACAGAAAACACATTTAGATCCTGCTTTCCTCAGCCAAAACTTTTCACAATTTTAGAATTATCTTGAACTGCAAAGATAAGCCTGGTTTTTTCCTTACTAATACTTCCCTTCTCAAATCCCTTTCCTGTGACCCCTTCACCCTCTCCTGTACAGGTGACAGCTCATCATCTGCAAATATCACACTGCGATGCTTGTGTTAGATCCTGTAACATGAGATTAAGAATTTTGTCAGATCATACTGAACAATTCAAAGAACTTTTACAGAAGGTATTTACATATATACATTACAATCATTAGCACTTGTGTGTCAGGACTCAAGCTAAACAATTTAGATGCAAACTGTAATTTATTTCCTCAGCATGTCATGCTGCAAGAGTACAGAGCTGAGTAGGATGGAGACTGAAAGCTTTTTACCATTAAGTTGCAAGTAATGATATAGCGATGATGCCCATGAGCAAAGGTATATCATATATCTGCTGTTAGATATAGCACAGCATATCCCCTTTTCCAAACAAATACAGACTATTGTATTCACATAAAAACAGAGCTAACAAGATTGATGTAACATTTTGAAGGTTTTCAAACTTGTCCTGATCTGGTGATTGTATACCTATCTGGAGAGGTATGTGTTATTCTCATTGGTCTTGGTTGATAACTTGTCTTATTATTGGTTGCTACCACTTAGCACCACAATCATGATCATTGGAGTTTTCTTCCTCACATTATGTGAGTAGGATTGGCAGATTGTACTCTGGTCTGGGTTGAATTCTGTTCCCTCACAACATGGCACTAAGATTAAAAATGATTCCATACAACCTGGGCTGAGTACATATTGTCAAAATCTCTTCTTTTATCTGGGTATTTGTGATTGGATTTCTGACCTGCATTTTTGGTTGGTCCATAGTTATGGTCTTTCTTGACCTGTTCATCGATAGTGTACCCGTTTCATTCTCCTCTTTGAAGAAGAAAGTCCTGTGATTGATTAATTCCCATCATCATGGCTTTGGCTGGAATCTTGTGGATGATTATTGTGCTGTGATCTGTGCGTACTAGGAGCCCTGCCATTGCTGGGCCATGGCTATTGAATAGACAGAAGATTTCAGGAATCCAATGGGAACTTGTACATTGGAACTGAAGTGTAATTATGCCACTGTACAGAAGTAATGATCTGCTCTGTGCTGTGAGATAGTCTTTCTTAAGTTGCACCATGAAACACTACTCACTGGGGTACAAAACTATTCAGTTGCATAGTAGTAATATGTTAGCATTAAACCCTGTATCCATTATGGCTTCCAGATTTTCAAATCTTCAGTTATCATCTAATTCCTCAAAGCAACACTCTTTTATCCTTACAAACCATCAGACAATATCCAAGTCCTCGCTCTTCAACAAATTCCTTAAGCATTTCCTAAATCCATGGGTTTCTTTCTTGTAGCTTCATATTTGAAACCATACAAACATGTTTCTGACATTTTCACTGCATTCAAAGGTAAGAACCACCCCCACCCCCACTCCCAGCCCCTCCATCACAATCTCCTCTCCAAACTTCACCTACCTTGGGTCTAAGCTCAAAACCTTCCTAGGAGAAAATGAGGACTGCAGATGCTGAAGTTCAGAGTCAAGAGTGTGGTACTGGAAAAGCACAGCAGGTCAGGCAGCATCTGAGGAGCAGGAGAATCGACATTTCAGGCAAAAGCCCTTCATCAGGAATCTCAAAATGTATCTACCTATTTCTCCTCTTTTAGTCACTCATATTATTTCAACAATTGCTCAAGTTGAAGCTCAAAGGCAAGACTAACTCTCTGTAACATAACTGAAGGAATGTTCACAATTAAAGTGCTATCTTTTGAATGAGAGGTTCCTGTCTGTCTGTTGGCTAAATATTGCTCTGCCATCATTTTCATAGAAGTGCAGAAATGATCTCTCAATTGACATCACAGAGAGAGATTATTTTTATTATCATATTGTTGTTTATGAGAACTAGCTATGTACAAATTGTCTGTTGTATTTCCATGAATGATTACTTAAAAATTACTTAATTGGTTTTAAGTGCTTTGCGATGCTCTGTGAAAGTGAAAGACATTTTATAAATACGAGTTTTATTTCTTCACCACTTGCCTGAATAACATCCTAATGGTTAAGCTGTCAAATTCAGTTTGATAATGTTCCTGTGAAGCACCTTTACTACATAAAAGGTGTGATATTAATTCAATTTATTGTTTTAGACAATCTTGAATTTGTCTTTCAATCTGTATTGGCTGGTCTATTCACTATCTGGACAGCAGCTAAAGCATTGCATGTATTCTCACTCCCAAAGTGAGTACGTCCAGCCAGCTTTTGAGGACAGTATGAGCTTTGGAAATGATGCTTCCACATGATTAAGTAGTCTTCTCCCACCTAATTATCAGACATGAATGACAACAACTTCAATGAAAGGCAGGGTAAAAACAATGATTGCAGATGCTGGAAACCAGATTCTGGATTGGTGGTGCTGGAAGAGCACAGCAGTTCAGGCAGCATCCGAGGAGTAGTAAAATTGACGTTTCGGGCAAAAGCCCTTCATCAGGAATACAGGCAGAGAGCAGCCTCTCTGTCTGTATTCCTGATGAAGGGCTTTTGCCCGAAATGCTGATTTTACTGCTCCTCAGATGCTGCCTGAACTGCTGTGCTCTTCCAGCACCACCAATCCAGATTCAATGAAAGGCAGTCAACACCTTGTATGTTTGGAGCTGCCCTCCAGCAAGATTCACTAGCAGGGAGAAAAGGAGAAACATCTTCAAGTAGAATAGCACTGATTGTTCAAGAAATTGATTTTCTTCTGTGCTCAAGCATAGATTAATGTCTAAAATGTCTGGTGGGCCTGAAATAAGTTCATCATTGGCTAATTATAAGCTAGTTCAAGAATTTAGTCGTTCATCTGGTGAACAAAGTGATTAAATTGCCTTAATTTTTAATCAATTCCACATTTTCACCTCCAAGGAAATGAATTGAAAATGAATTTGGCAAGCTAACCGTTTGCTTTTCCCTATATCATGCCTTCACTACGCCAAAATTCATGCTTCTAGTTTCATGTCACTGCAACCCATAACTGCTAAGGGCTGAATCCTTTGATTTGGGGCAGAACTCCTTTCTCTGATACAAACGGGAAACAAAGATGCCCATCTACTTTTGGAGGAGTTCCCTGGATTGACTTCCTGTGCTGAAGCCTTCCCAGCTGAAGAAGCACAGTCCAAAGCAGCAATGTTCACAGTCAGGAGAGAAGTGGATTGAACACACCCCGCTTTTACAGGATTAGAGGCCATATGTTGTTGATTTAGAGTCAAAAACCACTCTGGCAACTACACAGAGAAGGGAACTGGGTAAACGGGGCAGATTAGGGGGTAGCATGCCAAATGGCTAAGTTGGTGGAATACCAGGTGGTTCGGGGTAGGCACTTGGTGGATGAGCTATTCGGGTGCAAGGTAGGTTTTGGAGGTAAAATGCCATCTGATTGTTCAGCTAGCATACCAGATATGTTGTCTGGGAGGGGTACACAAACCTTTTAACCAGGTATTTTTCCCTTGTGTGACCGAAAAACAGAGAACTGATTCAGAATTTAATTGAACGAACCAACAAGTGTGGGAGCACTTTGGGAAGTGGTGGACTGCTTTGGGACCAATTAACTATTAATTTTAAAATAGTTATGGAAAGAGACAAAACTGGTCCACAGGTTCAAGCTCTAAACTGGGGCAAGATGAATTTTGATGGAATTGGACATGAGCTTGCAGGGGTTGATTGGAGTAGTTTGTTTGCAGGCAAAGGAACCTCTGGTAAGTGGGAAGCCTTCAAAAGTGAGATTGCTAGAGTTCAAGGTCTATATGTCCTTGTGAGAGTGAAGGGCAAGGTTGGCAGGAATAGGGAACCCTAGATGACAGGAGATAATGATGCTTTGACCAGAAAAAGGAAGAAAATGTGGCTCAGGTATAGAGAGATGGGAATCCCTGGAGGTGTACAGGTGATACAGGAGTTTACTGAAGAAAGAAATCAGGAGGGCAAAAAGAGGGCAAGATATAGACTTGGCTGAGAAGGTTAGGGTGAATCCAAAGAGGTTCTTTAAGTATATTAAAGATTAGATAAGATTAGATTCCCTACAGTGTAGAAACAGGCCCTTCGGCCCAACAAGTCCACACCGACCCTCTGAAGAGTAACCCACCCAGACGCATTTCCCTCTAATGCACCTAACACTATGGGCAATTTAGCATGGCCAATTCATCTGACCTGCACATCTTTGGACTGTGGGAGGAAACTGGAGCACGCAGAGGAAACCCACGCAGACATGGGGAGAATGTGCAAACTCCACACAGTCACCCGAGGGAACAGTCTGTGTGGAGGCAATAGTGCTAACCACTGAATAATGAGAGAGAGAATAGGACCCCTCAAGGACCATAGTGGAGATGTATGTATGGAACTGCAGGAGATGAGCGAGATCCTCAATGAATATTTCTCCTTTATGTTTACCCTGGAGAAAGACATGAAGCCTTGGGAACTTGGGGAAGTTAGTGGTCATATCTTGGGGGCAGTCCATATCACAGTAGAGGAGGAGTTAGATATATTAGAATGTATGAAGATGAATATAGCTCCTGGTCCTGACCAGCTATATTGAAGAACACTGCAAGAGGCTAGAGAAGAAATTATGGGGGGGCTGATATTTTTGAATCATCATTAGCCATGGGTGAGGTTCTGGAAGACTGGAGGGTAGCAAATGTTGTGCCCTTATTCAAGAAGGGCTGTAAGAAAAAACCTGGTAAGAATAGACTAGTAAGTTTAACATTTGTTGTAGGTACGTTGCTTGAGAAGATTCTGAGATAATATATACATGCATTTGGAAAGACATTGTCTGATTAAGAGTAGTCAGCATGGCTTTGTGCGTGGGAGATCATGCCTCACAAATTTGTTAGTATTCTTTGATGAAGTGACCAAGAAAGTTGATGAGGGCAGGGTGGTCGGTATGGATTTCAGTAAGGCCTTTGATAAGGTTCCACATGGTAGGCTGCTCTGGAAGGTTAGATCGCATGGAAGCTAGGGGGAACTGGCAAGTTGGATACATAATTGGTTTGGTGGTAGAAGGCAGAAGGTAACAGTGGAAGAATGCGAATTGGTCTGGAGGCTTGTGACTAGTGGAGTGTCTCAGAGGTTGGTGCTGGGCCCATTATTGTTTGTTATCTGTATCAATGATTTGGCTGAGAATGTATAAAGCATGATTAGTAAGTTTGCAGGTGACACTAAAAGAGGAATTATTGTGGACAGTGAGGAAGGTTATCAGAAATTGTAACAGGAACTTGATCAGTTGGGGGAGTGGACTGAGAAATGATAAATGGAGTTGAATATAGATAAGTGTGAGGTCTTGCATTTTGGGAAGTCCAATCAAGGTTGGAGTTTCATGGTGAATGTTAGGGCCTTAAGGAGTGTAGTGGAACATAGATACCTTGGAGTTCAGGTGCACAGTTCTCTGAAAGTGGAGTCACAGGTAGACAGGGCAGTGAAGAAGGCTTTTGGCACACTGGCCTTCATCAGTCAGGGCAATGAATATAGAAGTTGGGAAGTTTTGTTACATTTGTACAGGACGTTGGTGAGGCTGCACTTGGCCTATCGTGTTCAGATTTGGTCACCTTGCTATGGGAAAAATATTATTAAACTGGAAAGAGTGCAGAACGAATTTACAAAGATGTTGCCAGGACTCAATGACCTGAGCTTTAGGGAGAGGTTGGACAAGCTAGGACATTTTTCTTTCGAGCGTAGGAGACTGAGGGGGGATCTTATAGAAGTGTATAAGATCATGAGAGGCATGGACAGGTGAGTGCACTTAGTCTTTTTCCCAGCGTTGAGGAATCGAGGACTAGAGGGCATCAGTTTAAGGTTAGGCGGGAAAGAATAAAAGGGAACCTGAGGGGCAGCTTTTTAACACTAAGGGTGGTACGCATATGGAATGAGCAGCCAGTGCAAGTGGTTGAAGTGGATACATTAACATTTAAAAGGCATTTAGGCAAACACTTGGATAGAAAAGGTTTAAAAGAGTATGGGCCAAGTGCAGGGATTTAGTGTGGTTGGACATTTTGGACGGCATGGACCAATTAGGGCTGAAGGGCCTGTCTCTGTACTGTAGGACCTGTATGACTCGATGAAATACTCAGTATAAAGCATACATTTGTTGGAAGATTTACTTCTTGCTTCATCTAACTTAACTTCAACCTTCAAGAATTATGATCTCTTCATTTTTAAACCATTTCATCCCAGTTGATATCATTGTCAGCCTTATCTCCACTTCCATGAAGGAACACATATCCTTGGAGCGCCTTGCATTTATTTGGCAAATTGACTTGACCACAAATTTGTGGCTTCAAACAATTGCACTTAGCCACAAAACGGTCCTTCAATGTCTCTGTCCAAATACCATTTTACTGCTTATTTTATGGTTTCAGATATTAAATATATTGGGTGCTCCTGTCATCCAATGTGGAGAAAATACTCATAAGTTTTACCAGTCACTTCTTGATTATATGATGGCTGTTTTTTAAATGCATTGAGATTTAGAAACTCTGATTTAGTTTTTATTGTCCACTTCAAAGTGCCAGAGACCACACACAATGAGGAAAATCAGATTCTCATTTTGGATGGGAAATGAAGCAATTTTCTCTGAACCCTTTTAGCTTCAAAAACATTCCACTGATTTACTGGATATATATGTAGCAATACTGAAGCGCCCAGCTTGACAAATATCTTTAGTGTTACAAACACTTTTAGGCCGGGGTACTGTTAATAATTGTTATTTGAGTGTGAAACTGAAAATTGGCACGTTGTGGTAGCTGGTTGTACAACTACTGTGGACTACGTTTTGAAAATTAGAATGAATAATAGCTAGGATATTGGAAAGAGAAATGTTCCTCAAAGTCTTACTAACTTCATAGTTTTGATATTCATGTGTTCTGGTAACAGCATCCACTTTATCCCAATCTTGAACATATCCTATTCAATAACTATTCCTTTGCTCACTGACCTTTGTTTGCTGCTGGTAAAGCAATGATTCAATTTCAAACCTTTAATTTTTGTGTTTAGGTCAGTCCATAACCTTATCCCTCTGTGACTCCAGAACTTGCTATCCTTACAATCCTGTGAGCTCTGCATTCTTTCAACTCGAGCCCCATTGTGCCCTGTGCCTCCTGCACACTCCATATTATTTCATATCCTATTATTGGAAGTTTCAACTAAAATTATCTAGGCTCTAAGCTCTGGAATTCTCTTCCTGAAACTTTTCACCTTTCTCTCCAACTTTTAATATATATTTTAAAAAGCCATAAGTATTAAGTTAGCCTGGAGCAGTGTTTTGTCGAGGAATAACATGGTGCTATTTTCTGGGTCTGCAAATTGGAAGAAGCAAAAATGGACCTTAGTAGAGTGATGTGCTCTTTTTTGTCAGATGTGGGAGTTTATGGAGAGTTTACGGGTTACTGAGGATTATATCTGCAATAAATGCCGTTGATTGCGAATCCTATCAGATCGAATGGATCGGTTGGAGCAATACTTAGAGGCAATGAGGAATTTATAAGAGCAAAAGGGTGTGATGGATGGCAGTTATAGGAAGAGAGAAAAGTCGCAGATACTGTCATATGGATGGGTTACCTCCAGGAAAGGTATGAAAGGTAAGCAGGTAGTGCAGGAGTCTTCTGTGGCTATCCCTATTTCAAACAAATATGCTGTTTTGGAAACTATTGGGGGTTATGGATTCCGAGGGGAATATCGCACGCACAGCCAAGTTTCTGGGATTGAGACTGGCTCTAATGCAATGAGGGGTAAGTCAGGTTCCAAGAGATCGATACAGATATTTCTGTGGCCAGCAGTGAAAAATCAGAATGGTGTGTTGCCTCCCTAATGCCAGGACCAAGGAAATCTCAGAGAGGGTGCAGAATGTTCTCAAGTGGGAGAGGGCCCAGCAGGACGTCATTGTACACATGGAAGATATAGAATGTAGGGAAATAGATGGTGACATCTTAAAAAATGTCCATATTACAGAGGAGGAAGTGCTGGATGTCTTCAAACGCATAAAGTGGGATAAATCCCCAAGACCTGATCAGGTGTACCCTAGGCATCTGTGGGAGGCTGGGGAAGTGATAGCTGGGCCACCTACTGAAATATTTGTATCGTCGATAGTCACAGGTGAGGTGCCAGAAGACTGGAGATTGGCTAACATGGTGCCACTGTTTAAGAAAGGTGGTAAGGACAAGCCAGGGAACTATAGACCAGTGGGCCTGACATCATTGGTGAGCAAGTTGTTGGAGGAAATCTTGAGGGACAGAATGTACTTGTATTTGGAAAGGCAAGGACTGATTAGGGATAGTCAACATGGCTTTGTGTGTGGGAAATCATGTCTCGCAATCTTGACTGAGTTTTTTGAAGAAGTAACAAGGAAGATTGATGAGGGCAGAGTAGTACATGTGATCTATATGGACTTCAGTAAGGCATTCGACAAGGTTCCCTATGGGAGACTGGTTAGCGAGGTTAGATCTCATGGAACACAGGGAGAACTCACCATTTGGATACAGAACTGGCTCAAAGGTAGAAGACAGAGGGTGGTGGTGGAGGGTTGTTTTTCAGACTAGAGGCCAGTGGAGTACCACGAGGATCGGTGCTGGGTCCTCTACTTTTCATCATTTATATAAATGATTTGGATGTGAGCATAAGGTGTATAGTTAGCAAGTTTGCAGATGACACCAAAATTGGAGGTGTAGTGGACAGCGAAGAAGGTTACCTCAGATTACAACGGGATCTTGATCAGATGGGCCAATGGGCTGAGAAGTGGCAGATGGAGTTAATTTCAGGTAAATGTGAAGTGGTGCATTTTGAGAAAGCAAATCTTAGCAGGACTTATATACTTAATGGTAAGGTTCTAGGGAGTGTTGCTGAACAAAGAGACCTTGGAGTGCAGGTTCATAGGTCTTTGAAAATTGAGTTGAAGATAGATAAGATAGTGGAAAAGGCCTTTGGTATGCTTTCCTTTATTGGTCAGAGTATTGAGTACAGGAGTTGGGAGGTCATTTTGCAGCTGTTCAGGACATTAGATTAGATTAGATTACTTACAGCGTGGAAACAGGCCCTTCGGCCCAACAAGTCCACACCGCTCCGCCGAAGCGCAACCCACCCATACCTCTACATTTACCCCTTACCTAACACTATGGGCAATTTAGCATGCACATCTTTGGACTCTGGGAGGAAACCGGAGCACCCGGAGGAAACCCACGCAGACACGGGGAGAATGTGCAAACTCCACACAGTCAGTCGCCTGAGGCGGGTATTGAACCCGGGTCTCTGGCGCTGTGAGGCAGCAGTGCTAACCACTGTGCCACCGTGCCGTCCACAAATTGGTTAGGCCATTTTTTGGAATATTGTGTGCAATTCTGGTCTCCTTCCTATTGGAAGGATGTTGTGAAACTTGAAAGAGTTTAGAAAAGATTTACAAGAATGTTGCCAGGATTGGAGGATTTGAGCTATAGGGAGAGGTTGAATAGACTGGGGCTGTTTTTCCTTGAGCGGCAGAGGTGGAGAAGTGACCTTACAGAGGTTGATAAAATCATGAGGGGCATGGATATGATAAATAAACAAGTCTTTTCTCTGGGATGGGGAGTCCAGGCATATGTTTAGGGTGAGTGGGGAAAGATATAAAAGAGACCTAAGGGCAACTATTTCACACAGAGGGTGGTGCGTGTGTGGAATGGGCTGCCAGAGGAAGTTGTGGAGACTGGTACAATTATAACATTTAAATGGAACTTGGATGGGCATATGAATAGGAGGGGTTTAGGGGGATATGGGCCAGGTGCTAGCAGGTGTGACTAGATTGGGGTGGGATATCTGGTCGGCATGGACGGGTTGGACCGCAGGGTCTGTTTCCATGCTGTACATCTCTATGACTCGAACTGAAAACTTAAAGTTCTCGTAAAGTTTTTGATCATTGTTCTAATGTCCCTTTTGGCTTGGTATCAATCTTTTTCTGACTTCCATTTGTTGAATTACTTCAGGATGTTTGATTGTATTGAAAATGATATATAAATGCAAGTTGCTGTACCTGTATTTAACTGTATTCATGTACAGCCCTGTTTAGGAAACCTTGACATGCACTGCAAGCTGAAACGCTAACAGATCCATGCTGATTCATTCCAGCTCCTATATTTAGAAGCTATTGAAATATGTTGTATTTGATGCCTTGAATGCCACTTTGGCTGCGCTCAATTCTGGCCTCATATGGCTTGACATCTTCCTGGAGTCACTTGATGGTATTCACAAGTTTCATCTCTTTGACCTCCTGTTATTCATCACCTCCTCCCCACTCCTACCCAAGGTTATTGCTGCATTACTACACTTTGAAGAGCAGAAGGTTCACTTAAACATGAGGCACCAAGCTGTACAAGAAAATGGGGACTTATGCAAATGAGCCTGTCAAACCTCCCTACATTACGATAAACAGCATCATAAAATCTCGTCTGATATTTTAATATAAAACATTTAATGTTGGTAATATAATGTTCTGTTTTAAGGAAGGGCAGAAGCATTATCCTGTGTGTTTTCTCTGGGAAAAATCCGTATCAATAAGGAGACACATATGCATCCATATACGCACACATACATGTACACACACGTACACGTACGCACAAATGTAATTGCATGCACACAAATAGATGCTCTAGATGCTCATATATAGATATATATATACGTATGCACGTGTACATATAAGCATACTTACACACACAATTATTTCTATTTATATATTATGAACACACTTAGATGCACACGCAAAGACACACAAGTGTATGTTTGCACACACAAACACACAAAAACATACATAGAGGAGTGCAGTCACATATCAGGTCATTAAAATAAGATAAATAGATATAAACATCCTTGGGGCCTGCTTCTTATTTTGTCAGGGATTACTTGTCTATTATATGAGCTGGTGCCTTGGAGCTGTGAATTTCTGTGTTATTAATACGTAGTATATGCTTAAATCCACAGGAGAAAAGCTCTGTCAGGCCTTTCATGACCAGGTTGAGTCCCTGAGACTGAGCTTCAGGAGATGTGGCTTTAATAGCAATGACCCAAACTCCTTCCCTGTGGACAAAATTGCTTTCAGCAGTATGAGTATATACAAAGACTATTCTTAGGTTTATTGAATTAATCCTTGAGGTCTTCCCACAACATTTTATCAAGAAATTGATTGATAGGTGCAATGCAATTGTTAGTGTGGAGCAATTTTACAGATTTTTATAGCACAATTCATTCCTTGATATTTCATTTAATACGGTGTTGCTTCTCAATACTAAGTACTGTATTGACCACCACATAATGTAAGGTCTGTGGTTTCCTCAAGGGATGGATGGAAGTGTAGTGAGGATAAATATGAGGTTATCTACTTTATGGCTAAAACAGGAAGGCAGCTTATTATCTGAATAGTTATCGAGAGTGGGAAAGGAAGAGATATAACAGGATGTGTGTATCATTGTACACCAGTCACTGAAGGGAAGCATGCAGATGCAGCAGGCACTGAAGAAGGCAAATGATGTTATGGCTTACATAGCGAGAGAGTTCAAGTACAGAAGCACAGATTACAATTGTACACGGCCTTGCTGAGATCACACCTGGAATATTGTGTGCAGTTTTGGTCTCCTTACCTGAGGAAGGATGTTCTGACTATGGAAAGAGTGCAACAAAGGTTTACGAAACATTACTGGTATCGAAGGACTGACATATCCATCCATCAAAGTTTCACCTGCACATCCACCAATGTCACTTGCTCCCAATGCGGTCTCCTCTACATTGGGGAGACTGGGCGCCTCCTCGCAGGGTGCTTTAGAGAACAGTTCCAGGATACCTGCACCAATCAACCCCACCGCCCCGTGGCCCAACATTTTAATTCCTCCTCCTACTCTGCTGAGGACATGCAGTCCTGTCCTCCTCCACCGCCGCTCCCTCACCACCCGACGCCTGGAGGAAGGATGCCTCATCTTCCACCTCGAAACACTTCAACTCCAGGGCATCAATGTGGACTTCACCAGTTTCCTCATTTCCCCTCCCACTACCTTAGACCAGTTCCAACCTTCCAGCTCAGCACTGTCCTCATGACCTGTCCTAACTGCCAATCTCCCTTCCCACCTATCCGCTCCACCCTCATCTCTGACCTATCAACTCCATCCCCACTCCCATTCACCTGTTGTACTCTTTGCTACCTTCCCCCTAAAGTATGTGACGTATTGAACTAACTGAGATTGTTATTAAGTCTTAATTACTTCAAATGTATTGCAGGTTTTGATTCATTATTATGTAAATCCCGGAACTTCTGTTAAGTCACATTCTCAAGATAACAAGGTTCTATTAAAATAAAAGTGACATGTCAGCTCAGGCAATGCATTAAAGCTGTGAGGTTAGAGTTTGTCTGTACTCCAACCTTGAGTCAGACTGGTTCCATTTCCAAAGTAGGAACTTATAAAATGTCACATAGACTGACTGCCTACAGTCTGACTCAAGGTTGGAATAGACAGATTCTAACCTCACACTGTTAATGCAATGTCTGAGCCGAGATGTCACTTTTTTGTAAAACCGTAAGTTATCTTGGGAATGTGACTTGAAAGGAGTTCTGGGATTTACATTTAAATAATTGAAACCTGCAACCCATTTGGAGTAATTAAGACTTAACAGCTATTTAGGTTTATTCAATACATCACATACTTTGATCTTTTACCATCAATTCTGTGTCTTATGATCCTGTCCCACTAGCGACCTAATGAAGGAACAGTGCTCTGAAAGCTTGGACTTCCAAATAAACCTGCTGGACTATAAATTGGTGTTATGTGATCTTTAACTTAAAATTAGAAGCAGGCCTCTCGACAGTGTAAGGAGAATATATTTTTTACATAAAATGTTTCCAGAATCTGTAAATCACCGACAGGAAATCAAAAAAAACAAGGGATGTTGGGTTGATTAGGAGTTTCAAAACAGCATATGTGGATCATTGTTTGAGAAAGCTCTCAAGAAAAATGGAGCAAAAGCAGGAAATGACAACAAGCATCCTGACTGACAGAGAGGTCTTAATTCATCATAAGTCAACAAATAGCTTATTTCTGTTTTGTGAAGCTATTTGATTTTTGTTTTGTATTTAAAAGAGTTCAAAAATTAGTAAAATATATTAGGGTTAAGGTTTATGCAGTGTTTTTGTGACTACAGGATGACACAAAATACTTTTAAAGTGCAATCATTGTTGTCATGCAGGAAAAGCAGCAGCTAAATTACGCCCAGCAACCCCTCACAAGCAACAGTAAGATAATGTCCAGTTAATCTGTGATATTGAATGGGAGATAAATGTTGGGCAGAAGACTGAGAATAAAGCCCCTTGTGAAATCTCCTATGACACATCTACCTGAGGGTAGGTGGGACCTTGATTATGCAAAAGTTGGCACCTCCAACATTGTAACAATCCCTCAATATTGCATTGTAGCATTCGCCTTGGTGCACGTGCGCAGCTTCTAGAAAGTAATTGGAATCCATAATCTTTTAACTTGGAGGCAAGTGTCCTACCAGTTGGGCAATGCCAAACAGTAGTGCATTACATTACACTACACTGTTTGTGTTTTGGGTCCATTAACTGAAGTCATATAAGTTGAATTGAACTGAATTGAAGTGAATTATCTTTTTGCCATGTACTCACATGAGTACAATGAAAAGTTTACAAGTTGCCACTTACGGCACTATCGAAGCTACATCAGTACCTAGGTACAGATTCTTGAGTAAGAGGAAAAGGTGGGATGGTGAGCAATGTTGGTGGCAGAGTCAAAATATGGGCAATAATTGAATAATTATCATTAAACAATCATCTGAAACAAAAACTTTCCACAACTGGAATATATAAACAATGAGTTTAGAAAAGAGTGCTGACATTTGGCTGATATGTCCCTGCTCGCTGTGACACCCAGCTCCTATTGGCATTTGTATTTCTGATTTATTGGCATGTCTTGTGACCCTGGAGGTTTGGAAAGTGCTCTTGCCAATAATGTGACCTTGTTGATTTAATCTGTATATGCGCGTCACTGTTCCATTGGCCACATATTTAAGGCCCATATAGAAAATGCTCAGCCATTCGAAGCTTAAGAATTTGATTCTTTATTAAACAGAAATTATGTGAACTTTGTCACATGATATGATAAATATCTCCAAAGTAAGGGTGACTGATTATTTGATAAATGTTAAAACACATGGTGCATGATGTTCACGTCTTGTGTAGTCATATTTATTCAATTGCAATGCTAGCTGTGACAAGTTTTGCTTATAACATTAAGAATTTATTAGGAATCAGGGAAAGAAATTGTTTAAATTAAGTGCTTATGGATTGGTTTTAAAATGGCACTTGATTTATGACATGTTCTGTTTGTACCATTCACAATTTGTTTCGATCTCAATAATATTTTGTTAACATCTTTACAGATATCTTAGTGGATCTCAAACTTAACACTATCTGCTCCCACACAGTTAAAGATGGCAATATATGCTGGCTGAACTAGCAAAGCTGCCATTCTGCAAATGAAAGAAATATGAAAATAGAAGAATTTAAACAAACTGAGTTCCACTGTCACAAAAATTAAGGTGATTATTAAATTTAAGAAACAAAGGTCAAATATTCGCTGCAGGATACTGGCAATATTGAAAGCATAAAGGGTAAGATGAGATAATCACAAAGTTAAGTGATACAAAGCTTGGAATATTAAAAGTCTATGGTCGTGGTGACCAGGTGTAAAAGGGTCCTTCACTCTTTTCACCCTCCTCAGATTGGTCTCACAAAGATTTATGTTTAATTGATGTGAAGTTACATCTCTTTTTAATAAAAACATTGTTACCCAGGGTATATTTTAATATTAAGGAACTGATTATATGATTTTCTTCAGTAAAAGAAAGAGCTGTTTTTATATCCAAGAAAATTAACTAAGACTCAACAGCAAACATATAGATACAAGGCTAAGAAAGGCTAGGCCCAGCACAGAAGGAAGATAGAAGTCCTATGAGGATAAAGTGAGTGTTTAATGTTGTCTTATATATTCAACAGTAGCAAATGTTGTACATCTCTTTAAGTTCATGATGTCTGAATGTTTCTCTACAGTTTATCTTTGCTGTTTTGTCCTTTGACTGACTGAGAGGGAGAACTTTCTCCAGTTCATTCACAAATCCATTTCTCCTGACTGGGAAGATTGGTTTGCAGTAGCTTCTGACAAAAACGTAAGTTCCAGTTCAGACAATTTTATGTATTCTGCACTAGGTTCATGAAACTTTGCTAAAACCGTATCCTTTTAAAAAACTTTTTAGTGCAGTTGTCACTCTGATGGTCTCATGGCATGGGAAGTTCCCCCCACCCCCAACCCTTCAGTTTGCAAGTCCTGTTCCAGCAGATGACACAAATCTGTGAAAGTGTCTCAGGACATCCTTAACGTGTGGTAATTCTGCACCATACTCATCTGAAGGAAATGCTATCGAGGATGGTAAGCTCTGGGCCTCCTGTTCCTCCTTCACATCCTGTGGGGATCTACATCTGAGTTTTCTTCATTTGGAGGCTGCTTAGTAGCTGCTGAAGGTTGCTGATTATCCTGGGCTTGTTGCTGCATCTGTTCCTTTACAATGGCTCTTCACCATGGCCTCAACAATGAGAATCCTCACTGTGGCTGGATGCATTGGGCCACTGTTCCAAAGAACCTATCTTGCAGAAAATTCAAAATAGAACTGGTTCTTAGTAAGATGAACAGTCAGAATTCACATCATATATATGAGAGTTTATTAAAGTCCTTGATACAGTGGGATAGAGGCAAAGAATCATAGAGATGTACAGCACAGAAACAGAGCCTTAGGTCCAACACGTCCATGTCGACCAGATATCCCAACCCAATCTAGCCCCACCTGCCAGCACCCGGCCCATATCCCTCCAAACCCTTCCTATTCATATATCCATCCAAATGCCTCTTAAATGTTGCAATTGTACCAGCCTCCACCACTTCCTCTGGCAGCTCATTCCATACACATACCACTCTGTGTGTGAAAACGTTGCCCCTTGGGTCTCTTTTATATCTTTCCCCTCTCACTCTTAACCTATGCTCTTTAGTTCTGGACTCCCCGACCCCAGGGAAAAGACTTTGTCTATTTATCCTATCCATGCCACTCATAATTTTGTAAACCTCTATAAGGTCACCCCTCAGCCTCCGACGCTCCAAGGAAAACAGCCCTAGCCTGTTCAGCCTCTCCCGACAGCTCAAAACCTCCAACCCTGGCAACATCCTTGTAAATCTTTTTTGAACACGTTCAAGTTTCACAACATCTTTCCGATAGGAAGGAGACCAGAATTGCACGCAATATTCCAACAGTGGCCCAACCAATGTCCTGTACAGCCGCAACATGACCTCCCAACTCCTGTACTCAATACTCTGACCAATAAAGGAAAGCATACCAAATGCCTTCTTCACTATCCTATCCACTTGTGACTCCACTTTCCCAGGAGCTATAAACCTGCACTCCAAGGTCTCTTTGTTCAGCAACACTCCCTCGGACCTTACCATTAAGTGTATAAGTCCAGCTAAGATTTGCTTTCCCAAAATGCAGCACCTCGCATTTATCTGAATTAATCTCCATCTGCCACGTCTCAGCCCATTGGCCCATCTGGTCAAGGTCCTGTTGTAATCTGAGGTAACCCTCTTTGCTGTCCACTACACCTCCAATTTTGGTGTCATCTGCAAACTTACTAACTGTACCTCTTAAGCTCACATCCAAATCATTTATGTAAATGACAAAAAGTAGAGGACCCAGCACTGATCCTCGTGGCACTCCACTGGTCACAGGCCTCCAGTCTGAAAAACCACCACCCTCTGTCTTCTACCTTTGACCCAGTTCTGAATCCAAATGGCTAGTTCTCCCTGTATTCTGTGAGATCTAACCTTGCTAATCAGTGTCGCTTGAGGAACGTTGTTGAACACTTTACTGAAGTCCATATAGATCACATTTACTGCTCTGCCCTCATCAATCCTCTTTGTTACTTCTTCAAAAAACTCAATCAAGTTTGTGAGACATGATTTCCCACACACAAAACCATGTTGACTATCCCTAATCATTCCTTGCATTTCCAAATACATTTACATCCTGTCCCTCAAGATTCCCTCCAACAACTTGCCCACCACCGACAACATGCTCACTGGTCCATAGTTCCCTGGCTTGTCCTTACCACCCTTCTTAAACAGTGGCACCATGTTAGTCAACCTCCAGTCTTCTGGCACCTCACCTGTGACTATTGATGATACAAATATCTCAGCAAGAGGCTCAGCAATCACTTCTCTAGCTTTCCACAGAGTTCTCCGGTACACTTGATCGGGTCCTGGTTATTTATCCACCTTTACCCGTTTCAAGACATCCAGCACTTCCTCCTCTGTAATGTGGACATTTTGCAAGATGTCACCATCTATTTTCTTACTGTCTATTTCTTTCATATCCTTTTGCACAGTAAATACGGATGCAAAATACTCATGTAGTATCTCCCCCATTTTCTGCTGCTCCACACAAAGGCCACCTTGCTGATTTTTGAGGGGCCCTATTCTCTCCCTAGTTACCCTTTTGAACTTAATGTATTTGTAAAAACTCTTTGGATTCTCCTTAATTCTATTTGCCAAAGCTATCTCATGTCCCCTTTTTGCCCTCCTGATTTCCCTCTTAAGTATACTCCTACTTCCTTTATACTCTTCTAATGAATCACTCGATCTATCCTGTCTATACCTGACATATGCTTCCTTCTTATTCTGAACGAAACCTTCAATTTCTTTAGTCATCCAGCATTCCCTATAACTACAAGCCTTTCCTTTCACCCTGACAGGAATATACTTTCTCTGGATTCTCGTTATCTCATTTCTGAACGCTTCCCATTTTCCAGCCGTCCCTTTACCTGCGAACATCTGCCTCCAATCAGCTTTCGAAAGTTCTTGCCTAATACCGTCAAAATTGGCCTTTCTCCAATTTAGAACTTCAACTTTTAGATCTGGTCTATCCTTTTCCATCACTATTTTAAATCTAATAGAATTATGGTCGCTGGCCCCAAAGTGCTCCCCCACTGACACCTCAGTCACCTGCCCTGCCTTATTTCCCGAGAGTAGGTCAGTTTTGCATCTTCTCTACTCGGTACATCCACACACTGAGTCTGAAAATTGTCTTGTACACACTTAACAAATTCCTCTTCATCTAAATCCTTAACATTATGGCAGTCCCAGTCTATGTTTGGAAAGTTAAAATCCTCTAAAATAACCACCCTATTATTCTTATAGATAGCTGAGATCTTCTTACAAGTTTGTTTCTCAATTTCCCTCTGACTATTAGGGGGTCTATAATTCAATCCCAGTAAGGTTACCATCCCTTTCTTATTTCTTAGTTCCACCCAAATAAATTCCCTGAATGTATTTCTGGGAATATCCTCCCTCAGCACAGCTATAATGCTATCCCTTATCAAAAATGCCACTCCCCCTCCTCTATTGCCTCCCTTTCTATCCCTCCCATAGCATTTGTATCCTGGAACATTAAGCTGCCAGTCCTGCCGATCCCTGAGCCATGTTTCTGTAATTGCTATGATATCCCAGTCCCATGTTCCTCACCATGCACTAAGTTCATCTGCCTTCCCTGTTCGGCCCCTTGCATTGAAATAAATGCAGTTTAATTTATTAGTCCTACCTTGTCCCTGCCTGCCCGACTGTTTGACTCCACCTTACTAGTTTAAATCCTCCCAAGCAGCTCTTACAAATTTCCCTGCCAGTATATTAGTTCCCTTCCAATTTAGGTGCAATCCGTCCTTCTTGTTAAGGCCACTTCTACCCCAAAAGAGATTCCAATGATCCAAAAATGTGAATCCTTCTCCCGTACACCAGCTCCTCAGCCATGCATTCATCTTCTCTGTCATCCTATTCCTGTCCTCACTAGCTCGTAGCACTGGGAGTAATCCAGATGTTACTACTCACGAGGACCTCCTTTTTAAATTTCTGCCTAACTCTCTGTAATCTCCCTTCAGAATCTCAATCTTCCCTTCCTATGTCGTTGGTTCCAATGTGGACAATGACCTCTTGCTGGCCCCTGTGAGAACATTCTGCATCCTCTCTGCATCCTTGATCCTGGCACCAGGGAAGCAACACACCATTCTGCTTTTTCGCTGCTGGCCACAGAAACGTCTGTTTAGATTACATACAGTGTGGAAACAGGCCCTTCGGCCCAACAAGTCCACACCGACCCGCCGAAGCGCAACCCACCCATTCCCCTACATTTACCCCTTTACCTAACACTACGGGCAATTTAGCATGGCCAATTCACCTGACCTGCACATTTTTGGACTGTAGGAAGAAACCGGAGCACCCGGAGGAAACCCACGCAGACACGGGGAGAACGTGCAAACTCCACACAGTCAGTCGCCTGAGTCGGGAATTGAACCCGGGTCTCTGGCGCTGTGAGGCAGCAGTGCTAACCACTGTGCCACCGTGCCGCCCACACCAGTACCTCGAACTAGGGAATCACCTAACATAATTGATCTCTTGGAACCCAACGTACCCCTCGTTGCATTAGAGCCAGTCTTAATACCAGAAACTTGGATGTTCGTGCTACGTTCCCCTGAGAATCCATCACCCCCTACATTTTCCAAAACAGCATGCCTGTTTGAAATGGGCATATCCACAAAAACCTCCTGCACTAGCTGCCTACCTCTCTTACCCTTCCTGGAGTTAACCCTTCTCTGTGACTGTATTTGAGACTTTCCTCCCTTCCAATAACTGCCATCCATCATATACTGTTGCTGTTGCAAATTCCTCATTGCTTCTAACTGTCTCTCCAACCGATCCATTCGATCTGATAAGATTCGCAGCCAACAGCATTTATGGCAGATATAATCTGCAGTAATCCGTAAACTCTCTTTAAACTCCCACATCTGACAAGAAGTACATATCACTCTATTAAATCCATTTTTGCTCCTTCACAATCTACAGACCCAGAAAGTAACACTGTCTTATTCCTCTACAAACACTTCCCCAGGTTAAATGAGTAGTTATGGCTTATGTTTTAAGTTTAATCAAGAGACATATCTCCAAAAACATATAATCAAGAAAGAACCCACTCTACTCACTACTGCAGATTCTCTGAAGGCCACACTTAAAACAACGATTAACTTATCTGATTCTGTGCTGTGAACTTCACCCAGCAGTTCCTCCAAGATCAGTTGTGAATTTCACTGTTTGATAATTTTCCCAGATTCACTCTGATGTCCAGCGATACATGAATTCAAACATCAAAGGCAGTAACTGTGCAGGTTTTCTCTCTCTCTCTCGCTCTCCTGCAATGACCGCATTGTGTGCTTCCTTTGTCTGCTCTTCTCCCTTTTAATACTGCTGTTATTTTGACTTTTTTTTCCAAAAGTTCCAAAACAATGCAACAGCATATAAAACAGTAATTGCTGCTCCTGGAATTCGGGGAAATCACCTCCAGCACCTAAAATACCTCAAAAAAGGAGTAGTTGTTCCAGCCAGAAATTTTTCCCATCCTCCATCTTGGATTATAATGAAGGACTCCAAAAAGGCAGACAATAGAATGCCTGATGTAGTAGATCGAATTCTGATGTATGCAGAACACATCATATTCCCTAAGTGCAGTAGGAGATCAGTTTGTCCTATACTTACAATTGAACGTGAGTAGAAAGAAGGTTCACACTCTTGTGCAGCTTATGAGATCTTGGATATTGTGGCCCACAAGTCACATGTGATCACTTCAAAGATGACTATGATCATGTTGCAATGACCAATTGCATGGCCAAGATTACTTGTGACTAGGAATTATATTCAACACTGTGTACAGTTCATAAGTAATGTTCTGTGTTTACAGGGGACATATATCTTGAGCCTGTATTGCGTCAGTAGCTGATTCATGCGATTGCCCTTGAAGGGGCTCACATTGCTTATGAATAAAGTTTGTTTCTTCAAACAAAAAGAAAATTGCTCCTCCCACCTGTGGTGTGGTGGCAGCCATTTTTCTTTTTCATTGTAATTTGGACAGTAATAGAAAGCAACACACTTGATGCTTCATAGAGTGAGTGACTTATCAATCTTAGTGCATCTTCAAACCTTAATACCTTAATGCTCGATTCGTGCTTGCACTTCTGGTTGACCCCATCATTTCTGAGCTCCCACACGCTTCTGTACAATTATTTTAGTTCAATCTTTTTCTCCTAACTCTACCTACTGAGCACCAGGCTTACAGCTTAGTTATGGAGATAGTGAGGTCTGCAGGTGCTGAAGATCAGAGTTGACAGTGTTTTGCTAGAAAAGCACAGCAAGTCAGGCAGCATCCAAGGAGCAGGAAAATTGACATTTTGGGCCGGAGTATTGATTTTCCTGCTGCTTGGATGCTGCCTGACCTGCTTTGCTTTTCCAGCAACACACTACAGCTTCGTTTCCTGATTAGATTAGATTCCCTACAGTGTGGTAACACGCCCTTCAGCCCAATAAGTCTACACTGACCCTCCAAAGAGCAACCCACCCCCCCCTCTGTCTAATGCACCTAACACTATGGGCAATTTAACATGCCAATTCACCTGACCTGCACATCTTTGGACTGTGGGAGGAAACCGGAGCATCTGGAGGAAACCCACGCAGACATGGGGAGAATGTGCAAACTCCACGCAGACAGTTGCCCAAGGATGGAATGGAACCTAGGACCCTGGTGCTGTGAGGCAGCAGTGTTAACCACTAAGCCACTGTGATGCCAAGTGTCATGATGCACTGTCCTCCTTCGTGGTCACCACCACCCAATGACTCCCCACTCCCACATTAACCCATGCCCTCCAAAGCTTTATTTGTTTCTCACCATTATATGTTGAGTTGTCTCCATTCACAATCTACACCTCAGCATGCTGCCTCCATTCTTCATTCACAATTGACTTCACTAACTTGCCCACAACAATAGTTGCCTCAATAACCCCTCGACTTTCAGAGAAAGTTGCCTCAATAACCCCCTGACTCTCCCCAGTGGACTTCCTGTTAATCTCTAGTCTGGTTTAACTGTTCCTGCAGGATTGACAATGGCCCACTTGCTAATTGTAATGATATGGATTCCCTGACCTTCACTGGCCAAGTGCCTGGCTGACTGTGTCATAGCAAACATTGAACCCAAGAACAGATATCAGAATATGGAACCCCCTGACTGATAATGGTCCCTTGGACTTGACTGAAGTCTACCCCCTTGGCCTATTCAATATGACTATTTGGTTGCGGTGCATGCAATGTGTTTCCTTGTAAGCTGCTGACACATTCTGTAGTTGTGAGATTGCTGTGACTCTGTGCCATACAGTAACATGTCCAATCTCTTGACTGATCATTACTGGCAAATGTGGCAGACTGCCTGACATTGTATCCATGCTGAAAGACAAGGCAAACTACTGTGAGGCTGTCAGTTCTTAACGAGTCAGCAATGTGCTAAATGTCAAGGCAAGGCAAGACAGAGATGCTGTGAGCATCCAAATAGGAACAAATAGAGTGAGCACTATGAAAACAAGTGAAGACTGTGGATGTACACATTGGTCTAGTGCATAAGGTGGGTGCCTGACCTTGTGTGCAAAGTGGTCAGCTAGCAGCATTGCAATACAAAATATTGGTGAGCAGTATTGGATTGATGAACTTTACAGTGATTTGGAGATGTGTCATGATGATGTAGTGAGGATGACACATGTCCAAAGCTATTGTCTGTGTGTGTGTGTTTTTGTGTATGTGTGTGTGTGTGTATGTGTGTGTGTGTGGTGGAGGTGTGGGGGTGGTGGTGGCGCTGAGTGGGGTGGAGTTTGCAATGTTTGCTGACCATGGAGTGACTCCTGAAATTTGGAGACTACAGCCCAAGGTGGAGGCCTGGATGAGCAAGCAGCAAGCTTAATCTTCAAGTACATAGAAACATAGAAACTAAAGCAGGTGTAGGCCGTTTGGCCCTTCAGTTCTGCTCTGTCATTCAATATGATCATGCCTGATCCTTATCTCAAATCCATTTCCCACTTTCTCTCTTTGATGCCTTTAATATTGCTTTTTTGAATGAACTCTGCAAAATGGCCTCCAAGCCTTCAATAGTGTAAATTCCCCAGGTTGACCATCTTGAGAACAGAAATATCCCATTATGAATGAAAAAACAATTCATCATTTCAGTTTTAAATAATCTATTCCATATCCTGAGACTATGACCCTTAGTTCTAGACTCCTGAACTGGAGAAGGTATCCTCCTTGTATTTAGTCTGACCAGTCCTCCTAGAACTTTATGCATTTCAATCAGGTCCCCTCTCATTCTTCTAAACTGTAGTGAATACAGGGCCAGTCAAACCAATCTTTCCACATAAAGCAATCCTTTCATCGCAGGTATCAGTTTCATGAGTCATCGCAGTATTTCCTTTATGATAAGTGTAACTTTTAGATCAAAACTGCACATGATATTCTAGGTACAGTCTCACCAAGACCCTGTTAACTAGAATAAATATTCCTACTTCTGAATTCTCATTCTCTAGCAATGAAAGTCTATGTACCATTTGCCTTCCTACCTGCGTTGATTTTGATGCTGGGAATAGTTACCATCTAATTTCTCTCTGCCGTCTTGGAGAATAGCACATTTCATGTAAATCAGATGAGGATAAGTAAGAATGAGATGTTAATTCAAGATTCACATTTTGTGTTAAAACCTTGGGTTGGAAAACTGACTGATTTGTGATGGTGAGAATCTCACTTTTTCTTTCTCACCATATTTTCATGAGTGACTCACCACTGACCACCTTATTCAGGGGTTGGAAAGACATCAATATCCCAATATTTCCACTTTAAGGTTCATTTTATACCATCCCTTCTGAGTGGTTGTCTCTTTGAAATAATTGTTTCTGTCTCACTGTGTCAAAGGACATCCAGTTCAATTTTATTTCCTAATCGTTTACTCTGTTCTTTCTAAAATATTGAACTATCCATTTCAATCTTTTCTCTGCCCTTATTTAGATGTACATAAACTCATTTCCAAACATCCCCTTATCACTGACTTACCAGTACAGACTGAAACTAAGAAACTAAATCCTCCTTAAATCACCTGATATAGAAATACAAATCAAACTTAAAGCTATACCTGGATCTGTTTACTTTAGAACCCAGGGTTTCAAAATAATAATAACAATAATAATAGCATATCATGAAGATGCACCACATTGTTATGATAATCCTCCCAGCGATGTTTTGCTGATATCCCACTAGTTTATCGGTAGTGTTTTTCCAGTTTTGAATTTCACACGATAATTTAAACTGCCGTGTTTAAGTGGAACTGTTGTATGAAAAGGCACAATATAAAATAGACAGCACTTCATGTGTGGTTTTGCTGCATGTAATTGAGAATGTTGACTCAGGATTCTTAATTTGGAGAAAGACTTTATCATGTGCCACTAATGTTCTGTCCTTTGGTAACGTAAAACCAAAGGAAAAGGATATTGCTCTTATAAATTATGCTTCTGCTGTATTTTTTTATTACTGCTGTTATTGTGCTGCCTCAACACCAATGCTTATCATACAAATGGAATTACATCCAGCTGCTCGCATGCAATATGCTGTATCTGGTTTAACATGAGACTCTCCTCTTTAGTCCACCAGGTTGATTTTCTTCTCATCACTAGGCCAAATAGGCTCTGCAGATCTCTGCTGAATTAAGATATGACAACAATCTTCTCGGATGTATCTTGCACCATTAATGTGCAATAATAAAGATTTGTCTCATAACATAGTGGCAAGTGGTGTTTATTTAGTTGCAATGTTCAGTATTAGAGATCTGATTATTTTTCAGACAAGGATTTAACAAGGCCATTCGTGCAGACATTTAACAGTGGAATTTGAGAACCCTACAGGAGAGGACCATGTGGCAAGATTCTACAAGGCAGAACCTACAGTCAGTTGTTAAAAGCTATTGAAACCTGGTAAGGAATTTACAGCAGTGAGCATGAGATACTCTATGGAGCTGGGGCACTAGCCACACCCAAATAGTTACAGATTGCATTGGATACTATCATCTTTAAGACTGGTCTTAAGTCAGGGATCAGCCAGACAGTGAATGATCATTGGAGATTCTGTTGGTAAAGTTGAAATCACTGGGGGAGGCAAAAGCAAATGTTAAAACTAAAAACCTGGCAAAGTTAAAAGTAAGCAATCCTTATAGTTCAGATTGAGCCTCAATGACATAGCGATCAGACATCACAAGGCACAGCCACATTAAGAGATATCAAGGGTCACATCAATAATTTAACATGAGGATGCTAATCTGAGAACACCACAAAGCAAGAGCTAATCAATACAGTGACAAATTTGATGTCTAAGTTTGCAAAGTACATCAGGAGAAGACAGTCAGTAGATTGGACCACAGAAAAAAAGGCAGAAGATTCATTACTTAAACCGCAGTGAAGGCAGGTAGTGTTTATTTAAACTGCATACAATGGGACTTATCCTGGAAATACTGGGAAGCAATCTGTATTATTAATAGCAGTACCACAGACATTGGGGATTATCTAGGGAAAGGAGGAAGTGAAGACTGCAGACGCTGGAGATTCAGAGTCAAAATGTGTGGTGCTGGAAAGGCATTACAGGACAAGCAGTATCTGAGGAGTAGGAAAGTGAATGTTTCGGGCTGGACATCAACTCTACTGCTCCTCAGATGCTGCCTGACTTATTGTGTTTTTTGACTCATTATCTAGGGAAAGCCACTAATGATGAGGGTGCAGGAGGTATACAGCACTTCAGAATAAAGGTATACTATCAGTAACTCTGCAGCATACGGATGTCAGACAGTAGTGAAATTGTATCTACTTCACAAACAAATGTTCTTTTACTTTAGCGAATGACAGAAAGAGTCCAATTGTTTAATTCCAGAAACTATTGGTCGAGGATCAGCCAGTTAGGGAAGAATAGGTAAAATACATTTTGTTAACAGAATAATTAGTCAAAGGATAGCCAGTGAAAGATTTTATAAAACATCCTTGACTCGTGGCAGAGGGCAGATCCTTAATAGGAGATGTGATGCATTTAGGTTAGCCATGTTGACGTCGGAAATTTGTCATATAGTGTCAGTTAGATGAAAAGTGAATTTGTAGAGTTGGCACAAATATTTTCCACTCTTATCAACACTGAATAGAGTTCAGACTGCAAGAATCCTCAAAGTTTGTGAGTAAATGCAAATAATGAGGGAGCAAATGAGCAGTATATCATACTTGAGCTTATCGACGAATCCTTGACTGATACAATTCAGACTGCGATACAGCAGGTTGAACAGAAAGTAATGATGTGAGAAACAAAACCCACTCACTTCAATAATTTCAGTCCGAGACCAAATATCTGAAACAGCAGCGTCGTTTTATTTGTTCACTTGCAAGTGGGTGCAGTGTCTAATGCCAGGTAAGGCAGTGACAAATGCACAGTAAACCCCAACAAACTCTCGCAATTTATACATTTTAAATTCCCATATTTTTTTCTCATTTCATTGTCACTCATTTCCTTAAGACTGATCCCACAACTTCTGTTTATCCGGCCTTGTCAGTGACAAATGTCTATCTCTGCCTCCTATAAGGTTGTTTGACGTCATCCCATCCTTTGCTTACCATTATCTGCTCCCTCCATCTGCGCTGCCCCTCACAGCATCTTATCACTAAGCCCTTTTAATTGGGGTTTGTTCCTGTGTCTCTGTACAAGTGGGGAAACAGATGTTTTTCCTGTTTGCCCATATATCCACCATTGTTCTGTTATCACGTCTCATGCTAACATACCATTTTCTTTAACGGATTATATGTTTCCTCATTTTTGCTAAGTCAGCTCTCGTCCGAAACAATCCCAAACTAATGTGAATTCATTTACTCTGTATCAGAACTTATAATTGCAGAAATAACATTAATTCACCTATATCCCACAATTTCCCCTTTTTCTTTTGATTACCATTTGTTATCTTCTGCATTTTTGTCTTTTTTTTTTAAACATAGTTCCCAAAATTCGCAAGCATCATTTCAGAGATTTCATCCATCTTGGTTTCACTCATCTCCTCATTATTTAGCCGATAAAGTTTCTCTGTCTGATTCCCTCTTAGGGGCATCTGTTTCATCAAGGCTGTTTCAATCAGTCTTTGGGTGAGCCCTCGTATACAGGGTATGACACAACAGCCAATGGCCACCAATACCCCGACTACTACTATCAGGGAAGTAAGGATAGAAACCACCACCCCCTTCTATTTTCCAAACCAGGATTCAAGCCATCCCGTGAGAGATGTGTCTACTCCTGAATTCTCAGCCAGTTCCGCTGCTAAAGTAGTCAATCCCCATAAGGCCCGAGTAATTGAACCATCAGGCGCAGTATTATTAGGAATAAAGGTACAACAGCTTCCTCCTAACATCACACACACACACCCTTTTTCTGCTAAAATCATATCAAGGGCTATTCTGTTTTTCCCATGCCATCCTACTTGTCACATCAAGCTGTTCTGATATTCCTTTAACCACATCTCTTGTATAATTTATAAATCGCTGTTGATTATAAAAAATGTAATTTATCCAATCTACATTTTTATTAATTGTTACCTACCAAAAGAGAGCTGACTCAAAGCCTGCTGCAATCTGGTTACGAGCTTTGAATTCATCAGGTACTCCCCTAGGGACTCCTACCGAATCAAGATAAATCCTGTCATCAAAAGAAGTATCTCACAGTAATCTCTTACCCCTTCCCTTTTTCCCTACTATCTTTTCCTTCTCAAATGCCAAGGTAAATTGAATTGCCAATTGTACAATTGCACATATCCCTCTCCAATCCGGAGGTAGTGTGGGTCTCAATATTTTTCCTCCACAGTACCACCACAGATCCGCTCGGGGAACCTTTAGTGCTGAGTAGTTCCCTCCCTTCTCCATTTCGATAACATTCTTAATCTCTGTACATAATTTCAGCTCCCCCAAATCTCTCGACCGACTTGTACCTCGCCTGCGCACACACGACGTGTGATTTCCAACTGCGGCAGAAAATGTGGGGGGAGCTTTTACATCTTTCTTCTCCAAGGGAGGGAACATCAGAGATAGGGAGGTACAATTCCTATCATTCCATGCAGTCTCATCATAATACAGGGCTATCATACATTTCATGCCCTTCCTGTCTTGCTTCCACCCGAGCAGAAAGGGTACCACCTGGCCACTGGCCTACCGGAGGCACATCCATAGCAATTACTTTTGTTCAGACTTGTTACAGTATACTTTACCCATTCAACCCAGGCATTTGCATCCCTGTACCCAGTTTCTATCTCGATGGTCTGTTTCAAGTCTTTTACCTCTATCATTTTTACTACTTTAGGATCATCGGGAGGGGTGAAAGGTTGTATCCCATTACCCAGTAATTCTACCCGTTTTCCCTGTCCTACACTAATTCGTAAACAACAGCCCACGAACTCCTTCCCATTTGTTTTCATTTCAATCCCAAATGTTTCATTTAATTGTATCTCATAAGTGCCCACCCCCCCCCAAAACTGCTTCGTGATATGTGGTTTTCCTTATCGTTAAGTATATGGGGTTACACTTCTTATCGAGACAATCGCGAGCTGGTCGGAAGGGGGCCCGGTGTACTGTGACGAGACCATAATACCAAGTACCATCCCCGAGGCCATCCCCATAGGACTTAAGATGTATCTCTGAGCTGCGGTACTGTCTCTGATTAACTACATTCCCACAATTTACTAAGCTGCATGCATCAGTGTCTATTACTTGTGGATTATCAGACTCAGGAACCATTAATAATACATATGAAAATGATATTTGACAAAATCCTAATACCAAGAGGGCTAGCATCATAACTCTAAACATTCCCAGCATTCTAAACATCATGCTGAAGCACAAAAAGGCTTAATATACAATCTTACTGAAATAATCCCGCGCTCGCGTCGCCACTGTATAGTCAATTACTCAAAGTCTCTTTAGTCTGAGTTTCAGCCGGTCTTGCGTTGATTCGGCTGTCCAGACTTCTTCCTCAGCTGGAGGGTCCACAGGCCCTTTGATCCGAGTGTAATGAGTCCAGCCTTTTTCCGCAGTCCTTATTGCCGTTTCGGTAGTCAAAAGAGCCTGGTACGACCCTTCCCAGTCCGGCTGCAATTTAGTCTCTGTCCATGATTTTACTAAGATCCAATCACCTGGCCAGATGGGGTGAACAGTGAATTCAAGGGGCGGAGTCTGTGCCAATAGGCCCTGTTTTCTGAGGAAAGATAAAGAGGAGGACAAGCCCAGTATATACTTCTTTAAAAACAAATCTTTAGTTTTGGGAATTGGCAATTCTCCATTCGTTCCCAGATAAGGTAATCCAAATAAAATTTCATAGGGGGATTGTCCCAAATCTTTCCTCCGCCAAGGGACAAGCCCAAAAGGCATCTTTTAAATCTACCAAACGAAACCATCTGTAATCATGAGGGATCTTACTTAATAACGTGTAGGGGTTTGGCACCACTGGGTGCCTGATCTGTACTATTCGATTTAATGTTCTCAAATCCTGCACTAATCGATAAGTTCCATCAGATTTCCGCACTGGTAGAATTGGGGTATTATAAGGAGACATACATGGCTCCAACAGTCCATCTCTAATCAGTCCCTCAATTACTGGCTGCAGTCCTCGTGTACCTTCTATGGAAATAGGGTATTGTCATTCACAGACAACGTCCCCTTTCCGTTTTAAATTTATTAAAAGGGGAGGGATCTGTAGTTTTCCACGATTCCCTTCTCTAGCCCATACAATAGGGTCTATCTTTCTCTCTGCATTCTCTGTCAACATCGCCAGTTGTACAACTAATTCTTTTTCCTAAATTCCAATCTCCAGTCCTAAGAGGATAATTAAGTCTCTCCCCAGTAAGTTACTTCCTATATCAGGGATATACAGCAGTTCCCCTGTGACCCTATCCTTAGGACCTTCTATCATCATAGGTTCAAATACTGGAACAGTAAATCCTTCTCCTTTTACCCCCAAAACAGTAATTGATCGTGTTGACATTTCTGCTTTCTTTGGTTTAAAATTCAGCGATGACTGTGTCGCCCCCGTATCTACTAGGAAGACTGCCTCTTCCCTACAGGGTCCCACCTTCAAGTTTATCAAGGATTCCTGGTGGGCCCCCACCGAGGGCAGGAACCCCTGACACCCCTATTCTTCATCAAAATTCATAAGCAGAATTGCCCTTTCTTCCCTTTGTAGATCAGGACACTCCCGCTTAAAATGCCCTTTCTTTCCACAATAATAGCATCCTGCCTGTGGAGACTTCCATCTCTGCCCCTGTCACCCAAACCCTCTATCAAATGCTCCCCCTTGTCCTCTCCCTCTCCCTCTTCCTCTCTGTCCTACATGCTGCCACCCGCCACTCCGGTCGCTCACTATTGGTTCCATTCTCCCCTTAATTACCTCATCTACTGTAGCTACCATCATTTTCGCCTTCTGTTTTTGTCTCTCATCCTCCCTCTTTACAGACACTTTCTGTGCCTCTCTCAACAATTCATCTAATGGTTTTTTGCTCCATCCTTCTATCTTCTGTAACTTTCTCTGTATGTCTGGCCATGCTTTTGTTACAAAATGTACTTTCAAAAGACCCTGTGCCACTGGGTCCTCAGGGTTCATTCCAGAATATTTCCGCATTGAGTCCCTTAATCTTTGCAGGAAAGCTGAGGGAGTCTCATCTTTCTCCTGTCTAACTTCAAAGGCTTTAGTCAAATTCTGTGACTTTGGAACTGCCTCTCTTATTCCTTTTAGAATCAGGTCTTTCAATTCCCTCATTTCTTCTCTATGCTCCAGGTTTTGGTTTTCCCACTGGGAAAATAGCAGCTCCCCGTATAAGTCCCCTTTCCTTCCTAGTAAATAGTATATTCAAAATAGACATTAACTCAGCCCAGGTATACAGACTGGGCCCCAGAAATTGATCAATGTGTTCAGACAACCCCACCGGATCCTCAACCAGGACCTTCATTTTCTTTTTAAATTCTGACCTCCCTACTATTGAGGGGGGCACTTATAAACCCAATCTCTTTGTCCCCTATGGGTGCCTCCCGAAGGGGATAAGTCGTTACGTTCTTCCCCTTTTTCTTTAAAGAAATATTGCAATATTTCTAGCTCCCCATAACTTCAAACACCAATTCATCAATTCATGCTTGACTAACCTTTAAAGCCTGTTCCTAACTTATAAATATATTTATATATTTACGTTCATTTCTTCAGTATTTAATAGTTAAAATGCAAAATGCATACAGTTCCCAATTTTGCAATTCACTGTAATTACCCAGTTTTAGTCCTTTAATTTAAATCCAAAATTAGTTTTCTTAAATAGTCCTGACCAATCATTGCTCAATTACAATACTATAGGTCATAAAATAATCAGAGTTGCCTTAAAAGAATTTGTCGACACAAGTTTTTAAAAAAAACTTCTAATGCATGAACAATGGCTGAATCCAAGGTCACAGATATTGACCATAGAATTTTGCTTTTACTACAATCTAATGTTAAACTGAAACTGCAACTGTCCTCCATAAATCGCTTTTATGTAAAGATAAAAGAGATTAGTTAGAAACTGATAGTAAGGCAGTCATGATCTGTAAAAAGAACAGGAGATATCATTCTTTTTTTTTCTTCATAATCTCGATAGAATCCCTAACCTTAAAAGAAATCATGTTAAGTTTCCATAATAAAAATCAGATTCAAAACAGTCCTGGAACTCAAGCTCCAGGGAATAAAACACAAACATTCAATCACCAACAAACAAATGTTCACTCAAACCAAATCACAAAGGGTTAAACTTCCTACCAGCTGTACAGCTCTTTTCATTCTCTCTCTCTCTCGCACATTGACATATAAATTCAGATATTTACAAACCCAGTCTTCGTCCGATCTGTACTTTGGCCAGAAGACAGCGGGACGAAGAATGGATTCCTTAGTCCATACAAAGCAACAATATTTAATCATCTTTCTCCCTTGTACAAGCATTATTTTGCCAATTCCACAACATCCTGCCCAAAGGACTTTCTGGAGGTATGTTGTAAGGGACCTCGCCTCCATTTCCATTGCCTTTTCCTTCTTTAGTTTTCCCGGAGGCTTTTTTCCTTACCCACAGCACAATCCATATTGAGTTCCTTCGTTAGTCCCTTATTAACTACTAAAACTCAATCCCGGCCACCAAGGCAATACTTAAAAGTCAATTTTCTTACCTTGGTCTGTGCACAGAGTTGCCTGGCCCCTTTCTGCTGTATTGTCTCTCAACCTCCTATCACTGTCTGATTCAGATGTCTCTCTTGTAGGATTCACACCAGTCACCCAAGGGAGCAGACCAAACCGGGACACGAGACCGCTCCTCAATGGGGAACGGGACGCGTCTTCCCAGTGTCCAAGGCCAGCCACTCCCCCCGGTGATGGAAGAAAATCCCGGACACGAGCCCCTAATTGTGAGAAACAAAACCAACTCACTTCAATAATTTCAGTCCGAGACCAAATATCTGAAACAGCAGCGTCGTTTTATTTGTTCACTTGCAAGTGGGTGCAGTATCTAATGCCAGGTAAGGCAGTGACAAATGCACAGTAAACCCCAAAAAACTCTCGCAATTTATACATTTTAAATTCCCATTTTTTTTCTCATTTCATTGTTTGTTCCCTGCTTCGCTTCCGTCACTCATTTCCTTAAGACTGATCCCACAACTTCTGTTTATCCGGCCTTGTCAGTGACAAATGTCTATCTCTGCCTCCTATAAGGTTGTTTGACGTCATCCCATCCTCTGCTTACCATTATCTGCTCCCTCCATCTGCGCTGCCCCTCACAGCATCTTATCACTAAGCCCTTTTAATTGGGGTTTGTTCCTGTGTCTCTGTACAAGTGGGGAAACAGATGTTTTCCCTGTTTGCCCATACATCCACCATTGTTCTGTAATCACGTCTCACGCTAACATACCATTTTCTTTAACGGATTATATGTTTCCTCATTTTTGCTAAGTCAGCACTCGTCCGAAACAATCCCAAACTAATGTGAATTCATTTGCAGAAATAACATTAATTCACCTATATCCCACAATGACAAACATAAGCCTGATGTCAAATACTGAAATAATAACACATCAAGCAAAATAGTTTCTTCCTCTATCTGCCCATGCAAAATTATCAGAACCAGACACAGAGATCACATAAAAAGAGAAACAATCCTCAAGTAATAAAACTGAGAGGATGAACACATCGATTTCACTAACAATGCATTCACAGAATAAATGAAAGGATATTACAGAACAAGTTACAATAAAGAATCTACACACTTTCAACAAGATTTTCGAGATGGATTTTGAATAAAAATCTCCTCATACAGGTTGTGGTGCCTATATGCTCAAGGAAGATACCACTAAGATAGGACAACCAATGCACACAGATTCAGGACACAGCCAAAGAGAATTTCCCTCACTTAGAGACTCAGGATATCACAAAAAATGAAAAAAATAAATGCTAGATTTCAAGATCCAGGATGCTGCCAAAATGGGGAAAAAACCTGTTCCAGCGAGCCAGGATCTTGCCAAAACAAAGCAAAACAAGGCAGCTGTAATCTGTGAAGCAAATATATGAGATCTAAGGTCCTACAAATATTGTAATTGAGCAACTGCCTGTTCCGGTGAATAAATGATCTCAGTGAAGGATTTCCAAAAAGTAAAATGTCTTCCAATTCAATACAGACCTCACACAGTTAAGAACTGTATCAAAGTCAACGGTCTTCAACCTAAATATCTACCAATCTTCTAAGTCCAAAGAGAATTAGACCAGCGGAAATGTGAAACTTCCAGATCATCTGAGATGAGGGAGAGAGGGGGTAATTGTATACACAAAAGTATAATAATAATTGTCTTATGTTTCAGTACTAACTGCTTATGCTTGGCATAAAGTGCCACCAATAAACTTCTTTTCAACTTTAAATTTAAGGGCCTATCTAGTTCGCAGTGGCAGAAGATAATCCACAATTGAGTCTTAAGAACAAGAGGTACTTTTCTCAGCACTAAGATGTGGTAGCAGTTACTTTGGCAAGTTATGTATAACTACAGAGACTATCAAGTCAGAGATAATGTGACTGTCTTGATAAGGGCCTCTTGCTAGATTGCTATTGTTCCACTTAAAGACAGTATCACATCATCAGATAGAGTGGAGCTTCGTGCTGCTTCAGCCTGAACCCTTTCAGAACCATTACCTTATACACTTTTTTCCAACAAGCTGTTTTTCCCATATTTAACATTTTAGATGCAAGTTGCTAACTGATTTTTCATTTGCCACAACTCACCTTCCGCAAGTCTCTGACTTCACAAATTCGGGAGGTTCAGAGGCTCTACAATTCTTCCAGAATGCATTCTGTTCAGACTCACAAGGTTGGTACATCATTGAGTCATGGATGATTGACCTTGATTCTGGTTCTCTGTAAATGATTTTCCAGTTGGAAGATATTTTATTTCTCAGATTTCCTTTGGGGAAGTGGAGTGGGCTGAAAACGTGGAGCAGAATTTGGACTGTGGACCGGTGTGGGCAGTCAGCAACTTACAAGCCCTGTCATACCAGTGTGGAAACCTCCTGCAGTGATCTATAGCAATGTAATCTGTTTATCTGACTGTAATGTTTATTCTTTTAACTTTTTTATTATTTTCTAACTTATACTATGAATCACTGTATGGTAATGTAACTTTTTTCTTTATGTCTCTATATCGAAGATTTGTACCTGGGTAATTTATACCTAAGATGGAATAATAAAGGCGACATTGAATAATTTTCAATTAATCCTGTACTTACATACTTGGGTACAAATGAAAATAAACCTATTTCTAATTCTAATTCTTGTTCCTGCTAAACCCAACACCTAAGCTGTTACCTTCACCAAGGACCCTCAGTCCCCTGAATGCCCTTCATAGAGAAGCTAACCCTTGCTAACTCATTTGATAATAATAGCTGCCCCATGATCTTATTTGGGGAGCGTTTAATCCCATGAATGTCCACATGGAAGATTGCTGCTCTATTCAGACAAGTATTTTCTTCTTTCCAATACTTTTGATTTTCTTTCTGTCCATGTCCTGAAGCTAAGGAATTTGGCTTGGCATCTATGAAGTTATATGCAGCTCATTTCCATTTGCTCATGTGATCTTTGCTTTTAATCCTCTAATGTACCTGTCTTGAAGTATGTAAAATCTTCATTTTAACTTTTTGATCATGTTTGACATCATCATTTGTCTTCCGTGATTGTTATACTGGTGAACTATCTATATTCCCTTCCTCATTCATGCTCCTGCTGTTTACTTAGCATTATCTTTATCATTGATACTGACAATTCAGCTTTGGAAGATGAAGAATCGAAACATTTCTCTTGAGTTTGTATCAGCTTCTAAGATCAAAGTCGAATTTATGGTGTCAGTTTGTTCAATGGGCTACTTTGCTGTCTGAACAACTTCAGTCAAATATTCATCAATGATCTTAAGTGTGTTGTACTGTTAACACTTGTTTTCAGTATTTGTTTCTTTTGCCAAACTTTTGTCACCTGAATTCTTTTCAGTGACTATAATAATGGAAAACATTTTCACAACCCTGGAATTCTGTGATTTCTTATTTGTTGACCAGAAGGGCCTGTGCCCGAAACGTCGAATCTCCTGTTCCCTGGATGCTGCCTGACCTGCTGTGCTGTTCCAGCAATAAAGTTTCAACTTTGATCTCCAGCATCTGCAGACCTCACTTTCTCCTCCATCTAACTTCACCCTCTTGTGTCAATGTAAGTAATCTCAAACTATTATTCCTTCTTTTGGGCTTTGCCATGGGTCTAGGAATCACAAATAAATTGTCTACTGGAATGGTTTGTTGCTGAATAAATTATTCTTCTGGAACTAATTGAACTCCATACGCTGTCTTCAGGATGTTAACATTGAGACATGCACACAAACACAGACTTGAGAAGTGCTGTTGGGGAAATATTTAAGCATTATCAACTCTCCCACACTAATGGTGCCGCACATCTTGACTCTTGAGAATTATTTTGCCTAAAGCATGTCTTTAGATTGTAAATATTGTGCCTTCAGATATGGCATTTTATCCAATAGGAGAGTGATACGTTTTTATTAAGTTCAAAAGTTTTGGATTATCCATTGGCATAGGCAGGTTTTATCAAATTCAAATTGGTTGGATCCAAGTATATTTGGATAACTCTCTTGTTATGGAGGTATGTTATCAAATTAAGGTTTTTTTTTAAAAGGGGAGCTATATTACAATAATCTCATTGTATGAATGAGGATTTGACTTTTTTGTTCTGAATCTATACCTTACTGCTGAAAATCTTCTAGAAATCATACAGTCATACAGCACAGAAACAGCCCCTTCAGTCTACCATCTATGCTGACCAGCAAACACTAAACTACATGTAGTTCATCCATAGCCTCTTCTGCCCTTGCATTTGAAGTGCTCATCCGGGTGCTTCTCAAACATTGCGACAGTATCTACCTTCACCACTCTCTCAGGCAGCATATTCGATTTTTCTACCACTGCCAGGGTGAAAAAGGTCTTTTTCAGATCTCCTCACCTTAAACTTTTGTCCTTTCATCTTTGACATGTCCGTCATGGGAAAGAAATTCTCATGATCTTCTCTGTCTATGCCTCTCATAATTTTGTATACCTCAATCAGATTCCACCCTCAGCCTCCTCTGCTCCAAGAAGAACAAATCCAGCCATTTCAGTCTGTCATCATTACTGAGATTTTTTATCCCAGGCAATGACTGGGTGAATCTCCTTTGCACCCTCTCCAGTGCAATCACATGCTTCTGATAAAGTTGAAGCAAGAATTCCCTTGCTCCTATATTCTATGCCCTGGCTAAGAAAGGCAAGCATCTGTCTGCCTTTTTTGCTAGCCACTCTATCTACGTTGACACCTTCAGGAATCCATGGACCAGTACACTGAGGTCCTTTGTTCCTCAGCACTCCCTAGAGACCTAACATTTATTGCGTATGTCCTTCCCATACTAGACCTCCCAAAATGCATCACCTTGCATATATAGGGATTCCATCTGCCATTGCTCTGCCCTACTGATCAATATCAGACTCTAGCCTGAGACCATCTTTCTTAGTATAGGCAACACCACAAAGCTTCATGTTATCTGCAAACTTACTAATTATACCTTCTGTATTCACATCTAAGTTGTTCACGTCATAGAGTCATAGAGTCATAGAGATATATGGCATGAAAACAGACCTTTTGGTCCAACCCGTCCATGCCAACCAGATATCTGAAATAAAATAGTCCAATTTGCCAGCACTTGGCCCATATCCCTCTAAGCCCTTCCTAATAAAGTACCCATCCAGATCATTTAAAATGTTGTAATTCTACCAGCCTCTACCATTTCCTCTGGCAATTGAATCCATACAAGCACCTTTTTCTGAGTGAAAAAGTTGCCCCTTAGATTCCTTTTAAATCTTTCCCCTTTCATGCTAAATCTACGCCCTGTAGTTTTGGACTCACCCACCCTGGGGAAAAGACCTTGTCTATTCACCCTATCCATGCCCCTCATGAATTTATAAACCTCTATAAGGTCACCCCTCAGCCTCTGATGTTCCATGGAAAACAGCTCCAGCTTATTCAGCCTCTCCCCCCAGCTCAAACCCTCCAAACCTGGCAACATCCTTGTAAACCTTTTCTGAATTTTTTTCAAGTTTGACACCATCCGTTCTATAACAGGGAGACCAGAACTGCATGCAGCATTTCAGAAGTGGCCTCACCAATATACTGTACAGCCACAATATGACCTCCCAACTCTGATACTCAATGTACTGACCAATAAATGAAAGCATACCAAACACCTTCTTCACAATCCTATCTATCTGTGACTCCCCTTTCAAGGAAATATGACCCTGCACTCTAAGGTCACTTTGTTCAGCAACATTCCCTAGGACCTTACTCTTAAGTGTATAAGTCCTACTTAGTTTGCTTTCCCAAAATGCAGCACCTCATATTTGTCTAAATTAAACTCCATCCACCACTCTTTGGCCCATTGGCTAATCTGATCAAGATCCCATTGTTCTCTGAAGTAACCTTCATTATCCACTATACCTCTAGTTTTAGTGTCATTTGCAAACCTACTAACCATGTCTCATATGTTCACGTCCAAATCATTTATATAAATGAAAATCAGTGGACCCAGCACCAATACTTATGGCACACCACTAGTCACAGACCTCCAGTCTGAAAAACAATTCTTCACTACCACACTTTGTCTTCTACTATCGAGCCAGTTCTATCCCAATTGGCTAGTTCTTCCAGTATTCCACATAGTCTAACCTTGTTAACTGGTCTATCATTAACAGCAAAGGTTCTAGCACTGATTCCTATGGTACACAGCTGGTCACAGTTTTTCAATTACAAATGTAACCGTCCACCATCACTCTTTGCTTCCTATTTGTAAGGCAATTTTGGACCCAGTTTGCCAACTTTCCTTGGATCCCATGGGGACTTATCTTTTGGACCAGCCTTCCATGTGGGACCTTGTCAAAGGCCTTGCCTCAGTCCAGTTAAATGACATTAACTGTACCATTGTCATCAACATATTTGGTCAACCATTTCTAAAAATGCAATTAAATTCATCAGGCAGGATTTCCCTCTAACAAATATGCACTGACCATCCCTGATCAATCCCTGCCTTAATCCTGTGTTTCAGATTTTTTTCAAGTAATTTCCATACTATTGAAGTCAAACTAAGTGGTCTGAAATACCTGGCCTGTCTCTGCTTACCTTCTTGAACAAAGGAACCACATGAGCTATCCTCCAGTCATTTGGCACTTCACCTGTGGCCAACAAAGCATTAAATCTATTCACAATTACCTCCCTTACAGCCCGTAGCAACCTGGAATACATCTCAATAGGGTCTGGGATTTGAAATATAGTTTCACAGATTGTGAGGATGTTTTTATTCCACAGCATTAACATAAACTCCCACTATTTGCTATTTGTCTACTGCTTTATAAAGTGAATGCATTATTTTGGTCTCCTGTGGTTAAGTTCTTCTTCCACTCTCAGAATTTGACTAATAATCTTCCACAATTCTGCTTTCAGCATGTTTGAATAATGTTCCCAAAAGTCAAATCTTACTTGGATTGTAATAATGCTGACAACGGCTCATCAGTAATCCTAAGAATAATTTTGTCTTACGAAATCTGCTTTCAAACTATTTGGTAATGGACTTATACATGTTGGTAGAGATGAAAAAAGGAAAGAAGATTCACTGGGATGCTGAAATCTTCCATTAAATCTTGCTCTTTCAAGAATTTTGTCTGTTTTCAGTCTGAATTATTTATCAAAGCTGTTAAAAATTCTTGATAAGTGTCGAAGCTTTCTTTCTTAGTTTAGAAATATGTAACATTAGCAGCTATAGGACATATTGAATACACTCGTCTATTTACTTGTTCAGCTTGAGATTTGGCATTTATTGTTTCAACAAGTTTGTATCTTAAGAGCCGTCTTCCCCAAGATGTCTAATCTTTTACACTGTTTAGTCCAATTCTGATAACAAATCTTTTGGGTTGTGCGAAAAACGCACATAATATGTTATTATAATTTTGGAATACGGATTTTAAAGTGAAAGTAAAATAGTTTTAAGAGTTCAGTGCCGGTGAAAGCTGATGTTTTCAAGAGGTCAGAGAATATTTTGCAAAACTGAACTAAAGACAATTTTGAAGGACGCATGTGACTTAACTTAAATGCTTGGTAGGGTATTAGTGGTGCTAGTTGCTGAAGTGTTCACAAAGTCAACCTCTTTTGACATATAGAGGAAACAAACTAGGTCTACCCATATATTTCAGTTCAGAGTCAGTTTTCAGTTTAAAAGTCTCCAAACATTGAGATTTGTAATCAAGTTTTCACACTGTGTGAACTGGAAAGAGATTAGGTAATTGCACATATTCAGTGACCAACCATCAAAGTAACCAACTGCAAAATTAAACCTATGTTATGTCTAGCCAGGCTTCAGTGTGGTTCTGATTTGTCCAGTATTAGCCCTAGCAAGGAATGTAAGAGTAGCATTTTTCTCATTCAATTTCTTCTTAACATAGTTATTTATTCTCAGTATTCCATAGCTGTTTTAAGTTCTGCAGCATCCAAATGATTCTCAATTGTATTTTCCCTAAGGATTTAATGATTCCGTAACAGATAAGTACTGATGGGTTTTAAAGATTCTAAACCTGCATTAAATCAATGTTGTTTTAATTCCTTTGTCTTAAAGTCTCTTTTAAACTCTGTTTGGTAGTAATCTAGTAGCACTTTCTTTTTCTCTCAGCTTTTAAGCTCTGTATTATAGTGATGCTGTAGCATTTTCTTCTAGTAATGATTTAAATTCTTGATTGTGATATTGCTGTGATATTTTGCTTTCCCCAACCTCTCAGTTCTGCTTAATTGCAAAATTCAATCTCTGAGTTACTTGTTGGAGATGTCTGGCATTTGTTTTAGCAATTAAAATGATAGTTTTCTGGCTTTTGGAGATTTCCCACTTTCCACAGTCAGGATGTGGGTGTCCCACTTCTTTACCGGCAAATGAATGCATAATACCTTCTATGGTTTACTATACAATGCATGTTCCCACTGCGATCATTTTTTGAAATACATGTCTGAAGCCTATTAAAGAAAAAATTTTCTACTGAAATCACAGTTTAAATTATGAATGTCCCAGTCTTATCCAATCTTTAAATTCTTCTGACCACATTCTTCTGGTAGATTCTGAGTTCAAAATCTTTTAAATAGCCATTTTGTTACATTAAATGTATTCAGTGATATCTTCAATGTTGTGTATTTGGTATAAAGTAACTCTATGATTCTCACTTTGCTTACTGTGGCTCTGACCTATTAAGGCTGTTTATAATAGCAGTGATGCTCAATCTAAATGGTAAGTACTTCTTTTCATCTTCAATCTTTCCCAGCTTGGCCCACTGCACCCCATTTTAAAGTCTCATCATCTTGTCCATAGGAACTTCTAATTTCACTGACAGAGCTCCGGACAGTTCCCATGATCCTTCTTCCCTAAGGACTCTGACACAGCTTAATTGGGCTATTCTTTATTTTCTTACTGGCCCATACTGTTTATGCTGCACATCTTACCGAGTCTGAGGTGAAGGTTCGTTTATTCTAGAATGTTGTTTTTGCCCTTTGGCTGCTTCTGTGCGTGCTGTTGACTACTTGTCTGTTTACCCACTTACAGCTGCTGACCAATTGAGTACATAATTCAGTCATGTTCTTACAATGCTAAACTCACTTTTCTTCAGAAATTATTTTCCTCCAGGTTTAACTGGATTTTTTTCAACACTGCTACTTTGAGGTATTTAGACAATGATCACACCACTGATCACCATGCCACATGCTGTAGTGCAAAAAAACTGTTGCTTTTGGTTGGGTAGTGTGTTGCCATCAAACTTCCATTCTAGTCTCAACCTAAAGGCCTTTCGATTTAGCAGTGGTACAGGGTAAACCACAATTAAAAAGAGACACCTGTTTTAACACCAAGATGTAGTTGGCTGCATGAAAACTATAGGTACAAGTTATATTGATTATGTTGAGAAAATTTCAAAGGCTATCAAGAAACTCAGATTACGCATTTGCCTCCATTGATACCATGTAAGATTGCTATTTCTCAATGTAAGGATTGTACATTATCACACTGAGTGGAGCTTAATGCAGCTACATATTAAGTCTTCGGAATGATTATTTTGTAAAGACTGTTAATATGAGAAAAGTCTATGGGAGATGCTGTGTAAGGGGATGACAAATATTAATATTGAAGAGTGCTTAGTATTATTGTTATTAATATTAAGCAATGCCCAACATGATGATATCAGTGGAACTTAGGCAGTGATTTAGATCTTGAAGGAATAAAACATAGCACTGATGTCTCTCTCATAGTCTCAAAGACAGGAGTCTCTTCTCAATAGACTATAGGCAGGTTTCCTGTAGCACATTAGACAAGACAGACCTTCTACCAGGATAGTTGGAGTTTGCAGCAAATTAGATTAGATTACATTATCGTGTGGAAACAGGCCCTTCGGCCCAACAAGTCCACACCGACCCGCCGAAGCGCAACCCACCCATACCCCAACCCCTACATTTACATTTACCCCTTACCTAACACTACAGGCAATTTAGTATGGCCAATTCACCTGACCTCCACATCTTTGGACTGTGGGAGGAAACCGGAGCACCCGAAGGAAACCCACGCAGACATGGGGAGAACGTGCAAACTCCACACAGTCAGTTGCCTGAGGCGGGATTGATTTTACACCAAGCTGAGCTTAGCGTGCAGTATACAGCAAAGATGGAAAGAAAAGAATAACAAAGTTTGTGAGAAGATTCGTAGCTCGGGTGCTCCCAGCTCGGCAAACAGAACCACAACAAGAAAAGAATAACAAAAGTTAGCTTGTGCATAAAAGACAAGGATAATAAAATATGATTTCAAAGGAGTACAGAAATAAAAAAGATACACTGAGTCTATAAGCGAATTTTATGATGATCTAAATTGAAATATGTAGCAGCAAATGAAGGAGCAAATGTTATGTTAACACTTTGGTAAGTAACACTTTGAATTGAATGAATATAGGAAAAGCTCCAGGCATCGATGAAATAAAAACATGACAACCCTTGGAGAAATAGAGTTGGAAGTGAAACAGAAATTTCTGATCAAATATATATCAAAGAACACATTCTAACTTTTATTATTTAAGTTACCCAAGCAGCCTGAAGCAATAGTGTGCAATGAGCTCAGACCAATAATCTTAACTGGTCACCACATTAAAATTACCATGAAAGCCATAACAGAAATAAATAATAACACATTTGAACCACAAATCACAGGGAATGGCATTCTGAATTTAGATCTGAGGTAGTAACTTGAGAGGAAATATTTAAGCTAAGAACATTCTTCAAAAAATGTCTGAAAGGAGACAAGAACATTTACTTATGCATCAAAACTAAAATAAAACTGATCATGTTTTACAGCAAAAGTCAGTAGGCATGTCACTGAAATGTGACATTAACAGTAAAGATGTGAAATTTGTCCATAGCTTATACTGGCTGTGAATATAAGCATTATACCAGTCATCAGTCAAGACCATCAGTCTAAAGCATGGACAAGCCACGATGTTGCGAGTGAGAAGGAGAAGCTGACACTAAAATTATTCAATCAGTTCACCAAAAAATGTTCAGAGAGGTAGATGCACTTTTAGCATTATAAAACATATACTTGGTGAAGTATACAATGTTACAGAGAGTCTTCAGACAGAATACCTCTAGGCCTTGTTTATCGTAGCCAGTGACTTCAAACAGACCAACCATCAAAGGTGCATCCCGCTCTATCCCCTATCTGCATTTTGGAAAATTAGATCACAACACTGTGTCCCTCCTCCCACCTCACAATCAAAAATTGAAATGTGAGGATCCAGTACAAAAAATAGTGCAGTATTGGTCTGAGATATTGGAATTTTATTTTACCTCAGGTGGGGGAGTCCAGAACTAAAGGGCGTAGATTTAGAATGAGAGGGGAAACATTTAAAGGGATCTAAGGGGAAACTTTTTCACACAGAGAGTGGAGTGTGTATTCAATGAGCTGCCAGCGGAAGTTGTGGAGGCTGGTACAATTACAACATTTAAAAGATATCTGGATGGGTATATGAATAGGAAGGGTTTGGAGGGATATGGGCCAAGATCAGGGATATGGGCCAAGATCTGGAAAATGGGACTGGATTAGGTTGGGATATCTGGTCGGCATGGATGAGTTGGACCAAAGGGTCTGTTTCTATGCTATACATCTCTATGACTCTATGACTGCTTAGGGTTGGTGGACTGGTCCATATTCAATAACCCAAATTCAACGAGTATTGCACTACCGTCTCGACATCATTAGGAAGTGTGTTGGAGACTGCCAGCTGAAGAATTTAATCCAAATGTTCTCAAACCATAAACCATTGATAAACAGGGAAATCCACTCCCTGCTGAAGTCTAGGTCTGAGGCTTTCAAGTCGGGCAACCCTGACCTATACAGAAAATCCAGGTACGACTTTCATAAGGCCATTAGAGATTCCAAGAGACAATACCAAATGAAGCTTGAAACCCAGATTAATCACACAGACAGCCCTCATTTGTGGTCAGACTTACACAAAGTAAAGTTGGTCAGAATCACGGATGATGCTATATCTCTACCCAATGAGTTCAATGCATTCTACACTCGCTTTGAACAGAAGGTCAGTGAAACAATGTCACCCAACTCAACAACCTCAGATGTACCTGTACCCAGCATCATGGCTGCAGATGTCAGTTTGGCCTTCGTGACATTGAACCCATGGAAAGTGACTGGCCTGGATAGATTCCCCCCGCTGTGCATTCAGATCCTGCATGGACTCACTGGCAGGAGTATTAGCTGACATTTTTTACCTCTCCTTACTCTAATCATTCTGATGCCAAAGAAAAATCAGACAACATGTCTTAATGACAACTCGCCGATGGCTCTGACATCCATTATTTTGAGAGATTATTCATGGCTCATATCAACTCCAGCCTCCCAGATTGTCTTAATGCTTTGCAATTTGCCTACTGTTGCAACAAGGCCACTCATCCCTGGACCATCTGGATAACGAAGATACCTACGCTCCTACATATTGACTAAAGCACCTCTGTTGACACCATAGTTACAAACAAACTCACCTCTAACTTCCGAGACCCAGGCCCATAACTGGATCCTTGATTTCCTGACCCATAGACCGCAATCAGTAAGAATAGGTGACAACACCTCTTCCATGATAATCCTCAACACTGATGCCTCACAAGGCGTACTCAGCTCCCTGATGTACTCCTAATATAGTCACAATTTTGTGGCCAAATTCCACCCCAACTCCTTTTACACATTTGCTGATGATACCATCGCTGTAGATTGGATCTCAAACAACAATGAGACAGAGTACAGGAAAGAGATAGAAAGCTTAGTGACATGGTGCAAAGACAACAATCTCTCTATCAACGTCAGCAAAAAGAAGGAGCTAGTCAGTCACTTTAGGAAGTGGAGTGGAGGGCATACTCCTGTCTGCATCAATGGTGTCGTGGTGGAGATTTATTTATTTATTGTCATGTGTAATTTGTTAGAAAATATGTTGAAGAGTGTTAAATAGTGTCGCTACACTCGGGCACCATCTTAAAATACATAAAATTCAGCCAAACCATAGAATATAAAAACAGAAGAATAAAGAGATAAAGAAAGAGTGTTTGACTTTAAAGTCCTTCTTGTTCAGTGCTCCACCATGGACCGCAGTCACCAATCCCCTTCACCACTCCATTGCCTCTGGAACGAAACTCACCACTCTTCAGGGCCATCTTGCTTTCACTGATGCCCACGCCACTATGAGTCCTTGATTTACCTCATCAATGTAGAAGCCACCACTGCTGTCGGCTACTGCACCAGCCCAAACTTGAGTTCGCCATTGCCATGAGTCTGCTTCAGGCCCACTTCGCTGCTGCAGCAGCAGCTGCCGATGTCGTTGGGTTTTGTGCTGGACTCAAACTCGCCTCTGCCTCTATGAGTCTGCACTACACATGGACGCAGATGGTTGAAAGCGTTAAGTTCCTGGGAGTAAGGGTCACTAAGAATTTGTCCTGGTCCGCCCACGACGATGCGAAGGTCAAAAAGGCACAAGACTTTACTTCTTCAGGAGGCTAAGAAAATTCTGCAGGTCCACAAAGATTCTTACTCATTTTGATAGATAAACCACAGAAAGCATTCTTTCTTATTGCATCACAGCGTGGTATAGCAATTGCTTTTCCCAAGATCGCAACAAACTACAGAGACTTGTGAACACAGCCCTGTCCATCACGCAAACCAGCCTTCCATCTGTTGACTCCATGTTGCTTCCTGCTGCTTTGGGAGAGGAAGCAATACCCCAGTTATGTGCTCTTCCAGTCTCTTCCATCAGGCAGAACATAAAAAAGTTTGAATACATGTATGAACAATTTAAAGAATAAGGATTCTGGGTAATCCAAGATGGAGGATGGGAACATTTCTGGCTGTAACAGCTACTCCTCTTTTTAAGGTATTTTAGGTGCTGGAGGAGTAGCAATTACAGTTTTATATGCTTTTGCATTGTTTTGGAACCTTGGAAAAAAAAAGTCAAAACAACAGCAGTTTTAAAAGGGAGAAGAACAGAAAAAAGAAGCACATGGTGAGGTCATTGCAGGAGAGAGAGAGAGAAAGAACTTGTACAGTTACTGCCTTTGATGTATGAAATCGTGTGCTGCTGGACATTGGAGTGCATCTGGGAAAATTATAAAACAGTGAAATTCACAACTGATCTTGGAGGAACTGTTGGGCGAAGTTCACGGCACAGAATCAGATAAGTTCATCATTGTTTTGAGTGTGGCCTACAGAGAATCTGCAGTAGTGAGTAGAGTGGGTTCTTTCTTGATTATATGTTTTTGGAGATATGTCTCTTGATTAAACTTAAAATATAAGCCATAACTATTAATTTAAGTTGGGGCAGTGTTTGTAGAGGAATAAGATGGTGTTATTTTCTGGGTCTGTATATTGTGAAGGCACAAAAATGGCCTTTAATAGAGTGATATGTACTTCTTGCCAGATATGGGAGTTTAAAGAGAGATTAAGGGTTACTGTGGATTATATCTGCCATAAATGCTGCTGGCTGCGAGTCTTATCAGATCGAATGGATTGGTTGGAGAGACAGTTAGAAGTGGTGAGGAATTTGCAACAGCAACAGTATGTCAGGGATGGCAACTATAAGAAGGGGGAAAAGTCTCAGACACAGTCACAGAGATGGGTTAACTCCAGGAAAGGTAAGAGAGGTAGGCAGCTAGTGCAGGAGTCTTTTGTCGATATTCACATTTCAAACAGGTGTGCTGTTTTGGAAAATATAGGGAGTGATGGATTCTCAGGGGAACGTAGCACCAACATCAAAGTTTCTGGTATTGAGACTGGCTCTAATGCAACGAGGGGTATGTCGGGTTGCAAGAGATCAATTGTGCTCAGGGATTCTCTAGTTCGAGGTACAGACAGACATTTCTGTGGCCAGCAGCAAAAATGCAGAATGGTGCCAGGATCAAGGGTGCAGAATGTTCTCACGGGGGAGAGGAGTCAGCAAGAGGTCTCATTGTCCACATTGGAATCAACGACATAGGAAGGGAAAAGGTTGAGATTTGGAAGGGAGATTATAGAGAGCTAGGCAGAAATTTAAAAAGGTCCTTGAGAGTGGTAACATCTGGATAACTCCCAGTGCTATGAACTAGTGAGGGCAGGAGTAGGAGAACACAGCAGATGAATGCATGGCTGAGGAGCTGGTGTATGGTGTATTTTTGGATCATTGGAATCTCTTTTGGGGTATAAGCGACCTGTACAAGAAGGACCGATTGCACTTTAATTGGAAGGGGACTAATATGCTGGCAGGGAGATTTGCTAGAGCTGCTCGGGAGGATTTAAACTCGTAAGGTGTTGGGGGGGTGGGGTGGGGGGGAGGGGGTAAGGGCGGTGGGACCCAGGGAGATAGTGAGGAAAGAGATCAATCTGAGACTGGTACAGCTGAGAACAGAAGCAAGTCAAACAGACAGGGCAGCCAGGGACAAGGTAGGACTAATAAATTAAACTGCATTTATTTCAATGCAGGGGCCAAACAGGGAAGGCAGATGAACTCAGTGCATGGTTAGGAACTTGGGACTGGGATATCATAGCAATTACAGAGACATGGCTCAGGGGTGGGCAGGACTGGTAGCTTAATGTTCCAGGATACAAATGCTATGGGAGGGATAGAAAGGGAGGCAAGAGAGGAGGGGGAGTGGCATTTTTGATAAGGGATAGCATTACAGCTGTGCTGAGGGAGGATATTTCCGGAAATATATCCAAGGAAGTTATTTGGGTGGAACTGAGAAATAAGAAAGGGATGGTAACCTTATTGGGATTGTATTATAGACCCCGTAATGGTCAGAGGGAAATTGAGAAACAAACTTGTAAGGAGATCTCAGCTATCTGTAAGAATAATAGGGTGGTAAAGGTCGAGGATTTTAACTTTCCAAACATAGACTGGGATGCCATAGTGTTAAGGATTTCGATGGAGAGGAATTTGTTAAGTGTGTACAAGACAATTTTCTGATTCAGTATGTGAATGTACCTACTAGAGAAGGTGCAAAACTTTACTTACTCTTGGGAAATAAGGCAGGGCAGGTGACTGAGGTGTCACTGGGGGAGCACTTTGAGACCAGCAACCATAATTCTATTAGATTTAAAATAATGGTGGAAAAGGATAGACCAGATCTAAAAGTTGAAGTTCTAAATTGGAGAAAGGCCAGTTTTGACAGTATTAGGCAAGAACTTTCGAAAGCTGATTGGGGGCAAATGTTCACAGGTAAAGGGATGGCTGGAAAATGGGAAGCCTTCAGAAATGAGCTAATGAGAGTCCAGAGAAAGTATATTCCTGTCAGGGTGAAAGGAAAGGCTGGTGGCTATAGGGAATGCTGGATGACTAAACAAATTGAGGGTTTAGTTCAGAAAAAGAAGGAAGCATATGTCGGGTATGGACAGGATAGATCGAGTGAATCCTTAGAAATGTATAAAGAAAATAGGAGTATACGCAAAAGGGAAATCAGGAGGGCAAAAAGAGGACATGAGATAGCTTTGGAAAGTAGAATTAAGGAGAATCCAAAGAGTTTTTACAAATGCATTAAGGACAAAAGGGTAACTGGAGAGAGAATAGGGCCCCTCAAAGATCAGCAAGGTGGTCTTTGTATGGAGCCACAGAAAATGGGTATTTTGCATCCGGATTTACTGTGGAAAAGGATATGGAAGATATAAACTATAGGGAAATAGATGGTAACATCTTGCAAGACGTCCATATTACAGAGGAGGAAGTGCTGGATGTCTTGAAACAAAAAAAAGTGGATAAATATACAGGATGGGATCAGGTGTACCCTAGAACTCTGTGGGAAGCGAGAGAAGCGATTGCTGGGCCTCTTGCTGAGATATTTGTATCATCGATAGTCACAGGTGAGGTGCCAGAAGACTGGAAGGTGGCTAATGTGGCGCCACTGTTTAAGAAAGGTGGTAAGGACAAGCCAGGGAACTATAGACCAGTGAGCATGATGTTGGTGGTGGGCAAGTTGTTGGAGGGAATCCTGAGGGAGAAGATTACACATATTTGGAAATGCAAGGAATGATTAGGGATAGTCAACATGGCTTTGTGCGTGGGAAATCATGTCTCACAAACTTGATTGAGTGTTTTGAAGAAGTAACAAAGAGGATTGATGAGGGCAGAGCAGTAGATGTAATCTATATGGACTTCAGTAAGGTGTTCGACAAGGTTCCCCATGGGAGACTGATTAGCAAGGTTAGATCTCATGGAATACAGGGAGAACTAGCTATTTGGATACAGAACTGGGTCAAAGGTAGAAGACAGAGGGTGGTGGTGGAGGGTTATTTTTCAGACTGGAGGCCTGTGATCAGTGGAGTGCTACAAGGATCGGTGCTGGGTCCTCTACTTTATGTCATTTACATAAATGATTTGGATGTGAGCATAAGAGGTACAGTTAGTAAGTTTGGAGGTGTAGTGGACAGCAAAGAGAATTACCTCAGATTACACAGGGTCTTGACCAGATGGACAAATGGGCTGAGAAGTGGCAGATGGAGTTTATTTCAGATTAATGCGAGGTGCTGCATTTTGGGAAAGCAAATCTTAACAGGACTTATACACTTAATGGTAAGCTCCTAGGCAGTGTTGCTAAACAAAGAGACCTTGGTGTGCAGGCTCATAGGTCTTTTAAAGTTGAGTTGCAGATAGTAGAATAGTGAAGAAGGTGGCTGGAATGCTTTCCTTTTTGGTCAGAGTATTGAGTACAGGAGTTGGGAGGTCATGTTGCGACTGCACAGGTCATTGGTTAGGCCACTGTTGGAATATTGCGTGCAATTGTGGTCTCCTTCCTAGGGAAAGATGTTGTGAAACTTGAAAGGGTTCAGAAAAGATTGACAAGAATGTTGCCAGGGTTGGAGGATTTGAGCTATAGGGAGAGGCTGAACAGCCTGGGCTGTTTTCCCTGGAGTGTCGGAGGCTGAGGGGTGACCTTATAGTGGTTTACAAAATAATGAGGGGCATGGATAGGGTAAATAGGCAAAGTATTTTCCCTGGGGTCAGGGAGTCCAGAACTAGAGGGCATAGGTTTATGGTGAGAGGGGAAAGATATAAAAGAGACCTAAGGGGCAACTTTTTCACACAGAGGGTGGTAAGTGTATGGAATGAGCTGCCAGAGGAAGGGGTGGAGGTTGATACAATTGCAACATTTAAGAGGCAGTTGGATGGGTATATGAGTAGAAAGGGCTTGGAGGGATATGGGCCAGGTGCTGGCAGGTGGGACTTGATTGGGTTGGGATATCTGGTCGGCATGGACGTATTGGACTGAAGGGTCTGTTTCCATGCTGTACATCTCTATGACTCTAATAACTTCTTCCCCACTGTTATCAGACATTTGAATGTTTTAATGTTAATGTTGATCTCTCCCTCTCTCTGCACCTTCTCTGTAGCTGTAAACTGTATCCTGCACTCTGATCTATTACTCTAAAACACTTACCTGGTACAATCTGTCTGGATAGCAGCAAAACAACACTTTTCACTGTATCTTGGTAGGTGTGACAAAAATAAATCAACATCAAACTCAGGCAAATATGTAATGACCTTGTGGGGAGCTGACAGCACAGATTCCACTTGCAGAATCAGAGGAGGCCTTACAAAATATTGTCGATCAAGTAAGATCAATGGTCTGGCTGGACAATCATTATTTCAGTGTAGATGGGAGTTGCACATGCTGACTCTGAGATACCCATTGTAGCCGATTCAGAAGGAATTGCCCAGCTAATTGAATTTCCGCTGAGCAATTCCTTTATTCCAGAACTCTTCGAAAATCTCCATTCATGTTTCTCATTTAAATTTCTGATAAAATTAAATAAAGAAGTTACTCAGGAAATTTAGCCTATTAAATATATCGTTGCTTGTTGTAAAAAAGGGATTGGTCTCCCTTCCTCTGGCTGTTCTGTGCTATCAAAGCATTGTGAGATTAAAAGTATGCTTCCACATTTCTGAGGGAACCCTGAACAGACTCCACCCAAGAAAAACAAAGATCGCTTTTTTAGTAAAGAAACAAGAGCCAGAGAAACAATCTGTATGAGATTGATCTGTCACACGTAGGAAAATCTGGACCTGTATGTTTTGTTCATACAGACTGAATATTAACACCAAAAATAAATGCTATCTTGAAGAAATATATTAGCAAAGAAAACTGGACTGGAGACTAAAATTGATGGAGTCTCACTGGAACAAGTAGATAAGTTTATCTGTTTAGAACAAAGGATAACAGGACATCGTGGATGTGATGCTGAAATCAGAGAGATAATAGAGATAACCAGAAACAATTTTGTGAAGATTAGATTTCCTTAGATTCCCTACAGTGTGGAAACAGGCCCTTTGGCTCAATCAGTCCACACTGACCCTCCGAAGAATAACCCACCCAGACCCATTTCCCCTCTGACTAATGCACCTACACTAGGTTAGTAGTTAGGAAAACACTATGGGCACTTCAGCACAGCCAATTCACCTGACTTACACATCTTTGGACTGTGGGAGGAAACCCACACAGACACAGAATGTGCAAACTCCACACAGATATTTGCCTGAGGCTGGAATCAAACCTGGGAACATGGAGCTATGAGGCTGTAGTGCTAACCACTGAGCCACCATGCTGCCCCTGAAGCAAATGTTAACAACAAGAAACCTCAGGCTTGTAAGAAGGTAAAACTCATAAGATGTTATGTTCTATTTGTTTTCCGTTATGCCTGAGAATTCTGGACAATAGTCTGTGCAAGGAAATAGAGGAGAAGAGGGAGCAGTTGCAATCTTTAGTGGTGTAAATGTAATTCAAAATACATCGACATATTCTATTATATGTGCAATATATCAAAAGTGTGCTTGTGCTAAATTTTGGCATGTAAGCACAGTTTTGTGACATTCACAAGTTTCGTCCTATCCATTTGTTACAGTGCATTAAGCTTGCTGTCTGTGGAAGGTGTAATGTGGTGCCCAAGGCTTTTGAGGCATGTAAATCAATCACATTTATACGACATGATAAACAGTCCCCGTTTCTTGATAAACAGCTGACAACCTCTTCCAATGCCTTGTACAAAACATATTTCTTTTGGAATTACCCAGCCATGAAAAGCTTCTCTTGCCATAATGTAAATATTGAACTAGCATTTTTCTAACTGTATGAACAAAACTCAAAAATATTTACCACTTTTCCTTCCTCAGCATATATCTTCTGCTTTTCCTCTTCTGTGAGAAATCACAAAGCAACCATAAAATCTATGTTCATAGTTCAAAATTTTGCATTAAGCTATGGTTAGCATGCTGAAAATAATTGGGATTAATGGGTATTTTTCAGGTCGGAATGATGTAACTGGAGTTGTGCCACAATGACTTGTCCGAGGGTCTCAATTATTTGCTATCTGCTAATTTTTGGAGGACGGAGCAGGGTGTAATGTATTCAGATTTCCTGATGATACAAAAATAGGTAAACATCCATCTTGTAATGAGGATATAAGGAATATACAGGATCATTTGAGTGAGCGGGGAGTTGGCAACTGGAGTTAAATGTAGGAAAATGTGAGGTCATGCACTTTGGCAGGAAGAATCAAAATACAGACTATTATTTAAACAGAGGGATACACAAATAAAAGTTTAGTAGAGAGGGATCTGGGTGTTCTTGTGTACATGAAACACAAAACTTTAGCATGCAGATGCAGTAAGTAATTGAGAAGGAATGGAATTTTGGACTTTCTTGCTCAGGGATTGAGTCTTATTATAACTCTACAGCATATTGGTGAGGCTGCACTTGGAGTAATGTGTAGAGTTTTGCTCCCTGCATTTTAAAAAAAAGTTAAAGTGTCACTTTTATGTAGCTCCAAAGAGATTTGCTAGGCTGATTTCTGGAGCTGACTTATTAGCAACAGCTAAACCAATTAGACCTTTGTTTGAGTTTAGAAGGGTGATGGGTGACCTTACTGAAACATGCAAGATGTTGACAGCATAGATGTTGAGAAGATATTGCCACGAGTGGGGAATTTTAAATTAGAGGACCTATTTACTGAATAAATTGGCACTCAATTAAAGAGATGTGAAAGAATGTTTTCTCTTAGAGGGTAGCAAATATCTAGAATTCTCGACCCCAGAGAGTTGTAAGGGCTCGATCATTAAAAGTATTTTGAGGAGGTGGATAGATTTTTGAAATGTTGAAGAGTTGAGGGCTATGAGAAACTGGGACAAAAGAGGAGTTAAGACTTCAGGCTGAGCATCCTTAATCTCATAAAATGGTAGGGCAGACTTGAGGGATCAAATAGCTTACTCCTGCTCTTTATGTCAAACTTTTAAAACTAGAAAGAAATAACGTCCCTTCCCATTACCCAACTCCAACTCCCTTCCCAACCCCCACCACCCCCCCCACTCCTCCCAGCCACCAACCGGATTCATTCCTCCCATTGAACAACCAGGTTGTACTTTCTACCTGTCTTCACCTATCCCCATCTCACCATCCTGCCCCCACCCCCCACTTTATCTACAGCTCCAGTCCTGAAGAAGGGTTACACCTGAAATGTCGACTTCTCCATTTCCATATGCTGCTTGGCTTGCTGTGTTCTTCCAGCCTCCCGCTTGTCTATTTTACAACCAGAAAGCAATATTAATTTGAATAGTTCTCAAAGAAAGAACTTCACCTCCCACTTAAATCAACTCCAATGGTAAGATTTCTTCCTGTTATTTAAATCAAACACCAGTGAGATAGAAAACCTCTGACCAGCAAGTGAAAAAACTGCAGTGCTCAGCATGATTTCACATGTGGCCTGGAGCAATAACCCTGATCGTGGCTTGCTTACAGAACAAAAGAAAATAACTTGCATTTATTAACAGCTTTTATGACTTCAGGACATCCCAAAGCATTTCACAGCAAATGAACCACTTTTTCAAAGTATGGTCATTATGGTAACATAGGAAACACAGCAGCCAATTTTTGTACAGCAAACTTGCAAAAACAGCAATGAGATAATGAGCACATAAGCAGTTTTAGGTTTTGAGGGATGGATTTTGGCTCAGATATCAGGAAGAACTCCCCTGCTCATCAGCAATTAGGACCATGGGATGTTTTGTACCTATTTAAGGTTAAAGTTGTAGCTGGAAGCTGACGCCTCTGATGGTATAATATTCCACTGTATTGCACTGAGCCTTGAGAATGTGCCTAAATGTTTAGGGCAGAGCTTGAATCTATAATCACTAATACAAAAGCCAGTGTGCTACCATTGAAGCAAGGCTAACACCTATAAGTCTAAACAGTCCGCCATACACAATTACAGTAGTTCAATTATCTTATAAGTGAGTTGTCTCGATAGCTGAGTTGGTAAGGTTACTGCCAAGAGGAGCATTTATCCATTCAGACCTAACAGATTCTAGCGTTCCAAACCAGCTTGTACTAATTTAGCTGCTCTCAGCAATTACAATGGTATAGCTGAGAAAATGACTACTCCGCTATTTGAAAAGCTTTCCAAAAAGTTAGTCAGAAGTTTCTACTCACGATTGCCATCTAGAAATTCCTCTTATACAAAATTGGACAAGGCCATGATTGGTCGTAGCTGTAATAGTCAAATAGTTGACATCACATCTGAATAATGACCATTTAGACAAGTTACTGAAGGATAATCGTGCCAATAGATTCAGGGAGTCAAGGGGACAAAGTTGAGGGGGAAAGAAAAATTGTCCTTGAAACAATCACCTCATCAATAAGTAGCTGTAGCTTTCTATTCATTGGAAAATGGCCTTTTTCTGATATTTATTTCAGCAACTTAATTAACAACAGTGATTAATCAAAGCAACAACACAACATTTAACAATCCTGCAGGAAAAGTACAGCATTTTGAATAGTTAAAAAGTAAATGATTGCCACTTTTACTACATATGCTGATGCTTGCAAAACTGCCACTCTGTGACTCAGTGTTAATGTCATACCTGGATAATGGATGAATAGGGAAAGGGCAAATACATAATAATGGGGCTATATATCTAAACCAGCTAGACTGGGACAAATTTAATATTTTAATGAATTGATATCACTTTTCAAAAGTGTAGAAATTAAGCATTTAACAATGATGCTTGCTTAAAGGGGATTAAAGACTTGGAGATGTGCTTCCCTTTCAATGTACACTCCATGCCTTTGTGAAAATATTGACTTACAGATAGTGCTTTGAAAATAAACTATTTTTAATCCAGTTTCTGCCCAGTGGAGACCCTTATATTAACTAGATGTACCTCATATCACAGCAGAAATACTCTCATGAAGAGCCAGGTCTCGCACCTTCAGAGTCTGCTGGAGAGGCATACACATCTATACTCAATCGTCCCAGCCATTGGTCTTTAGGACCAAAGGGGGTGGAAGCAGGGAAGCTGGAAGCACTAGATCAGAAGGAGATGGGGAGCTGACCAGCCGGAGAGAAAACCACATCAACCCCCTCAGAGGATTTCATTCAGGACACTGATTTCTACCAGGACTGACCCCATCTGACTCCTGGAAATTCATTCCATGGAGAATCGACTTGGACCTTGTTATGTCTGGCCTGTCCAGTCACAAAGGCCTCTGGGGTCTCCCTACCAAACCTTCGGGACCAGAGGTCTTCAATGCCAAACAGGCTGCCCTCATTGCAAGTGTGGAGCTAGAGAGTACACTAAGACATAGAAGAAAATGAGGACTATAGATGCTAGAGAGTCAGAGTTGATAAAGCATGGGCTAGAAAAGGCACAACTACCTTTCCCCTCGCCCCACCCCCTCTAGTTATTTATTTCTCAGCCCCCTTCCCCTTCCTCAGTCCAGAAGAGGAGTTACACCTGGAACGTAGACTCTTGCTCCTCAGATGTTGCCTGACCTGCAATGCCTTTTTCAGTGCCATGCCAACAGTACACTAAGACAGAGTGTGAGAGAGGGGAACAAGAAGTCATAGTAGTAGCGGGTGACAATGCAATGTAATTGACTTGGCATTTTCTTGTAAATGTGACTGATTTGACTTTGCATCTAGTTGTTTGCTGAATAGAATTAGAGTCACAGACCATGTTCCTTGGATGGTGGTCTGTGCTCAGAACCTGCTGCATCAGTTTGAAGCAAAAGGAAAAATGTGTTTTCATGGTGTTGGATCATGCTGACAGCTACGACAATGTGTCCAAAAGTGGAGCTGTCAGTAAGTTGTTAAGCATTGCTTGTGGCAGGGAAGTGGCAGATGGAGAGAGTGGGTTGAGGTCATGGGGAATATATTTGAATGTCTGGGGAATAGGGACCCCCACAGGTCCTTGTGCTGTATAGTTCATGTGTCTCTGTGTGATATACTTTCCCTTTAAAAACCTGAACATCAATGGATCCTGCAGCCCCCTCCATCACAGGTCAAGTCACTTACCCCATCTACTTTGAGTGTGGTCACAGACATTTTTTTCCCGTTGTACAATTCTGATTTCCAAATAATTGAAGGTGACAATGAGCACTCCTTGGTTCGTGGCTTCTAGCCTCTGTCTGAACATGTCAAGAAAAAGGGTAATGAACCTAGATCATGGATCAATATTTGGAGCTACGATGTTGTGGCCATTACGGAGACTCGGATATCACAGGGGGAGGAATGTTTGTTGGATGTTTCAGGGTTTAGATGTTTCGAAAGGAATAAGTAGGGAGGTGAAAGAGGTGGGGGATTGGCATTATTAATCAGGGGTAGCATTAGAGCTGCAGAAAGGGAGGTCGTTGAGGAGAGTTTGTCTACTGAGTCAGTATGAGTACAAGTCAGAAACAGGAAAGGAGCAGTCACTTTATTGGAGTTTTATATAAACATCCCAATAGCAACAGTGACACAGAGGATCAGATTGGGAGGGAGATTTTGGAATGGTGCAGAAGTAACAGGGGTGTTGTCATGGGTGACTTCAACTTCCCTAATATTGATTGGAACCTCCTTTGTGCAAATAGTTCGGATGGAGCAGACATTGTTAGGTGCGTCCAGGAAAGATTCCTGATTCAGTATGTAGATAGGCTGAGTAGAAGGGAATTCATATTGGATTTGATGTTTGGAAAAGAACTAGGTCAGGTGTCAGATCCTTCGGTGGGAGAGTATTTTGGTGGCAGTGATCACAACTTCCTGGCTTTTACTATAGTCGTGAAGAGGGATAGGAGCAGACAGTATGGGAAAATATTTAGTTTGGGGTGGGAGAATTACAATGCTATTAGGCAAGAACTGTGGAGTATAAATTGGGAGCAGATATTTTCAGGGAAATGCATGACAGAAATGGGGAGGTTGTTTAGGGAGCACTTGCTGCGAGTGCTCGATAGGTTTATCCTACCGAGGTAAGGAAAAGATGGTAGGATGAAGGAACCTTGGATGACAAGAGATATGGAACATCTAGTCAAGAGGAGGAAGGAAGCTTACTTAAGCTTGACGAAGCAAGGATCAGACAGGGCTCTAGATGGTTACAAGGTAGACAGGAAGAAATTGAAGAATGGAATTCGGAGAGCAGGGGCATGGAAAAGCCTTGGCAGGTAGAACTAAGGAAAACCCCAAAGTGTTCTACACTTACGTGAGGAATAAGAAAATGGCCTGGGTGAGAGTCGGGCCGATCAGGGATGGTAGAGGGAATTTATGCCTGGAGTCAGAGGAAGTAGGGGAGTAGGGGAGTAGGGGATCTTATCATTAGTGAGGACAGTGTGAAACAGCGCTGGAATTTTGAAAAACCTGAGGATAGATAAGTCCCCTGGGCCAGAGGGGAGATACCCAAGGTTACTGCGGGAAGTCAGGGAAGAGATTACTGCACCTTTGGTGATGATGTTCATGTCCCCACTGTCCACTGGAGTAGTACCAGATGATTAGAGGGTAACAAATGTTACTCCCTTGTTCAACAAAAGGACTAGGGATAACCTTGGGAATTAAAGTCTTATGTTGGTGGTGGGCAATTTATTGGAGAGGATTCTGAGAGACAGGATTTATGATTATTTGGAAAAGCGTAGCTTGATTAGAGATAAGATGAGTGTATTATGAAGTTGAAGACATGTATTGCACTTTTAAGAGAGAGTGAATGCTGTTCTGAACTGAAAGGTTATAAGCACCTGTGTATATGACTAGTTGGCAGTCTCAGAGTGTACTGGAAAATTGAAAAAATGTAACATTTGGTTGTGAAATAGATACCTAAGTTGGTTGCTGTTTTGACAACAATTCAAATTTAACTAATCAGTTTAAATATGCCCCAGGACACTAAAGCCCAATCAGGTTTAAACTTGTTGTTTTGCCAGCATTAAAACAATGAGATGATCTGATGTAGGGGATATAAAAGTGCAGGCATTTTGAAAATTGCAGAGAGAGCAACTGCCATTGAGAGAGACCTATCAAAGGTACCTTTTTATGTTCACATTAAAATGAAAGAAGACGTCCCAGGGAGATCTCTATCCAGAAGAAAACAGACACCAAAGATGACAGCTGCTGTGTAATTTTGAAATTAAGTTGGTGTAATTTTAATAAGTGTCTTATTGGAACAGCATTTTATTATAGAGTTGGAGGCAGGTAATAAGCAATTAAGAGAAATGGGGGTTTAGAGTTATAAATAGTTGTTGTTTAATGTTCACTTAAAGAATAAATTGATATTATTTTCTTTAAATAGTGGAATTTGGGAGTTCTCTGTCACTCATACTTTAACAGATTACAAGGTGAGGTGAGCTTTTCTGGCTGTTTGGTTTAATTAACAGAATGGTTCACTGCTGTGTCATAACAAGGGGCAGATTATGCCTCACAAGCCATATTGAATTCTTTGAGGATGTGACAAAACACATGGGTGAAGATAGAGCAGTGGATGTGACGTATATGAATTTTAGCAAAGTGTTTTATAAGTTTTCACATGGTAGTCTTTTTCAGAAAGTAAGGAGACATGGAATACAGGGAATTTTGGCTGTCCAGATACAAAATTGGCTGGTCCTTAGAAGACAGAGGGCAGTAGTGGATGGAAAGTATTCAGCCTGGAGCTGGGTGACCAGTGGTGTTCCGCAGGGATCTGTTCTGGGACCTCTGTACTTTGTGATTTTTATAAATGACTTGGATGAGAAAGTGGAAGGTTGGGTTAGTAAGTTTGCCAATGACAAGAAGGTTGTTGGAGATGGTTATTGGATGCCACATTGTGTAGTGTGGATGTAATTTGCCAAATGTGAACCCAAACCTGGATTTTGTCCAGGTTTGACTACATTTGGATGTAGTTTGGTTCTGTATCTGAAAAATCGCAGATTGGTGCTGAACATTGTGCAGTGGCAGTCCTTAGTAAACATCCCCACCCTGACCTTATAATGGAGGGAAGGTCACTGATGAAGCGACTGAAGATGGCTGCACCTAGGACACTACTCTGAGGAACTCCTGCAGACATGTCCAGGGGCTTAGATGACTGATCACCAACAACCACAACCATTTTCCAATGTGCCAGGTATGACTCCAACCAGCGGAGGGTTTTCCTCCGCATACTCATTGATTCTAGTTTTGCTAGGGCTCCCTATGCCACACTTGGTTGAATGCAGCCTTGATATTAAGGGCAGTTACTATCACCTCTTTTGTCTATGTTTGTACCAAGGCTGGAATTAGATCAGGCCCTGGTAGAATGCAAAGCAAACATCGGTGTGCAGGTAATTGCTTAGCAAGTGCTGCTTGATAGCACCGCTGAGGGCACCTTCCACCTCCTTATTGATAATCAAGAGTACATTGATGAGGTGGGGGTTGGATTTGTCCTTTTTTATGTACAGGACCAGGGCAATGTTTTATACTTTGGGTAGATGCTAGTGTTCTAGCAGTGCTGGAATAACATGGCTAGAACCAATTCATGTACTGGGGTACAAGTTCTTGTTACTGTTGTGGGAATATTATCTTTGCAGAATTCAATGTCTCCAATTGGCTTTTGATAGCATGCATCGAATTGACTATATACTATGATCTGTGATGTTGGGGACCTCTGGAGAAGACTGAGATGGATAATTGACTCTACACCTGATTTTTAGGTATGACTGGTGCTGATCCTGCATGTCTTCCTGCATTGTTCCATGACCTACGATTGAATGCACACTCATCTGCCCCAAAACTGAATGTAAAATTCAATCATATTATGATCACTGCTATCTTAGTGTGCCTTCAGTGTAATCCAAAGATGTGCAGGTTAGGTGAATTGGCCATGTGAATTGCCCATTGTGTTCAGGGATGTGTTGGTTAGGTGCATTAGTCAGGGGTAAATGTAGAGTAATAGGGTAGGGGAATGGGTCTGGGAGGGTTACTCTCAGAGGGTGGTGTATACTTGTTGGGCCAAAGGGCCTGTTTCCACACACTGTAGGGATTCAATGATCTTCATAAATGAATTAATCCTTTCTTGTTACACAGTACCAGGTCTAGTATAGCCTGTTTTCTTGTTGGCTGCAGACTCTGTTTTTCTAAGAAGCTATGCAAAAAACATTTCCTCTTCTAGGCTCTTTTTACCCAACTGATCAGAAAACTGATGAGTGTAGGAGCAGAAGAAGGCCATTTGGCTCATCAATTTTGCTCTCCCATTCCCTGAGATTCCTGACCTGATAATAAAAACAGAAATTGCTGGAAAAGCTCAATGGAGAGAAAACAGAGTTAATGTTTCAGGTCCAGAGATCCTACTAAGGAATCCACCTAGCCTGCATATCCATGAACAATTTAGCATGGCCAATCAGCTAACCTGCACATCTTCAGGTTGTGGGAGGAAACTCACACATATGGGGAGAATGTGCAAACTCCACACAGACAGTTACCTGAGGGTAGAATGGAACCTGGGTCCCTGTCATTGTGAGGCAGCAGTGCTAACCACTGAGCCACCATGCCACGTCAGGGTTGGTCTGGATGTTTCAATGAAGATCAGAAACATTTTGGAGGGGATGACAGAGGTTGAAATAAGCAGACTATTATTACCCCCAACTGCCCCCTCCCCCAGCAAAATGAACTGAGTATTGGGTGGTCTTCACCAATTGACCTTGGGCTCCATGTGCCCCAAACCTGATTTGAAAAAGGCTTATGCCAGAAACATCAAATCTCCTGCTCCTCAGATGCTGCCTGACCTGCTGTGCTTCTCCAGCACTGCACTCTCGACATGGGGTAGGACACGTGCACACACACACAAATCTCTATCCTGAACACACAGCAAAACACTGAATCCTGTGCTAATATCATTCAATCAAATTTGTCATGCATGATTTCATGAAGCCATGCTCATTCTGCTTGATTTTGTAATGGACTTTGAAATGCATTGCTATTGCATCCTTTAAAATAGTCACACACACTTTCTTAATGAGAGATGTTATGTTAACTGGCCTATAGTTACCTCCTTTATTTCTCATCTTTTTGAATAAATGTGTTACATTGGCAGTTTTCCAATCCATTTCTGGAATCAAAAGATTCTTGGAAGATTACTACCAGTGCATCTATTAGCTTCATAGTTATTTCCTTTAGCCATCTTAGGATGCATTCCATCATTTACCCTTCAATTGTTTTCCCTAATTATAGTTTTTGTGTTTATATCCTCTCCCCTTTTTCCTCTTGATTATTTAATATCTTTTGGAAGGATATTAGTATTCTCTACTGTGAAAACTATCATGATTGATTTTTATTTGTTTCTAAAATATTTATTCCACCCATCCACCATTCCCTGGTTCATCATTATTAGTTACCCGACTCCAGTGACTAAGGGGCCTGCGTTTACTTAGGCTTCCATGTTCCTTTTTTTATACTGAAAGAAGTCTTTCTGATCCATTTTGGTATTACTTGCTGATTTACCCTCACAGTTTATTTTCTCCCTCTTTATTACTTTTAATCACCTTCTCTTGTTTTTGATACTTCTTCAATGACATGGTTTACCATGAATCTTTCCCATATTGTATTTGTTAAAAAATGTGCAATTTGATATTATCTTTAACTTCCTTGGTTAACCATGGTTGGTTTACCTCTTTTCTAGAAACATTCATCATCACTGGAATATGAACTTGTATGATGCTATTTTCTTAAAAGTTTGCCTTGTTCATCAATTGGTAAATACTTCTCCTACTTCATTCCAGGCAACTCTGCCCTCATTCTTTTGTAATTAACCTTTTGTGAATTTAACATGATTGTTTCTGAACCAACATTTTCATCCTCAAACTGGATGTTGAATTCTTCCAACCTGTGGTCACAATAGTTTAGGAGACCTTTTACTCTGAGATAATTTAGTAAGTCTGTCTCATTGCACATTTACAAGATCCAAAACAGCCAGATTTTGCCAGTCCACATGTAAATTAAAATCTCCATACTCATTCATTGCCACACCTTTCTGAAAATGTCCCATTATTACTTCTTTTTAGTTGCGTTCTATGGTGTGGTTATGGTTTGGTAAGTTATAATTGCTTTCACAAGTGACTTCTTGTCTTTATCATTCCTTATCTCTATCAAAATTGCTTAAATAATAATTTATTAACAGCCACCCCTCCACCTTTAGTTTTAGTTTCCTGTTCTTCTTTAATCTTCCAGATTCATCAATATTCAGGTCCCAGTCTACATTATTAGGCTGCCCTGTCTCCAGAATGGCTATTGGATCAATATTATTTATTTTGATTTTCATGATTAGTTTATCTGTTTTGTTTCAAATGACATGCATTCAGATAGAGCCTTTTGTTGGTCCTTCTATAATATATGTAACGTCTCATCTTATCTATTGATTTATTCCAAGGAATGTTGGATCAACCATGATTGTAATGAATGTGGAGAAGACTTGAGGGGCTGAGTAGCCTACTCCTGTTCCTATTTCTTATGGTCTGTGGTCTTATTTGTCCTCTCTACCCTGGATGTCATGGTTTATCATTTATCACATTGGTACTTTTCTCTCCCACTTTATTTCTACTATTTGATTTGCTACATCTTGCCAAATCCCTTGGTCCCTTTGTCCCAGTATTTAGCCCTCTCTATATTCTTAGTGATGCAGCATTCTGGAACCTTGACCCCACACTCCCAAACGAACAGATCCCACTTGGCCCAGTAGAGGTGCACTTCTGCCCTGACACAGAGTTCACTTGTCCCACATCAGTCTTGGAGCCATACGTTCATTTCTCGAATCTTATTTGTCCTATGCAAATTGGCTTGTGGTTCAGATAATAATTCTGAGATTATTATGCTTGAGATTCTTTTTAATTTTGTGCCTCGCTCCTTATACTAACTATTTAGAATCTCTTTCCTTGTCCTGGCTATGTCATTGGTACCTGCATTGCCCATGACAACTTGTTCATCTTTGTTCTACCATTGCAAATTTCTTTCCTGCCCTGAGCGTATCTCCCAAAAGCTGCCACCAAGCAGTCAACATAGCCTGAACCAAAAGCAGAACCTACTAGAGGAACTCATCAGATCTGACAGCATCTGTGGAGAGAAAGCAGAGTTAACATTTTGGATTAAGCTATCCCTTCTGCTTTCTTTACACAGGTACCTGCTGAATTTCTCCAGCAATTGTTTTAGATCATCAGCATTTAGTTCTTTGTTTTATTTTAGCATGCAACATAGCCTTCTGGACTTCCACTGTTTGCTGCAAGGAACAATGTTAAACCTCCTCACTATCCTGTCCCCTGCTCGGGCTGTATTTGTTTTTATTGCCCTGCTTGAATGACTTCCTGAACAACAATACCATCGTCAGTTGCTTGTCCATATTGTCCACTCTTCATTCTCTTAGTGGCATTATCACTAAACTATTAATCCAGAAACTCAGCTAATGTTCTGGGGACCTGGATTCAAAACCTGGTGATGGTGGAATCTAAACTCAATTTAAAATAATCTGGAAGAGTTAAGAATCTACTATTGATCATGAAAGTATTGCTGATGTCGGGAAAAACTCATCTGGCTACGAATGCATGGCTAAGCACTCAAGAAAGACTGTTGAACTTTTAAGTTTGTTCCTTTATTTTTCGAGTTTATATGAAGAAGGATTGCAATGTTAACTATTACTTTATTTCTTTATTTTTCTACTTATTCTATGAAGGTCTGTAATGCTTAACTTTTTAACTTTCTCTCTTTTAAAATTTGTACTTTCTAGCTAAGAGTTTGTACATGAGTACTTTTGTATCTAAGATGGAGTCATGTGTGGCGACATTATATATTTTTCACTGTACTTCTGTACTTGAGTACATCTGACAATAAAATTTAAATCTGATGTCGTCAGGGAAGAAAATTTGTCATCCTCACCTGGTCTGGACTACCTGTGACTCCAGACTTACAGCAAAGTGTTTGATTCTCAACTGCCCTCTGAAATGGCCTAGCAAACCACTCAGTTGGAGGGCAGCTAGGAACAGGCAATAAATGCTGGCCAGCCCAAGTCATCCAAGTGAATTTTAAAAAAAGCAAAGATAAAACTCCTTTACCTCTAGGCTCAAGTACTTGCCTCACTCATAGAAAATCTTCTTGGCCCTCACTACTGACCAAATCAGAAACCAATATCCTAAAGGGTGTAATCATCTCCTGGAATCAAGTGTCCAGATAACTTACCCATCTGCCCCCAATTCAATCAAGGACCACAGAAGTAATTTAAATATACCTTGCAGCACCAGTAATGATGTGAAGCTACAATTGTTGTGATCATAGGGAAAATTTATAAGTTTAAAAAAACAGAATCTAACAGAAAAGAATAACAGCTAAGACTGTGAGAAAGCACACAGTCCATAATTTAAACTGTGGTTCATGCAGGAAGAATTTCAGGCTGTAGGTAATAGGATTTAGGAGAGGTCAGTGTTTTAGGCTAAAGTGTGGCAGATTTAAAATGAGATGAGGAAGAATTATTTATAGTGTCATAGAATCATAGTCATACAGCACTAGAAACAGATCCTTCAATCCAACCAGTCCATGTCGAACATATTCCCAAACTAAGCTAGATTCCCCCATGCCTGCTCCTGGCCCATACCCCTCCAAACCTTTCCTATTCATGTATACATCCAAGTGTCTTTTAAATGTTGTAGTTGTACCCACATCCACCAATTTCACAAGAAGTTCATTCCTCACATGAACCATGCTCTGTGTAAGAAATTTGCCTCTTGCGTCTTTTTAAAAGACAACAGAACGAGGACATGCCGCAACCCAAAGGACTAGCCACGCTACCATACATCAAGAACATATCTGAAATGACAGCCAGACTACTGCGACCACTAGGACTTATAACAGCACACAAACCAACAGCCACTCTCAGACAACAACTCACCAAAACGAAGGACCCGACACCCAGCATGAGCAAAACTAATGTAGTGTACAAAATCCCAAGCAAGGAGTGCACAAAACACTATATAGGACAAACAGGAAGACAGCTAACAATCCGCATCCACGAACATCAACTAGCTACGAAACGACACGACCAGCTATCCCTAGTAGCCACACACGCAGACGACAAGCAACATGAATTTGACTGGGACAACACTACCATTATAGGGCAAGCGAAACAAAGAACAGCCAGGGAATTCCTAGAAGCATGGCACTCATCCACAAACTCCATCAACAAACACATAGACCTGGACCCAATATACCGGCCACTACAGCGGACAGCTGAAACTGACAACCGGAAGCGGCAGGGACAGGCCACTATAAATGCCGGAGGAAACACCACAGAAGCGCTTCACAGGAGGCTCCCAAGCACTGAGGATGTCACCTAGACAGGGGACGAAATGTTTGCAACAAAAACTTCCAGCTCAGCGAACAGAACCACAGCATAATATCTTTCCTATAACTGGGTGACCAGAACTGGACACAGTATTCCAGAAGAGGGCTCACCAATATCCTGTAAAACCTCAACATAATTTGCCAACTCCTATACTCAAAGGACTGAGCATTGAAGGCAAGCTAGATAAATGCCTTTTTAACCACCCTATCTATATGTGACTCAAACTTCAAAGAATTATGTACTTGCATCCCTAGGTCCCTCTGTTCTACAACACTACCCAAGGCCCTATCATTAATTGTGTAAACCCTACCCTTCTTTGTTGTACCAAAATGTAACACCTCACATATATCCAGATTGAACTCCATCTGCCATTTTTCAGCCCAGTGACGCATTTGATCAAGATCCCTTTGTAATCTTAGAAAACCTTCTTCACTGTCTTTCAAAAGGATGTGAATCTAAGGATTCACTATCCCAGATGTGTCATGGATGCCAGGACACTGAATATATTTAAGGAGGAGATGGAGAGATTTTTAATTAGCAACAGATTAAAGGATTATGGGAGCAGGCAGGAAAGTGGAGTTGAGGCCAAGATGAGTTCAGCTATGATTGTATCAAATGACAGAGCAGTCTTGAGGGGCTGAATTGATGACTCCAGCTCTTAGTTCTGATGTTCTTATGTTAAAAACAAGATATACGTTTTAACAGAGAATTCATGAATTATCCTCTTTTCATGCAATAGTCCAACTATTTGGTTTAGCAAACACAACATCCCCAGTGAAAGACACGTAAGAGCAAAGAACATGTAAGTGATAACAGGTCCTCAGTTGTAGACAGGCTTTACAGAACAAGCAGGAACAGGAACCGAATCAAGTGCAACATTCCTCAGATCGAAGTCTGAAGAGAACAGAATAATACAGAAGAAGAGGTGCTGGACATCTTAAAATGCATAAAAGTGGATAAGTCCCCAGGACCTGATCATGTGTATCCCAGAACATTGTAAGAAGCTAAAGAAGAGATAGCTGGGCCTCTTGCTGAGATATCTGTATCATCGATAGCCACAGGTGAGGTGCCAGAAGCCTATTGGTTGGCTAATGTGGTGCCATTATTTAGGAATGGTGGTAAGGAAAAACCAGGGAACTATAGAACAGTGAGCATTTTGTCAGTGGTAGGTAGGTTTGTTGGAAGGAATTCTGAGGGACAAGAGATTATATGCTTTTGGAAAGGCATGGGCTGACCAGGAAGAGTCAGTGTGGCTTTGTGAGTGGGAAATTGTCTCTCACCAACACTATTGGGTTTTTTGAAGAAGTGACAAAGAAAATTGATGAAGGCAGACCAAAAGATGTTGTCTATATGGAGAAAGTGAGGACTGCAGATGCTGGCGATCAGAGTCGAGAGTGTGGTCCTGGAAAATCACTGCAGGTCAGACAGCAGCCAAGATAGGAGAGTTGATGTTTTGGGCATAAATCCTTCATCAGGAATGAGGCTTGTGAGCCAAGGGCGTTGAAAGATAAAAGGGAGGAGTGTGGGGCTGGGGGCAAGGTAGCTGAGAGTGCAATAGGTACGTGAAGGTGGGGTGATGGTAATAGGCTGGAGAAAAGAGAAGAATGGATGGGTGGGAAGGAAGATGGACAGGTCTCACAGGTCATGAGGGGGGTGCCGAGTTGGAAAGTTGGATCTGGGATACATTGGGGGTGGATGGGAAATGAGGAAGCTGGTGAAATCCACATTAATCCCATATGGTTGGAAAGTCCCAAGGTGGAAGATGAGGCGTTCTTCCTCCAGGCGTTGGGTGGTTAGGTGGTAGTGGAGGAGGCCCAGCACCTGCACATTCTTGGCAGAGTGGGAGGGGGAGTTACAGTGTTCGGCCATGGGGAGGTGTGGTTGCTTCTATATGGACTTCAGCGAGAAGTTCAGCAAAGATCTGCATGGTAGATTAGTTAACAGGGTTAGACCACATAGAATCCACAGAGAGCTAACCAACTGAATGCAAAATTGGCTTGACGATAAAAAATAGAGAGTGGTAGTGGAGAGTTGTTTTTTGGACTGAGGCCTGTGCCCAGTGGTGTGCAGCAAGGGTGTGTGCTTGATCCACTGCTTTTGATCATTTACTTAAATGATTTAAATGTGAATATAGGAGATATGGTTATTAAATTTACAGATGACACCAAAATTGATGGTACAGCAGTGCGGAAAAAAAAGCTTATCTTATAGTACATTGGGATCTTGATCAGACCGACCAATGGTCCAAGAAGTGGCAGTTGGAGTTTCATTTAGATAAATATGAGGTGTTGCAATTTGGCAAAGCAAATCAGAGCAGGACTGTTACACTTAATGGTAAGCCCCTGGGGAGTGTTGCTGAAAAAAAGAGACCTTGGAGTGCAGGTTCATAGTTCCTTGAAAGTGGAGTCACAGGTAGACAGGATTGTGAAAAAGGAGTTGGCACTTCTGCCTTCATTGTTCAGTGCATTGAGTATATAAGTTGAGATGCCATGTTGGGACTGTATGGGACATTGGTTAGGCCACTTTGGAATACTGCATTCAATTCTGGTCTCCCTGCTATAGGAAAGATGTTGTTAGACTTGAAAGGATTCAGAAAAAGATTTACAAGAATGTTGCTGGGATTGAAGGGTTTGAGCTATCGGAAGAGGTAAAATAGGCCAAGGATTTTTTCCCTGGACCATCGGAGGCTGAGGGGTTTATAAAATAATCAGGGGCATGGATAGCCAAGGTCTTTTTCCCAGGGTAAGGGAGTCCAAAACTAGAGGGCATAGGTTTAAGGCAACAGTGAAAGGATTTAAAAGAAACCTGAGAGGCAACTTTTTGAAGCAGAGGGTGGTGCATGTATGGGAAGTGCTGCCAGAGGAAGTGATGGAGGTTGGTAAAATTACAATATTTAAAAGACATTTAGATGAGTATATGAATAGGAAGAGTTTAGAGAGATATGAGCCAAGTGCTAGCAAATGGGATTAGATCAGTTTAGGCTATCTGGTCGGCATGAACGAGTTGGACTGAAGGGTCTGTTTCCATGCTAGTAACTCTATGACTCCAAGAGAACACGTTCCAGAAGAAATGTTAAATTTCCAGACCATCTGAACTTGTGATGTCAGTGAGTTCGAAGGACATTATGTAATGCTAAAGGTTCGTAGCTATTAGTAATTAATTGTTAACTGAGGGAAAAAAAAACTTGAATGAATACGTTGTGCAAGGTAATGGTTCTGAAAGAATACATGTTCATTAATGTTTGAGACTGCATTATGCCCCACCCAATCAGATGATGTCATGCAGGCTTGAATGAAGCAAAGTCAGAAGAGCTTAGGATCTTGGAGACTGAAGAGCTACAGCCGAGGTATCCTCCTGATTGCTATCATCTAAGTCTTGTCAAAGACAGAGCCTTTTCTCGGTAAGACTCGCTCTTGGTTTTTCTGTACCACTGCAAACCAAGTATGCCCATAGATTTATTCAAGGAAAGAGGATCGGAGCAGCAGACAACCTCAACCACAAGTCGGGATTGATCGGCGTCACAAGATATATAACTTTTTCAAAACCCCTCACATTTCTAAAAATCCATCTCTGATGAAAGGGTTGTGGTTTCCAAAGTGCTAATTGTGTTCTTTTCCTGTCTAGGTATTGCCTGATCCAGTGCATTTTGCTTCCAGCATTTACTGTTTACATGACAGATTTCTAGCATTTGCAGTACTCTGCTTTTGAATTGAATGGAGCTACTATTGTAATTTCAGTTATATTACTGAGTTATTTACAATCTGAAAGATCATCTTTACTATCCTAAGGTGAGAGGCTATTAGAGTAGGCAGCAATGAGGTTTGATATCAGAATCAGATCAACCAGGATCTTATCTTGGTGGAAGAGGCTCAGGATTTAAATGGCCTACTCTTATTCCTGGTTGGTATAAATGCAGTAAAATGCTTCATTGTCCAGAAAAAAATAGGTAGCTGCTTTAAAGACTGTGAGAGCAATTAAGAACAGTATGTTTTTTATAGGGGGATATGTTTCCTAGGATTGGAGCTTTGATTTGCTCAGCATTCACTGTTAGTCCTGTTGTTTTGTTTCCATTGATTGCTTCTTGTTTAAGCTGCTGCCCCATTTTCTCTTGGTCTCTTTCATTTCCACCTGTGGCTTATTGGCACTTACAATTCCAAATGCGATGAACGGTGGTTACTTTGTATTCTAGGGAAAGAGGAAGTGAATCTGAGCAGTGATGTGAGGCAGTTAATCTAGAAAAGAAGGAAGGAACTTGCATTTGTTAGCAACTTTCCCGAACTCAGAGTGTCGCAAAGTTCAAAGTTTGTGAGAAGATTTGTAGCTCCGATACTCGTTGCTGTGGTTCTGTTCGCCGAGCTGGAAGTTTTTGTTGCAAACGTTTCGTCCCCTGTCTAGGTGACATCCTCAGTGCTTGGGAGCCTCCTGTGAAGCGCTTCTGTGGTGTTTCCTCCAGCAGCGGCAGGGACAGGCCACTATA